>NC_062566.1:79559916-80209916 GCF_022837055.1 Prionailurus viverrinus
TATGGACATGTCCGAAGGACACCGTAGGCACCCTGAAGGGGTTTTTATAGGCCCGATCTGAGAACATTAGAACATCAAAATAAATTTCAAAACAGTTTTGGGTTACAAACAACTGAACAAAATAACAACCATGAGTTCGTATCGTTAGCACACAGGGAAGGAGGGAAAGTCCTACCTTACGATGCCAGCTGATAACTGAAGAATGAATGATGGCATTAGAAAATGGACATTTGGCAATCATAACGCAAGAGCCATCAGTGGATGCTAAAAACTGTTGTGTTAAACAGGATATTCACATATCCTCAAATTATCTCCATACAAATCACTTAATAATTACAAAGGGAAAACTTGATGAACACCTCCAGTGGCCGACAGTTGCAGTGCTGGCCCCAGTACCCAGGTGCTTCTGCAACACCCCAGCCTACTGACTTTGGCCTTCGCTATGTGACTTGCTTTGGCTAATGGGACATTAGTAAATGGGATGCAAGCAGAAGGTTGAAAATCACTTGCTCACTAAGACTGGCCCTCACTTGCCTGTCCTGAGGCCACCATGAGAAGAAGCCTGGGTTAGCCCGTTGGAGGATGACATCGCCGGAGTGAACGTGAACCGTGTCTGCCGAAGTCCCCTAGACCGACTAGGCCCCAGGTGACCTGCAGGCTGGCCGCCGCGGCTCCAGCGATCCCGCTTGAGACCGGCAGAACTGCCCGGTGGAACCCAGCCAGAATCGCTGATCCACAGAATTGTGAGCAAGTGAAACGGTCATTATTTCCAATCGCTAAGTTTTACGGCAATCTGTTACACAGAGACGGGTAACCGATACACCTCCTTCACTAAGTAGTCGATGTTAACCCCACCAGTAATAGAACAAACTGCCTTCACGTGCCTCCAAACGTGGTGCCCAGAGGAGGCCTGTATACATCTGCTAGGTCTGTCATAATAAAATACCACCAACTGGGTGGCTTAAAAAAACAGAAGTGTCTTCTCTCACAGTTCTGGAAGCTAGAGGTCCAAAAGCAAGGTGCCAGCAGGGCCATACTCTCTCTCTGAGGCTCTGAGTGGAATCGTCCCCCGTTACTCCCCAGCTCCCGGTGGTGACAAGCCAAGCCTTGGCTCGCTTGCGGCTACATCACTACACTCTCTGCTTCTGCCATCGCATGGTGTTCTGTCAGCGAGTCTCTTCACGTTGCCGTCTTCCTCGCGTAAGGAAAACAGTCACATTGGATCAGGGCCCGCTCGAGTGACCTCACCTTCACCCGACTGTATCTGCAAAGATCAGATTTCCAAAGAAGGTCACAGTCCTAGGTACCAGGACTTAGGACTTCAACATATTTTTTTGGAGGGACACAAACCAACCCATAACAGACACGGTATCATTTACGTAGCCTTCGTGTCAAAAATGCAAGTACAAAAATGTACTTGCGAGGGAAGCCAGGACAACTCAAAAACTGAAGGACGGTCTCCAAAATGACTGGCCCGTAGCGTTCAAAAAAGGCCTGCATCATGAAATGCAAAGAACTACCTGGGAACTATTTCAGATAAAGAGACATGACAACTGAATGCAACACATGATTTTGAATTTTCCTTTGCTCTAAAGGACATTATTGGGACAATTGATGGAAAAGGGAATAACGTCTGTAGAGTAGTAAGATTGTATCAATGTTCATTTCTTGGTTTTGATAATTCTCCTGGGGTTAGGGAAGAGAACCATTTGTTTGTTTTGAGGAGTAGTACACCCTAAGAAAGGAAACTTCCTGAAACAACTAACAATCCAAAACGTGGGCCACCTGGGTGCTCAGTCCCTTAAGGGAACGAGCCTTGGTCATGATCTCACGGTTGGGGGCGGGGAGGGGGCGGAGAGGGGGCTCGGTGCGCGTGGGGCTCCCCGCTGACAGCACGGAGCCTGCTTGGGATTCTCCCTCTCCCCTGCTCTCGCCCCGTCCTCCCGCGCTCTCTCTCAAAATAAATTAAAAAACAAAAGAAAAGAAAAGTAAAGTAAAAGGACGTACAACACGTTAACTCGGATCTTGATGCTGCTAGAACCTCAGAGAAGTCTTTGCTGACCCAATAATCTCTAGTCCTGTCTCTTGCCTTGCTTTGCTCCAGGGACCCGATCACCCAGGAACACACAACACTTCAATCATTTTGCTCCTATCTGAAGAGGATATTTACCTTTACCTCCACTCGATCTCCGGAAAGAATCTTCTTGTACAGAAGAGGAAAAGACAAATCCGGGCAGGCTGAAAGAGGCAGCCGAAGCCCACAGGATGAAAACGTGATATTTCCGTTCATTTGATTTTCGGAGACCATTGGACGCCCCTCCCCAGCCCACACATCTACTCTTGAGAATGGACGCCTTGTCCTGACTGACGCCCTCTGTTCAAATTTTCTTTTCGTTGTCGCAAGATTAGGTTACTACGTAATCCGAAAGGTCATACTGAGGATTAAGACAATTTCGTGTTAAATTGGTGACAAAACTCTTAGTATTTAAGGTTGAGTTGATTCTCTGTTGCGCATTGCATGTAATTTTCGTTGCAAGGAAGGGGAGACTTAACCCACCGCCTGGGTGGGGCCTGCAGCTTCTGGACGCCGCGGGACCCCGTCTTCTCGGGTCTCCCCTCCGGTCCCGACTCCTCGCCGCCCTCCCCCCATCCTTCGCTCCAGGCACCGGCGGTCTGCCGGGACACTAGCACATCCGTTGTCCCAGAGCTGGAGCCGCGACGCGGGGAAGCGCGCGACAAGGCGTGGCGTATGTAGATGAACAAGCGCGCAGAGGCTGCCGGTCCCGGACCGCCTGGGCGCGCACGTCCCGCGTGGGGGCTAGGCAAAGGCGCCCGAGGTTGTTTTGCGGACGGGAGAGGTTGGAGCTGAGGGGGGCTGCGGGCATCCGGGGCGCGGAAGCCGCGTGGGGCAAGTGACCGTGTGTAAGAAGCGTGGCGAGCGCGAGGGTGTGGGTCGAGGCGGGGCGAGCAACTCATACTTACCTGGCAGGGGAGATACCATGATCACGAAGGTGGTTTTCCCAGGGCGAGGCTTATCCATTGCACTCCGGATGTGCTGACCCCTGCGATTTCCCCAAATGTGGGAAACTCGACTGCATAATTTGTGGTAGTGGGGGACTGCGTTCGCGCTTTCCCCTGGCTTCTCGTAGTCTGAATGAAAGAGTTTGGGTTTAGCTACGCGGCGACGTGGGGTTGTGTGCCTCAGCCTCGCACCAACAGTACGGCCGCGCTGTTGCTGTGGCGTTATTTCTCGTAGTATACGCGTCCCGGGACGCCCCAAACAATCCTGCAGGAAAGTAGTAGAAGCGCGCTTCTCCGCTTTTGCTTGGCTTTGTTTCGCTTTTCTTTGCCTCGTTTTCCGCCAATTGTAGCCCGCGTCCTGCGGCAGCACGGAGAAGATTTTTCCGGTCGCCTGAGAACGTGGTGATAGGCGAGCACGTCAGGGCTTGCGGGGGGCCAGGAGACGGCGCAGAAGTACGTCTGCGCTTCGTGGTCGTTTTCTTTTCTTTGTACGTCCTGCGACACCTCGTCCCCCGCCCCCCCCCCCCCCCCCCCCAGCAGTGTCTCCTTGAAATCCACCACCCTGCTCTGTTAACTTGTGCGTAGTGCCTCACTTCAAAAAGGTCTGTTTGAGCTCAACTTCTGTAGCAGTTCACCACGGAATCTGTGTTGTAGGCGCTTTCCCAAACTAGGGGCAGAGGAGAAACTCGCCCAGTCTTTAAGCCTCACGGGCCTTAGCGGCCCGGGGACCCCCACTTTCTTTCGCAATTTCCTTTCTTTACCATCCTCCACCTTCACTGCCACCGACCCCGCCACCTTCATTCCTCCTGGGTCGTTCATTCCTACTGCTCGCGTCACTCTCTTCCCCTCAGAACGTGCAGTAAAGACACTCTGTGGGAGAAACCCTGTACTACTACCCAGTGCAGGGCTTTGTCTCTGTTAGTGGGCGTCTTCCTCTTTCTCCTTTGTGTCCCCCAGGCACAAGATGGTCCCTAAATGTTTCGTAAATGCCACACCACGAGAGTATTGAAACCAGTTTTTGGTTTGGTTTGGTTTTACGGCGAACCAGCAGCTGAGCTGCGGAATACTTCCATTGTTCTGGAGGTACAAAGTAGCATCTTTCCTAAAGTATGCCCTTGAGGGAGTAACCTACATTCTTCACCTTCTTTGTGTGTTTTGTGACAAGGTCCTTCCTTGGATAGTGCGGTCAACTCATTTATGTGTGTTTTTGTTAAGCACCCTGCCCCACACTAATATGTAACTTGCTGCTTCCACTCTACCCCCACCCCAACAGACACCGTAAACATGTAAACCAGGGACCAAGGGATGTACCTACCACTCTCCTACCCTTGCCCGGAATAAGGCCCCCTTGGTACAAACAAGCAGATTAGCGGATGGATAGGTGCGACACTGTATTACTGCCTTTTGCCCCGTACTTGCTGTTTCTTAGCATTTACACAGCACCGTCACGTTTTCAAAGCACTGTACCAATGTTTATTTATCCTCACAACACCCCTGTGAGGTAGGTAGGTCAGTATGTCCTTTGTAGTAGAGAAACTGAGGCAGACAGAGGTCAAGCGAACCAAACCTGCCTAGGCCACGAGGGCAGACGGCGAAGGGACTGCACCCGAGTCCCGAAGCCAGGGCTCTCTGTCCCGTTTATCCACTGGTGAGCATCGCGTGGGCGTCTTCTCACCAGTGAAGGGGACAGACAGGAAGACCAAAGACACAGATTTCTCAAGCAAACGGGGGGGGGGGGGGGGGGGGGGGGTAGTACAAACGACATCAGGGAATAACCAGGGAACAACGCCAGTGAAAGAGAGAAACGTGAACCAGCACACCAGTAAGGCAAGAGAACATGCCGGAGAGCAAGGCTGGGATCATGGTGACTACGCAGAAGACCTAGACCAGGGGTGGGGAAAATGTAAACGAGGAACCCACCTACAAGGTGACCAACCCAAATACCTGTGGTTTCCAACTGGAAGAAAAGTTAGACAGTGAAAAAAACCAAACCACACAATCGAATTTTAAATTAGAAATGACGTGGCGATAATTCACATTAAAAAGGCCAATCGTATTTGTATTGTAACTAGTACCCTTTTTGGAGCCTTCCATTCCAAATATTCCAATCTCCACCCCCCCCCCCCCCCCCCCCCCCCACGAGGGCTGTTCCTTACAGCACTCTTTCTCTCTCCATACCAATCCGTACACTAGTAGAACTATCAAGTGGCTCGATGGCGTGTCTCAGGGTTAACTGGCCCGGCTAGGGATGGAATTCAGGAAACCATCACAGACGGACCATTCTGTCTGCCTCCTGTATTTTAGAAACAGCTGTTTCGAACCTGCCTCTGCCCAATTCCATCTTCTAGGAAAGGCTGAGAGCACACAGAGAAGCAGTTCATTCTTTCGTAAGGGGATTGGTGAACCTGGTTCAACATGCCATTTTCAGAGAAAAAAGACAGAAGACCTGCACTGTAAAGCATAACGAAGGAGTAGATTGATTATAGCTACTCCAAATTTTAGAGTGATACAATGACCACAGAGTTAAAAACTATCACTGTTACCACGGTTTATTTGACAATAGTCGGTTTAGTCTACAAGTTTAAGGCAAACATACTAATGCAGTCGCTTTTCATCAGAAATCATACTTACAAAGATTACATAAAGTCTGTCCCAAAACTTCTAAGAAATGTTCATTAATTAAAAATAAGTCTGATTAAGATGCTTTTACCAGGATACATGGATGAACTAAGGTGGCATACAATGTTTTTAAAAAAACAAAACAAAACAAAACATAACAAAAACACCAAAAGAAAACACAAGGTAATGGCAACCTTTATCTTGTCTGAACAATGCATCTTTGAAAGGGTTAAACATCAGAAATTACTTAAAGGGAAATAAGATTGGCAGCCATAAGGAACGCTATTCAGAAAATAAAGACCGTTACAGAGGCTACTTAAAAAAGGACTGAACGCTGGGCTTCGGAAGAGGAGGAGCGCACGGTGATGGACAACCGTCCCAGGGAGCACACGGGGAGCTGCAGGAGGGCAGCGTTCCACCACACAGACGGACGGACGGACCCGCAAAACCCGTGGACGGCACCGCTCCATCGCTTCTCAGAAAAAAAGGAGAGTAGATGCACTTGGTCAGCTGTTTCTTTTGTTTCCAGTGAGCAGTAAATGCCTAATCTCATTAAGAAAACAAAAATAAAATCTGAAGGAAGGCAGCCCTTTTTAACCAAAGGCGGAGTGTGGCTTATGTGTCTCCATTTAACACTGCCAAGCAGTTCTGCAGCAACTGTAGGTTACCCTAAAAAGGAAGGAAAAATAAATCATGAAGTGCAGACAGCCTGGAAGAGTTGCAGTGAAAATATAACAGCGCTGGGAATCCCGTAACTAACGCCACCTTTATTAAGACAACAGAACTCCGGAAACAGCTACTCACTATCCACACACGTACGGGTTTAAAGACATAAAACCGTATCCTTTGTTTCACGTGCAAGGTTTTCCACACACCAGATTTCTTCAGGGCATTTCCGTCTAGATCAGTATTATGGTGTTGAATCACTCGGCATGATTCTAACGAGGGATGAAACATGCCCTGTGTGTCCAAGTCAAACTACCGGACGTTTTGCAAGGCCGGTTCTTATCCCTTTCCTCTAGCCGTTAAAATCTGTGTATCAGGGTAGAGGCATATTAAATTATAACGTACGCTTTCAGGACTAAAGTAGTGAGTGATACCAGTTTTTATACACATAGCCGTAAGTTCCCGTACAACGGCATTCTGTAACATTCAGACAGGCCTACGTACCCATTTGTAAAACATGGGCGCTGGCATCCAAATTTAGACACGTGTCCGGACAAATGTAAGCATATGTGGATGACACCGATAAATACACGGGGTAAAGGAAAACCTCTTCCTTCCAGTAAGTAGAAAGCCAACTAAAACGATGGGATTAGAAAAGTGACCGTCTGGCAGCCACCGCAATAATCGACGGAGGCAAAAGTCATGAACGGTGGCTTTGAGCATAAGGCTGAAATGCCAATACCGTAGCCATTAGGTACGCGCGGCGATGGAAAATTTAAATTTCTGTTAATAGTAGTTAAATAAAAACTCAGTTTCTCAGTTGCACCACCCACATTTCAAGTGTAGGCGTTTGACGGCCACGTGTGGCTACTTAGTGGCTACCGTACCAGACAGTGCTGATGACAGGACACTTCCATCATCACACAAAATTCGGTGGGACAGTGCTGGGTAAGCGATGGGGTATTTACACAGTCCCAAGGATCTCCCCGCAGAATACTTCTTCATTTCAAAGTGTTAAATAGTAACTTGGCCACTGAGAAACCTGCAGACATCATCACTTGAGCCAAATGATCAAAGTCAGACACTGCCAGCGAGGCAACTCATCGACGGCACGTACCTCCTGAAAGGATGCAACAACGAGAAGGTCCGAGCACCACTTCTGGGCGATTCCCGCCACAGGTGGGGAATCTAAACTCAATAACTAGACGAACCCAAAGCGAGGGACATTTTATAGACCTGTGCTTTTCAGTGTCCAATGTTATGAAATACAAAGACTCAGGAACTTTCCGGGTTCAGGAAGTCTAAAACGACACGTGCGGGGGGTGCGGGGCGGGGAGGGCACCTGGCTGGCCCAGTTGGTAGAGCGCGCGACTCTCGACTCTCTCGATCCTGGGGGTCGTGAATTCAAGCCCTACAGCGGGTGTAGAGCTCATCCCAAGAAAAACGAAAAGTCACGCCCGGGTGGCTCTGTCGGTTAAGTGTCCGACTCTCGGTTTCTGCTCAGGTCACAATCTCACGGTCTCGGTTTCGTGAGTTGGAGCCCTCCCCCACCCCACCCTGCGCCCGGGGCTCTGCGTTGACAGCGCTGGAGCCTGCCTTGGGATTCTCCCTCTTTCTCTCTCTCTCTCTCGCTCTCGCTCTCGCTCTCTCGCTCGCTCGCTCGCTCTGCCTCTCCCCTTCTCCCACGTGTGCGCTCGCGCTCTCTCTCGCTCGCTCTCTCAAAATAAATACATAAACTTAAAAAATAAATAAAAAGACCTGTGCGCCAAATGTCATGTATTATCTTGAGGATCCTTTTGCCACTAAAGACATTATTCATTATTAGACAACTGGTGGCATAAAAGTCTGTGGATTAGATAATGGTACTGTATCCATAGTAATTTCCTGATCTTTGTAATTGCTCCAAGTACTCAAGAGAATTATTTGGTGTTAGGAAATCGACACTGAAGTGTTTAAGAGCCAAGAGGCTTCCTAGCTGCAACCTAAATGGTTTAAGACAAAAACAGGTATGTATAAGGGTAGGGGTGTGGGGTGTGTGTGTACTGTGTAAAGAGGAAAAGTAAAGAGGGAGGGAGGAAGAGGGGGAGGGGAGGACAGAGCGAACATGACAATATGCACATTTGAGGACCCTAGTGACAACTATCCAGGGATTCTTTGTACTTTTCTTGCAACTTTACTGAGCGCCTGAAATTGGGGGAACATAAACATTTAAGAATTTCAAGTGCCCCAGTAACTGTCCATGTTGTGCCAGTAGAACGATGGATTCTGAGCCTGTCTGTATTTCCGACATGATCTTCTTAAAGGTATATCCCTCCAGTGGGACGAAGTCCAAGGATACACATCCTGCACTTGACACACTGCCAACGCCCTCCAGAAGGGTGTGCCCTGGTCCACACTTACCCACCAGGCACGAGGACTCCACGCCCTCATAGGCAGCAGTAGCATCACCTTTTTTTTTTTTTTTCACTGCCTTTATCATACATTCTATGCTTCATTAATAAAGTATCTGAGACTATCTTCAAGGACACAAAAGTGACCAAATGACCTAATTTTCTGTTATAACCAGGTTCCAATACATGGCAAGACATATCCCGGTTATAACGAGTGAAATCCAAAGTAGTTTTAAACCATCTGGATGTAAATTTAACCAATGTCTAATCTCTTTGGAATGACTTCTATGGATTCTGGGACCAAAATGGGACTTTGTTCAGATTTGCAAAATCATCAAGAAACCTCAGACGAGAGGGCAGGGTTTCTCAACCTCGGCGTTTTTTTCTTTTTTTTAAGCTTTATTTATTATTTTTTTTAAATGTTTATTTTATTTTATTTTTGAGAGAGAGACAGAGAGGGGGGCGGGGGGAGAGAATCCCAAGCACGCTCCACGGTTATCAGTGCAGAGCTGGACACGGGGCTCGAACTCACAAACCCGTGAGATCATGACACGAACGGAAACCAAGAGTCAGACGCTTCACTGACTGAGCCACCCAGGCGCCCCAAGTTTTGTTTATTAAAGTAATCTCTCTACCCCCAACGTGGGGCTTGAACTGGCGACTCCGAGATCGAGAGTCACACGCTCTTCCGACGAGCCAGCCAGGCACCACCCACCCTACCCCCCATTTAAAAGAAGATTTTATTTTATCATTATTTTTAAAATTTATTGTCATTTTCTTAGGTAGGTCAAGAGGCGGATGCTTGACTGACTGAGCCACCCAGGCGCCCCTGAACGATTTTATTTTTAAAGTCATCTCTACACCCGACGTGGGGCTCGGACCTACAACCCTGAGAACACCAGTTGCACGCTCCACCGACTGAGCCATCCAGTCTCAGTGTCCCTCAGTCTCGGCACACTTGACGTATTTGGGGCTGTCGAATCCTTTCTAATAATGGGGACTCTCCTGTGCCCTGTCAAAAGTTTAGCAGCATTCCTGCCCTCTGCGCCCTACATACCGGTCGTAAACCCACCCATCCTCCGTTGTGACTACCAGACATGTCTCCAGAAATTGCTAAATGTCTCCCGGGAGGCAAAACTGCCTCTCGTTGAGAGAGCCACTGGAGCAGAAGACCCATCAGAGAACACATTTCAGAAAGGACCTGAAAAGCACAGAAATCTGGAAACCAGAGGCTGACAACCATCTACATAGTAAGGGTCAGCAAACTTTCTGTAAAGGGCTTAAACACGTAGTCAACGTTTTAGACTTTGAGAGACATGTGGTCTCTGTTTTGCTGTAGTAGCATGAAAGCAACCAGAGACGGAGCACAAAGGAACGAGCTTGGCTGTATTCCAGTAAAACTTCACTTACAGATGAAATCTAAATGTCACGTAATTATCACGTGTCACGAAATACTATTCTTTGGCCTTTTTTCAAAGAACCACTGAGGGGCACCTGGGTGGCTCAGTCGGTCAAGCGTCGTCCGACTCTCGATTTCGGCTCAGGTCATGATCTCACGGTTGGTCGTGAGATCAGCCCCGCCTGGGATTCTGCACTGGGCGTGGAGCCTGCTTAACATACTCTCTCCCCGGGACACCTGGGTGGCTCTTTCGGGTAGGTGTCTGACTCTTGGGTTTCGGCTCAGGTCATGGTCTGGCGGTTAGGGAGTTCAAGCCCTGCATCGGGCTTCACGCTGACAGTGAGGAGCCTGCATGGTGTTCTTTCTCTCTCTCTCTCTCTCTCTCTCTCTCTCTCTGCCCCTTCCCTGCTCGTGCTCTATCTCTCTCTCCCTCTCAAAAAACCAACGCCATTCTTGGCTCACAGGCTACACAAAAACAGACAGGCTGTAATCTGCTAATCCTTCCTTAAACCTGTTAACAAAATCCTGAAGAGATTTTGTAACCTCCTTACAAAGAAGAAACATAGTGAACATTAGAAACCAACACGGGTGCAGTAACAATAAATCGTGCCAACCTTATCGAAATATTTTCTTTTGAGAGGGTGATTAGACCAGGAAATCCTCAACATATAGCTTCATTGTAATGAGGAATTGGATACATCTTGTATCCATCACAGATAAAATGGAAACGGTTGATGATAGTATAAATAGGTGAATTCCTAGCTACCCAAATAGCCATCACCAAAGAATACTCATTAATAACTTAATATCAATTAGTATAGAAAGAAAGGGAGGGAACTAAAAATTCAGCCTTTTTGGGTACCGTGCACTTATCCGGTTAGATGAACCAATGTTGACTCCTTTGGTCCCGATCAATCTTTTAAAGTAAAACTTAGATGACGACATAAAAGGGAAGGTCATACAAACTACAAATGTCCATCACTTGGGAGTAATCACCACTCTCCTAGTCAACTACTATATGATCAAATCGAAGTTTCCAAAAGATCTCACGCTGGGCTCAAAACTAGCAAGCTACAATTTGACAGACATAACCGTGGCCTGCAACTTCATTTTAAAAATTAAACGCTCAGTACATGAAAAAGTTCTAGAGACCTGTTGCACGACCATGTGAATATACTTAACAAGGCTGAACCGTACACTTTAAAAGTGGGTAAGACGGTACATTTATGCGTTTTTTACCACAAAAATGAAAACTATTCCTACAAAGAATTAAACACACAACTATAGGTTGGAGGCTCGAAAACAGACCAAGAAGGAGGAGGAGAACAGGGAGAAGATGTGTGATTATGAGCCAAATCAAGCTGGTGTAAGATGGCGCTAAACAAAACAAGACAAAACACAAAAGAACCAAAAAACAAAAAAACCAAACCCTTATACGACAAGCAAAAAGAAAAAGAAAAAAAAGAAAAAAACACAAAAAAACCCTTATGCCTCTAAAACTGCCGTGAGGGGCGCCTGGGTGGCGCAGTCGGTTAAGCGTCCGACTTCAGCCAGGTCACGAGCTCGCGGTCCATGAGTTTGAGCCCCGCGTCAGGCTCTGGGCTGATGGCTCAGAGCCTGGAGCCTGTTTCCGATTCTGTGTCTCCCTCTCTCTCTGCCCCTCCCCCGTTCATGCTCTGTCTCTCTCTGTCCCAAAAATAAATAAACGTTGAAAAAAAAAATTAAAAAAAAAAACAAAAAAAACTGCCGTGAGGAGAAACGTGTACAATAATAAGTCCACGTGTGGGAAAGGTGTTTCCATTTCTGGGTGCAATATTGAAAAAAAATTTTAATGTTTATGTACTTATTTATTTTTTTTGAGAAAGAGAGAGACAGACATAGAGACGGAGAGAGACAGAGCATGAGCAGGGGAGGGGCAGAGAGAGAAAAGAGGGAGACACAGAATCCGAAGCAATTCCAGGCTCTGAGCTGTCAGCACAGAGCCCGACGTCGGGCTCGAACTCACCGACTGTGAGATCGTGAGCTCGTGAGATCGTGACCTGAGCCAAAGACAGAGGCCTACCCAACTGAGCCACCAAGGGGCCCCGGCATGCAATATTTGAAAACAGCAATGACCTAGTGTAATAATATAAAAAGCTTATTGAAATGTATGGGATAAAATATATTTAGCTCAAAGATGTCTAGCTTGTAGGAGAGAAAATATTCAAATATTTGAGGGTAATATATCCAAATGTTTCTGTGGGAGAAATTAAATTCATTTTTCTTTCTTTTTTTAAAGCCAACCCATTTATTTTGAGAGTTTGAGAGAGAGAGAGAGAGCGAGCGAGCGAGCGAGCGCACGAGCGGGGAGGGGCAGGGAGAGAGAGAACCCCAAGCAGACTCCACGCAGAGTTGGACGCAGGGCTCCTCCAGCTGACAAACTGTGAGACCATGACCTGACCGAAACCAAGAGTCGGACCCTCAAACGACAGAGCCACCCAGGCATCCGTCAAATTTATCTTTCTTATTTCACGTGACGAAACTCTGACCAATTTGTCAAAGTGACACAGAAGCGGATTTCTGTGCGTTATGGAGTGTCCCGGACGTCTTAGTGGAGTTTCAAGCTTTTTAATGACTTTCAAAGCGTAAATACTATAAATATATTTAAAAAAAAAAACAACACTAACAAGTTTATTTACATTTCTTTAACACTTCTAATTTGGGGAATTTTGAATATATTTTTACTTTCAGTCCTTCTGATTGAAGCCAGCAAATATTAAATTTTTAAAGAAGTTTTTATTAAAGATAGATTTATCTTTTTTAAGCAGTCACAAATGATACTGGTTTCCATATTAGGTACTAGGGTCTTGCAGAGCTGACCGCTTAGAGAAACTGTACGTATTATTCTTGCTTGAATTAGATGATCTTTAAGTTCGCTCGCAATTCTAAGATTCTCTAGTTCTAACCTTATTAGAAGGCTTGGGCCAAGCTTTATCTTAACTACAAGAAAGGGCTGAATCTGGAGGAAACAAACACTATAAAAAACGCTGGGCGAAGGATATTTATTTACTAACATTAAATTATTTTGAAGTACTAAAATGATCTTCAAAAATTAGCATTCCAATTATAATTCATTCTAATCCAGGAATGGTTCTTCCAATATCCCTCCAGAAAGAAACTGTCATTAAAGGATTATTATCAATTCCATAACTGACTCCTTCCTTCCTCCCTGCCTTCCTCTCTTTCTTTTTTTTTTTAAGTAATCTCTACACCCAACACCCAACGTGGGGCTCAAACTCACATCCAGGAGATCAAGGGTCACATGCTCCACCGAACGAGCCGGCCAGGCACCCCATAATTCATTCATTCGTTCATTCATTCATTCATTTCTTTCTTTTCTTTCTTTCTTTCTTTCTTTCTTTCTTTCTATCTTTCTCTCTCTCTCTCTCCCTCCCTCCCTCCCTCCCTCCCTCCCTTTTCTTTTTAATGTTTATTTTTTACTTTTGGCGGGGGAAGGGCACAGACCGGGGACAGAGGATCTGAAGGGGCCCCCCCCCCCCCCGCACAGCCTAACGTGGGACTTGAAACTCACCAATCGTGAGGACCCAGGTGCCCCAAGACTGACTCATTTCTAAATTATAAGTCACGTAAACTATTAAACCTTGACTATGACACTAACCTTTGCATGCTTCAGTTCTAACTCTGCCAGTTCCACTAAATTTTTTCTGAATGCGGCAACTCTTCTCGTCTTAAAATCTATAAGTTCTGTGAACAAAAGAAATTAGGATTAACTCTTTAATTCACATAATAGTTGAAGGTATACCGTATAATTAAAGGTTAATATAACAGTACCTTGTTTTGCAGATTCAGATATTTTTTCAAATTTCTGACAACATAATTGTTGGGATGTCTCAGCCTGAAGAACATCTTTATTTTTCGCTCTTGCTTTATCCAGTGCTTTGTTAGCATTTTCATAATCCACTAGTGACCTAGATCTTCGATAGAGGAGATCCTATACAACAGAATGCTTCACAGTAAGACACGCTGCGTGTTTCCAACAGTTACGGGCAACCACCACCACCCCACTGCCCCCATCATCATCAGAGCTAACGCTTACGCCATGAAGATCACATGCCAGTCACCCTCCAAATGGTCTTTATAACAGCTTTATGGAGATGTAATTCACACACAGACACCTCGTTCCAAGTGCACAATTCACGGGTTTTTAGTGTGCTGGCAGAGTTGTATAACCATCGCCACCATCAATTTTGGAGCATTTTTGTCGATCAAAAAGAAACCCCACATCCATCAGCAGTCATTCTTCATTTCCTCCTTGCCACCCCCCAACCCTAGACAACCGTTGATCTGCTTTCTGTCTCTATAGATTTGCCTATTCTGGGCGTGCCATGAAAAAAAAAATGGAATCACGGCATATGTGGCCTTTTCTGTCTGGCTTTCTTCACACAGCGTAAAGTTTCGAGTTCATTCATGTTATAACTGAATCAGTACTTCATTCCTCTTGACTGCTAAATAATGTTTCGCCGTAAGGACAGACACACCACATGGATGTGTCCGTTCACCAGTGGAGAGACATTTGTTTGTTTCCACACTCTGCCTATTATGAATGATGCTGTTATGAACATTCGTGTATAAGTCTGTGTGTGAACATGTCTTCCTTTCTCTTTCTATCTCATTACTTAGGGGTGGAATTGCTGGGTCACTCGGTAATTCTACGTTCAACCTTTTGAGAAACTGCCAGACTGTTTTCCAAAGCGGCTGCGCCATTTTACATTTCTGCAGACGCTGTATGAGTGTCCCAATTTCTCCACATCCTTGGCAACGCTTATCTTTTTGATTAAAGCCACCTGGTGGTGTGAAGTGGTATCACGCTGTGGTTTTATTTTACAAAGATTTAATGAATTAATTATTGAAAACAATTTTTAAAAAGGTTTATTCACTTTTGAGAGAGACAGAGACAGAGCAGAAGCGGGGGAGGGCAGAGAGAAAGGGAGACAGAATCTGAAGTAGGCTCCATGCTCTGAGCCGTCAGCTCAGAGCCCGATGCGGGGCTCGAATCCACAAACCATGAGACCATAACCTGAGCCAAAGTTGGATACCTAACCGAATAAGCCACCCAGGTGCCCCTTACTTATTAATTTTTTTTTTTAAGTTTATTTGTTTTGGGAGAGAGAACAAGAGTGGGTGGGGCAGATACAGAGGAGGAGAGAGAAAATCCCAAGTAGGCTCCACACTATCATCGTGGAGACTGATGTGGGGCTTGAGCTCATGAACAGTGGGTTCATGACCTGAGCCAAATACAAGAGTCAGACACTTATTCAACTGAGCCACCCAGGCACCACTAATGATTTTATGTTTTAAGTAATCTCTACACCCAATGTGGGGCTTGAACTCGAGACCCTGAGATCAAGAGTCACATGTGCTATAAACTAAGCCAGCCAGGTGCCCCAAGGCCTATTTATAATTTGATAAGGAATGAAAATGTGGTGTTCAAATCACCACTGAACACATGGGAATTTTCTGTACAATACATACCGATTCATAAATTAACACAAAATTTGGAATATCTGAGCCACTAAGTTTTCAGTGCTTTTTTCAGTTGTTTCTGTTAAACATTTTTTGGATAGTAAGAGTTTTAGTCTTGCACATACATAGACTTCCAAAGGAAATTTGGGTTCCCTGGGTGGCTCAGTTGGTTGAGTGATCGACTCTTGATTTTGGCTGAGGTCATGATCTTGCGGTTGGTGGGTTTGAGCCCCAGGTCGGTCTCTGCACTGACAGTGCAGAGCCTGCTGGGATTCTCAGTCTTCCTCTCTCTCTGCCCCTACTCCCCCTCTTCACTCTCAAAAAAAAAGGAAATTTGAGTCGCCTTAAAATAAAACACATTCTGATTTTAGAGCTCATTTACCCCCAAAAGATATATATAGACCAAATTATGACTCCTTTAGCTACGGGGTTTACTTTTTGTTTTGTAGGCATTTTACCTGAATGACTATGCCAAATTCATTAAAAAAAAAAAAATTCTAATCTATACTGTATCAGAAGCTTATAGAGGAAACATTATTTTTAGTTATTTTTTAATTTTATTATTATTTTTAATAATTTTTTTAAAAATGTTTACTTTTTGAGAGACAGAGTGAGAGAGCACATGCGTGCACAAGCTGGGGAAGGACAGAGAGAAAGGGAGACACAGAATCCGAGGCAGGTTCCAGGCTCCAAGCTGTCAGCGCAGAGCCTAATGTGGGGCTCGAACTCATGAACCACAAGATCATGACCTGAGCCAAAGCCGGATGCATAACTGACTGAGCCACCCAAGTGCCCCAAGTTTTTATTCTTTTAAATAAGCACTAGGCCCAACACGGGGCATGAAGTCATGACCCCAACATTTAGAGTTGCATGCTCTACCAACTGAGCCAGTCAGGCACCCCAATAGAGGAAACATTTATGTGGGGTTCCCTGACCTACAATTTATAAAAGGAGAAAAAAATTCACACTTGAGAATATAATTTAAAATCAACAGATTAATAATTTTTAATAACCTTAAATCTAACTTCTAAAGAGATGGCTTTTAATAAAACAGTCCTTTTTATTTTTATTTTTTTTCAATGTTTATTTATTTTTGGGACAGAGAGAGACAGAGCTTGAACGGGGGAGAGGCAGAGAGAGAGGGAGACACAGCATCGGAAACAGGCTCCAGGCTCCGAGCCATCAGCCCAGAGCCTGACACGGGGCTCGAACTCACGGACCGCGAGATCGTGACAAAACAGTCCTTTTTAAAAAACAGTGAACAGTAAGTTACCTTAGCAGCTTGAGATTCCCTTAAGTAATATTTTAAAAGGTCAGAAAGTTTGAGGTCCTCATCAGCAGACACTCGTGCTTCTATTTTCTGAAAAAGGGGAAAAAAACAGGCATTTAATTAGCACATAGTCTACACCCCACATTTTCTTTCTCAATTACTGTAAAAAAATTAAAGTTATAAATATCTATAGTATCCACTCCTATTTAACCTAAGTTTCCCACCCTCTCCTTTCTACTAGCCTATTACTTTTCTTCATGATTATGACAAGAAATAAACAGAAAAAAGGAGATCAAATGAAATTAGTGAGTTTTTGGAAGGACACAATATCTGATTCAAGTTCCCAGCTAGACTGTATTTCAGTACCATCTTTCAGCACTTACATTTTCTCTTGTTACTTCCTTTCAATGATATGTACACATGATTTTAAAGTGTTAAAGGCTGACGATGGTAGACTAGGTAACAAACCAATCTTCCTACTGAGAACAACCAGAAAATACAGTCAAAACATTACCAAAATGTGCCTGAAGACACCACAGACTAATAAACAGATGTGGTTCGTTTGAGTTGGGATAAAACAGGAAACAGCCATGTCAGACTAAAAAGATGCAACTCTTCAGTCTGGAGAGACAGTGGATAAAGATGTATTATGTCAACCAAATATAATATAGGGACCTTGTTGGAATCTAAGTCAGATGAACTCCACTGTAAAAAGCCATTTGAGGCAACTGGGAACATGTATATAGCAAGAATTTGGTGACATCAAGGGAAATCATTGATAATTGTATTGACTATATTAAAATTCTTATCTTTTTAAAAAAATGTTTATTTATTTATTTTGAGAATGAGAGAGAGGGAGGGAACCTGAAGCAGACTCTGCACTCAGCGCAGAGCCCAACAAAGGACTCGATCCCACGAACCATGAGATCATGACCTGTGCTGAAATCAGGAGTTGGAGGTTTTACTGACTGAGCCACCCAGGTGCCCCTAATTCTTATCTTTTAAAAAAAGACAGATGTGCACAAAGGGCAGAAACAGAATGAAATGGACATTTTGGGGAAAAAGCACTTTAAGCAATGTAGAAAATGTTAACATTTAGGAAATCTGGGTGACCCATGTATAGGAATTCCTTGTACTATTCTCACAATGTTTCTGTGGGTCTGAAATTCCTGTTGAAATAAAGTTAAAATTTAAAAACCCTACACATCCAGGGCACCTGGGTGCTCAGTCAGTTAAGCATCCAACTTTGGCTCAGGTCATGATCTCAGTTTGTGAGTTCAAGCCCCACGTCTGGCTCTGTGCTGACAGCTCAGTATGGAGCCTACTTTGAATTCTGTGTCTCCCTCTCTCTGCTCCTCCCCCGCTCATCCTGTCTCTCTCTCTCCTTCAAAAATAAAAAACATTAAAAAAATTAAAAATAAAAACCCTACACATCCAACAGAATAACTAAAAAAAGACAACAGCAAGTACTGCAAGCTGTGTAGCAACCCCAATGCTCACATTTATTCTGATGGGAATGTAAATTGGTACAATCACTTTGGGAAACGGTTTGGCACGATCTATGAAAGCTTTTCACATGGATACCCTAAGACCCCTAATTCCCCTCCTGGTTATATATACTGAACAAGTATCTACTTGTTTTCAGCTGAAACTATCTAAGAATGGTCTTAGAAGTACTATTTGTAAAGAGCCACAAACTAGAAATGATCCAAATGCCTACCAACAGTAGGACAAATGAATAAATTTAGGTATATTCTTGCCAAGGAAAGGTATATAGCAACGAATGAAGGAATGAAGGAACTATACCTACATGCAACAACATGGATGAATCGGGGCTCCTGGGTGGTTCAGTCAGCTAAGTGTTTGATTCTTCATTTTGGCTCAGATCATGATCTCATGGTTTGTGAGACTGAGCCCCCAGCCGGGCACTGTGCTGGTAGCATGGAGCCTGCTTGGGATTCTTTCTCTCTTCCTCGCTCTCTGCCCCTCCCCCCACTTGTGCACTCGTTCGCGCGTACTCTCTCTGTCTCTCTCTCAGTAAATAAACTTAAAACCAAACCAAAAAACAAAAACAAAAAACGCAGGGGCGCCTTCGTGGCTCAGTCAGTTAAGCATCCGACTCTGGATTTTGGCTCAGGTTTCTCATGGTTCATGAGTTTGAGCTCTGCATGGGGCTCCAAGCTGTAGTGTGGAGCCTACTTGGGATTCTCTCTCTCCCTCTCTCTGTTCCTCCCTAGCTCTCTCTTTCAAAGTAAATAAACTGAAAAGAAAAGAAAAAAAAAAAAGGAAAAGTACTTCTCCCTCTTCTGAAAAAGGAAAAAAAAAAAAAACCAACACAGATGAATCTTATGTATGTAATGCTGAGTAAATGGAACCAGACATAAAAGAATACATACTGCATGAAGCATTTACATAAAATATGAAAATAAGATTAATCTCTGCTGTTAGAAGCTAAGATAGTGGTTTTCCTTGCAGGAGGTGGTGACTCAGAAAGCAGCTGAAGGGGGGCAGGGCATGCTTTTTTTGTTTTTTAAGTTTACTTATTTTGAGAGAGAGAGAGTCAGCGAGTGCGCATGTACAGAAGGGGGGAGGGGCAAAATAGAGGGGGTAGAGAGAATCCCAAGCAGGCTTAGCAATGTCATCATGGAGCCCGATGTGGGGCTCAAACTCATGAACCGTGAGATCATGACCTGAACCAAAATCAAGAGTTGGATGCTTAACTGATTGAGCCACCCAGGTGCCCCTAAATGTTCTATTTCTTGATGTGGTTGTTCATTATATGGGTGTGTTAAATTTGTTAAATTTCACTGAGCTGTATACTTCTCATATATGCTCTTTCCTATATGTAAAATATATTTCAGTAAAAAGTTAGCAAAAACCTTGAAGCTTAAGATACATTCCCTTACAGAGAAATAAACTTATGAACCTAACAATAAATGCACAGACATAAAATATATTCAAAATTGATTTAGATAAATTTAGATAAACTGATTTAGATAAATCTAGGTAACATGTTAGATGGAAGTTGGGTGCTTTTAAATATGGCTCCTCTCTCCTTCCACTAGGAAGGAGTAGGGGTATGTATGTATGTATTCCCTTCCCTTGATTCTGGGCCCTAACATTGCTTGATCAATACAAAAGTGATGCTGTGCCAGTTTCAAGGCCTTAATGAAACTAGCAATTTTCACTTCCCATTTTTCAGGATGCTTGCTTTCAAGCCACCATACTGTGAGGAAGCCTAAGCAGCTCCATGGAAAAGCAACACGCAAATGTTACAGCCAATAGCCCCGGCTAAAGTCTCGGTTGGTAGCCAGTATCACCCCCAGACACCTGAGTTAAAGAGCCTTCAGAGGATTCTAGCCCACAGCCTTCATATGTTCCCTGTTGAGGCCCCAGACATCATGGAGTAAAGGCAAGCCACCTCTGTTCTGCCTTTTGTGAATTCTTGACCCAAAGAATTCATTAGCATAATAAAATGGCTGTCGTTTTAAGCTATTGATTTTAGGATGGTTTGTGCCACAGCAATAATAACCAGAACAACACCAAGACACCAAAAGAAATGAAGACTGTGGTGCCTATGGCAACGTGCCATCTAGATCTCCTTCATGAGAAACTGCTTGCTGCAAGGAGCATAGTTTGTTCAGAGTCCCAGCTGCAATCTCTCTAGATCAGAACAATATTCATCCCAAGGTTATGATACATCCTTCCCTCCTTGCCTCAGCTGCACCCAATGACAGAGCACAGGGGCCGTAGCACTAGCCCAGTCTTGCTGATGCCGTACTGCCTCTAATGAGCAACTTTGGCTGAGGACTCCCTTTTGATCTGGACAAAACTTTCTTAAGACTGCGCTATAGTCTGAAACTCCTCCTACCAAGTCCCTCTCCTTTCCCAGGTGTAGACCTGCACTATGGTCTGAAGTCTCTTCATGTCTATCCTGCTCCTCCCTCTGTTCTTCCCAATGAATCTCTTGCAAAGTGTTTAATCTCATCTTGACATTTACTTCTGCAAAAATACTAACTCATAAAGCTATTCTGTGATAGTTCCCTATTCTTTTGATGTAGACACACAGGAAACAACTGTATCTTCCTGGAAAATGCTCATTTGTACAAATACCAAAAGTGAAATAATGGGCTTTCGGGACCCTTCACTACAACAACATTTATGTATTTAATGATGGTTTCCTTTGTAAGAAAATAACTCCTTTTCTTTTACTTATCTTCACTATCTATTACTCAATTGACAAAGTCACGTTGAAATCAGATTTCTACAATGGACTAGCCACTTCCAATCTCAGGTAAGTGCCATTAAACACATAATAAACATTTCACTCTTCTCTGAACTTCATCAAAGTGTTTTAATATTATTGTATCTAAGACTAATCCCTGAAAATCAAGACTACATCAATATTAAAGCATTATTGCTACTTAACCTTTTTTGCAGTTGTGTATTTGCCTCATATTGTTAAACTCACTTTTTTTTTAAATGTTTATTTTTAAGAGAGAGAGAGCGTGAGCAGGGGAGGGGCAGAGGGAGATGGGGACAGAGGATCCTAAGCGGGCTCTGTGCTGAAAGAAGCCAGCCCATTGTGGGGCTCAAACTCATGAACCCTAAGATCATGACCTAAGCTGAAGTTGGACGCTCAGTTGAGTCACCCAAGGACACAGATATAACTTGCTTTTAAACCAGTGTGTCAAGGGGGATCAAAAGCAATGCAATCTTGGTAAAACCGTAATAAATCTAAAACTTTCATCTAGCATACAAAGCCCCAGAAAAAGACCATTCTTCATAAAAGTAAACCTAGTCTCTGTAATGAACATGTTCTCTGATCAAGAATATGAACTTTTACAAATACCAAAAGGCCATAACAACAGCAACAAAAAAAATGAGTTTCCTGAAAAACAACTTACAATTTTCAAATCTAAGTCTGTTTCTTCATCCTTCTGAAGTAGAACTCATCTTTCTCAACAAAGTTAAACACAATCATAACAGGTTAAACAGTACTGTATGCAACGATTTAGACTCCCAAAGGTTAACTGATAGTACTTACTCTGGTTTTATCAAATAGTTCTGAAACTTTGAGAAAAAACCTGGAAGGGAAAAATATTTCATCAGAAGCCAGCTCTGAAATGATTTTCCAAGTCAAATGTTGAGACAATATGCCCCCAAACTGTATTAATAACGAACACTGTTATCTCACTACAGTAATATTTGATGGTCTCGTTCAATGCAGACTTCATTTAGTTCAACATCTCTGTACTTCCACCCATGTAACAGATAACTTGGAAACTGTTGTTACAGAAAATCTTACCCTTTCAAAGTAACAATCTAAGCCATATATTTATTAATTTCTAACTTTTTAAAATTCAATTTTTTCCCTAATCTCTATACCCAATGTGGGGCTTGAACTCACAACCCCCGGATCAAAAGGCACATGCTCCACCGACTGAGCCAGCAGGCACCCCTAAGCCATACATACATTTAAACAAAAAAAAATTTTTCCTTACATTCATTAATATGCCACATAATACTAAATAAAGCCCATGATTTCAAAATTCTTATAGAAGTACAGAACAATCAGATCCAAAGAGACAAGAGGCTGATTTAAAAGGAAAACACTAAGGCTGGAACAGCTCTTGAAGTTATTTGATAGTTATGTTTTAAACACCTTCAAATAGAGCTGCTTTGTTTTAGAAAATAACAGAAATGAGTAAGCAATTTGTATCTCAAAATTCATGCTCACTTTTAACTAAATTGCCTATCTCTCAATGGTGATACCAACTAAAAAATATCCCAATGCACAGCTTTTTAAAAGAGTATTCTGTAAAATATGTAATTACTGGTGACGTTATAACTGGATGAAGGCAAGTGCTATTGAAAGCTAAAACACTATTTTATGAACTTTGTTTTACTAAAAAGAACTTGCTTGACAGGTTTATGCCCAGTTACACATGGCAAGGTTGACTTTTTCTTCTTATCAAAGACTTACAAATCCTTTTTTTAAAAATTATGTTTATTCATTTTTGAGAGACAGAGAGAGACAGAGTGTGAGCAGGGGACGGGCAGACAGAGTATGAGCAGGGGAGGGGCAGACAGAGAGGGAGACATAGAATCCAAAGCAGGCTCCAGGCTCTGGGCTGTCAGCACAGAGCCTGATGTGGGGCTAGAACCCACGAATTATGAGATCATGAACTGAAGTCAGATGCTTAACCGACTGAGCCACCCAGGCACTCCAAGACTTATGAATTCTTAGGAAAGGTAGCATGTTAATTAATGTAAGCCATATATATATATATGTATAGTACCTTGCTTTGCTGAAAAACTTGGATCTTTGGATCTTACAGGTCTACTAAGACAAGATACACTAGAAAAAAGATTCAAGGATGTGGCTTAGAAAAAGGCATAAACTAGGAAAATAGTTTTGCCACTTAAGTTTGAAAAAAAAAGTTTGGATTATTTTTCAATAAACAGTTGTGTTTAAACAATATTATAGGAAAAACTAAAATTAACCATGGTTAGATTAATGTGGAAAGCTAACATAAATTAAGTAAGGGACAGCTGTGTAAGCAAACATTCAGAGAGTATTTCCATACTAACACATACAACAGCTACCCTCTGGTCACCCTAGGACTACCCTGAGATTCACTAAACTTAAAAACTAAAACTAGCCTCTCTAAAAAGTATAAACTAATACCATCATATTTTACTTTAAAAGTCAATTTGGCCTCCAAAGAAATACATACATACATACATATACTGTATATTCTAATTTCAGAACGTTTATTTATAATAAACTTCATCAAAACCTAAGAACATTTTGACATAAGTTCTGTGTCTCTTCCTTACACATACACACACGTCAGCCAATTTTCATCAAATAACACTTTGTAAATGTTAAAATATACATTAAAGTCAATTTTTATTTTTCAGATTTTCTTTTTAAATGTTTATTTTTGAGAGAGAGAGCATGTGAACTGGGGAGGGACAGCGAGAGAGGGAGACAGAGGATCCGAAGCAGGCTATGTGCTGATAGTAGAGAGTCCGATGTGGAGCTTGAACCCACGAACCGTGAGATCATGACCTGAGCAGAAGTCGGACATTTAAACTGAGTTCCCTAGGCGCCTCTATTTTTCAGATTTAAGAAATAAGAGAGAAAGAGTAGAGGAAAAAATAACATTGATCCAAGTTTATAAAAAAGTTCCTTATTACTGATGTGTTTTGATGAAGATATTCTAAATGCCTGCTGGGTCAGGCATTCTACATGCCCAGGCTGCTAGCAAAATTTTTGTTTTATTTAATGTTTTAAAACTTTTTTTTTTTTAATGTTTATTTTTGAGAGAGAGACAGAGTGTGAGCAGGGGAGGAGCAGAGAGAGAGGGAGACATAGAATCCAAAGCAGGCTCCAGACTCTGAGCTGTCAGCACAGAGCCCAATGCAGGGCTCGAACTCACAAACCATGAGATCATGACCTGAGCCAAAGTCAGACGCTTAACCAACTGAGCCACCCAGGCGCCCTGTGTTTTATTTAATGTTTTAAATCAGAATCCTTACTTGCATATATCTGTAGAATCCTGAGTTCCTAAAGCATATAGCGAAGAACCAATCCTATTGTAATCATCTGCAGCACCTATGGAAAAGATTGTTAGAATTTCATATATTTGTTCATTGATTCAAAAATACTTATTGAGCATTCACCTACTAAACAAATGTGTATACAGTATGAGATATTCCAAGTCTGGTGAAGGAAATGACAATAACTATAATATAATTTGATGGAATATTATATCAGAATATTCTATCAGAAGTAGGTAAAAACTACTTTGGGAGCAGGGGAAACCAGAGTAAGTTAGGGAAGGATTTATAGACACTACCGAGTGAGTCAGAACTTGCAGGATAAGAAAAATCTTTACCAGACAAAAGAGGGGAGAGCATTCTGGATGAAGGGCAGAGCATGGATACAGGCTAGTAAGACATAAAAGAACACAGTATATTCAGACAGCCTTCTAGAAAGAAGGCACTACAAGGATACAGAGGGGAGTGGAAGGAGTTGAAGATGGAAAAATAAATTAGAGGTATCTTGGAGGGAAAATGGGTTTTTGGATGCCATGATAAAGTTTGGATTTGATCTTATAAGAATGGGTGTTATTAAACATTTAAAAATAACAGTAGTGGTAAAATCAACCACTGCCTGGAATAAAGACTAGAAGTGGAGAGACACAGAAGGAAGAGCAACCAACTACGAAATTTTTGGGTCCAATACTGATTGTTAGGATCAAAGTAGCGAAAATACTGACAGCAGAGAGGAACAACAAGGCTGGAAGATATTTAGGAAACCTAATAGGTAGGATTTACAATTAGGAAATCCTAATAGGTAGGATTATAAACAGGAGACCTGAGGTAGGAAGAAAAATTATGGAGCTTGGGAAGCTACATGAATGGTGGTAGCACCATTACCCTTAGGTGCTAGGAAGCAAAGTATTCAACTTTAGCACAATACTCTTCCTATTCCTAGCACTCACCCCCAGGACAACTTGTTGAAAAAAGATTACTTGTTTCAGAAAAAGGATAGTACAGTGCAATGGTTAAGCTCATGGTCCTGGGACCCAATTTACCAGCTATATGACCTTGAGTTTATCACTTAACTTGTGAATGCCTTGCTTTCTTCATCTGGAAATGGGGATAATAATGGTACCAGTCTTATAAAATTACTTGGATTAAGTGAGTTAATCAATGTTACTATATATCTGGCACACAGTGAATATAGTACTATATAAATGTTTGCTATTATTAATGAAATCCAAGATGGTGTACTTTGTATGGATATTTCCACTTATCCTCAGTAGTATGTTTATAAGGTTTTAGTGTGTTTATTCTTTAACAAAACAGTAATCCTTACATTATACTTTATATGTTGTACAAAGTTATATTTAACAGATAAGGCTGAAATTTGGTGACTATTTACTTAGTGTTATTCAGAAACAGATCTATTCTGGTATCTTTCATAAAGATACTTAGAATACAAATTTTGGACTCTGAATAGGAACTTCTATATGTGAGACTTTTCACTATTAACCTAAAATTTTAAGTTAAAAAATCACATAAAGGTTGGTTTATCAAGGCAGGTATCAAAAATGATTTGTGTCCAATATCACATACAGTAATATTTTATACTTAAAATGACCCTGAAATTATTATTATTTTTAATATTTAATTTTGAGAGAGAGAGAACGAGCAGGGGAGGGGCAGAGTGAGAGGGAGACACAGAATCCAAAGAAGGCTCCAGGCTCTGAGCTGTTAGCACAGAGCCTGACACGGGTCTCGAACCGTGAGATCATGACCTGAGCCAAAGTCGGAGGCTTAACCGACTGAGCCACCGAGGTGCCCCTGAGACTTTTCTTTTTTTTTTTTTTTTTTTACATTTATTTATTTTTGAGAGACAGAGAGAGACAGAGCACAAGTGGGGGAGGGGCATAGAGAGAAGGAGACACAGACTCCGAAGCAGGCTCCAGGCTCTGAACTGACAGCACAGAGCCCACACGCGGGGCTTGAACTCACAAACCATGAGATCATGTTCTGAGCCTAAGTCAGACACTTAACCAACTGAGCCACCCAGGCACCCCCTGAGATTATTTTTTAGAGCAAGAAATTCCTGTCTCCTAGTATCTGGCTCTGAGAACACTACCCTTTTCGGCTATTACATCATTATATGATCACAGAAAATAAGCAAACTACCTTGATTTTATATACATCACAGTGAGGCTGAAAAGCTTAGTTTTTCATAGTCCAGGCTAGTTAAGTTCATGCGTTGTGAAAAAAGTTTTTACTTTATAATTTTATAATTATGTAATAATTATAATTTTGTAAAATAGATTCGCCATCATCTCTTCTACAAATACTGTTCCATTTGGCCAAATAGAATAAATAAGAATTATGTTATCTTAACAGATGACTCTCTACCTTTATAGTTCTTTATGTTTCCATAACACAAATATATACCTCTATTAAAGGACTGACTACAATACACTGTAATTTTCTGCTTTTCAGATTTCTGCAAAATTTCTGCAAAATTATTAATTCCTGAAGGGCAAAGAGTATATTTTCTTCATCTTGAAATTACCAATGCCTAACATTATGGTTGGCAAATAGGCCAATGTTTACAAACTATTTTATTTTTTACTTAATTTTATTTATCCTATCCTATCCTATCCTATCCTATCCTATCCTATCCTATCCTATCCTATGCAGGTCCACGCCCAACATGGGGCTTGAACTCATTACCCTGAGATTAAGAGTCATAGACTCAGGGGTGCCTGGGTGGCTCAGTCAACTGAGTATTACACTCTTGATTTCGGCTCAGGTCAAGCATGAAGTCTGTTTAGAATTCATTCATATTCTCTCTCTCTCTCTCTCTCTCTCTCTCTCTCTCTCTCTCTCTCTGCCACTCTCCCCCTCTGGTGTTCTCTCTATTAAAAAAACAACAAAAAAAGAGTCGTATGCTCTACTGACAGCCAGCAAGGTGCCCCTGAGCTAAATAACTTTAAAACAATTTTTAAAGTATAGTAGGATTCTATTTTATTTTAATTTTTTAAAGGATTTTATTTTTAAGTAATCTCTTCATTCAATATGGGGCTCAAACCTACAACCCTGAGATCAAGAGTCGCATATTCTACTGACTGAGCCAGCCAGGCACCCCTAATAGGATTCCATTTTAAATAATCAAAAATAAACTTAAGGATACTCCTAATTATTACAACTAACACTAGTATATATACCATTTCATATTTACAAAGTTTTTCTTTCTTGAGGGGGTACAGGCGAGGCCTGTGGGCTCCAGCCTGGTCCAGTTGGTGGAGTATGGGGGTCCCCAGGAAAGCAAACAGGGTACTGCTGGAGCCCCACAGGGTGCACTATGTGACTCTGGGTGTGTAGAGGGAGTAAGTGCAGGTCTTGATGGAGGGACAGGGAGAGGACAGACTAGGACAAAGTTTCTCTTAACAGAGGAGTAAAACGTGTGAGATAACTCATCTTAATGTCATTTTATAAACAAGGGAACCAGTATAATACCAATTAATTATGTGACTTGCCCAATGCTCTAGAGCAAATTGGTAATAAATCTAGGAAGGAATTCAAGCTTCCCACACTTTATAGTTCTTAAGTACTGAACAAGCAAATATAAATAACTACTTCCTTAGAAGAAATCTATAAGTTACAAAAATAGAATAAAATATAAAAATAACTCTTAGCCTTCTCCAAAGAATGACACAAGAATAGAAGGTATCAAGCCAGAGACTTTATTTCCTTTCTGTTACAGCATGTAACAGTACTCCAAAACAGAGGTTCTTATTTCTAGGTACCAGCTGAACTGTCTCTATAACAGAGGTTCTCAAATTTTTTGGTCTAAGGACTCCTTTACACTCTTAGAAATTATTGAGGATCCTAAATAATTGTGTTTATGGGGGTTATGTCTATCAATATGTACTGTATGTTTTTTAAGTAAAGCAAAATGATTAAAAGTATTAAAATCATAGTTAACATAAGTAATATTTCAAATGAAAAATAACTATATGTATTTTTAAATTAGTGAGCAGAGTGACACTATTACATTTTTGCCAATTTTTTGTGTCTTTATCTTAATAGAAGACAGCTGCATTCTCTTACCTGCTTCTGCATTCAATCGTAATATTATAATACACTGCTTTTGTTCAAATATGTGGAGAAAATGCAGTCTCAAACAGATATGTAGCTTTATTTTCAGATAATTGTGGATATTCTTTTTAAAAAAATATTTTTTAATGGTTATATTTATTTTTGAGAGAGAGACAGACAGAGTATAGCAGCGGAGGTACAGAGAGAGAGGGAGACACAGAATCCAAAGCAGGCTCCAGGCTCTGAGCTGTCAGCACAGAGCCCGACGCGGGGCTCAAACTCGTCAACTGCGAGATCATGACCTGAGCCGAAGTTGGACACTCAACCGACTGAGCCATCCAGGCGCCCCGTGGATATTCTTCTTTGATACCACCCCAAAACTCAACCAATAGTAGTTTCTTTAAGAGTTAGTTGTAATGACATGGATGGGAACTGGAGAGTGATATGCTAAGTGAAATAAGTCATACAGAGAAAGACGATACCATACGTTTTCACTCTTATGTGGATCCTGAGAAACCTAACAGAAGACCATGGGGGAGGGGAAGAGGAAAAAAAAAGTTACAGAGAGGGAAGGAGGCAAACCATGAGAGACTCTTAAAATAGAGAATAAACTGAGGTTGATGGGGGGGTGGGAGGGAGGGGAAAGAGGGTGATGGGCATTGAGGAGGGCACCTGTTGGGATGAGCACTGGGTGTTGTATGGAAACCAATTTGACAATAAATTTCATATTAAAAAAAATAGTTGCAGTGGGGAATCTAAAATCATATCAATAAACTTTCTAAGCTCTATTACATTAAACTCCATTGGTATAAATAAGTGATATTAATCCCAAGATCATAAAGTTGGTTTAACATTTGAAAATCAATCAATACATAATAGACTAAAAGGAAAAAACGGGATTATCTGAACACTGCAGCTGCAAAAAGAGCATATGAAAAGAATCCAACGCTCATTCCTGATTTAAAAAAAAACAACCTCTCAGATAAATTTAGAAGACAATTTTTTCACCCTGATAAAAAGCATCTAGGAAAAACCTACACCAAACACCATAACTAATGGTTTAAGAATGAATGCCTTCCCCATAAGCTAAGGAACAAGGCAAAGATGCCTATTCTCACCACTTCCATCCACACTGCACTGGAGCTATAGGTATAGCTTCAGTACAACGGGGCAAAGACAAGAAATAAATGGAATCTAAATTGGAAACAAGTGTAATTGCTTTTATTGGCAGATGATCATCTATGTAGAAAATCATAAGGAATCTACAAAATAGTTACTGGAACTAATAAGTGAGTTTATTTAGTAATATTGCAAGATACAAGATCAATACAGAAAACACACTGTATTTCTATATATTAGCAAAGAATTAGAAACTGAAATGTAAAAAACACATCATTTATGATAGCATCAAAAAATAATTAGGGATCAATTCAACTAAAGGTGTATAAGATCCTCGGACTTCAAGCTGTATTACAAAGCTGTAATCATCAAGATAGTATGGTATTGGCACAAAAACAGACACTCAGATCAATGGAACAGAACAGAGAACCCAGAATGGACCCACAAACATATGGCCAACTAATCTTTGACAAAGCAGGAAAGTATATCTGATGGAATAAAGACAGTCTCTTCAGCAAGTGATGCTGGGAAAACTGGACAGTAACATGCAGAAAAATGAACCTGGACCACTTTTGCAGCAACCTCTTACTCAACGCATCTCCAGGGGCAAGGGAAACAAAAGCAAAAATGAACTATTGGGACCTCAACAAAATAAAAAGCTTCTGCACAGCAAAGGAAACAATCAGCAAAACTAAAAGGCAACCGACAGAATGGGAGAAGATATTTGCAAACGACATATCAGATAAAGGGTTAGTATCCAAAATCTACAAAGAACTTATCAAACTCAACACCCAGAAAACAAATAATCCAGTGAAGAAATGGGTAAAAGACATGAATAGACACTTCTCCAAAGAAGACATCCAGATAGCCAACCGACACATGAAAAAATGTTCAACATCACTCATCATCAGGGAAATACAAATTAAAACCACAATGAGATACCACCTCACACCAGTCAAGAATGGCTAAGATGAACAACTCAGGCAACAACAGATGTTGGCCAGGACGCGGAAAAAGAGGATCTCTTTTGCACTGCTGGTGGGAATGCAAACTGGTGCAGCCACTCTGGAAAACAGCATGGAGGTTCCTCAAAAAATTAAAAATAGAACTATCCTATGACCCAGCAATTGCACTACTAAGTATTTATCCAAGGGATACAGGTATGCTGCTTCAAAGAGGCACATGCACCCCAATGTTTATAGCAGCACTATCAACAATATGCCAAAGTATGGAAAGAGCCCAAATGTCCATCAATGGATGAATGAAGAAGATGTGGTATATATACACAATGGAGTATTACTTGGCAATCAAAAAGAATGAAATCTTGCCATTTGCAACTATGTGGATGGAACTAGATGGTATTAAAGCGAAATTAGTCAGAGAAAGACAAATATCATATGACTTTACTCATATGAGGACTTTAAGACAGAACCGATGAACACAAGGGAAGGGAAGCAAAAATACAATAAAAACAGGAAGGGGGACAAAACATGAGAGACTTCAAATATGGAGAACAAACAGAAGGTAACTGAAGGGAGGGGGATGGGCTAAATGGGTAAGGGGCATTAAGGAATCTACTCCTGAAATCGTTGTTGCACTATATGCTAACTAACTTGGATGTAAATTAAAAAAAAATAAAAAATTAAATTAAAAAAAAAAAACGGTGTATAAGACCTGTACAATATAAGTTAAAAAACATTGCTGAGAGAATTATAAGGAAGACCAAACTAAATGGAGAGAGATACTATATTTACGTATCAGAAGAGTCAATATGGTTAAGATGTCAATCTTCCCCAAACTGACCTACAGATTCTACACAACCCCAAAATCCCAGACAGCATTTGTGTACAAAGTGACAAGCTAATTCTAAAATCGATATGAATTGAAATATGTCAATCAGAAGAAGACAAATCCCACACGATTTCACTCATATGTGGAATTTAAGAAACAAAACAGATGAACATATGGGAAAGGAAGGGGAAAAGAAGAGAGGGAAACAAACCACAAGAGACTCTTAACAATAGAGAACAAACGATAGAGAGTAGACAGAGGGAGGTGGGTAAGACATGGGCTAGATGGGTGATGGAAATTAAGAAGGGCACTTGTGACAAACACGGAGTATTGTAAGTAATGAATCACTAAATTCTACTCCTGAAACCAATGTTGCACTGTACATTAACTAAGTAAAATTTAAATAAAAAAATAAAATCCATATGAAAATGTAAAGAACCTAGAGGGGCCAAAAACAACTTTGGTAAAGAAGAAAAAAGCTAGAAGATTTATGTAAGAAGGGATGTTCAACATCATTAGTCATTAGGGAAATGCAAATTAAAAATTAAAACTACACAGAGACATTACTGACTTATGAGAATGGCTGAAATGAAAAAGAATGAGTATCCTTGTTGGAAAAGATGTGGAGCAACTGGAACGCTCATGTACAGCTGGTAGGAATATAAAATGGTACAATCATTTTGGGAAAAAAGTGGCAGTTTTTTCCAAAGTTTTTAAAAAGTTAATTATACACTTACCGCATGACCTGGTCACTCTTTCAGGTATTACCCAAGAGCAACGGAAGCACATGTCCATACAAAGACTTACATATAGATGGTTCACATCAGCTTTATTTATAACAGCCAAAAGCTAACAACAACCCAAATGTCCACCAACAGCTGAATGGATGAACAACTGTGATATATCCATACAATAGAATAATACTCAGCAATAAAAAGGAATAACCTCTCGATACACACAACATGAATGAATCTCAAAATAATTTTGTTGAATTTCAAAGCCAAATAATAAAGAGTACATATAATATGATTCCATTTATATAAAATTCTAGAAAATGCAAACTAATCTACAGAGACAAAAAGCAGATCGGTGGTTTCCTGGGGACAGGGTGAGAAGGAGGGATTACAGAGGGCTATAAGGAAACTTGTGGAGGTGATAGATATATTAATTATCTTGGCTGTAGTGATGATTTTACACATATGTCAAAACTTATCAAATTGTATACTCTGAATACTACAGCTTACTGATATCAATTTTTACCTCAATAAAGATTAAAAAACCCCATTAGCCTATCTTGAACTTTGAATGAATCTTTTACATATGTGATTTTGTAACAACATGTATTTGATCATTTAGAAAATATCGGTTCAATGAATGATGCAGACCTTCCAAATGTTGATGCACTTCAGTATACATAAACAGTATCAAAAATTCACATATTCCCATCAATCTCCTCCCTCAGACCAGTCTTTAATTATTGGGAACCAAGCTCATGGGGATGGATACAAGTTTTCCAAAATTCTACTTATTGCTGGAAAGCTTGACTTTTATCATTGTCAACAAATACTGTCAGTTGTTTTCCTTAAAGTGACAGGGTCACTTAATTTTTAAGAAAATGTCTACCAAATACTCAACTACGAATAATCATCATTTGTCCACTGTTCTCTCAAGTAAAAATGGGGTTTTATGAAAAAAGCAACTAGTTTAGTTGCAACTCAATCACTAAAATGCTTTTCTAGAGAGAACCATCATATGTAATCAAAGTGCTTTACACATACCTCCCATCATTCAGATATTAAAAAATGTGAACCCAAGGGAAGCGATTTATTAATTAATAATTTTTACTGCTTCATCAAGGAATTTACTGCTTCATCCTTAATTGAAAAATCTGTTCTAACTGCAAATGCACCGTAGAAAGAATACAGTGACTATTAACATAATTTGGTGCTACTGCCCTGGTCTGTGCTAAGGCATCAGTAATTTTATCCACCATGGCTTTTGCATTATCAGTGTAAATATCAACATGGTGAAAAATACAAAAAGCATCATGGATTATTATGAAGATAGTTTTTACCTCACAGACTTGCTAAAAATAAAAAGAGCCCTAGGGTCAAGGCTTCACAGACCAAAGTTTGAGAACCACTGTTCTATATCAAGACTTTTACAAACTGTAAATAAAATAACAACTTTATAATTATTCCATTAAAAAAAGGTAAGCTTTAGCCACAGAGAAAAAAACCTTACTTTTGTGGGATCTTGTCATCCTATCAGATTTAGCAGATGCATCCTTAACTCGGTTATGATATTCTAAAAGAAATGTTCGTTCATGCTCAAAGAAATCATCTACGTCCTATGGGATCAAAAGAAAATGTAATTTTTTCACGTATTTGCTTTAGTGTAATACATAAATCACTTTACCATTATAATACAAAAAACCATTAAAACAGCACAGCTATCCTCTAATAATCAGATGTTCTACTGATTTCATCAGTAACTTCAGAGCCCCACATCAGGCTCTCTTCTGTCAGCTTGGAGCCTGCTTTGGATCCTCAGTCCCCACCTCCCTCTGTCCCTCCTTTGCTCATTCTCTCTCTCTCAAAATAAATAAATAAACTTAAAAAAATTAAAAAATAAAAAATAAAAATACTTTCCTCCTTTCTAAAATAGCAATCAGTTTTTGAAAAAGCAGCAGTTGAAATGATGTAAGACCCACATCAACAGAACACAAGGAAGAATCAGTGCTGACAAAATGTCCTTTAAAATTTGTAATACATATGTACCACTTTCCTTGACTGTTAAAATGGGATAAACCATCCAACTTGTAGGACTGAAGATTAAATAAAGTATGTGCTACCAAATACCACACTGTAAATGTTCAAAAAATATTAGTTACTACTAATCATACTCAATACAGAGCATTAAATGGAAGGAAGCAGGGTTCTTATTAGAAAGTAGCCACGGCATATGCAATGTCAACATACCAAGTGACCCATCTCTGAAAACCAAAGTATAAATCAAATGAATAGTACTTTCCACCTAAGTTTTACTGTAGACGTATCTATAAAAACAGGTAATGATGACAAAGCTGCATCATTTATCTCTTTCTTAGTGTTTGTTTCATAATGTAATACTTAGGTGTTATTTATTTATATATTTAAAAATTTTTAAATCTTTTTTTATTTTTTTAAATGTATTTTATTTTATTTTTGAGAGAAAGAGAGCACTAACGGGGAAAGGGCAGAGACAGAGGGAGATACAGAATCTGAAGCAGGCTCCAGGCTCCAAGCTGTCAGCAGAGCCCGATGTCAGGCTTGAACTCACAAACCGTGAGATCGTGACCTGAGCCGAAGTCGGATGTTTAATCAACTGAGCCACCCAGGTGCCCCTAAATTTTATTTTTATTTATTTATTTAAGTAAGCTCTATGCCCAATGTGGAGCTTGAATTCATGACCCTGAGATCAAGAGCCTCATGCTCTACCTGAGCCAGGCACCCCAAGACAAGACTAAAACCTCAAAGAAGCTCTTCTAACTCCAGATCTGAACCCAAGTCTGCCCCTAACATTTGTAAGACCAAGGGCAAATGTACAAATGGAGCCCCGCTTTGTGCCCCACCCTGCAGCTCTGTAAGGCACCTAAAGAAACCTCAGATGTATGTAACAGAACACTCTATTCTGCACACTGACCTTCCCTGTGCCTTCCCTTTCCCCAGCTGACCCATGGTCACCCTTGATTACCCACAGAAAAGGAAGACTTGGCTTCAGATTTGGGCAAAGAAATACCGGGTTCCAGATATTTCAAGCATGGTCTAGTTTGGAAGGAAGGGGTATGTGCTCCAGGTGGGCAAATTCCCTTGGACTGCAGAACTCTCGCCCGTTGGGAGAAGGAAGGGCTCTAAAGAGTGGATTCCAGGGCAGGGGGCCCAGTTTCTCAGGCCTAAGTATTCTACTATTCAAACTTCTCTTTTTTTTTTTTTTTTTTTTAATTTTTTTTTTTCAATGTTTATTTATTTTTGGGACAGAGAGAGACAGAGCATGAACGGGGGAGGGGCAGTGAGAGGAGGAGACACAGAATCGGAAACAGGCTCCAGGCTCTGAGCCATCAGCCCAGAGCCTGATGCGGGGCTCGAACTCACGGACCGCGAGATCGTGACCTGGCTGAAGTCGGACGCTTAACCGACTGCGCCACCCAGGCGCCCCTCAAACTTCTCTTTTACTCCAATGGTCACCTGCACATCTGAAATCTCTATCTTCTTAAAATAAGTGGATTCTTAAACCAATACCTCTGTTAATCAAATAAAATCTTACCTTTACTCCTGAAACAATTACTCCATCTGCTGATTTAACCATGTTTTTAAAGAAATCTTCAAGTTTCTCTTTTTTATTTTTTCCTCTCACACTCAGCTGAAAGAAAGGTAAACTTAAGTTGGCAATTTTTTTCTTTTTTAGATTACATATGGAAAGTAATGCCTCTTTCATTATTATTTACCACTTGCTGCACCAGGGTGTCCCATAAAGGAATAGCCCATCTAATTTCCTTATCTTACTACCATGGTTTCAATGCTCACCATTATATAAATGATTCACAAATCATGATCACTACCACTAAGCTCTTTCCTGAATCTTAGATTCTATTTCCATTTGCCTAGATCATATCCTTATAAATGGAAATTCTGCTAACCTCACATTAGACTAAAGCAGTATTCATTATAATCTAATCTCCAAAACTTTCCTTTTCTTGGTTCTCCCTATTCATGGTCCCTCCTTCATGGTCCCTCCATCCAACCAATCTCTCAGATTCCCACATGTTCCCTAAAACCCCATACCACTCATTAAAAATCTTGAAATAATCTACAACTTCTTTTTGTCTCTCAAAGCTCAAATTCTACCATCAAATGTCTGAAATTTGTCCCTTTCCTTTCTCACTGTCCTAGTAAAAATCCTCATTATTTCTTGCTTAACTACCACATTGGACTACTAGTTAACATCTCTCATTTCTTCAATCCAATCCATTCTGTTTTTTTTTTTTTTTTAAATTTTTTTTTTCAACATTTATTTATTTTTGGGACAGAGAGAGACAGAGCATGAACGCGGGAGGGGCAGAGAGAGAGGGAGACACAGAATCGGAAACAGGCTCCAGGCTCTGAGCCATCAGCCCAGAGCCTGACGCGGGGCTCGAACTCACGGACCGCGAGATCGTGACCTGGCTGAAGTCGGACGCTCAACCGACTGCGCCACCCAGGCGCCCCAATCCAATCCATTCTGATGAGGACTTCCAAAATTAAATTTTGAGCATCTCCTCTCTACTCAATAACTTTATAGAGTTTCACAATGTTCGGAGAATAAAAGCCAATCCCCTAGGCATGGTATTCAAGACTTTCAACAATCTGGTTCAATTTACCTTTGTATTCACCACCAAACCCCCACAGAACCTTATGTTCCAAATAGTTCTCAAAAGAAGCTCTAAATGCTTAGGTTCCCCTGTACCTGAAATAATATCTCTCTTCCCACCAAAAATTCTATTCAGACTTCATTAAACATCGAAATTAAAACACATTCTCTTCATGAAACCTTTCTAAACTGCTGTATCTTTAGGCTTCTGAATGCACTCTGGGTGTTTTTCAAAACTGTGTTCTTATATTAACTAATTCACTTATTAAAAAAACTATTGACAAATGTATATTACAATCACGCACTGTGCTAGGTGTTCAGAAAATAAGGATGATTAAGAGGTGGTCCATATTCTATAAGAGTAATTTATGGTGCAGAGGAGAATCTAGAGAAACATATGATTAAACATAGGGTGAGCAGTACAATGTTAGAGGAATCCATACGGCACTTCGAGAACACCAAGGGAACTTAATACAGACTTAGAAAATGAGAAAGGTAAGACTGGAGGTTGAAAGACCAGTCAGAGGCTGTTTCAATAACCCAAACAAGGGTTATAAAGGTCAGAACTAATCTTTAGGTCTGGTGATAGAAGGAAGTAGACACATTCCTAATATAGTAAGAGAGTAGAACAGACAGGATTTGGTGTTTCCTAATAGGAATAGGGAGCAGGGGGATGCCTGAGTGGCTCAGTGAGTTAACTGTCCAACTCTTGATCTCAGCTCAGGTCTTGATCTCGGGGTCTGAGTTCAGGCCTCAGCATGGAGCCTACTTAAAAAAAAAAAAAAGGAATAGGGAGTAAAGTCATGAGTAATTTTTAGGTCTTAAGAAATTGGAAGGTGCTGGTATCTTCTTTGAGACAGAAAACATAAAAGAAGACCTGCAGGGGCGCCTGGGTGGCGCAGTCGGTTGAGCGTCCGACTTCAGCCGGGTCACGATCTCACGGTCTGTGAGTTCGAGCCCCACGTCGGGCTCTGGGCTGATGGCTCAGAGCCTGGAGCCTGTTTCCGATTCTGTGTCTCCCTCTCTCTCTGCCCCTCCCCCGTTCATGCTCTGTCTCTCTCTGTCCCAAAAATAAATAAACGTTAAAAAAAAAAAAAAAAAAAAAAAAAAAGAAGACCTGCATTTAAAGAAGAGCTCAGGGCGCCTGGGTGGCGCAGTCGGTTAAGCGTCCGACTTCAGCCAGGTCACGATCTCGCGGTCCGTGAGTTCGAGCCCCGCATCAGGCTCTGGGCTGATGGCTCAGAGCCTGGAGCCTGTTTCCGATTATGTGTCTCCCTCTCTCTCTGCCCCTTCCCCGTTCATGCTCTGTCTCTCTCTGTCCCAAAAATAAATAAACGTTGAAAAAAAATTAAAAAAAAAAAAATAAATAAAGAAGAGCTCAAACAAGTGATACAGATTTATAAGTTAATAGATATAAAAGTACCTGCAGCCACAGGAGTCAATGAGATCACTTCAGGAGAATTTAGAGTTAGAAGTCTAAAGGAACTTCTAAATTTCTGGAGAAATCAGTGAGGAACCTTGGAAGGATCCTATTTAAATGAATGGATATATGGAGGAAAAAGCTCACAAAGGACACTAAGAAGGAGCCACAGAGTTAAGAAGGAAACTCAGAACAGATTCCCAAAGATCCAGAAGTACATGGGATCCAGGATAGCTAGAAAGATACCTTTGTCAAAGTGGAAAGGCACAATGTAATATACTATATTAGTAGAATAAAGGACAAAACCACATTATCATCTCAATAGCTATACTTTTTCATAATAAAAACACTCAACAAACTAGGAATAGAAGGGAACTTCTTCAACTTGATCAAGAGCATCAATGAAAACCCCACAGTTAACATCATACTTAATAGTCAAATAGTGAATGCTTTCCTCCCAAGATCATAGACAAAACAAGGATGTCTGCTCTTGTCATTTCTATTTTACATTGTACTGGAGATTCTAGCCAGGGAAGTTAGGCAAGCAAAAGAAATTAAAAGTTGTCCAGATTGGAAAGGAAGAAAAAAAAGAAAAAAAAAAAAAAAGCTAATATATGCATGTGGCTGCCAAGGCAGATGAGGGTTGTGGGAGACACGTGGAGTTGTGGGATTTGATCTCTGATTTGCTTGTATTTCCTAGTGAACAAGGTCATTTTACATCAAGGAGGAACTGCTGCAAGTTGAAATTAGCTTTTATGGAAAATGGGAGAGAGCTGTTTGAAGTCATATATAACCTTGTTATAAATGATGGAGCAGGCAATCTAGGCTACATGAGAACAAAGTAAAGACAAAAGGGCTGCTAACAGGGTCAAAATGCAGAAGAGATCAAGTGTCTAGATGTACCAGAATCAAAGAACAATCAAAATATGAATAGGGAAAAACAGAGCTGTCTATGTTTGGAGTCTATTAATACTAGGGCTTAAGAACTCAGATATGAGGCAGGGTCCTGGGTTATGTCCACTGATAAGGCAGCAAGAACTGAATGGACATTAGGGTGTTGAAGAGGTTATATATTTACTCTACTCTTAAGTAGACTCAGACTATACCTAGTAGAAACAGAGAAGGTATACAACTACTTAAGTAAGGCAGTAAACATTAAAGGCAATCATTCCTTACAACAGCAACTATTTCTCAAACAACTCAATGCTAGAATAAGCTTTTCTAGGCCTCCCAGCTGCCTGATGGCCTCTTTAGACTTTAAGACACCCTAGCTCTACTTCAGCAACTTATCAGTCCCATGGCTCTCTGAAACTTAGAAAACAAAACAGCACATGCAGATTGCTTTTCCTGCCCCACTGAAGTATGTAAAGATCCGTGAAACAGCATTAGAACAACATAGAGAAAAACCTCTTAGTTTTGGGCCTATAATCTCCTTCTTTTTAAAAAACTTTTTTTGTATTAGTTTATATTTTGAGAGAGACGGAATGAGAGAGCAGGGGAGGGGCACAGAGAGAGGGAGAGAGAATCACAAACAGGCTCCACGCTGTCAGCACAGAGCCTCATGCGTGGCTAGAACCCACCAACCATGAGATCATGACCTGAGCTGAAACTGAGTCAAATGCTTAACCAACTGAGCCACCCAGGCATATACCTTTTCTTCTTCTTCTTCTTTTTTTTAATTTTTAACATTTATTTATTTTTAAGAGACAGAGAAAGATAGTGTGTGAGTGGGGAAGGAGCAGAGAGAGAAGGAGACACAGAATCTGAAGCAGGCTTCAGGCTCTGAGCTGTCAGCACAGAGCCCGACACGGGGCTCAAACTCACGGACCGTGAGATCATGACCTGAGCTGAAGTCACACACCCAACCGACTGAGTCACTCAGGTGTCCCTTCTTTTTTTTTAATGTTTGTTTATTTTTGAGAGAGGGAGGGAGCACAAGCAGAGGAGGGGCAGAGATGGGGACAGAGGATCTGAAGCAGGATCTGCACTGATAGAGAACCCAATCCTGGGCTCAAACTCATAAACTGTGAGATCATGACCTGATCTTACTTAACTGACTGAGCCACCCAGGTGCCCTGGGGCCTATAATCTTCTATAACCTGTTAATATACTTGCTATTAATTAATGATTAAAAAATATTTGCAAACCACTTTCCTGTCTTTTTAGAGTTTCTCCAAAATACCATGTGCTGGTATTAAAAGGGTTATTATAATGCATGACATCATTATCTCTATTAAGCATATATTAGTGGGAGGAAGAAAAAGAAATCTATATTGAAGGGAGAAAATTTATGAAACCTTAATTTTTTTCCAAAGCTATTTATAAATCTGATCTAAACAATCAATAATCCATTTGACAAAATACAGCATCCATTCTTAATAAAAACCCTCAACAATGTAGGGATAGATGGAATATATCTCAACATCATAACCATATATGAAAGACCCATAGTTAATATCCTCCTCAATGGGGAAAAGCTGAAAGCCTTTCCTTTATAGTCAGGAACAAGACAAGGATACCCATTCTCATCATTACTATTTAACACATTATTGGAAGTCTTAATCTCCGCAGACAACAAAAAGAAAAGGCACCCAAATCAGCAAGGAGGAAGTCAAACTTTCACATGATACTCTATGTAGAAAATCCGAAAGACTCCACCAAAAAATTGCTAGAACTAATACATGAATTCAGCAAAGTCACAAGACATACAATCAACATGCAGAAATCTGTTGCATTTTTATACATTGATAACGAAGCAGAAAATCAAGGAATTGATTCCATTTGGAACTGCACCAAAAATATACCTAGGAAAATAAACCTAACTAAAGAGGTAAAAGATCTGTACTCTGAAAACTATAAAACACTTATGACAGAAATTGAAGAGGACACTAACAAATGGAAGAGCATTCCATGCTCATGGATTGGAAGAACAAACGTTAAAATGTCAATACTACCCAAAGCAATCCACACATTTAATGCAATCCCTATCAAAATACCACCAGCATTTTTCTCAGAGCTAGAACAAACAATCCTAAAATCTGTATGGGACCACAAAAGACCCTGAATAGCCAAAGCAATCCAAAAAAGAAAAACAAAACTGGAGGCATCATGATTCCAGATTTCAAACTATATTACAAAACTGTAGTCATCAAGACAGTATGGTACTGGCACAGAAACATAGATCAGTGGAACAGAATAGAAAACCCAGAAATGGACCCACAACTATATGGTCAACTAATCTTCAACAAAGCAGGAAAGAAATCCAATGAAAAAAAGACAGTTTCTTCAACAAATGGTGTTGGGAAAAGTGGACAGCAACATGCAGAAGAATGAACCTGGACCACTTTATTACACCATACACAAAAATAAATTCAAAATGGATGAAAGACCTAAATGTGCGATAGGAAACCATCAAATTCCTAGAATAAAACACAGGCAGCAACTTCTCTGACCTTGGCCAGAGCAACTTCTTACTAGACACATTGCCAAAGTTAAGGAAAACAAAAGCAAACATGAACTATTGGGACTTCCTTAAATAAAAAGCTTCTGGGGCACCTAGGTGGCTCAGTCGGTTAAGTGTCAGACCCTTGATTTCAGCTCAGGTCCTGATCTGATGGTTGGATCGAGCCCTGCATGGGGCTCTATGCTGAGTGTGGAGCCTGCTTGGGATTCAATCTCCCCTTCTCTTTCTGCCCCTCCCCTGCTGATGTTTTCTCTCTCTTTCAAAAATAAACTTAAAAGGCTCCTGCACAGCAAAGGAAACAACCAACAAACCTAAAAGATAGCCTACAGAATGGGAGAAGATATCTGCAAATGACATATCAGATAAAGGCTTAGTATCCAAAATCCATAAAGAACTTACCAAATTCAACACCCAAAAAACAAATAATCTAGTGAGGAAATGGGCAGAAGACATGAACAGACACTTTTCCAAAGAAGACATCCAGATGGCTAACAGACATATAAAAGATGATCACCATCACTTATCATCAGGGAAATACAAATCAAAACCATGATGAAATACCACTTTACACCTGTCAGAATGGCTAAAATTAACAACATAAGAAACAGCAAGTGTTGGCAAGCATGCAGAGAAAGGGGGAAACTCTCTTGCACTGTTGGTGGGAATGCAAACTGGTGCAGTCACTCTGGAGAATAGTATGGAGGTCCCTCAAGAAACTAAAAATAGAACTACCCTATGATCCAGCAATTGCACTATTAGGTATTTACCCAAAGGATACAAAAATACAGATTCGAAGGGGTACATGCACCCCAATGTTTATAGCATTATCAACAATAGCCAAACTATGGAGAGAGCCCAAATGTCCATCAATTTATGAATGGATAAAGAAGATGTGGTACATATATACAATGGAATATTACTCAGCCATCAAAAAGAATGAAATCTGGCCATTTGCAATGATGTGGACGGAGCTAGCATATATTATGTTAAGTGAAATAAGTAAACCAGAGAATGACAAATCCCATATGATTTCGCTTCTATGTGAAATATAAGAAACAAAACAGATGAACATATGGGAAGAGGGGGGAAAGAAAAGTGAGGGAAACAAACCACAAGAGACTCTTAATGACAGAGAACAAACTGGGTTGACAGAGGGACGTGGGTAGGAGATGGGCTAGATGAGTGATAGGTACTAAGGAGGGCACTTGTTGGGATGAGCACTGGGTGTTGTACGTTAAGTGATAAATCACTGAATTCTACTCCTGAAACCAATATTGCACTGTATGTTAACTATAAAATTTAAATTAAAAAAAAAAAAAAGTTAAAAAACCACCACCACAACTGGAAAACAATCAATAATCTTTCACTTATCATTTTAACAAATACTTATTTTACATCTTAATTGTCAGCCATTATTCTAAAGCAGTGAGGATACAATGGTGTAAAATTCAAGCCTTGCTTTCAGAGAGCTTACATTTTAGTAGAGAGGACAGATAATAAATACATAAAAATTTAAAATACAGACATATAATTTCAGATAGTACTAAGGGATTTGGCAATGGGACAGAGTACACAGAGCATGAGGCTCCTCTAGCTCAAGTGGCCTTGCACTGATAATACTCACTGTATGCCTAAGCTGCTCTACCAATTATTATTAAGGTTTTGGCCAAGGCCATGAATAAGGTTAAGCAAAAACAAACACATAAAAGTAAAAAAAGTGATGACAGCATTCTATCATGTGTTCTTTGGCAACCCAGTCACAAGTTATTTTCAGCTTCTTATAATTCATGACATAGCCAGAATTTTTTACAGTTCCTAGTTGTAAATGACCACATGCCAGTATCACATACCATATTTACACTTGTGAAAGTATCCAGGCTTAAAATGCTGTTTCTGTGATCCTGAGTTACTTCATACCCTTTCAAAAAAATGTGTTCTCTCTATTGCTAGACTTAGGATATTTTATTGTCATGTCTACTAAAACCAAACCAGAAGGGCAAATTTATATACATAAAATTCTTTGATCTTGATGTCAACTTATAAGCAAATAAGCACTATGCTACATTTGTTTTCTGCTAAAATTATGAGTTAATCTTGTCATTCAAATATAAATCCCAAGATCTGTATCACCTATCCATTAAAAAAAAATTTTGCCAGTACTATGAATGAAGAAATCTTTAAAGCTCAACCACATCAATTTTTCTATTTGCACTGTAACAGAGTTTTCAGGCAGGGAAGGAGGAAGATTAGGAGCAATTGGCACTGAAAAAGGTCAGTTAAACAGATCAAAAGGCAATGATTAACCCTAAAGTAATCTAGAATTCTTTAGCTCAAGCACCTCCCTGGAATTTCAGAAAACTTCAAACTCAAATTTAGGAAACAATCAAGTTGATAATCCTATTTCTTTTTTTTTTTTTTTAAATTTTTTTTTTTCAACGTTTTTTTTTTAATTTATTTTTGGGACAGAGAGAGACAGAGCATGAACGGGGGAGGGGCGGACAGAGAGGGAGACACAGAATCAGAAACAGGTTCCAGGCTCCGAGCCCTCAGCCCAGAGCCTGACGCGGGGCTCGAACTCACAGACCGCGAGATCGTGACCTGGCTGAAGTCAGACGCTTAACTGACTGCGCCACCCAGGCGCCCCATGATAATCTTATTTCTTAAGAGGTTCACAATTCAGGATGAAAATCAATGTCCCATGCAGTAACATGATTTAGCCTCATTTCTTCAATTTCTTCATTTCTTCTCTAGTTGTATTGAAATACTCTATTACCACTAAAAAAAATGTCATTTTACACTACCTTGAAAAATAAGAACATTACAAAAAAAGGTTTTTTTCTAACTACTCCCTGCCTTTTACAGTGACTCTAAAAATAAACCTTTATTACTGCTTTAATCAATACTCACATCTTGATTATATTCCAAGAAGACATGGAAATTTAAGTCTTTTCTCAAAATAGGATGTGCTGCCACACGACATAGGAACACTTCATGCATTGCAACAGTCTTCTTGAATATTGCCAAATATTCACTAGAAACAATACACATAATTAAAGGTAAAACACTGCATCAACTAGAAAATAGTCCGTAACAGTTTTCAACAAATACTCCAAATTATTCTAAATGCAAAATTAAAGATACAAATATATAATCCATGTAAACAAAGGTTTTAGTTGAACTGTTAATAAAATGTATAAAATCCAGCTCTGAAAAGACTTCATGCTAGTTAATAGTATTTATTATATTTAAATGTTAATATTTTTAAGTTTTATGAACTTTTCTTCCTATGCAAGTTGATGTTAAAGATAACTATAGGGGTGTTTGTTTTCAGCTCCAGAGAAAGTACACTACAAATTATTTGATACAATCTTTATGGATCAATTTCTCGATAATTACTGCTTTTAAATACCTGTGTACAAAAAAAAAATCTAAACTCAAACCTCAGTAAGAATATTTTCAACATTAATAATTATTTTCATCTAATGACCCAAACACACAAGAAAAAAAGCACACCACAGAGACTAACTTTTGTCATTACATTGGAAAATTATGTTTAAAATATTTTAATTTCATCAGTGAATCACAGTGATCATATAGTAATATACGTCAGTTTGAAAAAAGAAACACTCAAGGAAAAGGCCCAATATTCTTGCTTCAACTACGTGCAAGGAGGATAAATTTTACATACCAGCAAACCAGCAGGACCAATGTTGGGAGAAGTTTGATCTCTGTGAGGGTAGTCATTCAGTGAAGACAAAAAAGAAGGATGCAGAGGATGGAGGTAGCAGTAGAATAAACCCAAGGTTCTCTGTTATCCAACCCCTAACCAGACCACAAAAGAATCATGATCAGGGCCACTGGAAAACCACAGATTCTTTAATATTAATGTGCTCTGCTAATTTCCAGTTTTCAGTCTTATAACTATAAAAGTATGTATCTCTGTCTCTCAGACTATTGCTTGCACCCAGCATGGACAAAAATCTTAAAATATGTCACCTTACACTTTGACAAAAAAGATCTACTTTGCTAATTTATCTTGTCAAACGAGTTTAGCATTCTGAAGAGGAGTCTAGTAGCCAGGTGCATATATGCTTAAAAACTGAAACTAAGTGGAAGAGGAGAAAAGGAAATGAATGAAGAGGAGAAATGATCAGAAAAAGAGTGATGGAGGTGATGATGATACAAGGGAAAGTGTTTACTTGTACTGCTCTCAAAATACAGAAAACAATATCCTGTAAATCTAAAATTACTTCAAATGTCTAATAAGAAGGGAAAGATTCTGCATTTTCAGCAAATATGCTAAACGCAAAACAGAAGTTATCTCCAGTTTTTTCAAAGATTTAATGCATTTCTAGTATATGTGAAACTAATAATCATTTAATAAAAAACATTTTAAAACTATTCTCCTTTTACTTTGCTCCTATTCTTTTCCCCTTAGCCAGAAGCCATAGGCAGAAAGAAAGAGGGCAAAAATTAAACACAGACACAGCCATTTAGACAGGTGCACGCGTGCACACACATGCGTATACACACACACACACACACACACACACACACACACACACTTTTTAAAAAAGAAAACAGAGTATGTGCAGAGTTGCTTGGTGCATATTTCTATGAGAAACAGAAAACAGAAGTTTGGGTAGTATGCACACATCGAAAAAAGAAAACCAGGTTGGCAATGACTAAGGCCTTGTAGATAAAAACCAAAACAACTTATATTCTGCTTCAAAAAGTCCTATTTCCCTTTCTACTATTTTTAAATAAAGTTTTGGACCCCCCATTTTCAATTTTCAGAGTCTATTTAAAACATTAATTTAAAGAATTTTACAATGTAGGCAATTATTCTATAATTTTCCTGTAGGCTCTGATCATGATCATTAAAACTGGTTGTTTGGCTTAAACCTGCATCTTTCAGAAAGGGTCACTGTGGTGAAATGATTAAAAGGATGGGATATCAGAGAGCATAGAAAAAAGGCATTAAAATAAGCACAATTAACAAAACCAACAACAAAAATCACATACGCTTCCAGTTCCTGTTTCATCTTTGTGAATTCTTCCTTTGTCATGGACCCTTCTCCTTCTCCAAGCTTCTGTAGTTTTTCCCTTGAAGCATCGAAGTCAGGTCTTGGTGGTGCTGGTGGGATCTGTAAGAAAATCAAATCACTAATTTTAAAGACTTTTAGTTTTCACAGCAACTGTACTACTGCTACCATAAAAGACTGTGTCTGGGAGAGCTAAAGACATCTTGAATGAACATGGCACCAGGAATATCTCAATTCAGGTTAGAAAATTTGATTAGGTCCTTTGCACAAGGAAGAAATATGGCAGAGCACTATTTTCTAGTATTAGAACAGTAGTTCCCAAACTTTAATCTGCAGATTCCTATGTGGCAACCTAGAGTCTTCAAATGTATAAACACATTAAGCTCTGACTATACACTAAATTAATATGCATACCAATTTTCAGAAGTATGTAAATAGTTTGATCAAATACAAACATATATTTTTAAATTAATGAATTCATAGTAGCTTTATGCTATTCTATGTTTCTTAAATTCATGGATGCCAACAGTACAATCCAGCAAGGGATGTTAAAAAGGGTTCCTTAACTGGAGGAGTGCACCAGAAGCATAGAGCACGGACTTAAAACCAAGACAACAAAACAGAGATTAATGACTAACCTCATTCCATTCACTCACAGTAAGGGGGTGAGTAAATACTTATCTTAAGTAAAAATATAGTATCTAGAAGAGACCTATCTTTCAAGGGAAGGATAGAAGAAAAAAGTTTACCTTAAAAGGAAGGGCTTACAAATAAGAATTGTTAAGGGAAAATGATGGGAAGCAAAGAAAGCAAGAAGAAAAGATAAGTAGAGGAAAAGTTAAAGAATGAATACAAGAAAAGAGTTATGCTTGAGGAAAGCAATAGGGAAGGAAGCATCAAGTACAGCTAAGCACATATTCACATCTACTATGCACCAGGCATGATACTGAACAATGTGCATATAAAGATAAACAAGACATGGTCTTGGGTGCCTGGCTGACACAGTTGGTAGAGTATGCGACTCCTAATCTTAGGGTTGCGAGTTCAAGCCCCATGCTGGGTGTAGAGATCACTTAAAAATAAAATCTTGGAGCAGGGGCCTGGGTGGCTCAGTCAAACGTCTGACTCTTGATATTGGCTCAGATTGTGATCTTGCAGCTGTGAGACTGAGCCCCTTGCTGGGCTCCTGAGCATGGAGCCGGCTTAAGATTCTCTCTACCTCTCTCTCTGCCCCTCCCTTTCTCATATGTATGTTCTCTCTCTCAAAATAAATAAACACTAAAAATAAATAAATAGGGGCACCTGGGTGGCTCAGTTGGTTGAGCATCCGACTTTGGCTCAGGTCATGATCTCAAGGTTCGTGAGTTTGAGCCCCACGTCGGACTTGCTCCTGTCAGCCTGTCAGCACAGAGCTCCCTTCAGATCCTCTGTCCCCCTCTCCCTGCTCCTCCCCCACCTGCATTCTCTCCAAAATAAGTAATTATCTATCTATCTATCTATCTATCTATCTATCTATCTATCTACCTTAGGGTGCCTGGGTCCTGGGTGGCTGAATTGGTTGAGCATCTGGCTCTTGATTTTGGCTCAGGTCATGATCTCAGTGTGATGAGGTCAAGCGCTGTGTCAGGCTCTGTGCTGAGCATAGACTCTGCTTAAGATTCTCTCTCTCTCTCTGCCCCTCTTCCCTGTTCCTGCTAGCTAAAATAATTTGAAAAAAAAAAAAAAAAAACCAACAAACTTTTTTTATATGTGATTAAGTATTTTTTTTTACTTATCTTTATTATTTTTTAAGATTTACATCCAAGTTAGTTAACATATAGTGTAATAATAAAAAAAATCTTAAAAAAAACAAGCAAAGATGGTCTTGATCTTTGAGGAGTGTTTAGTCTATAGAAGGAAATTGTAGTAAGAAAATGCCATTAGACAAGATGAGGAAGAAAAGGTGGAAATAAGATGGGAAGAGAAGGAGTTTCCAGTTTGGTGAACACACTGACATGCTATGGAGGTGGAAGGTGGTATACCTGGAGAGGGCATGAAAGTTATGCCCCAACCCCGATCCCTGTACCTTGTCCTATGCATCTCTTCCTTTGGGCTGTCTGGTTGTATCCTTTATATAAACTGGTAATTTTTTTTAAAGAAAAAAAGAAAAAAATGTACGGCCAGTGGTCAACCAAATTTTGAGTTACACAAAGAAAAAGCAAATGACTGAGGAGTAGCCACAAGGATGGAGAAAGAATCAAGTCAGGATAATTTCAAGGATATCAAATGAAACTAAATTTCAGGAATCTGAGTGTGGACAATGGCTGAGGCACAACATCTGGTACATACTTAGATTAGATGACTTCTTAAGGTACCTCCAACTCTAAGTATTTGTCTACCTAAGTGTTCAAAACCAGTATGGTTTGTAACATCCCCTTAATTAATCCCTAGGAAAAACCCATTTCACTTCCAGTAAACAATAAGAATTTAAATTTAAATGAAGGAGCATAACATAGCCATATCTCCACACTTTCAAACTAGGCAATTTAGGATAAAAGGTGATCGTACATTGTGTTTTCTAATTGGCAATTTAAAAAAATTACACCAGTACACTAAAAATTTAACACATAATAAAGTACCTAAAAAGCTCCTAGAAAATGGGATTAAAATGGAACCCCAATACTCACAATATAACCTGCATAGTCTTCATTTTCAACGAAGGAATCATGAAGCCAGATAAATTCCTCATGTTGTCGAACAACAGAAAACTCATTTTGTTTAAAATTTGGCAACGAACTCTGCAAAGACAGAGATTCTCTTGAATAAAAATCAAAATTGCACTAAAAGGCTTTTAGTAAATATTTTTTATCTTATTTTTGTAGATTAGTCTCATGCGAAAGATTATCAGCACTTTTAAACTCTATTATAAAAACTCGGAGACATCAGACAAAATTATCCTGAGATGTTTAAGAAAATAATTTGACAGACTTATTATACTATACTGCTACCACCATTTAAAAGTTGTCTTACTAATATATATCAAACTCAACTATTCAAAGAAAAATAGATCTACAGTCTGAAAATATGCCTAAAAACTGAAATCCAAGAAGAAAATAATTTGTAAGACAGTAATTTAATTAACTGAAAGAACAAAACAAAATTGAAAACAAGAATGATGAAAGATATTAATAGAAGTCTAGAGAAAATTAAATCTGCATTACACCCAGGTTTTGTGAGTAATTCTTAAATGTTAGTCTTTAAAAAGTGCATTTTTTAAAAAAAGTACATTTCCCTGGGGCACCTGGATAGCTCAGTTGGTTACGGGTCTAACTCCTGACTTTGGCTCAGGTCATGATCTCACAATTTGTGGGATGGAGCCCTGCATGCCCGAAGCCTGCTTGGGATTCCCTCTCTTTCCCTCTTTCTCTGCCCCTCCCTCCCTCCCTCCCTCACGGATACTCTCTAAATAAATAAATAAACTTAAAAAATTAAAAAAAAATTTAACAAGTACATTTCCTTAAAACTGTTACAATAAAAGCAGTAGCTTATAAACTAAAATATAGTTTACTTCTAATTATGTTCAAAACCAAAGTTCCAGTCAATATATTATCACATATATAACATCTGCACAATAAATAGCTAAAATAGTACAAGTACAAAATCACATTTACCTTTGTGTGAACAGTGAATTTTACTTTATCTCTCTCACTCAGAGCATCGGAAATGTCCACTTGCAGAGCAGCATCACTTTGAAGATCTACATTTATTGCTTTAAGCTAGAAAAAGATAACACCTTAATAAAAATCCTATGGGCATTTATAGAATCTCATTCCTTTCTCAGACATTAACACAATGCAAAAACAAAACAAAATAATCTTAAATCTAAAAAAGTACTCAAGTTCATTAGAACTACATACATATTTTGAAGGGCAGGTTATTTGGGTATGTTATTACCTTAATTTTTCATTCTATAGTATTCAACTACGCTTTGTATGAGTCAATGGGATAACCATTATTCATTATAATTTCACTCAAAAAGTAAACTATTTTTTCTCTCTCCTCTTCTCTGCCATTGTGGTGTGTGAAGTTAACTGCTTCTTACCATGGGTAGCAGCAGGGAAGTCTGGAAGGTACCCTAGCCTAGGAGCTTGGATGACCTGGGTTTGAATCCCATCTCTGCACATTAATATACTCTGATTTGGGTCTTCTCACAAGACTTGCAGAATCACGCTTAAAATGTGGCCAAGAAACAGGGGCGCCTGGGTGGCTTAGTCGGTTAAGTGTCCGACTTCGTCTCAGGTCATGATCTCACGTTTTGTGAGTTCGAGCCCCACGTCGGGCTCTGTGCTGACAGCTTGGAGCCTGGAGCCTGCTTCGGATTCTGTTGTCTCCCTCTCTCTCTGCCCCTCCCCCATTCACATTCTGTCTCTCTTTCTCTCAAAAATAAATAAAGATTAAAACAAACAAACAAACAAAAAACGTGGCCAAGAAACAAAAGCAGAATCATCCCATTCCCCAGTGAATTCGGATGAAAACTGGTAATAAAATCAGGTACAACTCCAAGAGGAGACACTGGAGAAGAATCAAGCTGGTCTAGAATGGATAGCACATGAGATGGCATATATATTTATGCTGCATGAAGGTTACATACTTGTATTCTATCACTCTGTAAACATCACTACCACCTCAACAATAAACATGTTTTACTAGAAAAATGATTCTTCTCTGTTACTATGCTTCTGCACCAGTAAGGTGATTCAGTAATAAATATGCAGGACCTTTTGTTTGAAAGAAATAAATACATAAAATAAACTATTTTCCAAGAAGATGGTTCATTAACATTCAAGTATCCTAAAATTAAGGAAAGTATCTACCTTTTAGAACAAGAAAAATAATGAAAAGGCTAATAATTTTAACTCTACTGCTTATTTTAGTTCAGGAATTTACAATGAAACTATTAAATATATTACATATAACATATTTATAGTGCTAAAAACGGCAACATAATACTCAATAACTACCTCCTGTGTAGGAATTAAATCTCACATTTTACTCTACAAGCTTTAATATATTTAAATGATTGAATACGTTCTCTATGTAGTGCTTCCATTTACTTGTCTATGAGAAGACTTCTCTATAATTCTTTTTTTGAAGTTTATTTATTTTGAGAGAGAGACCTCGTGTACACTTGAGCGGGGGAGGAGCCTGACACGTGGCTCAAACTCATGAACTGTGAGATCATGACCTGAACTAAAATCTTTTTTTTTTTTTTTTAAAGGTTTTTTTTCAACGTTTATTTATTTTTTTGGGGACAGAGAGAGCCAGAGCATGAGCGGGGGAGGGGCAGAGAGAGGGAGACACAGAATCGGAAACAGGCTCCAGGCTCTGAGCCATCAGCCCAGAGCCTGACGCGGGGCTCGAACTCACGGACCGCGAGATCGTGACCTGGCTGAAGTCGGACGCTTAACCGACTGCGCCACCCAGGCGCCCCTAAAATCTTAACCAACTGAGCCATCCAGGCAGCCCCCCCCCCCACCTTTTTTCTTTAAAGTAAACTCTATCACCAACGTGGGGCTCCAACTCACAATCCCAAGATCAAGAGTCACATGCTCTGACTGAGCCAGCCAGGCACCCCTCTAATTCTTACCATGTTTATAATTCTTAAATTTCATCTATATTCTTCCCCTTTAAACAAATAATGCATTCTAAAATGTTTGACTAATTTGGAAACCTATAAAAAAAATCAAACACACTAAAAGATGAAAATAAAGTCTTAGCCAGCTGCAAAAATATGAAATATTTAAAGTCTAATTAACTACCCAGCCTGCTTCAAATACTCCAATTGTAAAACCCAGGTCTTACTTTGGGAATCTCACCTAATCATCAGCATTTCAAATTTTAATTACAATGTAAAAGGAAAAAAAATGCTGGAAACAGAATTGTTTATGACCTCAGTCATATATTTAAAAGTGCAGGGGCACCTAGGTAGCTCAGTCGGTGTCCGACTCTTGATTTCAGCTCAGGTCATGGTTTCACGGTTTGTGAGATCGAGCCCTGCATCGGGCTCTATGCTGACAGCATGGAGCCTGCTTGGGATTCTTTCTGTCCCTCTCTCTCTGCCCCTCCCTCGCTCGCATTTTTCTCTTTCTCTCTCAAAATAAATAAACTTAAAAAAAATGCATACATAAAAGGCTTATAGGAAATATAACAAAATGGGACCATCAGTGGATTTTCTTTATATATTCCTTCATTGTCCCAATTGTCCACAATATGCATGCATTACTTTTACAAATGGTGGGGAGCCCCCTTAAAATGGAAATCCCATGATCTATTAAAATATTAATTTTAGGAATTTTTTCATTAAATAGTTGTTTAACTTCCATTAGTAATGAACAAAAGTAACATTTCACTTCTGTACTATTGGTTCTAGATTGAGTAGACCTGTTTTTAAAAGATAAAGACCATTACAGGGGTGCCTTGGTGGCTCAGTCGGTTGAGCGTCCAACTTTAGTTTAGGTCATGATCTCGTGGTTCATGAGTTCAAACCCCATGTTGAGCCTGCTTTGGATTCTCTCTCTCTCTCTCTCTCTCTCTCTCTCTCTCTCTCACTCTGCCCCTCCCCTGCTCGTGATCTTTCAAAAATAAACATCAAAAACATTTTTAAGAAAAAAATAAATTACATGGTACTGGGGTGCCTGAATGGCTCTGTTGGTTAAGTGCCCTACTCTTGATTTCAGCTCAGGTCATGATCTCATGGTTTGGGAGATTGTGCTGAAAGCTCAGAACCTGCTTGAGATCCTCTCTCTCTCAAAACAAATAAATAAACTTAAAAAAAAAAACCACTTAAATTATGTAGTACTATCTCTGATGGCCTTTAGTAAAAACTTTATAGGTAACTTAAGTTTATATTAAGTTAAATTTCATCAGTAATCATCTTTTTTAAAGTTTATACTATAAACTTACATAAATTATTTAAAAATTTGTTATTGTACTCAATGCTATATGTAAGCCATTGTCTGATAAAAGAAATGAAATTAAGAGTTGCCTTGAGGGGCACCTGGGTGGCTTAGTCAGTTAAGCATCTGACTCTTGATTTCAGCTCAGGTCATGATTTCATGGTTTATTGAGTGGTATTGAGCCCCACATTTGGCTCTGGGCTGACAGTGTGGAGCCTGCTTGGGGTTTCTCTCTCAAATAAACAAACAAATAAATAAACAAACATTAAAAGGAAAAAAAAAAGAAGTGTTTCCTTTTTTCTCTTTACTCACAATCAGGACACTTTTAAGATGCTTATTGTGGTAGAGTGAATAATGGCTCCCCCCAAAACATGCACATCCAAATATCTGGAACCTGGGGAGATTATCCTGGATTTCCCAAATGGGCCTTAAATGCAGTTACAGATATCCTTATAAGAGGTGCAAAGAGATTAGACACAGACAAAGGGGAGGGCAACAGGACTATGGATGCAGAGATTAGAGTGATCCAGCCACAAGCTAAGGTTTGCTGGCAGCCACCAGAAACCAGAAGGGACAAGCAACAAATTCTTCCCTAGAATCCCAGGGAGCATGGCCCTGCTGACACCTTGATTTCAGTTCAGTGATCCTGTTTTCGGACTTCTGGCCTACAGAACTGTGAAGAGAATACATTTCTGCTGTATTCAGTGATCAGATTGTAGTAATTTGTTAGAGCAGCCACAGGAAATTAATAAATTTATCATTACGATTTTTGGAATAATAATCTTGGCTTTTCTTATGTTTTCTCTGCCTTGTCAAGCATTTCCCAAATACAACTGATAGGCATCAACCTGGGTACTTGTTAAAAATACAGAACCCCAGGCCTGATCACAGGTTTATCAAAACAATCATCAAGGAAAAGCCTTAAAAACTGTGTTTGGAAACCCTAGCCTAGACTTACAGGGTTGTCTTTGCCTTTACAATCTTTGAAAACTTCAACTCAACTGCTAATATTTTGTTTTTAATGATTATATAAAACATTGTTCCCAGGTGTTATATCCGTATGTACATTTTAATTTTCAGATTTTAACTGTTGTATTATCAATTTTCAGGATTTCTACATCTGAATAGCTGTTATTTATGCTTCCAATTCAAAGTTATTCCCAATTATTTCTTTCTTCCATTTCCTTATCTCTGTATATCAAATATACTTGCCTCCTTTTTTCTGATAGCACAACGCTTGGCTTTTTTAAATTGTAACTTTTTTTGATAACAAATATTCTTATGTTATGTATTTACTGTTTTTGTTCTTGGATTCTCTCTTTTCAGGTATACCTTACATACAACGAAACACAGGTTTTAAGTATGTAATTTGAAGAGTCTTGACAAATACACAGGTTACATGCCTGTAATCATGGCCACAATCATCCCTAGAAATTCCCATTACTTTTACGTTTCTACTTTTTTTTCTAACTCTTCTATAAATTCTTTTGTATGCCTTATGAAAGCTTGTAGCCCTTCACATATGATCTTACAGCTATTAATCCAATCTATCATTTGTCTTTTTCATTCTTTTAGCAAGTATGTTCTAGAACTGATCTCAGGAAAAGCGCATGAATCACACATAAATAGGGTCACAGCAAACTGCTGATGCTGAGATTGTGACTCCTTTAATTTATATTTCATAATAGGTTCAAAATATCAGTTTCACATCTCAATTTTTTTTTCCATTTCCAAGTTTACAGAGAAAAGGAAACAAAAAGGAATATTTTGTTTGACAATAGATTTGCTTCACACACATCAGGGTGTTTTGTTTTGTTTTGTTTTAAGCCCTGTTTCTACTAAGATGTGTAATGGAAAAGCCAGCCAATAAATGAAATCATCCCCTACACAAATACAAAATTTCCAATGAAAGCTAATCTGCTATTATTTCATCAATTCTAGATGCATAGTTTGCACATTTTAACATCTGAAATAGGAATGCCTTATAACTGATGACAAATTCCAGTTTAATTGGCAATCTTTTTTCTTTCTTAGTAGCATATAAAGTATACCTTCCAGTCAATTGTGCCTTAGATTTGATATATTTTTATTGTAAATTTAATATTAATTTCATAAAATATACACAAGATTTTTCAGGCATGTATTCTTTTTTTAGAGAAAAGTTAATGTTAGTTTTTATTAAGGGAAAGAGTGAAAGCAAACAACTTATGATTCATCAACATTTAATTAACTTTTTGAAATTAGTGAGGTAAGTGAAGAAATCCTCATTAGACTACATTCACCATTTTCATCCTCATCTGGGCTGACAAACGTTGCAGTCTTTTGTCAAAGACTGGCTAGGTTAAACATTAGTGTCATGGTCAAGAAAAAGACAAGACAGAGCAAATGGATTAAGCAACATAAATACAGTACCATTAAAAAGATAATTTGGAAGACACTGTCCTATTGCTGATTAATTTTCCACATGTAATTTTTAGTAAAGAAAACATTCACTACTAGTTTACTATACTGACTCATTTACTATAAAGTATCTACTTTAGAACATTTCTAAAAAATTAGTTGTTCATCTTTTGCCAGAAAAGCAAATGTATAGAGATGGATGGATGGAGGAAGGAAGAAAAGGAAAATAACTGACTACTGTATAGCCTCCCAAATGGTGTCTTGCTTCTGTCCTTTTCCATCTTTAATCTATCCCTTATAATCCTATTAAACTAAAAATCATTCCTCAGCTCAAAACCTAGGGGTCCCTACTTGAAGAAAAGCCAAAGTCCACCAGGCCCTACAAAGTCTGCTTCGGACATCATCTCTCAGGCTAATCTATTATTCCTCTGGCTGACTGCAGCCCTGCCATATGGCCTCTTTGTTGCCCCTTAAATACAGAAGCATGCTGCCACCTCAGGAGTCACTGTATTCACTGATCCCTCTACCTGGAACATTCTGCCCCCAGGTATCTATCTGCATGACTCACTCCTTCATTTCCTTCAAGTTATTTACCAAAATGTTGCCTTTTCAAGAAAGCCTTTCCTGGCAACCCTAAGACTACAACTCAACTCCCCTCCACCCCCAAACAAATCCCTATCCCCCCTTTAAAAATATTTGTTTATTTAACTTATTGTTTATTTATTTGAGAGAGAGCAGGGGAGGGACAGAGAGAGAGAGGGGGACAGAGGATCTGAAGTAGGCTCTGTACTGACAGTGGAGAGCCAGCAGAAAGCCAACAGAGAGCACGACATGAGGCTCAAACTCACAAACCTCAAGATCATGGCCTGAGCTGAAGTCAGATACTTAATCGAATGAGCCACCCAGGCACCCCAATATTTATTTATGTTGAGAGAGAGAGAGCGAGCATGTGCACAAGCAGGGGAAAGGAGAAGAGGGAGAGAGAGAATCCCAAGCAGGCTAGGTGCTGTCAGTGCAGAGCCTGACTCAGGGCTCAATCCCACAACACCTTGAGATCATGACCTGAGCCAAAATCCAGAGTTTGATGCTTACTTGACTGAGCTACTCATGCACCCCACACCTCATTTTTTTCCTAGTACTTGTTTACCATCTACTATATTTTATTTTTTTAACAGTCCTCCATAACTATAATGTCAGCTCTGTAAGGACACAGATTTTTATTTTGTTCATTGCTATATGCCCAGTGGTGGACCTCAATAAATATTTATTGAATGTAGAGAAGAGTAGAAAGAAAGGTGGTAACCATAACTGGGCTAAGAAACTGTAATTAAGAGTATAATCAACAGAAAACCCCTGAGACAGACAGAAGTAAATTTCATTAGGCTCACGAATTCAGGCCAAATTTTAAATTTATTTAACTCCTAGTATAAATATGATTTTGGAAGTCCTGTTAATACATAATTTTTATTATTACTGTACATCTTATACTGAGCAGTCAAATCAATGCTTGATTATATATACATTTTCTGGAAACTGGCATTTGCAGCCAGATTTTCTCTCATATACTATACCTGGTTTGCAAATTCCCATAATTAGTATCAATTCAACCATCAACTCTCTGCGTTTACACTTTGAACTGCTTGCTGTATGTGGCTAAAGTTACAGCTGGCATTTGCAAGCAGACTTCCTCTCACATACCATATCAGACACAATAAAATATTACTAGGGTATTACTAGGGAGGGAAGTACTAATGGTGTTCACCTCTGCATTCCCTCTAAGTCAAAGTTAATACAAATGTACAAGTGTACAAATACAACACTTTACTCTTTACACAATATACTAATACACATTTATTTAATAAACTTTTTAACGAACTTAAAAGTATATTCAAACAACAGTCCTAGGTATTATGGAATATATAAGGTGAACAAAAAGCCTTGCCTTCAAGAAATCTGTAGTGAGGAACACAAATCAACTTTATGTAATAAAACACAAAAATTAAGTGTTTCCTATTCTCTTTTCCTTACCAGTTTTTACTATGTGTACAATTTAACCTTATCAATACCTCCTGTCCCGTGACCTTTCCATGTATCTCCAGCCTGTTACCCCTCTCTCTGCTTCCCTCCTCTTCCACCCCACTGCATGGTGTATCACTCCAATACTTTTCTTATTGGTCCTAACAATTCTCATTGCTCTTTCTGCCATACTTGGCTTGCAAATTCCCACACTCAGGATCAATTCAACAATCATCTTTGCTTTCTGAGCTGCTGAGTGTGGCTAGAGAAGTCACAACTGGTCTAATACAAATTAATGGTCTTCAAATTGCATTAGGCTCTTAAAACCACTCAACACTCCTGGAAAGATCTGTTCAGCTCCCCTTCTGATTCCTTTCAGCAACTACACCAAACTTTTACTACCTCAACCATCTATATTTCCACGCCCACTCTCAACGAGTGACTTTGTTTCCCACATCCCAAAGAAATAAACACTAGCAGCTGTTTTTTCCTTAGACCCATCAATAAACTCTTCTAGCCTCATCATCTTCTCCACTTTCTCATAAGTGGTATCCTGTAGAGGGCAGAATTGTCTGCCCACCTGAGCATTTAATCATCCTGTCTGCTCCACAACCTGTTCATATACTGCTCTTCTAGTCAAGTTAGCCTCGGTCCCACAAACCCTTCACACACTGAGCACCTAATTTCCAAATCCAATACTTTTTAGTGTTCTTGACTTCTCTGGAGTATTTTGCCTTGGTGATCATTCTGTCCACTTCCTTTAAACTCTCTCACCTTCTGGGGACTTCTCTCATACTCTTCCTACCTCTCTCAGCCCTGTCAATCGATCCATTTCTTCTCTATAACCCTTAAATGTTGGTTTCTACAGTGCTATCTAGCTGGGCAATGTCAGTCGTCCTTGACTATAACTCCTAAATTTGTATCATCAACTCAGACCTCTTATTCTAAGTTCCCAATTATACTTTCACCCTACCAACTAGACATACCCACCTGGATGTATTCACTTATTAACAAATAAATGACTTCAATGTACAAACCACTGTCCTAGGTGCTAGGGATAGAGCAGTGAAGACACAATCCTCATCCTTACAGATCTTACATTCTAGTTTGGCAGGAAAGGGATGAAATGCCTCATAGGCACTTCAAATCCAACATATATGAAACCAAACATATTATCTAACCTTCTGTTTCTCTCTCCTGCATTCCTCATTTTCTCTTTTTCCTTTGCCCAGCCCATGTACTTATTCAGTCACTATGCCCTGTTAAATCTATCTCCTAAACATCTCTTTGCTATGTCCCTTCCTTCATCCCCTATTTCACTGCCTTAATTATACCTTCATCATTTTTCATCTGGACTGTTGCAACGGCCTGTTAACTGATTTCTCTGCTTTATGAAAGGAAGGATCAATCCACCCTCCACATCAGTTATCTACAATGCTATTTTCATCTAGGCATAGGCCTTTCCCAGCTTAAAATCCCTCAGGACTTCACATTGACTGGAATTTTAATTATTATGCACCTTACACTTAATCTGTACATATCTGCCCTTGTCCCATATCTGCCCCTGCTTCCTGTAAGAACAAGTACTCCAGGTAGAACCAAATTATTTACTCATGTTATTCAGTCTGCTGGCAAGCCTTCCTCTTCCTGAGAGCCTACAAAATTCCTGCTCAACATTTAAGGCTTAGTTCATTTAGGTAATAGCATAGTGGCTAAGAGTGCCAGACCTGCAGCTTGACTGGCTGAGTCTGAATCCAGATCTGTTAAAACCTTGGACAAGCTATTTAATGTCTCTGAACTTCAGTTCTCCTTTCCAAAGAATAGTAGCAACTACTTAACAGGGGTTTGAGAATTGAGTTAATATATGGAAAGTAGCCGGCACAGAGTAAATGGTACATTGGCATGCAGCTATCATTATGTCCTCACTACTTCCCCTTCTCTCAAAGGTTAAACACTCTCTCCTTTGTACTCCCATGGCACTTTATCATAAGTCTGTCACTACAGTGTGATGATCTTAGGGCGGGAACTTTCTTTTTCTTCTGCCAACATTCATCTTCTTATCCTCTGCCAATATAATCGATGTCACATTTTTATCTAAAACAACTATCAATAAATGTGGAATGTATTCAAACTGTTATGTAGGTACAAAAGAAAATGCAAACATCTGGCCAAGTCTTCAAAAACAAGTCAAATTTCAAGTGGAAAAAAAAATGTGAAGAAAAAAAAAGCCACTCTACAACATTAAAAAGCATGCGTAAAGCAGACATTAAAGTGCAGAGGTGCCTGGGCAATGACAAATGGACTAGAGTATGTCTAGAGTGTGTATGTGTGGGAAGGACATACTGAGAAATAAGCCAGACTAAAAGTGTCATGAATGGTGTTTAATGCTTGTGTAAGGAGTTTGAACCTTACTGCAAAAGAACTGGGTCCAAGTAAGTACTTTTAACTAGTGGCATTATATGATTTAGTCATTTTAGTTAGGTAACTTGAAATACCTAACAAGGCTGGATTGGAAGGCAGACAGACAAGAGACACAGACCAATGACAGGAATTGCTACAATCCAGGCAAGAAACAGCAAGGACATTAATAGGGGCCATACAAATGAAAGATGGGATAAACAATATTTTTGAGATGAAATTAACTGGACTCAGTGATTATACTAATATGGAAATGAAGGATGATTCAGGTTCCTTGCCTGCACGATGGAAAATGATAACATTAACGAAGATAAGGAATAGAGGGGGAGGAGTAAGACTAGGAGTCTAGGAGAGCTGTAGTTACTCCACCTGGAGTAATGCTGAAAACAATAAACATTTTATTTAGAACTAAAATCAAATGCTAAGAATTATGCCATCACACTGGCACCCACTGCTCTTATTTAACAAGCACAAGCACATCAGAGCAAAATGTGTCCAGTTCAAAGGGCTCATTTGTTTACTAAATAATATGTTACTGTCTTTCATTTTGGGGAAAAAATAGCCTATTATGTAGAGGTATGGCTACAGGATGGCCAGTATTTTCAATACTGTGTATTTTTTAAAGCCTGCTTTTTAAGTTACTCATAAAACAGTATTTTCTTAAGGCTGTAAGATTCTCTTCTGTTCCAAATATCATCATGAAAATTTAAGGCTGCTTAAAAATGTGTTTTATTACTTATTTTTCTTAAGTTTACTTATTTTGAAAGAGAGAGAGAGTGAGCACATGAGTGGGGAAGGGGAAGAGAGAGTGGGAGAAAGAATCCCAAGTAGGCTCTGCATTTTCTGCACGAAACCCAATAGCAGGGCTTGAACCCACGAACCGTGAGATCATGACCCAAGCTGAAATCAAGAGTTGGACACTTAACTGACTGAGCAACCTATGCACCCCTAAAAATGTATTTTAAAATACTGACTTTAACTTTGCTTACTTGCTGCTCTGTATGAAATGCTTGCATTATTTTTGAATCTGTGATTTATATCAAAATTCCTATCAATATATGCACTTCATGCTTTTTCTCTATCAAGACTCTCATTCTTTTTTTTTTTAACATTTATTTATTTTTGAGACAGAGAGAGACAGAGCATGAACAGGGGAAGGGCAGAGAGAGAGGGAGACATAGAATCTGAAACGGGCTCCAGGCTCTGAGCTGTCAGCACAGAGCCCGACGCGGGGCTTGAACTCACGGATCGTGAGATCATGACCTGAGCCGAAGTCGGACACTCAACCGACTGAGCCACCCAGGCACCCCAAGACTCTCATTCTTAAAAGGCTGAACAAGATAACCTAAACTAAAATTACAATGCTTAAAATTCTAATGACAACCTATTTCTATCAGGACAAACACAATATAAGGAAATTTAAACAGGTCAGATATTTCTGTTCTTGAAATGAGGAAATAGCAGGATAACTGAAGCTATAATCAAAGTTCAGTGCCCAACAGAAACTTCTTGGATGCTTGCTGAAAAAGTAGTATATGTCCAGAGCTAGAACAAACAATCCTAAAATCTGTATGGAACCAGCAAAGACCCTGAATAGCCAAAGCAATCCTGAAAAAGAAAACCAAAGCTGCTTAGGCATCACAATTCTGGACTTCAAGCTCTATTACAAAGCTGTAATCATCAAGACAGCACGGTACTGGCACAAACACACACACACAGATCAATGGAACAGAGCAGAAAATCCAGAAATGGACCCACAAACATATGGCCAACTAATCTTTGACAAAGTGGGAAAGAATACCCAATGGAAAAGACAGTCTTCAGCAAACAGCATTGGGAAAACTGGACAGGGACATGCAGAAGAATGAACCTAGACCACTTTCTTACACCATACACAAAAATAAACTCAAAATGGATGAAAGACCTAAACGTAAGACAGGAAGCCACCAGAATCCTAGAGGAGAAAACAGCCAACAACTTCTTTGACCTCACCCACAGCAACTTCTTACTAGACAGGTTTCCAGATACAAGGGAAACAAAAGCAAAAATGAACTATTGGGACCTTATCAAGATAAAAAGCCTCTGCACAGTAAAGGAAACAATCAACAAAACTAAAAGGCAACCGACGAATGGAAGATGATATTTGCAAATGACATATCAAATAAAGGGTTAGTACCCAAAATCTGTAACAAACTTATCAAAATCAACACCCCAAAAACCAAATAATCCAGTGAAGAAATGGGCAAATGACATGAATAGACACTTCTCCAAAGAAGACATCCAGATGGCCAACAGACATGTGAAAAAAATATTCAACCTCAATCAGCAAGGAACTACAAATCAAAACCATAATGAGAAACCATCTCACACCTGTAAGAATGGCTAAGATTAACAACTCAGGCAACAGCAGATGTTGGTGAGGATGCAGAGAAAGAGGAACCTTTTGCACTGCTAGCAGGAATACAAACTGGTGCAGCCACTCTGGAAAACAGTAGGAAGGTTCTTCAAAAAATTAAAAATAGAACTACCCTACAACCCAGCAATTGCACTACTAGGTACTTATCCAACGGATACAAAAATGTTGATTCAAAAGGGCACATGCATCCAATGTTTATAGCAGCACTATCGACAACAGCCAAAGTATGGAAAGAGCCCAAATGTCCACTGACAGTTAAATGGATAAAGATGTGGTGTGTGTATATACACACACACACATACACACACAATGGAATATTACTCAGCGATCAAAAGGAATGAAATCTTGCCATTTGCAACAACGTGGATGGAAGTGGAGGGTATTATGCTAAATGAAATGAGTCAGTCAGAGAAAGACAAATATCATATGATTTCACTCATGTGAAATTTAAAATACAAAACAGATGAACATAAGGGAAGGGAAGCAAGAATAATATAAAAAGAAAGGGAGACAAACCACAAGAGACTCAAATACAGAGGACAAACTGAGGGTTGCTGGAGGGATTGTGGGTGGGGGGATGGGCTAAATGGGCGAGGGGTATTAAGGAGGGCACTTGGTGTGATGAGCACGGGGTGTTATATGTAAGTGATGAATCACTAAATTCTATTCCTGAAATCATTATTACACCGTATGTTAACTAACTTGGATTTAAATTTAAAAAAAAAAAAAGAAAGAAAAAGTAGTGTATGTCAATTACACTCGGATTAAAAAAAGAAGAAAAAGAAACGAGATATAAAAAAAAGTAGTTATCTGTCCTCCCTGCTTCAGGAGGGCAGAACCCAGAAACTTTTGTTTTGTTTTCCAAACACCTCAGGTGATTCTGAAGCAAGTGTTTCAAGGCCACTCTGAGAAATACTTGTACTGGTTCTGGCATCAGAAACATGGTTTAAAGTCCACCTCTCCCACTCATTGGTTGTGTGACCTCAGACCACTTAGTTTCTCCAAGGTTCAGATTTTTCATGTGTAAAAGGCGAATACTAAGTTTCACAAAGATGATGAGAGGATATAATGAAACAATGCTTATACAGTACTTAACACAGTGCACACCTATAATTATTACTATGATTTATCCAGTTCCACAGGACAAAAATAAGGAAGAACCAGACATATATACATATTCACCATGACATTCTAAATGCTTTGTAATTCATGGTAATGTTTTTTCCATTTTCATATTAAAATTTTCATCTCTAAAATTCTACAAAAATCTCCTGGTCAGGCATGCTCTTTGTCTCCCTTTTCCTTTAATTTTGGAATACATGAAAAAAGTTTTTGGCCACATTACGTAAGTGCTTCCAATTTCATAAACAAATCGTTCCAAAGGCATAAGGCAGTGAACGTGAATATTAACCAGAAAATACTTTTCATATCAACATAAATACTCAAAAAAATTAATATTTTTACTCAACATTAGTCAGATTTTATAGGAAAGCAAATCCTGTTTGCTTTTTCTGGTAGACCACAAAAATTAGACACAAAGTTATCTAAATAAAGAATGCCAACTGCTTTATATTTAGAAAAATCAGTTTAGGGGCGCCTGGGTGGCGCAGTCGGTTAAGCGTCCGACTTCAGCCAGGTCACGATCTCGCGGTCTGGGAGTTCGAGCCCCGCGTCGGGCTCTGGGCTGATGGCTCAGAGCCTGGAGCCTGTTTCCAATTCTGTGTCTCCCTCTCTCTCTGACCCTCCCCCGTTCATGCTCTGTCTCTCTCTGTCCCAAAAATAAATAAACGTTGAAAAAAAAAATTAAAAAAAAAAAAAAGAAAAATCAGTTTAATTGGACTATAATCAATTCATCTCCTTTCGTTACACAACTCTAGTGGTTTCCCCTATTTTAAAATCCTAAATGTAATCTATAAGTGACCATCTATCTAACTCCACTGTCTTATCCCAGAAGATGCTATACACACACAGTTTTTTAAAAATTCATTAGAAACTAATTTTTTTTTTAGAAATAACCAGAAATCTACAGGCGCCTGGGTGGCTCAGTTGGGTGGGCATCCGACTCCTGATTTTGGCTTAGGTCATAATCCCAGGGTGGTGGGATGAAGCCAGGCTTTGGGCTCCATGCTGAGTGTGAAGCCTGCTTACAATTCTCTCTCTCTCTCTCTCTGCCCCTCACTCTCAAAATCAATCAATAAATAAACATTTAAAACAACCAGAAGTCCATACGTATGATGCTTTCACACTAACTAGAAATTCTAAATGCTTTTGTGTAAACTGAGAAATTTATTAAAACATCAATTATAAAAGTATGCAGCTCCCTCTGCATCCTTTTAATCATTTGAAAGCTTTATAAAGCTCATCAGTTAATACTACCTCAGCTTGTATTTAAAAAACAATAATAATATCCTTCAAGAATATTTTATCACCTGCCAAAAATCAACTAACTGATGGGTCCCGCACATCATCTAACATGAATAAGTAAAGGCAAATGGAAAACTGAAGTGCAGTCTGTTAAATGTAATGGAACCAAGGAACCTTGCTGAGCTGCAATCATCATACATCAATATTTTTCAAGTGCTCACTTGTACAAGGCACTATACAGATTACACCCTTGAGCCAAGGCAAATGGGGGGGGGGGGGGTTGGAGAGAGTGGGAGGGAGGAATCGGAGGCCTGGAGGCCCTTTCTTAAGTGGCATGCAATTGGCCTCAAACTACCACCAAGGGAACTCCGCAAAAGATGTATTTTTTGGACAGTAAGAAACGTAAAGATACCGTGAGCTTCCAGCACTTTGCAAAATCTGGCAGGATACTGGAGAAGAGTTAAGGTTCCGCGACAGTGAAATTCCTTGCAAATGGATAATTTAGAAAAAGCTTGTACTATGTCTGTTTTAGGAGAGAAGGGTGGGCGGCAGCGGGTTGGAGGTCCACAAGAAGGTGCCGCCAGAAGATCTGAGAATGGGTTTTCACAGCCCCGAAAGTGTCGAGGGTGAGGGGACGGAGGGATCCAGCTCCGGCCTCCACCTCCACTTCCCCACCTGCCCCGACCCAAGCGGTGGAGGAGGTCCAACGGAGGGTCTGAGTCAGGGGCAAGCAAGCGGTCCTGGGTCCTCGGGAAATCAGAACGGAGCGGCCCCGAGGGAGGAAGGGCTGCAGGAGGGCGGGGCGCGGTGCAGCGAGGAAACCGAAAGGAGGACGGCGGGGGAAAGGGGCCGTGGGACCCGGGACCCTTCCGGGTACCACACCGGGGGCCAAGGCGGGGGCGGGAGGGTCCCGTCAGCTAGAAGGAGGCAGAACTTACTCCGCGGTCCTCCTCCGAGAGGAAGTCGGGGCCGTCGTCCAGGCCTTCCTGCGGGGTTGCCGGGCCCGGCGCACCGGGGGAGAAGATGGAGTTGGGGAGACACAAAGGGAGACATTAGTGCCAGGCCGGCGCGGCCCCCGCGCCCGCCCCGCGCCCGCCGCCCCCACCGCGCGCCCGGGGCTCGGCGCCGCTGAGAACACCCACCATCATGGCTGCTCCGAGTCGAGGGCCAGCGCAGGCGCGCACCGCACCGCGGGGCCGGAGAGAGCCGGCAGCAGCGGGAGGGGCGGGGCTGGTGGCGGCAGGCGGGGGCGGGGCCTCGGAGCAGCCCGCTCCGCCCCGCCCTGGAGCCGAGGGCCGGGGGCCATGAGCGGTAGGAAAAAGGAAGGCAGGGCCCTCCGCCCAAGGTCGAAGCACCCTAGTCGGAAAGGCCCCAAAGGCCCAGACCCACATGGCTGCTGGCAGGTCTCAGCTGGCCGGCTCTGACCCGGAAGGAGCCCAATGCCACCCGGGGAGCTGTCCAGTTCCCTTTCCCCGAGGGCTGCAGTGAAAAAACCAAGCAAGCGCTCTCCAGAAGCCACAATAAGTCATCTTGTCTTTGTATTATGCCACACGATAATTAATCGCAATTAATATTTTGCCCATAGAAACTGTGAGAACTAAGGACCTTCACACAGTCAGCTGTAATCAAGCTTTTACTGTTGATGAGGTAATAACCTCAGGGTTTGGGGCACTAATGGTTGAGCACTATAAAAATGAGTTGATTGCGTTACAAGAGTATTCCTTTCATTTGTATGAACAAGTGCCTCCAAATCCACTCTGACTGTCCAGCCGGATGGCACCACGTGGGTGTCCAATCCAAAAGATGAGACAAATTATTCCTAAACCTTTGCCTCATGTCACCTTTACACACAAGCACACACTCAAACACCCAAGCTATCCTTGTGCTTCCAGCCACTTAATGGCATCAGCATCTTTAAATTTTCGGACCGGAAGCCTCAAAGTCCTATACAAATCCTTCCTTCTTCTCCCTCACTCATCACAACATTTAGTAACAAATTGTTACATTTATAATTGATTTTCTGTGTTATCTCTTAAATCTCCCACTCCCCCCTCTCCTCCCTTCCACAGCAATTACGCTCAGTATCTGTTTGACCTTTTCAATACTCTCCTAACTTTTCTTATTTCCATCTCTTTCCTCCATTCTACATACTGCTGCTAGTTTTCCTCCTAACACACAGACATTGATGATGATAATGCTGCTACCCTGTTTAATAATCTTTACACATCTTTGTTACATTAAAGTCCAACTCCTCAGCCAAGCATTTAAGGCCTTCTACACTCGATTCCCTCCCTATTTTGTTGAATTGAAACTCTCAAAACAATAATGTTAAACAATTAATATTTTCATGAGAATTTCTTGTAGCTTTCATTTTGTATGCAAGGAGAACTGAGGCCCAGAGAAGTAAGTTACTGCCCGAACAAGGGTTATTCTCCAATGTGGGGGGCAGGGGGGGGGGGGGGCTTTATTTTTTGTCTTTTGTTTCTTGTTTCCCAGTGTATTGTAATAACTACTGGAGTAGTGTTTTTCACTGGGAGTCATGAGGCATCATGCGGCATCAGTGTAGTGTGATGAAGTGTCAGGAGGGATGTTCTGGTAATTTGTTGCTGATGGAAAGTGCCAATATTTTCTAATGATTTGTTTTTGGTTTGAAGGTAATGCCTGTAAAGCTCTGCTTCCCAGATGAAAAGACGAATGGAGCTACAATTAATGAATGGTATTTGCATACAACTGATAGGAGGGTCAAGTGTGTCCTGTGGACAAAGGTTGAGAAGTACCACCTAGGACCACCTAAATGTCTCTGATCATTAACCAAAGGTTTCAGTACTTAAGCCAAGTCCAGACACATTGTACAGAAACACTCAGATTATCAAGTGTCAAAACTTAGAAATCGCTAGTTAAAAACAAGATTTAAAATATGAATAGCCAAATAGGGGTGACTGGGTGGCTCATTTGAGTGTCCAACTCTTGATTTCAGCTCAGGTCATGATCCCAGGGTCATGGGATTGAGCCCCACTCGATCGGGCTCTATGCTGAGTGTGGAGCCTACTTGGAATTCTCTCTCTCTCCCTCCCTCTCTCTGCCCCTCCCCAACTCGTGTGTGTGTGTGTGTGTGTGTGTGCATGCACACACACTCTCTCTCACTCTCTCTCTCTAAATAAACATTTAAAAAAAATATGAGTAACCAAATAAAATCATCAACCAAAAAATATAGTAATTACTAGAGTCAAAATCAATAACTGAAAACTCACATGAATAGAGAACCCAACCTTGAAATAATAAAGTTATTTATTAATACCTGAGCCGACCTTTCTGGGTAAAGGTCGCAAACTATATTTTATAAATGATAAGAAGGAATTATTAGTAACTGACGCTAACAACTATCAACAAGGCAGTTACAGAACTTAAGAAACATCAAAGGAAAAGAAATTAAGAGAAGCTCATACAATAGATTTTTCTGTTCCTTATAAGATAAATCAAGAAGACATTAAAGCTGAATTACTTTTCTAGTACTCTTAACCAAATAATTTTTCATCTTGTTTTAATAGGTTTTTATGAAATTGCCTACTTTTATATAAGTTCCATGAGCAAATTATGTTGAACCACAATCTGATCCTTTCATAGATTTAGGTACATGAAAATAAAATCTTCCAATCGGGAGTAGTTTCCCAATAGTGTGCTTCAAAAACAGGGGCGCCTGGGTGGCTCAGTTGGTTAAGCATCCGACTTTAGCTCAGGTCACGATCTCACAGTCTGTGAGTTCGAGCCCTGTGTTGGGCTATGTGCTGACAGCTCGGGGCCTGGAGCCTGCTTCAGATTCTGTGTCTCCCTCTCTCTGCCTCTTCCCCGCTCATGCTCTGTCTCAAAAATAAATAAAAATATTAAAAAAAAATGTACTGGAAGACTTTAGAGAAGAGTAAAATTTAGAGACTAATACATGAGTCACTTTAAAATTTTGAAAACCAAAAATTGTATTGTTTTGAACATTTTTGTCAAGCAAAACTCAAGTTTTTTTCTAGAAGAAAAACTTGAAAAATATGAAATGGCGATTATTTAATTAGATGTAAAAGAAAACTGCTTAATTCCTTTTATCACTTTCTGATCAAAGAAGGTTTCACCAAAATGTATTTTTGCCAACTCCTCACTTCCTCAACTTTTAGATCATTTTTTGTTTTGGGTGGCCTTTAGGTCCTGATTCTTCCCTCCTCCCTGGTAGTTGTGCTACAACAAAATTATCTACAGGAAGGTTGCTGAACTCTGTCTTTTCCAATTACACCAATTAGGACGCATTTACTTGGAAGTAGCAGAAAATACTAATTCAAATAAACTGAGCAGAATAGAAATTTATTATCTCCAAACAAAAAAAATCAAGAAATAAGGAGCCTCTGGGCATAGTATAGATCTTCTTCAATTTACAATGGGGTTACATCCTGATAAACCCATTGTAAGTTGAACACATCATTTAAGTTGAAAATGCATTTAATAGGGGCACCTGGGTGGCGCAGTCGGTTGAGCGTCCGACTTCAGCCAGGTCACGATCTCGCGATCTGTGGGTTCGAGCCCTGCGTCAGGCTCTGGGCTGATGGCTCAGAGCCTGGAGCCTGTTTCCGATTCTGTGTCTCCCTCTCTCTCTGCCCCTCCCCCATTCATGCTCTGTCTCTCTCTGTCCCAAAAATAAATAAACGTTGAAAAAAAAATTAAAAAAAAAAAAAAGAAAATGCATTTAATACACCTAATCTACTGAACATCATAGCTTAGCCTAGCCCACCTTAACATGCTCAGAACACTTACATTAGCCTACAGTTGGGCAAAATCATCTAACACAAAGCCTATTGTACAATAAATGTTGAATATCTCATGTACTTCATTGAATTCTGTACTAAAAATGAAGAACAGAATGGTTGCATGGGTACAGAATGGTTGTAAGTGTATCAGTTGTTTACCCTTGTGATTGGATGGCAGACTATGAGCTATGTCCAGCAATGGTAGCTCTGACAAAATGAATCACTTGTAATCCAGTACTTGGAGATAATCACTCTCCATATTTTAGTAAATATACTTTTAAATGTTTTCCCCATGCATATGCCTCATCCAATATTTTTATTGACATAATCAATATCATGTTTCATAATATGTCATATTATTATTAGGTAAATTTCTATTCTTTGACATGAATTTTAATAACTGTATGATATTTTATCAGTTAGGGATGCCTAGGTGGCTCAGTTGGTTAAGTGGCCAACTTTGGCTCTGGTCATGATCTTACCATTGGAGGGTTCTAGTCACCCCCCTACACCCCCCACCCCCGTCGGGCTTTGTGCTGACAGCTCAGAGCCTGGAGACTGCTTCAGATTCTGTATCTCTGTCTCTCTCTGCCCCTCTCCGCTCACACTCTCTTTCTCCCTCTCTCAAAAATAGGTAAAAAGACATTTTAAAAAATTTAAGAAACACATTCTATCAGCTAGATGTATCAGTGTACTTAACTAATCCCCATTGTTTGAAATTTATATTGTTTATATTTTGGTTTGTTACTTGAAAACAAAATATAGGGCGCCTAGATGGCTCTGTCGGTTAAGCATCTGACTTCGGCTGAGGTCATGAGTTCATAGTTGGTGAGTTCTAGCCCCGCATAGGGCTCTGTACTGACAATTTGGATCCTGGAGCCTGCTTCGGATTCTGTCTGTCTGTCTGTCTGTCTCTCTCTCAAAAGTAAATAAATAAACTTAAAAAAGGAAAAAAGTATAAAACATATCCTAGTAGTTAAATCTTTGGAAATACCTCTGATGATTGTTATTATCATTTAGATGTTTACTTATTATTGATAGAGAGCAAGTGGGGCAGGGACAGAGAGAGGGGGCAGATGATCAGAAGTGGGCTCTGCACTGACAGCAGTGAGCCTGATGTGGGGCTTGAACTCATGAACTGGGAGATCATGACCAGAGCTGAACTGACTGCGCCACCTAGGCTCCCCCAGTGCTCTGCCAGATCTTAACTGATGTGTTTTTTAAGGAGAAATGTTAGAATAAATTGAAATTGTCCCTTTGCACACATATATCTCTGAAAGTAAATGGCAATGGGGTTTGGTTAAGTGCACTGATACATCTAGCTGATGTATTTAAAACATTATTCTGGAATTCTAGAAAATACTTGACTGATACTCCCCGAAAGTACCTGTTAAAGGTCATGAAAAAAAGGAAAGACAGAGGCTCCTGCCTGGCTCAGAAGAGTGTGCAACTCTTGATCTCAGTGTTGTGGGTTCGATCCCCAGGTTGGGTGTAGAGATTACTGAGGAAAAAGAAAAAAAACTAAACAAAGGAAATACAGACACTGTCACAGACCAACAGCACTGAGAAAACTTAACGACTAAGTACAACATGGTATCTTGGATTAAATCCTGGAACAGAAAAAGGACATTAATGGGAAAATGAGCTCAATCTGAATAAAGTCTGGAGTTTACTTAACGATAATATGCTAATATTGGTTTCTTAGTTTTGGCAAATGTACCTCAGTAATGTAAGAAGATAACATTAGAGGAAATTGAAACTGAATGAGAAGTATAAGAAAATTCTCTCTACTATCTATTGCAATGGACTGGAAGTTTATGTATTTATGTCCTCTTGCCCCCACGACCCAATCCATATGTTGAGATCTTAATGTTTGATGTGATGGTATTAGGAGGTGGGTCCTTTGAAAGGTGATTACTGCCTCCCATGAATGGGATTAGTGCCGTTATAGAAGAGGTCCCAGGGAGACCCCTCATCCCTTCTGCCAAGTGAAGATACAGTAAGAAGACAGAAAACAGCTATCTATGAGGAAGCAAGTCCCTATTAGTCACCGAATCTGCCAGTGCCTTCGTCTTGGACTTCTCAGCCTCCAGAATAGTGCAAAATAAAGTTCTGTTTGTTTATAAGCCATTCAGTTTATGATATTTTGTTATAGTGGCCCAAATGGACTGAGACGTTATCTTTGCAACTTCTCTGTAAATCTAAAATTATTCCAAAATAAAAAAGTTTCTTTAAAAAGAAGCGTGATTCTGAGAAGGGAATCAGGCATCCATGGCACAAAATGACTCATGCCTGCCCTAGAGCCTCAGATGCTATTGAACAAGGGAAGAGAGAGCAGCAGGATCAAGTGGGAAGCTTTTGTGAGCCAGGCCTGCTGGTAGGACCATCTCTTCTGCCTGCCTGCAGTCACATGGTCTGTCCTGATACAAGAAGGTCTGGTAAATGACAGTCACTCCTGAACTGGTCAGCAACTCTGCACTATGGAAAGGGCACACAACTCAGTTAGCCATCTACCCACCACGTGAGTTCTGGCAGTGGAGTTATGTGCTTCTGTCCATCAGTCAGGATTCTAATAGGAAACAGATGTCACACTCAAATTAAGAGATTCGAGAAAGGTTCACTTACAGAGGGAAAAAGTTCAAACTTGAGGGTGGCAATTACACAGGACCAGGGCCAGCAAAACCCAGGCTAGTAGAAGCCCCAAAGGATTGAAATCTTGAGGGCAGGAAGAAGTCCACCATTGCAGTAACATAGTAAGGAGTCCTTAATGGATCCTCAACAAATAGTTTAAATTAAATTGCAATCAAATGGTATGAAAAATCTGGGAAATATATTATAAAGCAAGGCTGACCTTGAGCAGAAAAGTTAAAGAATAACTTTAAGTACAAAGATTTGGATCAGACAGACCTGCCTTAGAGTTCTAGCTTTGCCACTTCTCTTTTTAATTTTTTAAATTTTTTGAATGTTTTTTAAAATTTATTTTGAGAAAGAGAGAGAGAGAGAGTGCATGTGAGCAGGGGAGGGGCAGAGAGAGAGAGAGAGAGAGAGAGGGAGAGAGAGAGTATCGCAGGCAGGCTCAGCACAGAACCCTATGTGGGGCTCAATCCCACAAAGCATAAGATTATCACCTGAGCCGAAATCAAGAGTTGGATGCTCAACCAACTGAGCCACCCTAGCTTTGCCACTTCTTAATAAAAGAGGACGTGCTTCTGTGAAATATTAAAATATTGAATATAAATACATCCCTAAATCTTATTCCCTACCTGTCCATGTCTGGCCTGAGCCTTGAGGCTTATTGCCCAAGAGGAAGAGAGAGCAGTCACTTGCCCTTTATTGCAGGACAGTTGGCTGGTGGTGTAATTAGGACATAGAGCTCCCCTGACCGTGTAAACAAGAGATTTCTGCCTGCTCCTGAGACCTTGGCAGGAGGCTGGAGTGGAGAGGGACATGGTAGCTCTAGCACTTTTTAGCCCTGATGGGGGGACAAGAAAACATGGGCATGGGCAGATGCACAAGTCTTGATTTCCTCTCTTCAGACTTTAGGTCTAAAGGGAATGGGGACATCAGACACACTGAAGGACATGCTGATAATAGGGAGCTACTCTTGTTCTTGATCACTTTAAGACCCTCTTGAGATGAATTGTCTGGACGGCTGCCCCGATGCTAACCTGGCAGTTCAGCCCTATCAAGCAGAAAGAAGTCTTGAGGTTTAGTTTTCCCTGGGCTATGGTTGAGACCCACAAGTTTCCCCAATGCTCAGCCCTCCCTCAAAGTCAGAAGACAGCTAAGTCAGGTGCCCGCAGTCTTCATGTGTAAGGCACCTGGCAGATACCGAGTATGTTAGCGACTGTAAAGATGTTCTAAGGACTCAGACAAAACTTTGAAATGTCTATACAATGCCTTCTCCATGCCTAGAGATCTTAGAACAGAAGAGATCCTACCCCCGGCCTCCTTCCTGTCTCCATCCCTCCCTGCCCCAAATCCCACACTTGCCCCAACTGGGATGATTTTGGTCTCAGCCTTCCCAGAAGCAGAAAGTTGGGCCAACGACCTCTTGAGGTTTCTCTCTGCTTTTTGACTCAGCAAATGTACTGAATTATTCACTCTTTTATATTCTACAACCACATTTTTTTAGTCACTTCTCTGACCTTGCTATTTAAACAATTTCCTTTGCCTTGCAGTTTCTAAAAAGGGAAGTCAGAACATGTATATCCTCATTTTAAAGGCATATTGGCAGAATACATTAAATTCTAACTTATTAGAAGTAATTCTCTCCCCTCTTGTATTTAATCAAACTCGTATCTTGTATAAACTCGCTATGGAAGTGTCTCAGAAATTCACCTGCTACAGGATTCACCAAAAGACAGAGACTGAAGTAATTGTAAAGGTCTGGTCTGGGGCAAGAGTGTGGTGCTCTCGAGGAGGTGAAAGATGTTCAGTCTGGCTGGTGGCTTTATGGTCTAGCAGCTTCCATGTGGAGGAGATATTCACCAAATCCTCTTTTCTCCCCCCCACCCCGGCCCCTCAAAGAGACTACATTAGTCAGACCCCCACAGAGATAGGAGTACCTGTGTGACTAAGTTAAATGGGATGTGAGTGAAAAAGACGTGCACATGGCTGCCTGTGAAAACTCTCTTATATGAACCTATTAGTTTTCCTACTGCTTCTCTAACAAGTTACCACAAACTTAGTTACTTAAAACAACAATTTTATTCTCTTACTGCTAGTGGCCATTAGTCTGAAATCAATTTCCCTGGGCTAAAGTCAGGGTATTATGACTATATGTTAGCTGAGCTGGTTCCTCCTAGAGGATCTAGTGGGGAGTCCATTTCCTTGCCTTTTTTTTTTTTTTCTTTTTAGCTTCTAGAGGCTGCCTGCATGCCCTGGTTCACAGCCCCTTTCCAACGTCTTTGATCCTCACATCTCTCCCTTCCTCCTTTGACCTTCTTGCCTCCCTCTTATGAAGACTCTAGTGATTACATGCAGGGCCCACCCAGATAAACCAGGATAATTTCCTCATCTCAAGATATTTAATTTAACGATATCTACAATATAAGATAACTTTCACAGGTTCTGGAGATTGGGTTGTGAACATCTTTGGGGATCCTTACTTAGTCTACTGCAGTGATCCTGAACACTCTTTCTTTCTAGCCCTGTGGACAACGATAAAGCTGAAAGAGGTGGGAAAGTCCTACAGTAGAAGGCCAGGTTGCTGAATGACTGGGTAGAACACAGTTCCTGTGCTGACCACACTGGACTGTGAAATGAGAGAGAAAAATCTTTTATTGTGGTGAGCCATTGTGATTGATTGAATTATTGGCCGCAACGCTTTAACCCTCCTTGTGCCCACACCTTTGCAATGGCCTCATTATGGGCGGAGTGTACTCCCTAGCCCTTTGACTTTAGGCTTGACAATATGACTTACTTTGGCCAATGGCATGTGACTGACAGTGTGCCCAGGTTTTAAAGATCACTTGTATGTCCACTTACATTCATTTGTCTCTGCCATTGCCATGAGCCCAGTTTAGTGCTTCATAATGGAATGGTTGTTGTTTTATACCAATAAATTTTAGGATGGCCTACTAGATAGCAAAGGTTAACAAATATAACTATTGAGCTTTTAATTTGCTTATTACAGGCAGTTAGACTAAAGCAGGGGAAGACTGAGCAGGGGAAGACTGAGATGGAAGAATAGAATGCTGTAGCCAGAGAGTGGGGGTGGGGGTGGGGGTGGAGTTTATTATTCCAGTGAAGTAGCAGTTCCCAGTGACAGCAAGATCAGGGTATAACCATGGCAGGGAATGGCTAAAACTAAATGGAGGCGTTGTCACTGGAGATGAGCAGATCAAAGATAATGACAGAACTTGAGTTGGAATGGAAGACTGACTACAAGCCAAGTGCCCGAGCCATCACTGAATAAGGGGGGCTGGTCTTGAGACTGGAAAGCTAAAATCAGGGAACTTTGGCAAGAAGAAAATTCAGAAATTCTAGAAGGACCCTATGAATTGTACTAGGAGTGGGAGACCTCCTCCAAACTCCCGTTATATGGAAACAACGGAAGGATGGAGTAGTTGAGAGGTGAGATCTTTGCTTGGAAAGATAAGCTGTGTTTGATCTCAGTTGTCTGACTTAGTCTCTCCAGAAGAAGAAGAATGGCAGTGGGGATGGGAAGGCTTCATTAAGCACAAATGTTGTGAGATTATACTGAAGCTTCTGCTGAGTGAACCAAAGAACTATGGCACTGGCTGGGTATGTCCACAAGGCCTGAATTAAGGGCAAATGCAGAAGTATCTCCCACTGGCACATTTATTTGATAACTGCTTTTTTATCAATTGGTTCATTTTTTCATAGATTTCAGGACAAGACATAATGTATGTCAACTATAATTCAAAAACAAATATTAACAAATAAAAGGGCAAGAAATAGCACGAGAGTGTTTTATATGTCCTTTGTAGAAATTAAGTTTGCTAACAATACAATAACAGGCTTGATGTTTGAGTGCTCCTAAAAAGGATCGGGAAGTGGGGTGCCTGGGTGCCTCAGTCGGTTAAGTGTCTGACTCTTGATTTCCGCTCAGGCCATGATCTCATGGCTTGTGAGATCAAGCCCCGAGTCGGATTTTGTGCTGATAGCGTGGAGCCTGCTTGGGATTCTCTCTCTCTCTCCCTCTCTCTCTCTGCCCCTCCCCCACTCACATCGTGTCTCTCTCTCTCAAAATAAATAAGCATTAAAGAAAAAAACTTTTAAAAACGTTTAAGAAAGAGGATCTGGAAGTGTTCATAACTTACTTCTTCCTGCAGCTCTAAAGACATCCTGAGGATATTAAGTTGGTTTTCCAGCAAAGTTACAAAAGCTGCCCTCTACAACAGACTACAGCTTCCTGTCCTCCTTACAGATGGCACTGCAGTGGCACAATTCCAAGTAGTCTACATGGTGTCATAGGCGGAGTGACAGCCTCCAAAGAGATCTGTGTCCTAATCCCTAGAACTTGTGAATGCATCACCTTACAAGGCAAAGGGGAATTTCATTTGCAGATGGAATTAAGTTTGTTAATCAGCTGGCCTCCAGACGCTGGAGATTATCCTGAATTATATTAGGTGGGCCCAGGATAATCACAAGAGTTCTTGTAGGTGAAAGAAGCAGAAGAGGAGAACCAGAGAGGTGGCAGTGTGAGAAAGACTCGGCCCAATATTGCTGGCTCTGAAGATATAAGTGGGCCATGAGCCAAGGAATGTAGCCAGCCTTTAGCAGCTGGAAAAGGCAAGGAAACAGATTCTTCCCTAGAGCCTCCAGAAGGACTACCGCCCTGCTGACACCTTGATTTTAGTGCCATGAGAATTCTTTTCACCTTTGACCTCCCAAATTGTAAGATAATAATAATTTCCTCACATGCACTTATCAGTACTCAGCTGAAGATTTGATGGTAACTATCGTCAGATCTTTGGAGCTCTCCTTCTCTTTCTCTGCAGCCAATCTCTCTGGGGCCTCTGCCTTGAAAATTCTAGCCACCCCAGTGTTCTCAAATTCTCAACTCTGTCTCCTTAACTCAGGAAGACTGCAGGGCTCCACCTAGTTTCCCCCTTTCTGTGCCACTGCCTGGAAACTTTCCAGGCAGTGAGCTAGGATGACCATAGACCTCATCTTTTTCATTTCCCTTCAGAGATGGCTTTTCTCTGCTGCCTATTGTCGAATGTCTGAAACTGTTGTTTCAAATATTTTGCCCAGTTTAAAAAATGTTTAAGGCAGTCAGCAAATTTGGTTCCTCTTACTTCATCACGGCAGAAAGCAGAAGTCCTAGCAACCATATTTCAGTCACAGATGGGCTATTTTTCCCTGAACAAATTCATTAACCTCTCAGACCTCACTTCCTCAAGTGATTTTTTTTTTTAAAGAGACTACTTTTTAGAGCAGTCTTAGGTTTATAACAAAGTTGAGTGAAGGTACAGAGATTCTCCATATACTCCCTGCCCCCACATAGTCTCCCACATTAGCAACATCCCAAACCAGAGTGGTACATTTGGTACAGCTGATGAACCTGCATTGCCACATTATTACCACACAGGGTCCATAGTGTACGGTAGGGTTTATTTTTTGTGTTGTACATGCTATGGGTTTGAACAAATATATAATGACAAGTATCCCCATTATGGTATCATACAGAGTAGTTTCACTGCCCTAAATGTCTGTGCTCCACCTATCTACCTCCTCACTGCCCCCAACCCCTGGCAACCACTGATCTTTTTCCTGTCTCTATAGTATTGCCTTTCCAAGAATGTCATGTAGATGGAATCATACAGTATGTGCCATTTCAGATTGGCTCCTTTCATCTAGTAACACACACTTAAGAGTTCCTCCATGTCTTTTCACAGCTTGCTACTCCAGTGCCTAGATGTTTCACGGTTTATCCATTTACCCACTGCAGGGTGTCTTGGTCACTTCCAGGTTTTGGCAATTATGAACAAGCTACTATAAATATCTGTGTGTAGATTTTTGTGTGTGCATAGTTTTCACTTCCTTTGGCTAAATACCAAGGAGCACGGTTGCTGAATCGTATGGCAAGAGTATGTTTAGTGTTGTGAGAAACTGCCAGACTGTCTTCTAAAGTGGCATTCCATCCAACCAGCAATGAATGGGAGTTCCTTTTGTTCCATATCCTTGCCACTATTTGGTGTTGTAAATGTTCTGGATTTGGGCCATTCTAATAGATCTGTAGTGATATCTCATTGTTGTTTTTGTTTCAGTTTTTTAAGTAGTCTTCATGCCCAGCCTGGAGCCCAACACAGGGCTTCAACTCATGACCCTTAGATCAGTACGTAAGCTGAGATCAAGAGTTGGACACTTAGCCGACTGAGCCACCCAGGTGCCCCTCATTGTTGTTTTTAATTTTGCATTCCCCCGATGACATATGATGTGGAGCATGCAGATCATATGCCATCTATAGATCTTCTTCAGTGAGGTATCTGTTAAAGTCTTTGGCTCAGTTTTGATCAGGTTGTTTGTTCTCTTATTGTTGAGTTTTAAGTGTTCTTTGCATATTTTGGATAACAGGCTTTTTTTAGAGATAGGTCTTCTACAAATAGTTTCCCTTAGTCTGGGGCTTGTCTTTTCACTGTCTTGACAGTACCTTTCATAGAGCAGAAAAATTTAACTTCAATGAAGTCCAACTTACCAATTTTTTCTTTCACGGATCGTGCCGTTGGTGTTGTATCTAAAAAGTCATTAGCAGATTCAAGGTCATTTGGGTTTTCTCCTATGTTATAGTTTTATATATTACATGTAGGTCTATGATCCATTTTGAGTTATTTTTGTGAAGTGTGTAAAGATTAATCTTTTTGCATGAAGATGTCTAGTTGTTCCAGCACCATTTGTTGAAAACTCAAATGATCTTAAGTGATATTTATGTGTATATAAGGGCCAGCTGCATGGATGTCCTGAAGCTCTTTGAAATTCAAATTGCATTTAGTTCAAATACTCATCCCCAATATCTCTGAAGATTCTCTGGAGCCTAGTCTCCCCTTGGTGTCCTCTGGTTGAAGTCTTGCTTCCAGCAACACTATAGCCCCTCAGTGTTTCTTCTGTCTTTTCCTCACCTCGCCCCCTCACTAGAAACTGCCCCAATCTCTTCTCTCTGAAGCACCACTCATCTACAATGTACGTGAACAGATATTATCAAAGGAAGAGAGTCATGGAGGAGATGATATTCTAGGGCAGAATGACCTAAATTGGATTTTAACCTTTCTGAACTTAAAAATCCCTGTTCCATTCTTTCTTATGGAGAAATCACTCTGTATCTCTTCCTTACAGGTTGTAGTCTCTTGGCATTACGCTGGGTCCCTCTTGGGGTCACTGCTGGCCCATATGGCATCTATATGCACATTGAGAAAAAAAGCAGCCTTTCTGCCGCAGGCCTAGCAATTCACAGCTTGACACAGAAAGTGGGCCAGATTTCAATGCCAATGCCCCCTCATCTTGCTTTTAGCCTTCATTCTTCCCTAACTTATTTGTCCTTAATCCCCCAAATCCTTGTTCATTTCTTATAGAGCAGTTTAGCTCTCTTTCTCTTACTAACTCTAGGCCATCCAAGTTATTCCCCAGAGTCTTATCTTCATAATTAATTTAAAAATGTGTTCCTAGGTTCCTCAAAAAGTTGCAAACAGAACTACCCTACCACCTAGCAACTGCACTACTAGGTATTTACCTAGGATACAAAAATACTGATTCGAAGGGATACATGCCCCCTGATGTTTATAGCCACATTATCAACAATAGCGAAATTATGGAAAGAGCCCAAATGGTCCCTTGAGTGATGAATGGATAAAGAAGATGTAGTGCATATACACAATGGAATATTACTCAGAGATCAAAAAGAATGTAATCTTTCCATTTGCAATGATGTGGGTGGAGTTAGAGAGTATTATGCCAAGCAAAATAAGTCAGTCAGAGAAAAACAAATACCATATGATTTCACTCAAAAGTGGGATTTAAGAAACAAAACAGATGAATATATGGGGAAAAGAAAGAGGGAAGAACCATACAACAGGCCCTTAACTATAGAGAACAAACTGAGGGTTGCTAGAGGGGAGGTGGGCAGGGGATGGACTAAATGAGTGATGGATAGTAAGGAGGAAACTTGTGATGAGCATTGGGTGTTGTATGTAAGTGACGAATCACTAATTTCTAAACCTAAAACTAATACTGCACTGTATGTTAACTAACTGGAATTGAAGTAAAAACTTGGGGGGGGGGGGGGAAAAGAAGAAAAAAAGCAAAAATGTGCTCCTAAACTATAGCTGTTTTAACTCTAGAAAGAACATTTGTGTACTGAAATTTTTCCCCCTCACTATACGTACATGGTAACGATGGTGTTGGTGATGATGATGATGAGCATAATGACAATAACCCTGAGGTGAATATACTTAAATCATTATATGAAGTGAAAAAATGCTTTTCCAGGTCCTTTCTTTAACATGTAAGAGATCGCATATTATACCCCTGTTTACCACAGAATAGAAACCAGAGTCTCTAAAGTGCTTTAAGCTTTCAACTTGAAAAATGCTTAACTCTGCAGATGCATTTTGCAAATGTATATGCATGGCAGAAAGCCAGGAAGTTCCTGGAAGACAACAGGATGTCAGCCTGTTTATGAAGCGTATGTATTGTCACAGTCATCACATTCTTTAACAGACCACACAGAAGCAAGAGACATCTTTGACATAATGTATTTCTGCAATTCCAAGATATACCGATAGCATTTTGGGGAGACAAGGCAGTGTATTAAATTTTGACACCAACAATAAACTATATCCTGATCTCAAAACTTTATTTTTTATATTCTTTTTTTTAAGTTTATTTATTGTTTTCAGAGAGAGAGAGAAAGAGAGAGAGAGAGAGAGAGGCAGAAGGAGAAGGAGAGGGAGAATCTCAAGCAGGCTCCATGCTGTCAGTGCAGAGTCCAGAGCAGGGCTTGATCCCACAAATCGTGAAATCATGACCTGAGCCAAAATTAAGAGTCAGATGCTTAACTTACTGAACCACCCAGACACCGCTAAAAACTTTATTTTTTTTTAAAGTTTATTTATTTATTTTCACATGCTACACCGCTTTGATGGCTTGGTTTTAATTTAAAAAAAAATTTTTTTTAGGGGTACCTGGGTGGCTCAGTTGGTTATGTCTCACTCTTGGTTTTGACTCAGGTCATGATCTCATGGTTCGTGAGTTAGAGCCCCACATTGCGCTTTGTGCTGACAGCGTGGAGCCTGTTTGAGATTCTCTTTCCCTCTCTCTCTGCCCCTCTCCTGCTTGCTCTATCTCTCAAAATAAATAAATAAACTTGTTTAAAAATTTTTTCAATTCCAGTATAGTTAACACACCATGTTATCTTAGGTTCAAGTGTACAATATAGTGATTCAACAATTCTATACATTACTCAATGCTCATTATAAGAAGTGTACTCTTAATCTCCTTCACCTATTCCACCCATCTCCCCACTGACCTCCCTTCTGGCAACCATCAGTTTGTTCTCTATAGTTAAGAGTTTGTTTTTTGGGGGTGCCTGGGTGGCTGAGTCAGTTAAGTGTCCAAGTCTTGGTTTGGGCTCAGGTCACGATCTCACAATTCTGTGGGATTGAGCCCCATGTGGGGCTCTGCACTGACATCGTGGAGCTTGCTTGGGATTCTCTCTCTGCCCCTCCCCTGCTTGCGTGCTCTCTCTGCCCCTCCCCTGGGCATTCTCTCTCTCTCTCTCTTTCTCTCTCTGAAAAATAAACTTTTTTTAAAAAAGTTTGCTTTTTGGTCTGTCTCTTTTTTTCTTTGTTCTTTTCTTTTGTTTCTTAAATCTACATGTGAGTGAAATCATACAGTATTTGCCTTTCTCTGACTGACTTATTTCACTTAGTATAACACATTCTGGCTCTATCCATGTTGTTGCAAATGACAAGATTTCATTCCTTTTTATCCATTCATCTATTAATGGGCACTTGGGTTGCTTCTGTGGTTTGGCTATTGTAAATAATGCTGCAATAAACATTAGGTGTGCATGTATCTTTTCAAATTAGTGTTTTCTAAAAAAAAAAAAAACCTAATTAGTGTTTTCTTATTCTTTGGGTAAATAACTAGTAGTGGGATTACTGGATCATATGGTAGTTCTATTTTCAGTTTTTTGAGGAAACTCCATACTGTTTTCCACAGTGGCCATCCCAGTTTGCATTCCCTCCAATAGTGCACAAGTGTTCCTTTTTCTCCACATCCTCACCACCATTTGTTGTTTCTTGTGTTTTTTATTTTGGCCATTCTGACAGGTGTGAGGTGATATTTAATTTTGATTTGTATTTCCCTAATGATGAGTGTTGTTGAGTATTTTTGCATATGTCTGTTGGCCATCTGGATGTCCTCTTTGGAAAAATGTCTGTTCATGTCTTTTTTAATTAGATTATTTGGTTTTCTGGTGTTGAGCTGTGTAAGTTCTTTTTTACTTGAAGTTTATTTTTTTTTTTTTTTTTTTTTTTTTTTTTTTTTTTTTTTTTTTCAACGTTTATTTATTTTTGGGACAGAGAGAGACAGAGCATGAACGGGGGAGGGGCAGAGAGAGAGGGAGACACAGAATCAGAAACAGGCTCCAGGCTCTGAGCCATCAGCCCAGAGCCTGATGCGGGGCTCGAACTCCCAGACCGCGAGATCGTGACCTGGCTGAAGTCGGACGCTTAACCGACTGCGCCACCCAGGTGCCCCGAAGTTTATTTTTATTTATTGAGTAGGGTGCAGAGAGTGGGGGGGAGAGAGAATCCAAAGCAGGCTCCTCGCTCAGCACAGAGCATGATATGGGGCTTGATCTCACAACCTCGAGATCATGACCTGAGCCAAACCAAGAGTTGGATGCTTAACCAACTGAGCCACCCAGGTGGCCCTTGTAAGTTCTTTATTTTGGACAATAACCCTCTACTGGATATGTCATTTGCAAATATCTTCCCCCTTTCAGTAAGATGTCTTCTAGTTTTGTTGATTGTTTCCTGCACAGTGCAGAAGCTTTTTATTTTGATGTGATCCCAACAGCTTATTTTTGCTCTTATTTCCCTTGCCTCAGGATATATATCTAGAAAAATGTTCTATGGCCTATGTCAGAGAAGTTACTGCCTGTCTTCTCTTTCAGGATTTTTATGGTTTCAGGTCTCACATTTAGGTCTTTAATTTATTTTGAGTTTATTTCTGTGTATGGTGTAAGAAAGTGGTCCAGCTTCATTGTTTTGCATGTAGCTTTCAGTTTTTCCAGCATCATTTGTTGAAGACAGCATCTTTTTCCCATTGAATATTCTTTCCTCCTTTGTGGAAGATTAATTGGCCATGTAAATGTGGCTTTATTTCTAGGCTCTCTGTTCTGTTCCATTGATTTATGTGTCTATTTTTTTAAGTTTATTTATTGATTTTGAGAGAGAGAGAGAGAGTGAGCGAGCAGGGGAGGGGCAGAGAGAGAGGGAGAGAGAGAGAATGGGGCTTGAACTCACTAACTCTGAGATCATGACCTGAGGTGAAATCAAAAGTTGGATGCTCAACAGACTGAGCCACCTAGGCACCCCTCTGTGTCTATTTTTATGCCATTACCATACTGTTTTGATTATTATAGCTTTGTAAGTATATCTTGATATCTGGGATTGTGATACTTCTAGTTTTGTTCTTTCTCAAGATTGCTTTGGCTATTTGGGATCTTTTGTGGTTCCATACAAATTTTAAAATTATTTGTCCTAGTTCTGTGAAAAATGCTGTTGGTATTTTGATAGGGATTACATTAATTTATTTCAAAACTTTAAATAGAAAAATAAAACTGTATATTAGAAGCAAGGAATATTGTACTTTCTGTTTTGGTCTTATACAGCATACTCTACATCCAGAAGAGAAAGCTATTTCAATAATATTGTTGCTAGATACATGCCCAGTAGTCTTTCAAATAGAAACCATAAAATCAGTATATTCATAACAGGGCACAAAGTTAACTGAATATCTTTTTCTGGACTCAAACTACGGAATATGAAGAATTAGAGAGGATATGAACAGTAGAGGCCAACTTTTTTTAAAAAATATTTTTAAATATTTATTTATTTTTGAGAGACAGAGAGAGGCAGAGCATGAGCAGGGGAGGGGGAGAAAGAGAGAGATGCAGAATCTGAAGCAGGCTCCAGGCTCTGAGCTGTCAGCACAGAGCCTGACGCAGGGCTCGAACTCACGAACTGTGAGACCATGCCCTGAGCTGAAGTCGGAAGCTCAACCGACTGAGCCACCCAGGCTCCCCGAGGCCAACTTTTTTAAACCTCAGTTTTCTCCTCTGTAAAATGGGTAAAATAAAGTACCACCCTCATAAGATTGGTGTGAAGATTAATGAGATAATGCATATAAAGTGCTTAGCAGAGTGCCTAGAACACAGTACTGTCTACTACTCTGCAGAAATTCAGAAGGAACTTTAAAGAAAAGGCTGGGGATTATCATTATTTATTCTTGGTATTACTCAATTTAATCCAACAAATATTTAATGACCATCTACTTTATACCAAGAATTGGGCTGGGAACTGCTATGGAAGGAGATAAAGAAAAGTGTTATGATTTTCTTGTCTTAGGAAAAGACAGCAGATGAGAAATATTTGGTAAGTTTAATTTTATTAACAGAATTTTGGGTTTAAGTATTGAGTATATTTAAATTATCCAATATATTAAATAAATTAAACTAATTAAATATGTTAAGTATATTATGTTGCTCTGAATATACCTGTTTAGTTTAATGTATTCTGTTTTATATACGTGAGTTAGAGATAATTTTGTATTTGTCAATAATGCTTACCAAAGAATGCTTTATTTTTAAAATTAATTTAATTTTTGTAAAGTAATTGCCACTCCCAGTGTGAGGCTTGAACTCACAGCCCTGAGATCAAGAGTCGCATGCTCCATTGACAGAGCCAGCCAGGTACTCCTAGAATGCTTTATTTTTAAGCAGCACTAACCCAGTTTCCCCAAGAAAATTAAAATAAATGAGTTAAACAGAGCCCTTACCTCTAATCCTGGGCCTTAGAAGTAGGTGAATCAGTTAAGAAATACCTCATACTTCCAGGGCCCCTAGGTGGCTCAGTCAGTTAAGCATCTGACTCGGGCTCAAGTCATGATCTCGCAGTTTGTGGGTACCAGCCCCGAGTCAGGCTCTGTGCTGATAGCTCAGTACCTGGAGCTGGTTTCGGAGTCTGTCTCTCTCTCTCTCTCAAAAATGAATAAACTTCAAAAAATAAAAATAAAAAAAATAAAAGAATACCTCTTACTTCTAAAATAGCCAACTTGAGATGTAGTAGAACATGGCCACGGCAGGTCCTTATTCCTGATGACAAGGGTAAAATGGCCCTATAGGACACTTTAGAATTAGACATTATCCTAGGTATGTGTAAATAGCCAGTCTCCAAGATGGCCCCAGGGATCCTTGCCTCTGATAACCGCAGCCCCAGACAAAACCTGATTGTGTCCTCATGAAAGGCTCCAAGAAAGAACTTCCCCGCCAAGCCCTTTCCAAATTCCTGACGCATACAAACAATGAGAGAGAATACATGATTATTGTTGTTTTAAGCCCCTACATTTTAGGATAAATTATTACTGATATCAAATGTACTGAGGTGATGTTAAGTCATTGAAGGGTATTAAGCAGAAAACTACATGGTCAGACTTGCATCTTAAAAATATTTAAAAAACCTGTGGCACCTGGGTGGCTCTGTCGGTTAAGCGTCTGACTTCAACTCAGGTCATGATTTCACCATTAGTGAGTTTGAGCCCCATGTCGGGCTCTGTGCAGGTAGCTCAGAACCTGGAGCCTGCTTCGGATTCTGTGTCTCCCTCTCTCTCTCTCTCTGTCCTCCCCTGCTTGCACTCTGTCTCTCTGTCCCTCTCTCTCTCTCTCTCAAAAACAAATAAACATTAGAAAATAATAATAATCCCACCTGTGGTGTGGAAGTTGGGGAATTAAAGGCAGGATACTAGTTAGGAAGCTATCGCCCTATCCAGCTATGATGTGGTAGGGACCAAAACTAAATGAGTAGTAATCAAGCTGGATGTTAGAGAAATGGATCAAGAAGTGTTTATAAAAGAGAGAACTTCAGGGGCGCCTGGGTGGCTTGGTTGGTTAAGCGTCTGACTTCGGCTCAGGTCATGATCTCACAGTCCGTGGGCTCGAGCCCCGCATCAGGCTCTGTGCTGACAGCTCAGAGCCTGGAGCCTGTTTCAGATTCTGTGTCTCCCTCTCTCTCTCTGCCCTCCCCTGTTCATGCTCTGTCTCTCTCTGTCTCAAAAGTAAATAAACGTTAAAAAAATTTTTTTAATAAAAATAAAAAAAAAAGAGAGAACTTCATTATATTTTCATTAAAATTTTTTTTTTAAATTTAAGTAGACTCCAAGCCCAACATGGGGCTCTAACTCATAGGCCTGAGATCTAGAGTAACATGCTCTACTGACTGAGCCAACCAGGTGCCCCAGGACTGCCTCCATTAAGTGACTGATTGGCTGTGGCCGGAAAGGTAGAGACTAAAATGATTTCTGTGTTTTTGTTTGTTTGTTTTTTCCTTCTAGAATCTTGGTCCCCCGCTCTGATAACTTGTGAAATTGTATAGCTTTGTAAAAAGGATATTTTCCATTTGGCCTCCAGATCTACTCTTCACTCTTCTTCACCCTGCTCTGTAAGTGACTAACCCATATGTTCAATGTTTTTGACTTCCAGTTGGGTTCAACCAAGAAGATCTCTAGCAGAGATTAGAGAAAGAGAAGACAGAGAAGGTGATGTTATAATTGCCCAACCTCATCCCCGAAAGGCCACCTTGGGCTGCCTAGTCCCTTGACCAAATGTCACATTCCTCTCTCTGGCAGGCTCCACGTCTCTCTGAAGAGTGTGCTCCCTCCCTTCGTCCTTCCAGGCCAATGGACAGGATTAGCTCTGATACTGTTATCCTTGGTGGTCTCCCTACACACTGCACACACTTGTGTAAATGGGACCTTTATTAAACCCATTTGATTATCCTAATTTGAGTGTGCCATCTGTTTCCTCCTGGGACTTAGACAGATACACTTGAGAGAAGCAATTTGCCAAGCTATTATTGGCCATAAACATCCAATTATAAATTAGCTTATGAGATTGCTTTTCAAGGTATAATTACCTAAGTTTGGGCTTGGAGGGAATGAGACACAAAACAAATAAATCTTCACATAGATAAAAGAGAAACAACATAACACCACCAAAAAAGCAAAGGGTGTGAAACCAGGAGATCTCAGCTTGAATTCCAGACCAGCAGTTTACTGCACTTTGGGCCTCATTTTTTTCATCTGTAAAATAAGAATTTTAAAATAGATGAGTGGCTTTCAATCTGTATTTCACAAAATGCCACAGTTCCACAGCGGCACCTCAATGTCCACCAACCTGGGAGGGGAAAGATACAGAGAAAGGACAGAAGGAAAGAGACAGAGCCCCATCCCTACTTCAACCGGGACAGCTGTGTTGTCTGCTTTATATTGAACAAAATAACCAAGAATGTGACTGAGGATTCCAGATCAAGGACTCAAAGATAGGCTACTTTGTTTTAGAGACTTCTGAAGTCATGGATGCAAGATGGGGTGTTCCAGCTGACAGTTCTCTAAGGAAAGGTGGCTTTGGGGTGTGTGTGTGTGTGCGCGCGCACGCGTGTGTGTGTGTAAAGAGCAGTTCGGAATATCTGCCCTTTGTGTGCATTAAACTGGGTGGGAGGGACATTGTCCTTCCCTCTTCTAGGACTCATTGAAAATATCTGGAGTGGGGAACAATCCAGGGCAATGCTGGGGAGCAATATAAACTAGTCCAAATCTGAGTCCCCACACTCCCAACAGAGAGCAGTAGCCAAGTAAGAGAAGGACTGGGTCCCAGGGCTGAGTCTGCCTTCTGGAGTTCGTGGATTTATTACAGAGAGGAATTCTGGCGAAGGAAAAAAAAAAGACACATTCCTGGGATTGGTATGCATATGTGTGTGCATGCAGTAGACTTATTTAGTTTTAACATTAAAAGGAATGTGATCACATTTGGGACCCTCATCTTGTAGAAGTGACATATACTCATGACATATAGACAGTGTATGGCACAGAATAGGTGCTTAATAACTGGGGAATAAATGAATGCATGGATAAATGAAAAGCGGATGAATTCTAGGTTACACTGCACCAGAAGATAAGGATTCTGCTTTTCTAATGTGTGTGTTTTTTGGTTTTTGGGGTTTTTTTGAGACAGAGAGAGACAGAGCATGAGCAGGGAAGGGGCAGAAAGAGAGGGAGACACAGAATCTGAAAGCAGGCTCCAGGCTCTGAGCTGTCAGCACAGGGCCCGACATGGGGCTCGAACTCAGAGTGTGAGATCATGACCTGAGCTGAAGTCGGATGCTTAACCGACTGAGCCACCCAGGCACTCCAAGGATTCTGCTTTTCAACACATGAATGGAAAGCAGTGAGCCAGTTCACATTAGAAGTCCAGTTAGCTCTGATGGCCAGTGAGTGTGGGCATACCTGTTCTTACTGGACCCTTGCAAGCCCTTCAAGGCATCAGGAAGGGTTATTGGCTACTGGCAAAGGGAGTGAAGCAGGGAAAGAAAAATAGTAGAGAATACAAATTTCAAATGATGCATATTTTTCTATCTCTGTCATTGACATTCTCTTTCTCTTATGGTTCAATAAGTTCAGAAAAAAATTTAAATGATTTAAAGCTGCAAAGTAGTCACTAGATTTTTTTTCAACTTCTTATCTTGAAATAATTATAGACTTGCAAGAAGTTGAAAAACCAGTATGGACAGACTAGTGTACATTAGAAACTGTGTACCTTACAAAAATATATTTTTTTAAATATAAAATCCAGTTAAATATTTTGGGGTCACTTTATTCCATTTAGTTATTCTTCTGACATGTTGATTACTTTAGAAATTAGGATGTTAACAGACAATTGATCACATGTAAATGATATCTCAGACACACTTCTGATTAAGGAATCAAGTTGGTTCCAAAAAAAAAAGTTATTGCTCTCTTTTTCAGAGGATAAGCCTTCAGAAAAATGTCACTCACTAGAAAAGTTACAGAGAGAAAGGGTTATATTTAAAGTGTTTCAAAAATTTGAGTCCTCTCATGAACCATTAGCTGCCTGGCTCTCTGGAAGGTAACCAGTAGAGGGCACTCCAGGCTTCATAGACTGCAAAAAATGCTTGTGGATCAATCCAGAAGCCTTAATCTTCTTCTTCCTGAAAGATATTTTCACCTTATTATGAGCTTGCCTCTTGGATGATTGCAGAGTAGTTTTCTTGGTGACAAACCCAAAACTTCTGAACTCCCAAACAGTCATGTTAATATTACATGAATAATTAAAAAATAACCCAAAGTTCTTGTATTAGTGTTGCCCTACTAGTCAACTTCTTTGAATCAGTCACTTAATGATACAGGATTTCAGGATTGTCAGGATTTCTTAATCCTGAATGCTCTTGCCTGAATCCACATACATTGCCTGAACCCAAATGCAATGCAGATCTATTTCTACATAAGCCTTTAAAGAACTTGTAATGTGCTTTGAGCAACTTGGCAGGAGAGCAAAGCGTGCTCTTTTTCATCTTTTTATAAGCAGCATACAAAATAGGATTATAACTTTCCCTGTAAACGTGCAGACATAACTAGAACCTCAGCAGAAATAAACCAATGTGCGTTTTAGATGCAGCAAAGATCCTCTGGAAGTGGGAGGAAAACTAATATTTGCCAAAGACTTAGCACTCGTCAGGCACTGGTTAGGTGTTTTATACGCAATCTCATTTCACGCTTCTGCTGACATGCCTACCTGGGAAAACAGAAGTTGCTCAAGGACATCCAGCTAACTAGTGGCAGGATAGAAGCAAACCCAGATGTTTCTGGCTCTGTGTGCCTGTTTTTCCGGAGAGCTCCCTGATCTGTACTCAGTCACTCTGCCATGACTTTTCCTGGCACTTTTTGGGAATGTGTTCCACAGTGAGGTTCATTTTCAGTGATTTCTGATTGCTTGTATTTTGGAATTTGCCTGTTGCTTGCAATATGCCATTTGTTCTGAAAGTGCCCCAAAATGGGGTAATAGAATTAAAAAAAAAAAAAAAAAAAGAACTTTTTTGTAGGGGCAGAATGGTAGGAGAGGGGGGTTGGGCAGAGGCAATGAAGGGAGACCTTTGTTTTTCATTCTGTATACTTTTGTTATGTTTGAATGTTTTATGATTAGAACATCTTCATGCATTACTTTTTTAACAGAAAAGGAAAAAAGAATCTTTCCAGGAAAATATGAAAACATACTATAGGAAGAGACACAGTGCAGTACTTTTTTATGATATATTTATGATACATTTATAGTAATTTGAAGATAAAGACCTCTTTTGAGAGAGGAAAAAAGAGGACCAAGATTTCATTATATGGCTATTTTCTTCTCTTCATCCCTCACACCCTACACACAGAAACACAAACAAAAGCCTCTTATTGTTTCCCCTGATGGAACAACGATGACTAAGTGAATAAATCATCCAGTCACCAAAACTTCATTCCCAGTCATTTGACACCATGTAGGGAATACTATGTTGGAAATGTGCAGCTGTTCGAATCCCGAGGAGCACCACGCCTGGAGGTTAGAGGGTCTGAGGGACAAGAAAGAACTAGTCACTGCTACTAGTATCTAAAGGAACTGTGGATGCTTCATTTAAACAGCTGTACCACTAATTTGAGGGTGAAAGGGGTGAAAATATGCCTCCCCCTTTCTTCTCCATAACTCCAGCACAGACTATCTTCATAAGTTGAAGGAAATAAGTTTAAAAATTTTAGGGTTAGATGTGTAAACTAGAGCCTGCTAAATTCATTCGCGGTCCTGTAAACAACTCTAAAGTCAAACTTGTACCAGTAAATTGAAGTACTCTGGGGTTAACTGTTAGACATGAAAAGGGTTTAATAACCTCCCCTGATGATTCAGTATCAGCTGAGAAGAGTTTACCGCAGAGAAGCACGACAATGGGAACAGTGTCACGACACTTCCCCCTCCATTACTCACACTGCTTTGAAACTTTATTAAAATTGGTGCATTGTGAAAGCTCTATTTATTCCAGTTATTCTGGCAAAAATCCCCTTGGTAGGTGGCAAGGGCACCTTCAGCTTTTTTTCAACCTTCAGCAATCAGTACCCTGATTTCACTTTCACCTCAAAAATCAGAACTGCTTATCTTTTCTTCAGTGCCTCCTGTGCAGGGCAAATTTTGTGCATACATACATATATATTATATTACACACGTGTATGTGTGCACACACATATGTAGGTTTATATACAATACACACATGTATATGTACATATACATATGTGTATACATATATTCATGTATTTTGTCTTAAGAAACTGAGGGCCTATACAGCAGATTTTCCTTTTGCCTGCCTTTTCTGATATTTTATTTTTTAAAGTTTATTTACTTTGAGAGAGAGAGAGAGCACGAGTGCATGCGCACCTGAGCAAGAGGGGGAAGGGCAGAGAGAGGGAGAGAGAGAGAGAATCCCCAGCAGGCTCTGCACTGTCAGCAAAGAGCCTGATGAAGGGTTCGAACCCATGAACCATGAGATCATGACATGAGCCAAAACCAAGAGTCAGATGCTTAACTGACTGGGCCAGCCCAGGCGCCCCTCGAGATCCTTTAAAAATCACTGAGGGGCACCTGGCTGGCTCAGTTGCTGGGGCATGTGACTCTTGACCTTGGGGTGTGTGTTTGAGCCCCATGTTGGGTGTAAAGATTACTTAAAAATAAAAATCTTTAAAAATAAGAAATAAAAAATAAAAACCACTGAATTACTGCCTCGTAGGCTTATTCTTCATAAACTTTTAAATGTAATCATATGTATAAAATCTGGTTCATAAGCTGAGTGGATTTGCTGCAGTCGTTGTGACCATTTTATGTTCCCCTATTTGATATTTTTACTTCATTCTCCTGGTTCTTAAGACCTCACGGTAAAAATGCTCTTTGCGGAGTTTCTTAATCCATCAATTTTGGTTACCTCTTGTTTTTTAACAGTACAGAAATGTATTATTTTATATAACGAGAAGTCCAGAGGTGGGGCAGTTCTGGAGTTGGTTAATTTGGTGGCTCAATGTTGTCAAGGACACAGATTCTTTCCATTTGTTCTCTGGCCATCCCAACTGAATTGGCTTTTGTCCCCCAGCCTGTCCCTTCCCAGTCTCCTCTTTAACTTCTCTTTCTGATTATTCTTGTTTCTTTTTCTGGTTTCCTTACCTACAGGAGTTTTGCCTCAGGAGATCTGAGGCTTTGCAGGTCTAGGCTAACCTCTCCCATTTCTCCAGAAGGGTACCTGATCTGACTCCAGCTGGCATAGCTCTGTGTCCCAGGGCCCCTCTCCTAGCCTAGTGTTGAGAATTAATTTGCACCTCGAATTAAAAACCATAAGTAGGGGCACCTGAGTGGCTCAGTCTGTTGAGGGTCTATTGACTTTGCCTTAGGTCATGATCTCACGGTTTGTGGAATCAAGCCCCAAATCAGGCTCTGCACTAAGTGTGGATCCTGTCTGGGATTCTCTCTCTCTCTCTCTCTCTCTCTCTCTTTCTCGCTCTTCCTCTGCCCTCTCCCCCTCTTGTGCTTTCCCTCTCTCCCTAAAAAAAAAATAAACTAAATAAATAAAAAATAAAATAAAATAAAATAAAAACCATAAGCAGCTCAGGGGTGGGATTCATTGCTTCTTCCTCATTCCCTCTGCACACCATTCCCCTGGTTCTCTGGGTGTCCAGCAGACCCTGCTGCTTCTCCTCTGGCCTAGAAATCTCCCCAAGTTTCAGACCAGCCTCCCCCAGAATAGTCCCCCCCACCTGTGAAAGTCACCCATTCTGTGGCTTCCCCTTCACTTCTCTGTAAGTGACTTTCTTTACCTTATGTAGGAAGAGAATCAGGGGTGCCTGGGTGGCTCAGTGGGTTAAGCATCCAACTTCAGCTCAGGTCATGATCTCATGGTTCGTGAGCTCGAGCCCTGTGTCAGGCTCTGTGCTGACAGCTCAGAACCTGAAGCCTGCTTCGGATTCTGGGTCTCCCCCTCTCTCTGCCCCTCCCCCACTTGTGTTCTGTCTCTCTCTCTCTCAAAAATAAACAAACATAAAAAAAAAAAAGGGAAGAGAATCAGGTTCCCATCTCCAATCATAACCTATTGGGCTTGTCACCTGAATGTTCTGTCATTACTTTAACTTGAACATGCCCCAACCTGAATGCCCCATACCTTCCCTCTTCACACCTGTCATTCTGTAGATGCTAACATTTATTATTCTGTTTAAATATGCTAAGAACTGAAAAAGCTAAGAACTGAAAAATAGTGGGATTATTTTCAGTACAAGCCACCTTTTATTTATGTATTTTTTAAATGTTTATTTATTTATTTTGAGAGAGAGAGAGTGAGCAGGGGAGGGGCAGAGAGAGATGGAGAGAAAATCCCAAGCAGGCCCTGTGCTATGAGTGCAGAGCCCCACGTGGGGCTCAAACCCAAACTCATGAACTGTGAGATCATGACCTGAGTCAGATGCTTAACCAACTGAGCCACTGAGATGCCCTCAGGCCATCTTTTCAAAAAAGTACCGGGACCAAAAATGAAGATGAAAAATTACTGGGGCTCGCATTTACTTTTGAGGCTCATTATGGAAATAAAAATTAAGAGGAAAACAACAGCTTTAGCACCAAAGGGGGAAGGGCTAAATTTCAGAATGACTGGATGAGGCATGACAATTAAATGCAACGTATGATTTTTTTTCCTTTTTGAAGTCTAGATTTTTAACCCTAAGGAGGATACTATTGGGATAATTGGGACTATTTGAATATGGACTGTATATCAGATAATACTAGTGCATTTATGTTAAATTTCCTGAGTGAGATACTTAATTCTATGGTTATGTGGGAAGCATGTCCTTCTTCTTAGGAAATAAATACACACAGGAGTATTTGGGGATGAAGTGTCACAGTGTCTATAATTAACTCTTAAATGGTTCAGCAAAAAGTTAAGAATTAAAAAGCAGAACGAAAGATAACAAACGCAGTGAAATTCTACTCATAAATCTAAGTAAACAGCATATGGTGTTCGTGGCACTACTTCTAACTCTTCTCTATGTTTGAAAATTTTCAAAATAAAAAGTTGGGGAAAAGCTGTGACTGGTAGAGAAAATCACTCTTCTGATTCAAGGACTCTGTGTATGTGTGTAGGGTGATCATGATTTAAATTTATATTTAGAAATTTGGGAGGTATGATCATTCAAGAAAGCAGATGTGATCACTGTCTATTTAAAACTAATAACAGTTTGAACTGTTCTAATGGTGGAAGGCCGTTCAGGAATGTTGCTTCCTGAAGGCAGGGGTTGCGTTAATCCTCTCTCCAAAGGCCTCCACCACTTGGCAGAAAACCCTGTGGGCTGGACACATGCTCCGTGAAGAAATTGGGCTGCACGTATTACTGGTATTACTGCCAGTAGCTATGTTCAGATATAGGCATGGCGCACTGGGTTCTCTGAGAGACTGGGTCTCCACCAGAGGTGGGAAGTAACACATTGCTCCTGCCAGTTGTCAAACTCTGTTCTAAGCTTTCACATACATCACCTCCCTTCCTCTGCTCAGCCTCCTGGGAGGTAGGAATGATCATTCCCAGCCACAAATGAGAAAACAAAGCTCATGAGTGACTAAGTTTTAGCCCCAAGTCATAAAACTGGGTTAAGTGTGGCAGCTGAGATTCAAAGCAGGTCTTTCCACACAGGAAACCTAAGAATTGTTACAAAACTTGTTTCCCTGACTCCACGCTGCCCTGACTGGAGCAGGATGCACAATCCTGGATAGTTTACATATTATCAACCTGGTTGTAGAGCCAAATTGTCATTTGCTACAGAGAAGCTGGAGGTTGTGTAATTCTGTACCCATTGAGTAGAGGCTTATCCAGCTTCCAGAGCTGGCCACGATGTTGTTGACACAAGTGAAGTCAAACAGTTTGGCTAAATTCTTTCCGGCTTGAGAGCACAGTATTAACAGCTCTGAGGGGCTCGGCTGTAGCAGCCGCAGTTCAGTAGAGGAATCCATTCCAAGATTGCTGTCTCACCTCTCTTTAAGCTGGTAACATCAGGGTTTTTGGTTTTGCTTTTCAGAAAGTGACTCAGGAAATAATTTCCTGAATTTGAATGATCTTGCTTCCTACTGCTGTTCCTCCAGGTCCAGTAGACTTTCACTTTTGCAATGTTCATTCCTTTCTTTTTAAAACTATTTGAAACTAGGGGCGCCTGGGTGGCTCAGTCGGTTAAGCGGCAGACTTTGGCTCAGGTCATGATCTCACGGTCCGTGAGTTCGTGAGTTCGAGCCCTGCATCGGGCTCTGTGCTGACAGCTCAGAGCCTGGAGCCTGTTTCAGATTCTGTGTCTCCCTCTCTCTGACCCTCCCCTGTTCATGCTCTGTCTCTCTCTGTCTCAAAAAGAAATAAACATTAAAAAAATTTTTTTTAACTATTTGAAACTAGATGTGGGTTTTGTTATCATTTTTTCTTTCCCAATGAAAGGTTTTATTTTTTTAAGTAACATTTTTATCAGATCAAAATTTATAACAAGAGCTGCTATTTATTGATATGGCAGAAATTGTACTAAGTGATTTATAAGTATTATACCATTTGCTTCCTGCAACAACCTCATGGGTAGGTATTCTTCTGAGGGGAAACCAAGTAACTTGCCCAGGCCTCTCAACTACTAGGTGGCAAAGGTGGGGCTGGGGCTGGAATTCAGATCTAGCTAACAGCAGAGTCCATATTCTTCTTCTTCTTCTTCTTCTTCTTCTTCTTCTTCTTCTCTTTTTTATGAGAGAGAGCACAAGCAGGGGAGAGGAGCAGAGGGGAGAGAGAAAGAAAGAAAGAAAGAAAGAAAGAAAGAAAGAAAGAAAGAGAAAGAGGGAGAGGGAGGGGATTGGAGGGAGAGAGGGGGAGAGGGAGAGAGAGAGAGAGAGAGAGAGAGAGAGAGAGAATCTTAATCAGGCTCCACACTCAGTGCAGATCCTGACATGGGGCTTGATCCCATCACCCTGAGATCATGATCTGAGCTGAAATCAAGAGTTGGATGCTCAACCCACTGAGCCACCCAGGTGTCCCAGAGTCCACATTCCTAATTACAGCTGCCTCTAAACTATAAAAACATATGTGTTTATTGTAAAACTATTTGGATAATACAGAAAGTATGAAGAAGAAATAAATTCCCTTGAGATCCCATCTACCGAAATAAATCACCAGTAACATTGTCTTCAACCTTTCTCTCTGCATATATATCTTTAGCATACACACAATGTATACATTTTCATACAAAGCTAAATGAAAAGCAGGAAAAAAAAAAAAAAAAACAAAGCAAAGCAGGAAGGGGCGCCTGGGTGGCTCAGTTGGTTCAGTATCTGACTCTTGATTTCAGCTCAAGTCATGATTTTGCGGTTTGTGGGTTCCAGCTGCTTATCAAGTTCTGTTCTAACAGCTCAGAGCCTGCTTGAGATACTCTCTCTCCCCCTCTGTCTGCACCCCTCCCCCCTGCTCACTCTCTCTATCAAAAAGAAATAAACAGTAAAAAAAAAAAAAGCAGGAAACAAAACTACGCTGAATATTTCCTTCTAAAAAAAATCAATATATAGGACTCTTACTCCACATTCATCATGTTTTTTAATCTAACATGATGTAATGAGTATTTTCTAATATCATTAAATATTACTCAGAAACAATTTTTAATGGCCATATTTCATTATGTAAATTTCCTATCATTTAGTCTTTATGTTGATACCTTTCCTTCTATCATAAATAAAAGTGTGGTGAACATCTACATATGTTTTTGTTCTATTCTTTTCTTTATTCTTTTTTTATTTTTTTTAACGTTTATTTATTATTGAGAGACAGAGAGAGTGCATGAGCATGGGAGCGAGAGACAGAGAGAGGAGGAGACACAGAATCCGAAGAAGGCTCCAGGATCTGAGGTGTCAGCACAGAGCCCGACACGGGGCTCGAACTCACAAACCGCGAGATCATGACCTGATCCGAAGTCAGACGCTCAACCGACTGAGCCACCCAGGTGCCCCACATTTTTGTTCTATTCTTATGAATGATCAAATATGTATTGAACTCCTAGTATGTGCTACCTACCATGCTAGGTATAAGAGAGACAATGGTGAGGAAAAGAGCCATGATCTCATCCTTCAGGGAGTTAGCAATCTAGTGAAAGAGTCTTACCCACATTAATCCACCGAACACACAAAAAATTATAAATACATACTGTAATAAAAAGGAAAGGCACAGGTTGCTGAGAGAATGTACCAAAAGAGAGATCTGCCCTAGTCTAGGGGATTACAGAAAATCTGTCCAATGAAGTAATAATGGGCTTGAGATCTGAATGAAAAGTAGGAGTTAGCTGAGCAAGGATGCTGGACAATAGCATTCTAGGCAGTGGAACAGTAAATGCAAAGGTCCTGTAACAGGAAGCAGCACAGGGCACTTGAGGAACAGTCAGCATAGTTGGAGTAGATGTAGCCCGGAAAGCAAGAGGGTATAGGAGTTAGAGAGGTGGGGAAGATAGCAAAAGGGTGAGGGTTAGTCCCTGCAGGCCTCATTGAAGATCTTGAGCTTTATCCTAAAATGTGAAGAGAATGAAGGGTTGTCAACAGGATGAACTCTGAGTTGAGAAAGGTCCCTCTGCTTGCATGGAGGACATGCAGGAGATGGGGCAAGACCGTGAGGAATCTTAACTGTCATCTTGCTGAGAGATGATAGCAGCCTCGGCCAGGGACACAGGAAGAGGTAAACAAATCCTCCAGATCTTTTAGAAGATAAGATTTAGAGAACTGGTGATGGACTGGTTAAGGAAGTGTGAGGGAGAAGGAGGTGTAGGACTGCTCCCTGGTTTCTGACTTGCAGAACCAGAGGCACACTCCCTCAATCAGGAATACTGGCAAAAAAGCAAGTTTGTGGGAGGTCATACAATCATGAAGCTGGGTTAGGAAATCTTTTTCTTCTTTTGTAAAGAACCAATTTTGGGGCACCTGGGTGACTCAGTCAGTTAAATGTCTGACCTCGGCTCAGGTCATGATCTCATAGCTCATGAGTTCAAGTCCCACATCGGGCTCTGTGCTGGCAGCTCAGAGCCTGGAGCCTGCTTCAGATTCTGTGTCTCCCTCCCTCTTTGCCTCTCCCCAGCTTATGCTCTGTCTCTCTGTATCTAAAATAAATAAACATTAAGAGAAATAATTTTTATAATCTTGGTTTAATGGAAAATTTTAAATTTAGGAGTTTAATTTCCATATATTTAGGCATTTCCTAAATTACTTGCCATTATTAATTTCTAATTTCACTCCATTGTGATAAGGGAACATATTTTGTTTCAACCCACTGATTCAAACCAGAAAGGCAAAGACAATTTTTATTTTGTTTACCCTTTAATCTTCCAGGACTCAGCATGTCACATGGTGGCAGTTAATAGAAGAACCAAAGTATCATCCTACAGATTAGTTTACTGGTCATAGGGGAAAACACAACTTTGTAAAGGATCAGACTGATCAATCATGGCTTCACTATCAGTGGGAAAACCAGATATTGTGTGCACCTGATGTGATACAGTATGAAGGACACAGAATCACCTAGGAAGTATCCTACCAAAAATGTTTAGTCTGAACCTAACCAAACTTTTGGTTTAAGTTTATTTATTTATTTTGAGAGAGAGAAAGAGAGAGAGAGAGAGAGACAGAACATTTGTACATGCACAATTGGGGGAGGTGCAGAGAGAGAGAGAGAGAGAGAGAGAGAGAGAGAGAATCTCAAGCAGGCCCCATACTGTCAGTGCAGAGCCAGACATGGGGCTGGTACCCACAAACCATGAGATCATGATCTGAGCCAAAATTAAAAGTCAGATGCTTAACCAACTGAGCCAGCCAGGTGTCCCTAACCAACCTTTTAGATCTGTCAGCTTACAGGAAATGCATGGAATAGAGGAACAAAGGAAATGACATTACAAGGAAACCATCAGACTAATCCAGAAGGTGGGACGTTCTACAGTACATACTGAGTTTCATCAAGAAGTCAGTGGCATCTGGAAAACAGTGTGGAGGTTCTTCAAAAAATTAAAAATAGACCTACCCTATGACCCAGCAATAGCACTGCTAGGAATTTACCCAAGGGATACAGGAGTACTGATGCATAGGGGCACTTGTACCCCAATGTTCATAGCAGCACTCTCAACAATAGCCAAATTATGGAAAGAGCCTAAATGTCCATCAATTGATGAATGGATAAAGAAATTGTGGTTTATATACACAATGGAGTACTACATGGCAATGAGAAAGAACGAAATATGGCCCTTTGTAGCAACGTGGATGGAACTGGAGAGTATGATGCTAAGTGAAATAAGCCATACAGAGAAAGACAGATACCATATGGTTTCACTCTTATGTGGATCCTGAGAAACTTAACAGAAGACCATGGGGGAGGGGAAGAAAAAAAAAAAAAAAAGAGGTTAGAGTGGAAGAGAGCCAAAGCATAACAGACTCTTAAAAACTGAGAACAGGGGCGCCTGGGTGGCGCAGTCGGTTAAGCGTCCGACTTCAGCCAGGTCACGATCTCGCGGTCCGTGAGTTTGAGCCCCGCATCAGGCTCTGGGCTGATGGCTCCAAGGCTGGAGCCTGTTTCCGATTCTGTGTCTCCCTCTCTCTCTGCCCCTCCCCCGTTCATGCTCTGTCTCTCTCTGTCCCAAAAATAAATAAAAAACGTTGAAAAAAAAAAAAAACCTGAGAACAAACTGAGGGTTGATGGGGGGTGGGTGGAAGGGAGGGGAGGGTGGGTGATGGGTATTGAGGAGGGCACCTTTTGGGATGAGCACTGGGTGTTGTATGGAAACCAATTTGACAATAAACTTCATATATTGAAAAATAAATAAATAAACTCTCTGACAAAGAAAAAAAAAAGAAGTCAGTGGCATTAAAAAAAAAGGTTTCTTGGAGACTGTTCGCAATTATAAGAAGCTTAAGAAGAATAAAAGCCAAATGTAACATGGACTTTGTTGGATAGTGGTTCAAATACATAAGCTATAAAAAGACATTTTAGGGGCTCCTGGGTGGCTTAGTCAGTTAAGCACCCAAGTATTTCAGCTCAAGTCATGATCCCATGGTTTGTGAGATCGAGCTCCATGTCAGCCTCTGTGATGAACTTGGAACCTGTTTGGGACTGTTTCTCTCTCTGCCCCTCCCCTGCTCATACTCTCTCTCTCTCACACACAATAAATTAAAACCTTAAAAAAAAAAAAAAGACATTTTGGAGGGGCGCCTGGGTGGCTCAGTTGGTTAAGCAACTGACTTCAGCTCAGGTCATGATCTCATGGTTTGTGGGTTCAAGCCCCACGTCGGTCTCTGTGCTGACAGCTCGGAGCCTGGAGCCTGCTTTGGATTCTGTGTCTCCCTCTCTCTGCCCCTCCCCCACTTGTGCTCTGTCTTCTCTCTCAAAAATAAATAAAATGTAAAAGAAATAAAATAAAAAGACATTTTGGTGATAGTTGGGAAAATTCAACTATATATCAGGTATTAGATTATATTAAGAAACAATTAATTTGTTAGGTGTGATAATAGTCTCTCTTTTTTTCATTTTTTAAAATGTTTATTTAAGAGAGAAAGAGAGAGAACATGAGCAGGGGAGGGGCAGAGAGAGAGGGAGACACAGAATTCGAAGCTCTGAGCTGTCAGGAAAGAGCCCGATGTGGGGTTCAAACCCATGAACTGTAAGATCATGACCTGAGACGAAGTCAGATGCTTAACTGACTGAGCCTCCCAGGTGCCCCAATAATGGTCTCTTTTTGATACATAGTCAGGTCCAGGCCCAGTAGGACTCAAGAAGCAGACTTAGGTGCCTGCAAGACCAAGAGTAGTCATAATATCTCTGGATTTATCTCAGCAGTGAGGAGAAAACCTCTGCTCCAAGAATATAGCTGGATAAGAAGTGGCTGCTAAGGGTCTGATGTCTAAAAGTTATAAATGGCAGGCCTGGAATTCATAAAAATTCCGGTAAGCCCAATAGTTTCTTAGGAAGCTGGTAGATATCACTGGAGTGAGGATTGTTCTGGAACCCCCAAGGATCCAATGTTATGATTGATTCTTCTAAACAAATCAATAAGTAGGTCATGTGCTGCCCTACTTTTCACCTGTTCTATGTCAATGTCCAGGAAGAAACAGACCCTTTCTGTTAGCATTCTTGGTAAAACTTCAGCTTCAGTCAGCTTTCTTTCACAGCTCCTTCCTCATGTCCACACAGGAAATGTGGAGATATGAAAATTAATGTAACTATTTGTAGAATTATCTTGCTCTTTCTAATTATCATCCTAATAAAATCAACCAGAAATCGGACAGCTAGATTGCCACAGTTTGGGTGACTACCTACCTATTTCCATGACCTTGGTCCAGGAATACTGTAGAAAGTAAGGTCCAGGAGTCTTTTAGATCTCACTTCTCTCTCTTTTTTTGAAAGATTTATTATTTTTAGAGAACAAGAGAGCATGAGTGGGGGAGAAGGGCAGAGGGAGAGAGAGAGAATATCTTTTCTTTAAAAAAATTTTTTAATGTTTATTTTTGAGAGAGACAGACATAGAGACAGAGACAGAGCACAAGTGGGGGAGGGTCAGAGAGAGAGGGAGACACAGAATCTAAAGCAGACTCCAGGTTCTGAGCTGTCAGCACAGAGCCCTATGCGGGGCTTGAACTCATGAGCTGTAAGATCATGACCTGAGCCGAAGTCCAAGGCTTAATTGACTGAGCCACCCAGGTTCCCCTAGATCTCACTTCTCTTATCTCAATGTAGAGCTTTCAGCCCAGATCCTACATAACATTTCTAAGTATTGGGGAAAAGAGGAAAGGAGGGAATTTATATTTACTGAGTAGCTATTATTGGCCAGGCATTAAACTATTTCACCTATGTTCAATCATTTAATTGGGGATAATATAAAGTAGTAGTTAAGAGGTCTGGCTCTAAAAACTGAAATCAGAAAGAGAGAGAGAGAGAGAGGGAGAGAAAGAGAGAGATAGATGTATGTGTGTTTGTGTTGGGGGGGAAGCGGGGATATAAAACTGGCAAAATGTTAACAATTACGGAATCCAAATGGAGGGTATACAGGTAGTCTGTATGAATATCAACTTTGTAATTTTTTTGCAATTAAAGAAAAATTCCTCAAATAGTTAATGTAGTTATCATATGACCTAGCATATAACTACTAGATATATAATCAAGAAAAAGTGAAAATTTACATCTGTACACAAGAAAACTTGTAGACAAATGTTCATAGCCCTATTCATTATTCATGATAGCCAAAAAGTGGAAACCCCAAAGCCCATCAACTGATGGAGAGATAAACAAAAGTCATCTATCCATACAATGTATTATTTTATTTGTCAGTAAAAAGGAATGGAGTTCTGATATATGCAATGACACAGATAAACTTTGAAAGAACCATGCCAAGTAAAAGAAACCAATCACAGAAAAAACACATATTTTATGATTCTATTTATATCAAATGTCAGAATAGGCAAATCAGTAGAAACAGAGAGTAGATTAGTGGCTGCCTAGGGCTGTGAATAGGAAGTTGAGGTGAAGTGATTATTAATGGGTATGGGGTTTCTTTGGTAGGGGCTGGGGGATAAGAATGTTCTAAAATTAGATTGTGGTGATAGTTACATAACTGTGGATATACTAAAAACCACTGACACCTGGGTGGCTCAGTCCATTAAGTGTAGAATTCAGCTCAGGTCATGATCTCACGGTTCGTGAGTTTGAACCCTGCATCGGGCTCTGTGCTGACAGCTCAGAGCCTGGAGCCTGCTTCGTATTCTGTGTCCCCCTCTCTCTCTACCTCTCTCCCACTTGTACTCTATCTCTCGAAGATAAGTAAACATTAATAAAAAATTTAAAAACCCACTGAACTGTACACTTTAATGTATGGCATATGGATTATATCTCAATTAAAGCTGTTTAAAAACAAGAATGACAAATCCAGACTACCTGGGTTTGGATCCTGTCTCTACCACTTTCTTTACCACCTTCTTTGTCATGTAAATTTGGGCAAGTTATTTAACCTCCAGGCTACCACTTCTTTTTTTTTTTTTTAATTTTTTTTTTTAATGTTTATTTATTTTTGAGACAGAGACAGAGCATGAACAGGCAAAGGTCAGGGAGAGGGAGACACAGAATCTGAAGCAGGCTCCAGGTTCTGAGCTGTCAGCACAGAGCCTGACGTGGGGCTCGAACTCACGGACCGTGAGATCATGACCTGAGCCAAAGTCGGATGCTTAACAAACTGAGCCACCCAGGCGCCCCTAGGCTACCACTTCTAAGCTGCAAATAGAGGAGTAATAACACCACTACTAGCTTTGTTTGGAGGAATAATCTATGAGATAATCTATGTGAAGTGCCCCTAGTAAATTCTCAATAAATGTTAGCTATTATGATGATGATGGATTATCCAATAACTCTAGAGTTTGGTATTATTCCCATTTTTCAGATGAGGACTCTGAGGCCCATAAAAGTTAATACTTTGCCCCAAGGTCATGCACCTAACAGAAAATAGGAGAAGGCATTTTGATAATATATGACTGTAAAAGCCAGGCTCTTCCACCATGTCATTTTGCTTGCCAGAGTAGATGTATTTTTTGTGGTACAATATGCATTTATAGAAGGTGCTTTAAGAATTATGTAATTGCAGGGGTGCCTGGGTGGCTCAGTGGGCTATGCGTCTGACTCGATTTTGACTCAGGTTGATTTCACAGTCTTGAGATCAAACCTGCGTTGGGCTCTGAGCTGAGCATGGAGCCTGCTTGGGATTCTCTCTCTCCCTTTCTCTGCCCACACCCTGCTCACACTCTCTCTAAATCAATCAATCATGTAAAAAAAGAATTATGTATCTGCATGTGAGAAATTAATGTGCTAAATAAAACCACATGTCTAATTTTGACACAGCCTTTTATGCCAAAATGATATTATTTATTTAATGTTCCCCAAACTGCTCTAGCTTAATCATCTGACATGAAGTGGATCAATAAGATGACAATTTGTCACTGTTAGCAAAACAAACTGACTTTCCATCTATTCATGTGGTATATCTGAATGGCCCTAGGCTATTTTCACAGCCAGGTTAATGGAATTAATCATGTATTATCTAAGTCCAGCACTGAACACTTCCCACCTTGTGTTAGGGGTATTTTTCTTCTCTTGTCAGCCCAGCTCCTTTAGGGCATTTAAGGATGCTAAACATAGAATGGATTTGCTAAATTGTTTTTGAATGAGTGAGCAAATGAAGGGAAGGATGAACAAATACATGTAAGCCACACACTTCAACAGTCACTGGCTCTAATACTGGCAATATATTATCTTATAGATTGTGTACTTCATGCTAAGGTCCAGATGGGGAGAATAAGATTTACAACTAAAGAGTTAAGGTACTCCTCATCCCGGAATTGGGCAAAAAGTCCTAATAACCCTTATTGATTAAGCTATAAATTCAGGTACCATGTATTTCCAAAAAGTACTGAAAGTTCCCATTTAATCACTTCTCTCTTTACCCCATTCTCCAAACCATACACATGTACCCAGCTGGGACTGTCCTGCTTCTTCCTTAAATTTGTAAAACAATGCCCGATGAAGGTTAACAATCTAGTGTAGAATGTACCAGAGCTGCATTTAAGTGGTACAATACAAGTGTGAAAAGCCTTCCAGCTACTGTAGGTAACCAGTCTGGCTGAATATTTAAAAGAAGTCAAAATAAATAAATAAATACCTAAATAAGTAAATAAATAAAAGAAGACTAGCCTGCTACACCTAATGGGACCTGAGTTTCCACCTTCCTGGATGGCAATTTCATACCTGGCACTCAGTGCTGTGTTTAGCACATACTAAGCATTTAGTAAATGTCTGCTGCATGAGTGACTGAAATTGTCTGCTTTTCTTTGGCTCCCATTCATATTGCCCACGTTTTGTAGTAGAGATCTCGTTTTTCCAGGCACAGATTTGAGTTCCACTGTGGGGACTAGAGGTGACATTTTAGATGAAAAAATAGAGGAGGAATATTTGAAAATCAGTCCAGTTAGAGAAAGAGGAAAGTGAAGAGATTCATAAAAGATTACAGTTCTTTTACATAAAATATTATCTTAAGTTTTGACCTCTGTGCAGGTCAATTTAATTCTCTTTATTCTGTGGCCATGGTATGGTCCCAAACCTGTCATCTTCTATTAATGTATGCCCTTAAAGAGGGAAGGGAAGGCAAAGCAAAAAGGAAATCCAAAACCAATTTTGAAGGGGAAAAAAAATCTCTCAAAACATGGGTCCTACTAAGTAAACGTCAGTGATGTCATTTTTCATAACAAGGTAAGGCTTTAATGCAAAGACTGTGAAGATTCTGAGCCTCCCTGATAATTCCCTGACTACAGGCAAAATAAATATTCAGAGATTAAATGAGGCAGGATATACTACTATAAAATGTGGAAGCCTAGGACAGCTTAGATCCTCCACAGTTCAAATGAAAGGTCATTCATTTGTTCAACAACCTTTTATTTATTAAAAAACTTTTCTTAAATGTTTATTTTTGAGAGATGAGAGAGAGAGAGACAGAGACAGAGAGACAGAGTGCAAGCAGGGGAGGGGCAGAGAGAGACACAGAATCCGAAGCAGGCTCCAGGCTCTGAGCTGTCAGCACAGAGCCCGATGCGGGGCTCAAACTCACAAACTGTGAGATCATGACCTGAGCCGAAGTCAGATTCTTAACCTACTGAGCCACTGAGGTGCCCAACAACCCTTTAATTTAAATGCTTCTATATACCAGGAACTATTTTAGGTACTGGAGATCCAAATTAGGGCTTGAAAAGAATGTGAAGCATGGAGAATATCAGGAAATATTCAGAGGAGAAAGTTGGAAGAAATAATATTGGCAGAAACCTTCTACCAACCCTGTAACGCCCCACAGAATACTAACTAGTCTCTCTCTTCCTTGACAGATAAGTTTCTTGAAAGAAAAATCTATTCCTCTGTTAACGTACAGAATTAAGAACAAACTTTTAGAACTTTTGTGGCAATTTGACATGGCCATGACATCCAAGCCTGTCATCAGTAAACTTGTCTTGTTGAAGAGTATAAATCAGTTTGTGTCATCCAACTCTCAGGGTACCTTGTACCTGGTGCAAGTGACATAGTCACACATAGCAAGACTGCAGTCAGTCCATACAGAGTGGAAATTACAGATACTGTGCTTCACCAGAGACATTTGAAAAGCACTGGTCTATATCACACTGTTCCCACTTTATCACTTCATTCGGTCTTCAAGCCATTTCAAACTGCCATCAGCCCTCCCCATGCTGCTAAAAATGCCACAGGAAATGTCACTGACCTTATGGCCAAGTGTGGTGGATTCTTTTTTGTCTTCATGATATGATAAATGACATCTCCAGCACTTTCCACCCTTTGCTTCTGTAACATTACAAAGTTGTGTTATCTCACCTCGCTGACAACACCTTCTGTCTTTCCAGGCTTGTCTTTTGCCTACTCCTTGGCCTATTTCTCTTATCATGTTACATTCACACAGATTATTGCAGGACAATCTTACTGATGTTCCATGGTTTCGACTATATACTGTTGACTTCTAAATCTCTGTTTCCAGGGTTATAAACTTGATGGTACACTAATGTGCTTAGAAGATTTAGAAAAGCAATCAGTTTAAGTTTAAAAAGCAAGATAAACAGAGAACCAATTTTTCATTTATAATTTTTTTCAAAAATTAAATATTATTTACCCCCAGAAACCATTTTTATTCCAAATAAAATCTTATATGAATTCTAATATATGAAACAAAATAAAAACAGTTTCTTTCAAATGGCTGTGAGCCCTATCCATTTAGTCTTTTACTTTCTGGGGCTCTCAGGTAATTGCTGAACCATGGGGTTTCTTTTCTTCTTCTTCTTCTTCTTTTTTTTTTTTTTAAGTAGATTTCATACCCAACATGGGACTTGAATTCACAACCCTGAGATCAAGAGGTACATGCTCTACCAACTGAGCCAGCCATGCCCTTATCATAAGGTTTCTTAACCTGGGGTCTTTGGATGCCCAAGAAATCCATGGAAAGAATTCAGGGCCCATGAAAAATTACATCTTTATTTTAACCAACCACTACTTGAAATCTATTATACCTCCTTAAATTATGAATTTAGACCAAAAAAATTATGAATATAGAACATAAACCACTATACTATCAGTAGTACTTATGGGTTCATCACCAATAGAAATCACACATTCAAGTCATGTTATGTTATTACAGATCTCAAATAATCATTTACATTCATCACTACATATTATGGTAGTTACTATACTGCCACTAGACACTGTTACATAATGTGTTAATAAAGAAGCATATACATTAAGGTATCATTTTTGATTGATATATTTTATATATATTTTAAAAATACATATATATAAATTTTTTAACATTTATTTTTGAGAGAGAGAGAGATACAGAGCATGAGCGGGGGAATGGCAGAGAGAGAGGGAGACACAGAACTCAAAGTAGGCTCCAGGCTCTGAGCTGTCAGCACAGAGCTTGACACCGGGCTCAAACTCACGATCTTTGAGATCACGACCTGAGCCGAAGTCAGATGCTTAACCAACTGAGCCACCAGGCACCCTATATGTGTGTGTGTGTATATATATATATATATATATAAATTTTATTTTTTATTTATTTTTACACATTTATTCAGTGTTTTTTTTAATATGAAATTTATTGTCAAATTGGTTTCCATACAATATAAATTTTAAAACATTATTCTACGAAGGGATTCATAGAAAGGGATCGATGGTACAAGAAGAGGTTAAGAACCCCTATAGAACCTTAAGGTTCCATGGCAATTACCCACATGGAACACAGAGCTCACAAGTAAAGTCTCTACTTTGGCCTTAGTCCTTCTTTAAAAGGATTTAATGGAAGTGGTGACAAACAGGCCCTTTTGTTCTTAATTTTAAAGAGATATTCAGTGAAGAAAGAGCCTGTTGGAACCTCATTTCAAATAATAATCCTGTATTTGAAAGGAAAATGGCTTTTTAAAAAACATTTTTCTCCAAATGCTATTTAACACTCACTTCTACAAAACCTTTTTTCTTTAGATTCTTTTTTCCTGCATTCCCTCGATGCTTATTCAATTGCTTATCACTGAATACTTACTAGTTCACAAGCCTATTTTGTCTCGCCAACTGGATTATAAAAGTGCCCTTGAGAAGCTTATTTCTCAGGATGGCCAGAATAGTGTTCTACAAATAGACACTCAATACATGTTTCCTGATGAATATAAGGTCTTTCACAAAAGTGAACTTATTTACCATAAAAGCAGTATTAAAAATCAATATGGTTAAATAACGTTTATTATAAGGTGCTAAAAAAGAGGAATCTTTGACTCTGGAAAGTATTTTGTGAAAGGAGTTAAGACATAAGTTTATAAATAGCTTTTACTTACGAGTAAGGATTAAAAATCTTCCTTAATGGAAAGTGATCTTGCAAATGATCTGAAAATTCCATTTTCTATCACCAGCAGAGTGGGACAGGCTTTCTCTAATGAGCAGATGATATGAATATTACTAAATTCTAAAATTTTTAACTCAGGAATTCAGCCATGGCTTATATGTGATCAAATAAGAGTTTTACAATGAAAGTTCAAGCATAGAATACAACCATGATTTCTAAAACTATAGGATATATTCCATTCCATAAAACCATGAAAATATAACCATGATTTCTAAAAACTATAGGATATATTCCATTTCAAAGATGTTATAGTAGTTTTAATTTTTTCTTATCTACTGAGACCATTGTTATATGAAAATTACTGCAAATCAGGCTTGTACATCTAAATTCAAGTAGCAGACCTATGACTTTTTAGCCAATGATTTATTTCAAAATGCTACTTTCATTAAAAAGGTGAATATTTTTTCTTTCCACATTTACAAATTTCCTATTAAGTCTCTTCTGAACCAATCTGATGTTTAAATGATTTGAAATGTCAACAATACTAAAAAATATAGCTAACATTTTCCAAATAATGGTTAATGCCTTGTACCCTTCCATTTAATTCTGAAATCAATCAAGTCCTGTTAATTTTCCCACATGCCTCTTAAATACACCCACCCCAAGCGCACTTGCCAATGCCTTAATTCAGCCCTCCTAGCTGCCTCCAATTTCCTCACCTTCCCATACATTCTCAGCATGTTCATAAAATGATCAGACTTGTGTTTCAGAAAGATCATGACACTCCTCTGCTTAAAACCCTGCACTGGCTCCTCATCAGGCACAGGTTTCATGTTCATTAGCACAGTATCCCATGACCCTCAATGATCTGGCTCATACTTCCCTGTCCTGCACTTCTCTCATCACAGTGCCTCACACTAATCGGCGGTAATGAACTATTTGCAGGGCCTTTGCACAGTTTTTCTTTCTCCAGGGCCATCCTCTCATAGAGTTCTGGTTAACTCTATCATCCTTCACGACCCAGCTCAAACACTACTTCTTCTATAAGGCCTTCTTGAAGCCCATCCAACTCCAAAGGTAATCATTCCCTCTTCAAATCTTCTATCACTGTACTTACCACATTGCATTGTAATTGTTTATATGCTTGTGTTCCTGGTATCATTGTAGACTTTTTGAGACATTAAAAGGTGCTTCATGTTTGTTGAACTGAACTAAATTTGATCTAATGATCTGAGTAATTGGGAAACAGAGATGGGATGTTTCCAGAATGATTCATAGTAACCAAGATGATCATGTTTCTCCACAGCAAACATAAATCTTACGTTTCTCTAATCACAGGGATTATCAGACCCTCTTGGAACAGCACACAAAACACAAATCCTTAAATATAGATTGCTTCTGGTTTAGTGCAAAATATATACATTATGTTTTAATCTTAATTTTAGCAGAGTACAAAGTACCTTAAAGGATGGATTATTTATACTGTGCACTAGGAATTAGGACTTATTCAATTTGATCATATGCATACCAGGAGAAAAGTAGAGTCCTGATACATTGGAAACTATTTTGTAGAATAATTCCTTTGGGGAACACTAAAAGTTATGTAAGGGGTGCCTATTATGAAACCAAAGTAGGTGGCATAAGAGATACAGGGAAATTTTGTGGCTTCAAATATTTAGGTAGACAGAACCAAGTCACAGCAAGCATATAGGTAGGTGCAACGCATAATTTTCAAGATCCAAATCTGCTCCTCTGTGACTACAGCCACAACAAAGTTCTTTTTCTGGGATAAAAAATACTAAGAAATTGCAGAAACAATAATTAAGGATAAAGTCTACCCTCTTACCAGCATGCACAAATGACTTAAAACTATTTTTTTAAGTCTATTTATTTTTGAGAGAGAGCAAGAGCACAGGTGGAGGAGGTGGGCACAGAGGAAGACACAGAATCTGAAGCAGGCTCTAGGCTCTGAGCTGTCACTACAGAGCATGACGAGGCTCAAACCCACAAACTGTGAGATCACAACCTGAGCCAAAGTCAGATGCTTAACCAACTGAGCCACCCAGGCGCCCTAACTTAAAAATTAGTTTTAACTACAGATATATCCATATTACTCATAAATTCAAATACACCAATAATTTTTAAAATCAGCTCATGATTTAACTTTCTTATTTGCTCTTAACTGTATTTTGTAGACTCCATACTACACACATTATTTTTGAAATAAAAATATAATCATTTTAAAAAGTTAACTCAGAAAAATATCAATCATGTGAGACTACCCAGTTTTTAGGGTTTTCCTATGAGAATGTCATTAGTTTCTGTTTTACCTAAGGTTCATTTTTTAGAATTCTATTCATTTATTTTACATATTGCCAAGAGAAAATTTGAATGAAATAAAATATCCCAGCTCAGAGAAGAAAACTTTACTGTTGCAGTGGCAATGGCACTTTAATCCCAAAACTTTTTTCTATAGCTAAGACACAAGATGATCTAATTCAGTCAATGTTTCTTAAACATTGGTATTCAGGGATAACTATAAGGCACTTTTCTTTAGCCAGTAGATAAAAACAAAGCCAAAATAAGGAGAGAAGTACTGCTAAATCAACTTCATAACAAATTTAATTCTAATGCAGCAATTATTCAAAGTGTACACATTACTCAATATGCAACAGTAATACAAATTGTAAATCAGCAACTTTACTTTTAAAAATTAGTGCATGCCTGGCTGGCACAGTTGGTACACCATGCAACTCTTCATCTTGGGGTTGACTTTGAGCCCCATGTTGGGGACAGATTACTTCAAAAATTTTTTAAATCTTGAAAAAAAATCAGTTAAGCCTAAAAAACCCAGATACATTCTAAAATGTAAATAGACTGCAAATTAGGAAAATGGTTGACACCAGTTTTGTTAGTGCTTCATCCTCTTCCCCCTCATATAAAAGACTTTTGAAATGAAAACTATGTATCTATACAACTCTTCATAACACAATTATCAATAAGCAGTAATGAATAAAAGGATTGCCACTCTTTCTCTCGATCTTTGATCCATAGCTTTTTTTTTTTTTTTTTTTTTTTAAGATTTTATTTAGGGGCACCTGGGTGGCTGGCTCAGTTGGTTAAGCATCCAATTTCAGCTCGATCATGATCTTACAGTTCATGAGTTCAGATCCTGCGCGTCAGGCTCTGAGCTGACAGTTTGGAGCCTGGAGCCTGCTTCAGATTCTGTGTCACCTTCTCTCTCTGCTCCTCCCCTGCCTGAGCTCTGTCTCTCTCAAAAATAAACATTAAAAAAAATTTTTTTTAAAGAATTTTAAGTCATCTCTACACCCAACGTGGGGCTCAAACCCACAATCCCGAGATCAAGACTGCATACTCTACCAACTGAGCCAGGCAGGCATCCCTGATCCATAGCTATTTTATACACAAAAGGTTTACACATTAATCCTCACATAAAATTCTTTTACACTTATTTCATGAAGTCTACATCTCTTTCATTATCTTTTTTAAATTTTTTTTTAATGTTTATTTATTTTTGAGACAGAGGAGGGTCAGAGAGAGGGAGACACAGAATCCGAAACAGGCTCCAGGCTCTGACCTGTCAGCACAGAGCCCGAAGCGGGGCTCGAACCCACGGACCATGAGATCATGACCTGAGCCGAAGTTGGATGCTTAACCGACTGAGCCACCCAGGCGCCCCCATTATCTTTTTTTAAATGTTTATTTTTGGGGTGCCTGAGTGGCTCAGTTGGTTAAGTGTTTGACTTGGGCTCAGGTCATGATCTCGCAGTCTGGGTTTAAGCCCCATGTCGGGCTCTGTGCCGACAGCTTAGAGCCTGGAGCCTGCTTCAGATTCTCTGTCTTCCTCTTTCTGCCCCTCCCCCACTCATGCTCTGTCTCTCTCTCAAAAATAAACATTACAAAATTTTAAAAACAATGTTTATTTATTTTTGAGAGTTGGGGAGAGAGGCAGAGGGAGACAGAGGATCCCAGCGGGCTCTGCACTAAGCAGAGAGCCCCATGTGGGGCTCGATCCCACAAACTGTAAGATCATGACCTGAGCCAAAGTTGGACGCTTAACCGAGCCACCCAAACGCCCCTACATCTCTTTCCTGTATTATTCTTTGTATAGTATAGTAAAATTTTATGATTTCTAGAACAAAGTACCCTACTGCCATTTTTACCTTTGATAAAACTAATTATGCCTTTTTGGGAACTTTCTTTTTATCTGGTGATTTAGTTTGTTACTAATAAAAGAAAAAAGGTCCTGAGAGCTCACAGGAACACATAGGAACTATGGGCCAAATGCCCAGGAATTTTGTGATTCTCTCCGTAACTATCAACTTCCCAAAGGAAATATTTGAAATTCCACCGTTAAGAATATATAAAATGAGGAAAAAAGTGCTGCAAGAAGACAGTATACCATTAACTTAAGTGCTTTTTCGTTGCTGTGAGAAAATTATACGTTTGAACAAAAATCTGCTGTGAATTTTCAGGTTATGTCTAAACTTTCATGTTATGCCAAATAAACTACTAAAACATTGTATATGCATAATTAATTAGCTGTCAGAGGTCAAGAGTAAATGAAAGCATATTATCTATGAAGTGCAATCAAAGGTACTTCCAAGTGAACACATCTAGGGTACATTTAAGAAAAATCTAATAAGCTAAAAAAAAAAATCAACTGGCATTTTACATTTTTTAAAGATTATTTTGCTTTATCAAATGCATGTTTTCATATTCCATTGTTTCAATAATCTAAAAAAAATTGGGTCAAGAATAAGCCTTTCCTTGGCTCCAGGCTCTGAGCTGGCAGCACAGAACCCAATGCGGGGTTCAAACCCACGAACTGTGAGATCATGACCTGAGCTGAAGTCGGACGTTCAACCGACTGAGCCACCTAGGCGCCTCAAGAATAAGCCTTTTCTCTGAATGGGAACAAATTTATTTGTGTGCCTTTAATGATACAAGTATTTTCAAAGAGAAACATGACTTAAAAATATGGCATTTAAAATAAATAAATAAATGAATGAATGAATGACATTTTAGACACCTTACTGGGATACAGTGATGCCTCTTTTATCTACAGCTCAGCTATCTTATCTTACACACTTCACTCATTAAAACAAAAAAACAAAAAACAAAAACCCGGAAACTACATCAAAGCTCTTTAAATAGCCAGAAGGAATGTTAGAAGGTTCATGTGCTCAGGACTTTTGCTCTCAAGCCCACAATGAGTCTATTCACTTTCTTACACACAATTCTAAACACACTGGCTTTCCAAATCTACATGAGATGGAAACCAACACTATAAGTAAAGCAAACTGTTAACACCAAAATGTAGTATCTGAGAGTTTACAAATATGACGGTCAAAAGGAAAGCTAAAAAAAAAAAAAAAAAAAAAAAAGGCAGCATAAAAAAAAATCTTTCTGGGGTTAATTACTTAAGAGTAATCCTATACTGGAGCACCTGGGTGGCTCAGTCAGTTGAGCGTCTGACTTCGGCTCAGGTCGTGATCTCACAGCTCTGTGAGTTCGAGCCCCTCATCGGGCTGTGTTGACAGCTCGGAGCCTGGAGCCTGCTTCGGATTCTGTGTCTCCCTCTCTCTCTGCTCCTAACCCACTCACATTCTGTCTCTGTCTCTCTCAAAAATAAACATTCAAAAAAAAAAAAAAAGAGTAATTATATACTTCAAAAGAAACTTAGCATACTAGTACCTCATAAAATTCAAATTAACCACCTCATCTTTAATAGTTTCTTCTACTTAAGTATTAACATTTTGATATCAGCCTATTTCTTGACAGTGTGACTACATCTGGTTTGCTAGGGACTGTCCCAACTTAAGCCTGTTGTCCTGGCATAATTATTAATAGCTCTCACTTTTACTCTCAAAAAATTGTCCTGGTTGGGCTACGAATTTTAAGATCATCCTATCGAATGCTTTCTATGTGCTAGTAACTACTCAGGGTGCTTTCATTTATCATCAAATCCTATGACAGGGTACAATTCTTACCTCCTCTTATACATGAACTAAGGCTCTGAGAGGTTGATTTTCCTAAGGTCACTCAATTAGTAAGTGTTAAAGGCCTATATGTGAATGACCCAGGCAGTCTGATACCAAAGTTCTAGTACTGAACCACTCTAATACATAGTACTAGCTCTCCTTAGAAAGATGGGTTGAGGAACAAAGGGAGGGAGATATCCAAGTTTTTGGAACAAGATTAGAGGTATGAACTTTCTGGAAAATGTGTCCATACAGTCCTTATGGTTTCCACAATCCCATACATTTACGATACTGAAACATCTAAGAAAATCTTTGAAGTGTGAAATTATTTATTTTATGAGCATAGGTTTCCTTAGGAAACAAAAATTCCAAGACTTATTTTTCAAATATTGAGACGTTACTTTGAAAACATACTGAATAATTATGTCCTGCTCAAAAGAATCAGATAATCCTTTTTTTTTCCCCTGAAAATTTGTGGAGTGCCTGGTTGGCTCAGTTAGTAGACCATGCGACTCTTGATCTCCGGGTTAGAGGTTCAAGCCCCATGTTGGAATTGAAGCCTATGGGTTCAAGCTCCAGGTAGAAATTACTTAAAAAAATAAAATCTTAAAAAAAAATACAGAAAGAAAATTAGTAACTCACTATATGTTACATAAATGCAGACTGAAAAGTATACTGGACTGGAATCAGATTTGCTGTCCCTTAACCTCTCCAGACTTCAGTTTCTTCATGTGTAGCAGGGAACTATGGTTACCTGGTTAAGAGGACCTAAGGTGATTAGATAAATTTCAAGTGCTGTGGGAAATACAAAGGACTACATAAATTTACGATATTAATAATAGTCACAGGTTTTCAACAACATGGCTTATGAATTTATGACAAGTATTCCAAACCAGTATTTCTAACTTTACTTCCTCTCTTATTTTTTACTTCACAATTATTTGGGGGAAAAAATTAGTAACTGATTGGTTACATGTGAAAAAGAAAACTACACTAAAAAGATTAATAGCAGTCAACAAACATCAATTCAGAGGCTACACTTTACTACTGAAAAACAGATGCTACATATCAGCTAATTAATCCTTAAACTATGAGATTAAGTGGAATAGTTACAAAATGAAGAGGTTCAAAGACTTACAATAAATCTTATTTTTAACATGGTTATCTACTTAACCAAATTACTATGTTTAAACAGCATTTTCCAAAAACATTTCCATATTTGATCCTCTACAATGAGGTATGATAGATTATCGTCATTCTCATGTTATGATTAAGAAACTGAGGCTCAGAAAGATTACCCAACTGCTTTATGATAGGAAATTGAAGTAGAGGGATGACTCCCCAACTGTAAAAGGAAAAAAGCAATTTGGATATTCTAGAGCAAAAGAAAAGCCTCAGATCTCTTTATTGCCTGAGATGAGACAGAGCATTTACAAATTCAAACTGTCTGAAAAGCAATATTCGTTGGAGCTTGCTTACACATCTGATTGTTTTAATATTCACCAAAAAGTGAATATTCATGTTTGTTTGATCTCAAACTATTATTAAATTTGCAAGCAAAAACAGGACCTATGAAGAGCAGAACCAGATTATTTTCTCAGAGTGGAAAACCTAACGAAGGGTGTTCTCAACCCTTCTATGATTGACCATTACTGAGATTATTCCTTAATAAGGAAGCACTTAATTTTCTCCCAAAACTCACTTGCTAGATTCCATAAATTAGCTGCTATAAAGGATCTATATCAGAAAAACTCAAACATAGTAAGAGGCTTTTCTTTCAATCTACTAAAAGCCACATTTTAGATAATGATTGAAAACAACAGCTGATGACAGCCAGTTTGGGACAAATGCCAACTGTTCCCATTTGTCCGAAAATGTTAAAATTGCTATAACACTAAGTTTTCAAAGAATACTGGTATCTGTAAACGAGAAAGTATATCAACTAAAACCCTAAAAAAAGACTAAAGATAAAGGTGCCTCTTTGATCTGCAACATCAGTTTTTAAAATTTTAGTGTTCTGAAGTATAAGTAAACACATCTCAACAGCTTTATATATTTTCATACATTTTATTTTTTTAAACACTTATAATTTTGCAAGCTAGCAGTAAAATATTGCCCTCAATATTTTACTAATTAGCACCGTATACCTTTTAAAGCTAACTGGAACATTGTTTCATTGTAAATGATTGTAAAATAAAATCATTTCAAATGCCAAATTAGTCTCAAGTAACATGTGAACCATTAATTTTATCATTATTTTTGGCTCTATGCACAAAGATGTATTTCAAAGATGAACTCAGTTCTGTCAGTCTAACAAATCAAAGTACCACAGTTTAAAGCAATAATCTCTGAAATTATTACTATATGAGGCATATAAGAAAGTTGGTAAGTCAGCTATAAAAACAAACAGTACTACGTAACTTAAAGTCCCTTATTTTTCTAGAAGAATGAGGAAAATAATGAAAATTCTAAGAATCAGTTACATATACGGTTCAGTATATGTCAGTATTCTCATACTTTCCTTATGAGTTCAGCCTTACCAAAAAACCATCAAAATGTCCAGGATAACTCAAAGAGACAGCTGGAAGCCTGAAATAAGATAGCTCAGTGCAAAAGATCCCAAGCCATTCATATTTTAAATGGAAGCCTAAACATTTAAGTCTTACTTTTGTTTTCACCTTTAAAAATCTTCTGATAATATGGGAAAATACCTAATTGTACTCAAGTTACTAACACATGTTAAAAAAAAAAAAGGAAGAATTTTTGTTTCCTGTTTTCTGATAAGAGCATTCTTCAGAGCTATGGGGTTAAGTTCTAAGCCACGATTGACTGCTTACTAGCATGCCTGTTTTGCATACCAGTAGAATCAAGTCCAGTTTTGCCATTTGTGGATAACTATGACAAGATACAAAAGCATGTGTTTGCCATAAATAGCTCTGGCTAACAGCAAACTGCTCACACTGAGCAGATCAAATTCTCTATAAGGAGAGCAGTCTGGACCACAGCCAAATCTCACTACTAATACTTAAGATTGCTACATCATTTTTTTTCCCCAATTTGCAAGATGTATTAAGAAATAATAGCTGAAATGAAAGGTCCTAAACACGAGAAGTATTATTAACTTTTGAAGGACATTTTATAAATTACTTTCATCATGACCAAATATGCAGTTAAGAGCTTCCTGCTTCTACTACTCAGTTACTTAGAAACGTAAACGTGAATTAAAAAATAACTACCCTAATTTATCCAGAAAACAAATCTGGTATTGAAGAATATGTCAAAGTGCAAAAAATAACTTCTGATCTTCATATTAACATATAAGGAAATAAATAAACTAATGTTTATAAAAGTATCCCTCTGTAACAATATTTTCTATTTGTTGGCTTTAGGATAGAATATTTTTTAAACTCAACAAACTGGAAAATATCATGCATGAATGTTGTACAAAAAAATTCTTAAATGACCAGTGCAAAGATTAGTAATAGCTGTTTACTCTAAAAGTTGCTTCACATAACATTTTGCAAAATGTCCAAGGAAAACAAGGCAACGTTCTGTAATATGCCACAATTTTTATTGCAACGTGGCCATTTTTGTGAGGGTAGGGAGTTTGATCTCAAAAACAATGTTCCATTTAAGGCTCTTTTATACAGAAATTGCCATCATGACTGATATTCAAAATATTTTTAGTGTTGCAAAACTTACATGGTAAACATAAACTCCTACACTTATTCAGTAGTGTACACTCAATGGAAAACAAAAAGGCATTAACAGCTGTTTCTTTTAAGATATGCAGGTAACAGGAATGAATACTGAGGTACTAGGATAAGTTGATGACACCGTTAACAAAACCTAATTGGCATTCCTTTTGGGGGAGGGAGGGTGAGTTAAACTCATTACAAAAAAAGTGCTTTCAATGCATAGTGTTATATCTGTGCTGCCATGTCACAAAAATAGGCTTGCCAAGGCAGGTGAGGTGTATGAATGCTCGAGCCTCACAAAACTGCAATCAAGTGCAACTATAAATAATACTGAATAAAGTTTACCATCTGACCAGTGGATAATACTTTCAAGGCATTCAATCAGCTTACCCTTTGCAGTATTCTAAGCTATTCACATTGACAATCACTTTCATTGTAGTGCTTGCTGCAAGGGAGGCATATAACCAGTTGTTTTGGCTAAAATATGACAGGAAGGCATTCCTTGGGTTCTACATAAAAGTAACAGTATTAAACAGTCTAATGGCAATCACTGATAGGCTGCTTACATGAATGGTATTTCCTTCATTCACTGTATTGGAAGGACCCAGTGGGAAGAGAAAAAAAACAAAAACAAAAACAAAAAACACCTAACACTATTTCAATTGATTGAGCTGGAGAAATGGAAGCTCCTTAAGATCCAGATGGCACTTGACTGGCATTTTATAAGGGTTTTCCTTCAAGTGAAACTACTACGTTGCCTCCCAATTTCTCTCCAAGTGTTGAACGGTCCTTTATATCATCCAAGCCATTTACTTGCCATTCATGTTTAATACCTAAAAAGGAAAAACATGATAGCATTAAATCTTATAATTAAGAAAGAATAATTCCTTTGTACAAAATTTTTAACGTTTGTACCTGTAAATTTCTTTTTAATGGCATCTTTAGAGCTAGCATAAATCATCTTGCTTTTTAAAGGTGCACTCTCAGGAGCCCTACAGAAAAAAAAAAAAAATCGTTGAATCCCACTTAAAAGAATAACAAAGGCAAAACTGACTATGTTAATAACAATCCTTGCATTTTAAAAGTACTTTTTCTTTTGTTTTTACACACCAGAATATAAATACTAGGTCTTCTTTCTTAGACTCTTTTGTTTCGTATGTGGCATCGTACAAAGCATATCGGCAATCATTCAGAGGTAGCAACTTCACAAAAGATGTGTAGGGGTCCTCTACAGTATCACCAATGTCACCCACCAAGATCTGCTTTGCTTCCTCTACAATTATTTGTCTTTTGTCATCGCTTAAACAGAAGAGAACGGCTTTCTTTCTTTTTTTGATTTCCTCTTGTGTAGAAGATTTTCTTACTTTCATATCATTAAAAACTTTGATGACTTCATCATTCACTGTAACTCCAGAAGCCTGAAATAAAAAAAGAACAGTAATTCAGAACAAGTATTCTGGTTTTAACCAAAATTACTGTTTGCCTAGAGAGGATTCACTTTAATCTGGACACCAAAAATTGCATCCTACAGTACAAGCAGTCCAGTCAGATCTGCCACATTTTAAGTAGCAGTGTATGAGATACACCCAAAGGAGTCTAACTCATCCTGTCCCATTCATCCTTTTTAAAGGGGTTTGGAGGTTGAAGTAAATGAAGGTAGAGGGAAAGGGACAAATACAAGCTGTTCCATCCCTGAAATGTTTCCTATTTCATTGGGTGATGTCAGAGCTTCAGGACCAGCAGCAAAAATACCTTCTGTATTGTGTCAACTCTGCAGGCCTTAAAAAAACACTTTTGGATTTCAGTTAAAGCTTCTACTATTTTTTTTTCTTTAAAGTCATCCTAGCCAGTGCCGTTTCCTCATAAGGAAAGAGAATCAAGTGTGAACTCCAATCCGCCCACGGCTACAACATAATTGCCTCACAGCTCAAACGCCGACACTTAAAAACTAACGGAGCTAGTGTACAAGCTTTTTACGGCGAGAAAGCATTTTTAAAAGCGTTTTCTCACCTCCTGAACTCCTCGTAGGGGTTTTATTACAGGGCACCGAGACCCTTAACCGAAAGTCTTCAGCAAGGGCTTTGAGGCACGTACCAATTTTAGAGACGAGCGCTGAGTAAAATAAGGAAGCCCCGCGCAAACACGGCGTGCGCGGGATGAGCCCCGCGCCGCCGGCCGCCGCTCCCAGTATCCCGACCTCTCCAGAGGCGCCTGTCCGACTTCGGCCCCGACCCCCCGACCCACGCGCGCGCCCACCTCGCCCTCAGGAATCCGAAAAGCGGCAGGGCCTGGCCTGACGACGGGCGGGTAGGCCGGCCGGCTGGCTGGAGAGAAAGCAGCGGGGCCGGACGCAGCGCAGGAGCCCCCACCTTTAAGGCCTAAAGCAGGTTAAAATGGCGGCCTCACTCCCAGGGTCCTGCAAGGCCGTGCGAGGGTTTTTGCTCGACGCGTCCCCGCTCCCAGCCCCCCGGGCCGGCGCGCCCACCTTACCATAGTGTCCGCGGCTGTGGCTGCGGCGGCGGCTCCGGCTCCGGCTCTGTGGCACTGGTCGGAGGAGAGGGAGGGGCGGGCGGGCAGCGGCGAGTGCGGGGCACGCCGGGAGCTGCAGCCCGAGAGGCTGAGGCGGCGGCGGTGGCTGGGGGGCTGCAGGCGGCGGGCGGCGGGCGGGGCAGTCACGTGGACACGCCCCGGGCCGGCCCTTCCGCCTCCCGGCCCCGCCCGCGTCCTCGACCTGACCCTGGCGCGCGCGCCTTGCGGGCCTGGCCGGCTGCGCGGCTGTGGCTAGGGCCCGGGGGCCTGGCAGAGCCGCCTCCGGCCCGGGCCGCCACCCGTCAGCCGGCCCGGGAAGGCGCTCGGCTCCCCGAGGGGCGCTGCTCTCGGGATTGGGCGCTGGCGAGGGGAACGGTGCTCCAAGGTGTCTTTCTTTTATTCACCTGTGGTTTCCACCGAAGGGGTTAGAGTCCAGTGTTTTGAGGCATTTTGGAAAACCCACTTGAGATGCTGTGAATTGTTTCGATTTTCTTCCTCCAGTTAAATGAGAATAAACACTAGGGGGGCGGGAGGGTTACCCCAGTTGACTTAATTACTCAGCAAAAACAAAATGATAAACAGAAGTGGAAAATCACTTTCCCCAAGTCTGTGGTTGACATAATAACAACGGGGGGAAATCGGGTAGTAACGTCCCTTGGTAATATCATTTTGTATGTTAGACTCATAGGATATGGATGTATTCTCTGCTGGTAGTCTTTTCTTCATGAAGCCCCGGCTGTGACAGCTGACATCAAATAAATGGACCCAAGAGTAGAGATTCCTCCTCCTTGGCAATCACAACCTCTTCTAACAATGCCATGTAACTGAGCCAAGACTCTTCTCTAAACCTTTTTGTTACTTACACATGCGTCCCATTTATCAAAGAAAAAATTGTCACTTTATACTTGAGGAAAATTTTCATAAAAATTTAATGTTTCATGAGTTTATATGAAAATACTGTATTATCAGTGAAACACTTTATGTGCTTATCTGTAATGAATGTTTAATAAAGTGTTAAACAATTTGGGGTTGATTTTGTATGCTGCCTTTTCTCCTAAAGTTTGACGATTTCTTCCTAACTCCCTTCATTTGTAAAATTGGTAAACTAAATTTAAAGCTCTGATCAATAGTTAAACTTACTTTGTGAAAAAGACTTGCACTAAAAAAAGCACATTTATTTTTGCCTAAAACTGTTGGGAAGAAAATCGTAAGTCCAGATACACCTTGATACAGACTAAGCCAGAAGTGCAGTGCACAGGCAAGAACTTTGGGCTGGGAGTTGGGAGACTTGGGGATTAATCTTGGCACTGCCCCTATCTTTGTAACCTTGAAGGGCTTTCTACCCAGAAGACCTCACATACTTCATCTGTAAAACAAACTCTCATTGGGGTGCCTGGGTGGCTCCGTCGGTTAAGTGGTCGACTTCAGGTCAGGTCATGATCTCACCGTCCGTGAGTTCAAGCCCCATGTCGGGCTCTGTGCTGACAGCTCAGAGCCTGGATCCTGCTTTGGATTCTGTGTCTACCTCTCTCTCTGCCCCTCCCCTGCTCGTGCTCAGTTTCATTCTATCTCTGTCCCTCTCTCTCTCAAAAATAAAAACATTAAAAAAAAAATTTTTTTTTAAATAAAACAAACAAACAAACTCTCATTAAATTATCCTTAAAGTCCTTTCCAGCTTTGGGGCACCTGGACGGCTCAGTTGGTTAAGCGTCTGACTCCGGCTCAGGTCATGATCTCACAGTTGGTGGGTTTGAGCCTCTCATCGGGCTCTGTGCTGTCAGCACAGAACCGGCTGGGATTCTTTCTCTCCCTCATTCTCTGCCCATTCCTTGCTAGCTCTCTCTCTCTCTCAAAATAAATAAACTTAAAAAAAAAAAAAAAAGTACTTTCCACCTTAAAATTCAGTTTCCTAGTATACCAGTGTTTCTCAGGAAATGGTGTATATGTATTTCAGGATTAAGTAAGTTTAAGGATGGAAAATCATAACAAGGGGATTATGCCCTAGTTTGTGTAATAAATCCTTGTGTCTAAAATTTAACATACTTTAAGTGGAGCATGCTAGGCATTGCCCAGCAAACGTAGACCTAATTTTTATGTCCACAGCTTGTGTTTCTTTTCTTTTTTTTTAATTTTTTTTTTAACATTTATTTATTTTTGAGACAGAGAGAGACAAAGAATGGGGGAGGGTCAGAGAGAGGGAGACACAGAATCAGAAACAGGCTCCAGGCTCTGAGCTGTCAGCCCAGAGCCTGACACGGGGCTCAAACTCACAGACCGCGAGATCGTGACCTGAGCTGAAGTCGGCCGCTTAACCGACTGAGCCACCCAGGCGCCCCTTGTGTTTCTTTTCTTAATGGAAAGATTGACTTAGTTTAGAGACAAAATTGAGAAGAAATTTCCCATTGTCCAAGCATGAATCCCAAGCAAGTGGATAACAACACTTCATATTTAGCTGGTACTTTATAGTTGGTGAAACTGTTGGGGAAGAAAAATTTTCCTTTGCCCTTCAAGATCTTCTGGCTGGTCAGAAATCAGATTGACAAGAGACAGATTAACAGAGGAAAGTAAAATTTCATTTTGTATGTAAGGGGAATCCAAATAAACATGAGATTCCAGGGACACCCGGGTGGCTCATTTGGTTAAGTGTCTGACTCGTGGTTCAACTTAGGTCATGATCTTGACTGATGAAGTTTTGCAGTGATGGTGGGGTTTGTGGGGTGAGAGTCAACAGCCAAGAAAGAATTCTTGAAGATGTCTTTGGTGCAAAAAGGTGATTTTATTAGGGCACCTGGGTGGCTTAGTCAGTTAAGCATCTGACTTAAACTCAGGACATGATCTCACCATTCATGGGTTAGAGCCTCTCATTGGGCTCTGTGCTGACAGCTCAGAGCCTGGAGCCCGTTTCAGATTCCGTGTCTCCCTCTCTCTCTGCCCCTCCCTGGCTCCTGCTTTGTCTCTGTCTTTAAAAAATAAATAAACGTTAAAAAAAAGTGATTTTATTAAAGCACGGGGACAGGACCAATCGGCAGGAAGAGCAGCACTGACCTTGTGATGGGTAACTGGTTATATACCATGGATTTGGGAAGGGTAAAGTGAAAAGGGAAGTTTTCAAAGAGACTTTCATATGCTAAAGACTCGCAGATTACTGGAGGCCTAGCTATTGTCAAACTAAGGTTGTTTTTTCCTTTAGCAAAGCATTAACATTAAGACAGTAGGCAGCACTATCAACAATAGCCGAAGTATGGAAAGAGCCCAAATCTCCATCAATGAATGAATGGATAAAGATGTGATATATATATATATATATATATATATATATATATATATATATATACACAATGGAGTATTACTCAGCAATCAAAAAGAATGAAATCTTGCCATTTGCAACTACATGGATGGAACTAGAGGGTATTATGCTAAGCGAAATTAATCGGAGAAAGACGAATATCATATGACTTCATTCATATGAGGACTTTAAGACAGAACAGATGAACATAAGGGAAGGGAAGCAAAAATAAAATAAAAACAGGGAGGGGACAAAACATAAGAGACTCTTAAATATGGAGAACAAATTGAGGGTTACTGGAGGGGTTGTGGGGGGTGTGGGCTAAATGGGTAAGAGGCATTAAGGAATCTACTTCTGAAATCATTATTGTACTATATGCTAACTAACTTGGATGTAAATTAAAAAAAAAAAAAAAAAGACAGTAGGGAGTTCCTGGAGAAAGTTTTACTCTGCCTGCCTCAAGTATTTGCCAATGGGCTGCAGGTTATAAGGAAATTTAACTTTACCTGCCATTTCCTTCTTGCCTTTGTTCCCCATATTACTATGGAGGGGTGATGTTGGGGCTCCAGGAAAACTGAGTCTCCAGGTTTCTGGAGATTAGGCTATTGATAAGATTGCCTTAGTCTTGTAATTTACTAAGATATTTGTAAACTGATGGAGACTCATGTCCTGCATGACTGTGATCCCTATCAGTTAGCCATTTGTTTTCTGTCCTTTCCTTTGTTCTTGGGCAGCCAGGAGTGCCTGACGAATGTCACAATGTCACACAGATCCCACCTGGGCAGGGCGGGAGGGGGTGCTAGGCTGGGGGCAAAACACAAGCTAGGAAGGAAGAAAAGAAGGAAGGAAGGAAGGAAGGAAGGAAGGAAGGAAGGAAGTGAGGAAGGAAGGAAGGAAGGAAGGAAGGAAGGGCAGGTAAAATTAAATTTCCTTACAATCTGTAGCCCATTGACAAATACTTGAGGCAAATACAGAGTATAACATTTCTCCAGGAACCCCCTACCATCCTAATGTTAATGCCTTACTTGAGGAAGAAAAAAAAAAAAACACCTTAGCTTGACAATAGCCAGGTCTCAGGTATCTTAGGAGTCCTCTTCAGCATATCAAAGTCCCTCTGGAGGCCTCCCTTTTGACTTTACCTCCCCCAAATTCTTGGTACAAAATAAGCCACTCTTCACAACCCTGGTGCAGCTCTTCCTGCCCATGGGTCCTGTCCCTGTGCTCTAATAAAATCACCTTTTTGCACCAAAGACATCTTCAAGAATTCTTTCTTGGCCATCGGCTCCGGACCCCCCACCATCACCCCAAAACCTCATCAATGTCATGGTTCGTGGGATTGAGCCCCGCATGGGCTCTGTGCTGACAGCGTGGAACCTGCTTGGGATTCTCTCTTCCCTCTCTGCCCCTCCCTGCTCGCACGTGTGTGCTCTCTCTCTCACTCTCTCTCTCTGTCTCTCAAAATAAATAAATAAACATTAAAAACAAACAAACACAAGATTCCAAAGGTAAGTCAGGCAAAATAAAGTATATGTGTTATTTTGTTTTGTTTTATTTTATTTTATTTTATTTTATTTTATTTTATTTTATTTTATTTTATTTTAAGTAAGCTCTATGCCCAATGTGAGGCTTGAACTCATAACCCTGAGATCAAGAGTCACATGGCCTGTGGACTGAGCTAGTCAGGTGCCCCAAAATGAGGTATATATGTCATCCTGAACTAAGGAGGTGTAGAACTCTGGAACTTCAAAGGAAAGGAAGACAATTCACAAAAAGAAAGGAAAGAGTAAATATTTGGTAAAATTATTTTTGCTGGGCCATCCAGAAATAATGGGACATAGAGAGGACTTTGATCAAATAGGCCTCGCTATCTCCCATCCCTAGTTCATATTTTAATGCTGTTATCTGTGGTGATAGCTCTCTTCCTAGAGTAGGTTCTCTATCTAAACTCCTTCAGGCGGTTGGAGGGGAAGCTCAGAATTTTTTCTTGAGTCTTTGGGCCTTGGTTACTTTCATCTCAAAATAATCTGCATGCCAAAGTGGCACATCTTGGGGCTACTCTTTCTGAATGCCTACAAAATCTTTCGCTTTCTTTCTCTCTCTTGAAGTTCCACAGAAATCAATGAGAAAGGATCCCCAGTGCTCTAAACACTTGCTTTGTCTGGGTATCACGAACTCCTCTCCTTACTGGACTCTCCCTCTCAGGGTCTCCCTCCCTCCTTAGCCTTGAAATTTGAAGACAAGAGATTCCACAGAAGCTACAATCTGACAGAGACCAGGTCTGGGGACACAGGAATCTAGATTAGATATCAGAATGTCTCCCATCAAAACTGGGAATTCCAAAGATGTTAGTCACTCCCAGCTGTGACATCAAACCCTCTCCGAACTCCGCCCCCCACCCAACCACCCCCTTGGCAGAGTTGATATTTTCTATATACTAGGATTCTTTTCCTCAAGATATTTTCATCTTTGCACATATTGTGTTGTAATAGTTTGTTTATGTGTTCTGCCACCCTGCTAGACTATAAATTCCTTAGGGATCTGAGTCCTACTCAATCTTTGAATTTCTGGAATCTGGAATACAGTAGGTGCTCGATTATAATGAAGTAATACATTTAAGATGCTTTAGTGCTAGAAAGAGAACAAAAAGGAAGCTCTTCAAGATCGTGAGGTCTTTCTATGGGCCCTTGTGAGGACTGCATTAGAACCTCAGGGCCAGCAGCAACTCCTCTTCATGCCTATTGATTATAACCAGAACCTACCACCACTTAGTAAAAGAACGGCATTACCAAGCATTGCTACGTGAATTTTGGTCCATGTGTAGTGGAGGGATCTGAGTGTCAGACATCGTGTGTATTAGTTTCCCGTGGCTGCTGTAACAAATTAGCATGAACTTAATGGCTTAAAAAAATATAAGTTTATTGTCCTACAGTTCCAGAGGTCAGAAGTCAGAAATGAGTCCTACAGGGCTAGAATCAAGGTGATGGCAGCACTACTTGCTTTTGAAGGCTATAAGAAGAGAATCTGTTTCCTTGCCTTATCTAGCTTCAAGAGGCTACCCACATTCCTTGGTTTATGGCCCCCAGACAGCTTCAGTCTTCACATTTCCCTCTCTCTCTTTTTTTTAATGTTTATTTATTTTTGAGAGAAAGAGTGCAAGCAGGGCAGGGGCAGAGAGAGAGGGATACACAGAATCTGAAGCAGGTTCCAGGCTCTGAGCTGTCAGCACAGAGCCTGATGCAGGACTCAAACTCATGAATAGTGAGATCATGACCTGAGCCCAAGTCACATGCTTAACCAACTGAGCCACCCAGGCCCCAGTCTTCACATCTCTGATTCTCTGAATCTGTCTCCTGCCTCCCTCTTTCACTTCTGAGGACCACTGTGATTATTTTGGACCCAAAGGATAATTTAGGATAATCTCCTAGCTCAATCATTAACTTAATCACATCTACAAAGTCTCTTTTGCTATGTAAGGTAACATATTCACAGGTTCTGGAACTTCACGTGGGGACATCTTTTGGGGGATATTACAGAAAAAGAAACAGCAAGTCCCAGATGTAGTCATTTGTCCCCCCACCTCCCACGGCAACAAACTAAAATTTATTTACAGTTTCAACCTATCCAGGAACGTGATCTTTGAAAAGCTGATCAGAAATTTTCTGATCAGCACTAGTGAGGCAGTCTGCATGATACAAACCCTGCCGTGCCCTTCCCACCCCCTCCTGCCAAAAGAAGATGACCTGGCCTGAAACAAACCTTTCTTTTGCTAATGACTCCCTTGCCCCACTTTCCTTCCAATTAAAAACCTCCCACTTTGTACAACCGCTCTGAACATCTCTGTACTTGCTAGAGGGATGCTGCCCGGTTCATGAATCATTTCATAAAGCCAGTTAGATCTTCAAACTTACTTGATTGAATTTAATTTTTTAACAGGGGCCATTATTCTATCTCCCACACCACATCTGTTCTCTTTAGCAATTTCAAGCCCAAGCAAATAACTAACAGGTGGGACAGAAGAATCCTAACCAATCCAGTACTAGAACTCACATCTAAGCTGTAATTTTCCATTCGCTGGACCGCACGTGGATGGCAGCAACACACAACTGTTAGGAACTAAGTGAGAATGACCTCAGGGACGATGGATCTAAATGGAATCTCAGCTCTGACTCATGGTAGTGGTGCAATCTTGGGCCATTTATTTAACTTCTCTAAGGCTGTTTCCTCATGTGTAAAATGGGGATTATGTTACCTCTCTGAATTATGGTGAGGATCAGGTGAGATTGTGTACGTAAAGCTCCTTCCAGTATAGGCAAAGGAACCCTAAAGGCCATTGTTAGCACCAGTGTGGAGTGCAGGTGGGGAACCCCAAAGATGGGGTTCAGGGTAGGCCACCCCAAATTACTCCACTTTAGCACATTGATTATTTAAATTTTTTTGATGTTTATTTATTTATTATTAAAAGAATTTTTTTTTAATGTGTATTTATTTTTGAGACAGAGAGAGACAGAGCATGAACAGGAGAGGGTCAGAGAGAGAGGGAGACACAGAATCTGAAGCAGGCTCCAGGCTCTGGGCTGTCAGCAGAGCCTGACGCAGGGCTCGAACTCACGGACTGTGAGGTCATGACCTGAGCTGAAGTCAGACGCTTAACCGACTGAGCCACCCAGGCGCCCCATGTTTATTTATTTTTAAGAGAGACAGAGTCTGAGCAAGGAAGGGTCAAAGAGAGGGAGACACAGAATCCTGAGGCAGGTTCCAGGCTCTGAGCTGTCAGCACAGATCCCAATGCAGGGCTCAAACTCATGAATAGTGAGATCATGACCTGAGCCAAAGTCGGACACTTAACCGACTGAGCCACCCAGGTACCCCGGCATGTTGATTATTTTAAATTAAAGTGACTTAAGAACATCCAGTACGAACAGCACACTCCGATCCTTCTCTGTGCCCCAAAAGCAGGAAATACATTTCCCATGTGAAAGGTACCCTTCCTGTGTGAGAAGGTGAAGAGACATCCTTATCACCAGAGATAGGGAATTCAGGGCCAAGAAAGCTGTATAAACAGCCCTTGTTACTTCCTTACTGGCTTACTACCCAAGCTCAAATTTCTTTGTCTTGTTAATTCCTCACACATTTATTATTTCTTTGTCTAAAAGGGATAAAAGCTGCCTGGTTTGAGCTTCACATTTCTATGAGCTCTTGTGTGTAAGAAATTAAATGTTTTTTTTCTTGTTAATATGTTTTTTTTTTAATGTTTATTTATTTTTGAGAAAGAGAGAGAGAAAATGACCAGCGGAGGGGCAGAGAGAGAGACACAGAATCTGAAGCAGCTCCAGGCTCTGTGCTCTTAGCACAGAGCCTAATGTGGGGCTCGAACCCACGAACTGGACCGTAAAATCATGACCTGAGCCAAAGTCAGATGCTTAAGCAACTGAGCCACCCAGGCACCCCTCTTGTTAATTTATTTTATGTCCATTTAATTATTAGGCCAGCCAAAGAATCTTGAATGGGAGAAAGGAAATTTTCCTCCTCTACACCAACTCACAGGCAACAGTCACGAAACAATGCCAGGCTTCACGGGTACTAATTTATAAGGCTCCGCTTACGTATGTTTATTCAAGATTCCTTAGAAAATTGGAAAAGTGAACATCCCCTACTGCATATTCCCCCAAGAAACAAGCTAGACGGAGTTTCTGTGGTATGTAAATGTTTAGAATAATTTTTTAATTACTATCGAAGCCATTGAATCTGGAAGATTATGCAGCCCCACTCACTGTCAAGACACATCACACTTGTCTCCCACAGCCACTTCCCGACAAAGACAAATGTAAGCATAAAGACGGTCACCACTTCAAAATGTACCTTTCTACCCACATGCCTTCTTTATTCTGACATATCCTTCCTAACCCACGCCTGAGTGAGAAGACTGGTAAGGAGGCAAGTCATGTATTTTTCTAAATTCAAGTTGGAACTTTGAACAAGAAAATAAACACAGTGGGAGATGGTGTGTCAGAGTCCGATCTGTGTGACTCACTCTCTCATCCACAAAACTCACTTTGGGTCTTATATGTCTCATTTCTTGTTCTTTCTAACTTAGGGACATGACCTCACAGTAAAGGAACTTAGCATTAGCTCACGTGAAGAGGCAATGAGGTAGAGTAGCAGCAGTGAAATGCGGGAAGTAGTAAAATATTGTTTGAAGCAGTTGCAAACTCTACATTTATAGATGCTACTTTCAATTTATTAACTCACAGACACATTTATCAGATCCACCTACCAGTGATTTAATATTAATTGGATCATGATAATAAGTAGCAGCTGGTTACCTAAATTATACAACCATACAAAAACAACACCTGAGAAAAACTTGTGAGTAATTTATTTAAGGTGGAAATCCTTTGGTTACAAAAGTTGTAGATTTTTTAATCATAGAAAATCAGACAGACATGAAAAGCATTACATACGAAAACTATATGTTAACAGACATGGATAAGAGTAGGCAAGAGATCAAAAACTAAATCAAGAATGTCAAAAGCTTACTCAGTCACCCATCTCTTTGTTTCATTTATTGAGCACGTCTGCTAGAAGCTGAGAATGCAAAGATAAAAATAACATAATTCCTGCCTTGAAGAGTGAGTTCTGTGAGACTATAGCAAGGAAGCCAATGTCTATGGAACAATTGCACACCATATGCCTTGCATGGGTTGGGAGCACAAAAGTGGACCACCAGCTCAGTTTGGAGTGAGTTGGGTCCAAAGGGACAAGTGAGAGTTCACTATGCAGATAGGGTAAGGGCATTCAAAGCAGAGGGAACCTAATGCACAAAGCCACAGCAGTGTGAGTGAAGCATAAGAAACCCCAGGTAGTTTGCGATACTGGAGCCCCTACACTGGGTAAGGGATGAAGATGGAGTGGTATGGAAGTACCAGCTCTTATGAGCCTTGTGTTCAATCTCACAGTCAGAATTTTATTCTGCAGGCAGTGAGGGAGACAACAAAGATTTTTCAAATATGTTTTTTTAATTTGATTTTTTAAGTGTTTATTTATTCCTTTTGGGAGAGAGAGAGAGAGAGAGAGAGAGAGAAAGGGAGTGTGAACAGGGGAGGGGCAGGGAGAGAGGAAGAGAGAGAGAATCCCAAGCAAGCTCCACACCGTTAGTGCAGAGCCCAACGTGGGGCTCAGTCTCATGAACCATGAGATCATTACCTTAACCAAAAATCAAGAGTCGGATTCTTAACCGACTGAGCCACCCAGGCTCCCCGGTACTTCATTCTTTTTCTATGGTCAACTAATATTTGGTTGCACAGAATACCACATTTCCTTTATCCATTCATTAGCTGATGGCGGCCTTCCAGCTATTTGCACTTTTTGGCTATTGTGAATAATGCTTTCATAAACATTCATGTGCAAATTTTTGTGTGAACATATATTTTCATTTCTATGGGGTATATACCTGAGAGTGGAATTACTGGGTCATATGGTAATTTCACGTTTAAAATTTTGGGGAGCTGCCAAACTTTTCCAAAGTGGCCACACATTTTGCAACCTCATTCGCAATGTTCCAATTTCTCTACATCCTTAACAACAATTGTTACTGTTTGTCTTTTTTAAGTCATCCTACTGAGTGTGAAGTGGTACCTCATTGTGGTTTTGATTTGCATTTCCCTTATGGCTAATCATATTGAGCATCTTTTCATGTGCTTATTGGTCATTTGTATATCTTTGGAGAAATGTCTGTTAATATCTTGAGTTTTTTAAAATTGGTTATTTGTCTTTTTATTGAGTTGTAAGAGTTCTTTTTTTTTAATTTTTTAAAATGTTTATTTATTTATTTTTGAGAGAGAGAGAGACAGAGAGACAGAGAGACCGCACATGAGCAGGAGAGGAGCAGAGAGAGAGGAAGACACAGAATGTGAAGCAGGCTTCAGGCTCTGAGCTGTCAGCACAGAGCCCTACGTGGGGCTTGAACTCATGGACCGTGAGATCATGACCTGAGCTGAAGCCAGATGCCTAACCAACTGAGCCACCCAGGCACCCCGAGAGTTCTATATATATTTTGAATACAAGTGCCTTATAAGATATATGACTTATGAAAAAATTTCTCTCATTCTGTGGGTTGCAGGTTGTCTTTTCAGTTTCTTAATGATGTCCTTGGAAGCAGGAAACTTTGACATTTTGATGAAGTCTAGTTTATCTAGTTCTTTTGTTGCTTGTGCTTTTGTCATTATATCTAAGAAAACATCACCTCATCTATGTTTATAAAGATTCTCTTCCATTTTTTCCCTAAGAATTTTGTAACTCCTGTTTTAGTTTTTAATTTTATTTTAGAAAGAGAGAGCATGTGACTGGGGAGAGAAGCAGAGAGAATCCTTTTTTTAAATAAATAAATAAATAAATAAATAAATAAATAAATAAATAAATAAGTTTTTAAATTTACATCCAAGTTAGTTAGCATGTAGTGCAATAATGATTTCAGGAGTAGAATCCAGTGATTCATCTCCTACATATAACACCCAGTGCTCATCCCAACAAGTGTCTTCCTTAATGCTCCTCACCCATTTAGCCCATCCCCCTAAACAACTCCTCTAGTAACTCTGTTCTCTGTATTGAAGAGTCTTGTATGTTTTGTCCCCCTTCTTGTTTTTATATTATTTTTGTTTCCCTTCCCTTATGTTCATCTGTTTTGTCTCTTAAATTCCTCACATGAGTGAAGTCATATGATATTTGTCTTTCTCTGACTGGCAAATTTTGCTTAGCATAATACTCTCTAGTTCTATCCACCTCGCTGCAAATGGCCAAAATTTCATTCCTTTTGATTGCTGAGTAATACTCTATTGTATAAATATACCATTTCTTTATCCATTCATCTGTTGATAGACACTTGGGGTCTTTATTATTTTTTGTTGTTTTTTAAGTATTGAGTTCCTACTATGTGCCAAGGACTGTGCTGGCACTGGATATAAGATGAACGAAACAAACATGGTCCCTGCCTTCATGCAGTTTATAGTCTAGTGCAAAAATAACAGGGATCATATAGATTAGGAGAATTAAAGACTGATTCTCTGGCTGAAGAGCCCTCCAGAGAGAACAGAGGGGGGAAAAAAAGAAGCTTGGCTTTTCAAGGAAAATAAAAGGCCAGGGAAGCTACAGAGTAGCCGACAAGAAGGAAAGTCCTACAAGATGAGGCTGAAGAGGTTAGGGGCCAACTAATGCAGGACCTGTAAACCAATCCCAAACCCCACGTTGAGGCTCCCCTGGTGCCCCAGCAAACTCAACAGGGGCGCTGCGGATGCTTTAAGTTTCAAGGGAAACACAGCGACATCTCTCGGACACCGTGGGAATTTACCAACTCAAACTCATTTACACTTTAATCCCATGTACTTTGGGTGAGTTTTCCGATGTTGGTGTAATAAAAAGCTAGTCCCTGGAGAGCATCCGTGTGGAGCAGGAAATGAAGGTGGCTGTTTCCAATCTGATTCCAAGGTTTAAGAAGTTATGTGGTGTCCAGCAGGCGCTATTGGGACATAAATATTAAGTCGCTTGAACTTAACTAGTTAATAAACAGAACTGTTAGCTATTTCTTTGGGCCCAAGAGCACCTTGAAAAAAAATTACTGAGATACTAAGGGCACCTTGAACTGATAAGTTTGGCAGCTTCTACTTTAAGGATTTTAATTTACTTTATTCCAAGTGTTACAGGAAGCTATTAAAAAGTTTACAGTAGGGAGAGTGACATGGAGGCTTTAATGTTTTCTAGTAAAATGGTGGTTAAAAAAAATCTAGACATTTAGCCTCAAGTGATTTTGCTGCCAATTACTTGCTCAATTATCCCAAAGTCTTCGGTTTAAATTTCGAAATTCTAATTAATTAAGGACTCCAATATTTTCCTCCCTAACAGACAATTTTGCCCCAAGGCTAGAGACCGATCGAGAATCAAAGCAGAAGCAGGTGTCTTTCAATGACTTTTAAATTGTTTATGCCTTCACAAACTCTGTCTACATCTTTATGCCAGTTCACATACTTTATAACATTTTCTGTAGGGTCATTTTTCCTTTCCTTATTTGTAACTGTTCTTTATATATTCAGTATACCAACTTTTTGTCGGTTATATGCATTGCAAATATCTTCTCCCATTCTCTGGGTGATCTTTTCATTTTGTTTATAGTGTCTCCTAAGTAAAGAAGTTAAAAAAAATCATGTAATAGAATGTATCAAGTTATTCTTTTAGGTTTGTACCTTTTCCTTTATATTTATGGTTTGTCTTCCTTTCCTCTTTCTTCCTGCTTTGATCTTTCGCTCCCACCTTCTTCACCCTACCCTCCTCCTCCTTTTTTTTCCTCCCTACTTCCCATTCTCCCCAACCTGTTCTCCTTTCTTTTAAGAAATCCTTCCCCACTAGATATTTGATGAGCTCAAGGAATCAGTATTGAAGTCTTTTTAATGTAATAATGATATTCAGGTCATTTTTGTGTAGAGTGCCTTTCCTTTTAGAGATACATTCGGAAATATTTACAAATGAAATGGTGTGATGAGTGGAATTTTCCTCAAAATAATATGGAGAATGGGGGACAGATAAAGCAAGATTGGCCATTAGTTGTCATTATTGAAGCTGAGTAATAGGTACATAGAAGTTCACTATACTATTCTAACTAATTTGTATATGTTAAAATTTGACCATAATAAAAAGCATATAGAGGCGTAATTGGTTGAGACTCTGACTCTTGATTTCAGCTCAGGTCACGATCCCAGGGTCAGATCAAGCCCCATGTTGGGCTCTGTGCTGAGTGTGGTGCCTGCTTGGGATTTTCCCTCTCTCTCTCTCTCTCTCTCTCTCTCTCTCAAAATAAAAAAAAATAAAAGAAATAAATTTTAAAAAGCATATATATATATTTGTATATATATAGGTGTATACACAGAGGTGAAATCCTTTCCAATCTTGATATAAGAATTTTTTTTCCTATATATTCTTCAAATAATTTTAAAGCTGCTCTTTGCACTTAGGCTTCAAATACCTGTGTGACTCTGAAGGAATGCCATAGAAAAGCACCAGAGAACAGGCTTTTGTTGAGCTATCCAAAGATGGTTAAGAAGGAATGCTTGTGTGGTTGGCTGTGTCTTATGAGAGTTTTTATGCTAGGAAAGCCCTTTCCAAACCAATGAGGACAGTTTGCCTTGGCTATGTGGAAACATACTTTTCAACCCAAATTTGAAGAATGATGCCCATTATTTTCTATAAAATAGGAGTAACCAAAGGGGTATTTTACATTTATGAAAAGATTTTTAAGCCTTCTCTTCTTCACCATTTATCCTTTTTTGGCCATAAGTCAGAATATTTTTTAAAATGTGATAATTGCATTATTTAAGCAAAATAATTTTGCTAAAGCCTTCATCTCAAAAAGTCAGCTCTTTACGATTCTGCTCTGGAAATTCCTACCTTCAAAGTAACATGGACTTTTAGAGATGACGAGCATCTTTCACATTTGGATAGGGACACTGGTAGATGTTTTTAGATCTATTAGAAAAGAGTTCAGTCTAAGAGTCTTTGATCTGCTGGGATTTCTAACATATGTGAACTCTCAACACACTTTCTCTAATTCTACCAGAGGTAGCCATAGCGAGTCCATGAATTATAACTTGGTGTAGTTACAGATCTCTTGCTTTCTATTATACAGGATGGACTTCCACATGTTCTTTTGCTTTGGAGCTTGCTCATTTCCCTCCAAGAAATTGTCAAGAGATGATCGGTACTGGTGGACCCTTTATCTTTGTCCTAAAAGATGGCATTGTTAGGCCACCCAGTAAGTTAAACAAATACTGTACTTTGCAGACTCTGACACAGTTGGTTTAGACCTTACAGAGAAAAAAGCTGAGTTGAAATGAAAAATTTTAGCCCTGGATATGGTCTATCTTAGTATATGTTCCTTGAGTATGTGAAAAGAATGTATATTCCACTGTTACTGGGTGGAGGGTTCTATGAATGTTGATTAGATCCTTTTGGTTCATGGTGTTTAGTTTTATTTACTTGCTGATTTTCTGCCTAGTTGTTCTACTAATTTTTGAGAGACAAATCTATAACTATAGATTTGTCTATTTCTCTTTTCAGTTCCATCAGTTTTTGTTCCACATGTTTTGCAGTCCTAAATGCATACACATTTAGAATTACCATTCTTGGTGGATTGATCCTTTTATTATCATTAATGTTCCTTTCTGTCTTTGGTAACCTACATTGTTCTTTTTTTTTTTTTTTTTTAACATGTGTTTATTTTTTGAGAGACAGAGAAAGAGTGTGAGCAGGGGAGGGGCAGAGAGAGAGGAAGACACAGATTCCAAAGCAGGTTCCAGGCTCTGAGCTGTCAGCACAGACCCTGACACGGGGCTCGAACCCACCATGAGATCATGACCTGAGCTGAAGTTGGATGTTTTACTGACTGAGCCACCCAGATGCCCCTAACCTTCATTTTTCTCAAGTACATTTTATGTGATATTGATTTATATAGTCACTCCTGCTTTTCTTTTATCAATGTTTGCACTCTGTCTTTCCCATCGTTTTACTTTCAAGCTACCCATATAGTTAAATTTGAAATGAATTTCTTGTAGACAGCATATAATCTGGTCATGTGTCTTAATTCATTTTGCCAATCTCTCTTTTTGATTGATAGACTATTTGAACACTTTTACATTTACATAAAATAGAGCAGGAAGTATAGAGACTTCTTGTTATACTTCCTAACACCCATCCCATTTTCCCTATGAATAACATCTTCTATACATGTGGTACATTTGTCATAATTGATAAACCAATATTTACATTATTATTGACTAAACCCATAGTTTACATTAGGTTCATTCTTTGTGTTGTACATTCTTTGTGTTTTAACAAATCTATAATGAAATGTAGCCATGATTATAGAATTATACAGAATAGTTTCACTGCTCTAAAAAAGGCCCCTGTGCTCCATTCAGTTCTCTCTCCCTCAGAGCCCTGACCAATTTCTCCCTTCCTTCCTTCCTTCCTTCCTTCCTTCCTTCCTTCCACTTTTTAAATTGGTGTATGTAGAGCATTTAAGTTGCATATAATTATTGATTTGTTAGGGCTTATGTCTACTTTTTTTTTTTTTTAATGTTTCTTCTCCAAAGATGTCCATGTCCTAATCCCTGGAATCCCTGTGAATATGTTACTTTATCTGGCAAAATAGACTTCTAAAATGTGATTAATTTAAGGACCTTGAATAGGGAGATTATCCTGAGTTGTCTAGGCAGGTGTAATATAATCAAAATGGGTTCTTAAAATCAGAGAACCTTCCCTGGCAGGGTCAGAGGCAGATGTGATTATGAAGAAAGGCACAGAGAAATGTCATGTTGGTAGATTTGAAGATGAAGGGGGCCATCAATCAAGGAATGTGGGGACCTCTAGAAGCTGGAAAGAGCATGGAAATAGATTCTTCCCTAGTGACTCCAGAATGGAAAACAGCTCTCTAGAAACTTTATTTTAGCCTCCTGTCAGACTTCTAACCTACAACCAATAAGCTTGCATCATCTAAGCTGCTAAATTTGTGGTAACTTGTTACAGCAGCAATAGAAAACTGAACTTTCTGTTCTTTTGTTTGTTTCAAGTATGTTTGTAATTGCTTATTGAAGCATTTGTATCATGGCTGCTTTGAAGTCTTTGTTAAATAATTCCTTTTTTTAAGTTTCTTATTTTGAGTGCAGAGCCCGATGGGGGCTTGAATTCATGAACTGTGAAATCATGACCTGAGCTGAAATTGAGTTGGACACTTAACCGACTGAGCCACCCAGACGCCCCTTTGTCAAATAATTCTAACATGTCACGTTGGTGTTGACATCTTTCTCTTTTTCATTCAGTTTGAGATCTTCCTGGTTTGTGGTATGAGTAATTTTTTACTGAAACCTGGATATTTTTGTATTATGAGACTGTGGACCTTATTTATTTTTTTTTAATGTTTATTTATTTTTGAAAGAGAGGGAGAGATAAGAGTGTGAGCGGGGAAGAGAGAGAGGCAGAGAGAGAGAGGGAGACACAGAATCTGAAGTAGGCTGAGACTCTGGACTTTATTCAAATCTTCTTAGCTACTAGCTTTCTCTGACACCACTGACAGGGAAAGTCTGGGAACTACCTTGTAATTGCCAAATGCAGAAGTCCAAGTTTCCCACTCAGCCTTTGATGACACCAGGAATGGGGTTCCCATTATTGCTGGTCAGTAGTCAGTAGACACTTCCTGGTCTCCACTGACACTCTAGGGGAGGCGGGAGATACCTCACTACTGGCTGGTGGGGATGAAAGTCCAGGCTCCCTACTTGCTCTTCACTGATACCACTCCAGTGGGGGTGTAGGGGCACCTTATTTTATCCTTATCCTATCCTGGTGGAAGTCTAGGCTCCCCAGTTGATTTTTGGGTGTGGGTAAGGCCAGGTTTTTCTGTGGTGTTTGGCTGGAATGGAATGGTTATTGTCTAAACGTTTTATCTTCCTAGGCTGCTCCTTTTCTGGTTCTTTGGAAAAGCTTTTGTTGTGGCTTTTGTTTTCTTTGTGCTATTTAGAATTTCCAGTTGCCAGCTTCTTCAGTTTCATCTAGATATATGAGCCAAAAAGAAAACCCAGGTAACTCATCATGCTTTCCTCAGATCCCAAGGTCCCGAGTCAGTCTGCCTTCTCAACAACTTTCAGTCTTAAGTTTGCTTTATATATGACATCTAGGGTTTTTGGCTTTTAATTTTATAGCAGGAAGAGTAGGGGAAAGGATGCTTACTTACTTCATTATCCAAGAAGTAGAAGTCTGCCAGGGTGCCTGGGTGGCTCAGTCAGTTGAGGGTCCAACTTCAGCTCAGGTCATGATCTTGCAGTTGACGAGTTCGGGCTCTGTGCTGATGGCTCAGAGCCTGGAGCCTGCTTCGGATTCTGTCTCCCTCTCTCTCTGCCTCTCCCCCGCTCATGCTCTGTCTCAGAAATAAAGATAAACATTAAAAAAAAGAAAAAAAAAGAAGTAGAAGTCTGCCTGAGGATCATTTTTAAAATTGTTTTTTTCTTTGTGGGTTTTTGGATCACATTTTGGCATTTTTTCCCCCAAGTCTACATTTTTAATAAATGTATAGTTCTATGACGGTTTTGGCTTTACGTGGGTTTTCAGTTCAGGTCTAATTTGTAGGTTTTATCTCCACCCCCCCCCCCACCCCCCCAGTAGTATTAAGACATTAAGTTCATCAACTTTCCTTTACCAGCTGCCTACCCTCACTGGGATAGCTACAGCTTCAGCTCATGTCACTGTCAGAATGGTTTTTCAACCACTCTCTTGTGCATTCAGCTATGAGTTTAAACAGATGCTCGTTGTGTCTTAGTTAACATTTATGAGTGTTTAAAAAATTTATATATTTTATCATGGTAAAAACACACACACTAAAGTTTCCATTTTATTTTTATTTTTATTAAAAAAATTTTTTTTAACGTTTATTTATTTTTGAGACAGAGAGAGACAGAGCATGAACGGGGGAGGGTAAGAGAGAGGGAGACACAGAATCTGAAACAGGCTCCAGGCTCTGAGCTGTCAGCACAGAGCCCGACGCGGGGCTCAAACTCACGGACCGCGAGATCATGACCTGAGCCGAAGTCAGCCGCTTAACCGACTGAGCCACCCAGGCGCCCCCCATTTTATTTTTAAAGTAAGCTCTACCCTCAACGTGGGGCTCAAACTCATGCCCCTGAGATGAAGAATTGCATGCTCTACCAAATTAGCCAGCCAGGTGCCCCTAAACTTTCCAGGTTAACCATTTTTAAAGTTGTGTGTGTTTTTTGTTTGTTTGTTTTTGTTTTTTTTTTGAGAGAGAGAGAGAGAGACAGAGACAGAGAGAGAGAGAGAGAGAGAGAGAGAGAGAGAATCCCAAGCAGGCTGTCAGCACAGAACCCTCTGCAGGGATTGATCCCAGGAACCATGAAATCATGACTTGAGTTGAAATCATGACTTGAGTTGAAATCAAGAGCTGGACATTCAACCAACTGACCCACCCAGGTGCCCCCATTTTAACCATTTTTAAATGTACCATTAAGTACATTCATACTGTCGTGCAATCACCACAACTATCCATTTGCAGAATTTTTCATCATTCCAAACAGAAACTGTATTCTGGATGTTTTCAGGTTATCTTCTTCTGGCTGGTGAAGTGGGAGACATTTCAGGTGGAAGGCAGAGCAAGCGAAAGGGCATGAAGTCTTCAGAGTCCTAATTTCTGAGACACAACAGAGTTTAGTGTGACAGGAACCAATACATAGATGGTGTAGTGGGAAGTGATACATGTGGTTGACAGAATGGTGTCAGCTTTTACAGGCCAAGCTAATCCCATTGGAGGTAACAGGAAAGGAAAATTATAAATAAGAAATTGAGTGGCTTAGTTTTGTTATTTAGGAAGGTAATTCCAGTAATAGGGAGATCTTGCAGAGATAACAGTCCTATACTGATTATTGTGCAATATACGAAAAGTTTGATGTATTTCGTCCAGTTTTCTGTTTACAGCAGGGTATCAAATCCTGTACCTGTTCCTCCTTCATGGCTGGAAGTAGAATCTAGCATGGGGCAGTTGCTAAGTTTCACCATGAAGCAGTATGCAATTGCTCAGGGACTGTATGTAGACCTAAAATAAAAGAGAACCAAAGATGAGATTACAGGTGAATCTTGACTTTTAAGAGTAGCCAGAGCAAGAACTGGTGAAGAAAATTAAGAGTTCTTTTCGTTTGTTAAATACTGTTCTTTGTTTAAATTATGTATTATTTAGTCCAGATTAGGGATCAGAAAACAAAGCCAAATCTGGCCCCACACTTGTTTTTGCAAATAAAGTTTTACAGTAACACAGCCATGCATCAGTTATGCATTGTCTCTAGCTGCTTTTGTGCTACAATCGGCAGAGTTGAATAGTTATAGCAGAGACAGATGACTGGCAGAGCCTTAAATATTTTCTGTCTAAACCTTTACAGAAAGTTCGCTAAGTCCTATCCTAGAGGATTATGGGGACTGAACAGTGAAAAGTGCATGGGATCAGGCAGAAGAAATACCACAAGAAGCCTGGGCAGGAATGAATGAATGAATGAATTAATGAAAGTGAGAAAGAAAGAAAGAAAGAAAGAGAGAAAGAAAGAAAGAAAGAAAGAAAGAAAGAAAGAAAAATATTTTATTTTTTCAAGTAATCTCCACACCCAGCATGGGGCTTGGAACTCAAGACTGTGAGATCAAGAGTCACACGCCCCACCCACTGAACCAGCTAGGCACCCCCAGGCAGGAAAATATTTAAAATTATATGCCTATAACTCTCTGCTGACAGCTCAGAGCCTGGAGCCTCCTTCTGATTCTGTCTCCCTTTCCCTCTGCCCCTCCCCTGCTCATGCTGTTTCTCTCTCTCAAAAATAAACATTAAAATTAAAAAAAAAAATTATATGCCTATTAGCTGTAGAAATGCTACACTGCCTCATTATCCATTTTTTAGTTTGTCACTTCTGATCATTAACTCATTTTAAGGCTCTAATAACAGAAACAGCTGTTACATACATGTAAATGGTTACTGAATTAATTGTAGTCGTTAGCCAAAACATCACAAGTAAATTATAATTTTTTATAATTTTTAATTATAATTTTTTATAATTAACTATCAGATACCTGGTTAAGTAAATGCAGGACTGGGTTATCTGAGAGGTTTCCAAACAAGGTGAGCCTTAGATACAGCAGAACACTGAACAGCACATAAAGAACAGAGATATCCACAATGTACGGTACAAAGTGAAAACAGCTATTTAAAATAGGATTTGTATACCACGATGCATTTTTTTTTTAACGTTTATTTATTTTTGAGACAGAGAGAGACAGAGCATAGGGGAGGGGCAGAGAGAGAGGGAGACACAGAATCTGAAGCAGGCTCCAGGCTCTGAGCTGTCAGCACAGAGCCTGATGCGGGGCTCGAACTCACGGACCGTGAGATCATGACCTGAACCGAAGTCGGACGCTTAACCGACTGAGCCACCCAGGCATCCCTACCACGATCCATTTTTACTGAAGAAAATAATCTGAGAAATTATACATCAAATTTATTTCTATTTTGCATTTTATTGTTTTCTATTTTTTGGACAATGGACATTTATTAATTTTGTAAGCTTTTCATATTACTGGGGAAAAGTAATATACGTCTAATATTGACCCAATCAAAGGCTTAAATCACAGCCTCACATTTTAGAGATTTGTTCATCAATACTTTGAATATATTTTCTCAATTTCTTTGACAGTAAGGGTCACTGGCTCTCAAGACAAACTTTTACCTAGAAAGAGAATGAATAGAAAGATTAAAGGTCTGCTCAGTCATTTGTACCCCATTAAATTGCGAACACACTGATGTTTCTGCATGTTTTTTCTAATTTAGAGGTTTGCTTTGACACCTTTGCTTAATATAGCAAGCTCTCCTGAACTATGAGCATAAAGGCTAATGCAGAATATGTGGTTTACGTACAATCTTCCTCATGTTGTTAGTGAAATTAACCTAAGCACCATGTCCATTTTTTTTTTGAAATTAAAACAATGAACTCACGTGTGTCCAAGCATACCTCCTTTTCTCTTGAGAAAAAGTCCAAGACATTTAAATATTTTAACATTGGAAAAAAATAGCAAACAAATGAGAGAATGAACATATTTGGAAGAACAATGTTCAAAGCATGACATAGCTGTTAAATTTTGGCTTCTCACACATTTCTGATTTTGCTAAAATATTAATAAGGATCCTGTAGCCAATATTAATTAGATCTGTAGCCAAATATGCATGGGAACTAAATCCAAAGTTTGGAAGATAGCAGCTTTTCCTATTCTCATGCTCCCTTTAGTACATATTCTGAGCACATGGCTGAAGAATAGGACAGTGATCCTTAGAAACTACAAATAAAAAAGGAAAATAAGCATATGCTTACAATGAATAACTCTCCAAACATGTGACGTAGACTATTATCTGATATGAATACATGTACATTCTCCATTTTCCTTTCTGTCTACTCTTTTTTATTGTTCAGAGATAAATTTGCATATCCTTCATCTTCCTGGAGGTAGCCTAGCATATTGGAAATAAGGAATTTCTTTTTACTTTTTTTTTTTTTTCCAACGTTTATTTATTTTTGGGACAGAGAGAGAGCATGAACGGGGGAGGGGCAGAGAGAGAGGGAGACACAGAATCGGAACCAGGCTCCAGGCTCTGAGCTGTCAGCCCAGAGCCCGACGTGGGGCTCGAACTCCCGGACCACAAGATCGTGACCTGGCTGAAGTCGGACGCTTAACCGACTGCGCCACCCAGGCGCCCCTGGAAATAAGGAATTTCAACAGCCTGGTGTCATTTACTCTGTGATCTTGGCGAAGTACTTACAAAAAAATTCATCTGAGTCAAAATCTCACTTGAAAGATGGAGAGAGTAACAGCGAAAATCCTTACAGAATTGGCTTAACATAAAAAGCATTTCCCATAGTTATTAGGTATGAAGGATATAAACTTCTAAATTAATAGGCTTGGCATGTAACAAGATGTGTTAATTTCTTTCCCTTCTAGCACCCTCTTACAATTACAAATTAAGTGCTTTATTTTTAAAAAAAATTTATGTCTTTATTTTGAGACACAGAGTGCAAGCAGAGGGAGGGGCAGAGAGGGAGACACAGAATCTGAAGCAGGCTCCAGACTCTGAGCTGTCAGCACAGAGCCTGACGTGGGGCTCGATCTCTAGACTGTGAGATCATGACCTGAGCCAAAGTCAGACGCTCAACTGACTGAGTCACTCAGGCGCCCCACAAATTAAGTGCTTTTACATATATAGTTTATCTGGGGTCGGAAATTGAACTCAGTAAGTGGTGCCTAGCTCACTGAAATGTCTCAACTATCTTGGACTTGAGTTTTCAATTATGTTTCTATTCCACCCATTCCATTTTGTAGTTCTGTCTCCTTGAAGAAAAACATAAACTCAAAATAGGAGTTGGATAACGCTGTTTTCTTGGTCATGTCAACATTACATTCCCAGCCACTACTATGAATGTTATGTATGTATGTTAGCCTTGTTGCTGTGTAAAATTTCAATTACTGCAGGTATGTATGGGTGTAAGTCATGATTTCTGTATCTAAGAAAATCTGGCTGGGCAGATTAAAAAGCAATGTCTTTAATTTTCACTGAGTCCGAGAAAGGGAACATATAAATTCCCAAGTCTTAAGACTGACTTTCAGACTTAACAGTTATTAGTTGGACAGAATTTTCCTTCTTAGTGTTTATTGTCTAGAAGAAAAGCACATACAAATGTTAGTTGTTATGAACATTAAAAAGTGAAGAATATTAAGTAATAAGATAATTTACTATTGAGGTGTACTTGCATTTTAGAATTCTCTCCTGAATAAATACTGAAGTACAATTTTCTAAGAAATTTGGTTATTGGTATATGAAATGATTACAAATACATCAAAAGTTACAGTTGTGAACATATGGCAAGATTTTAGATGAGAAAACAGGATGATTCTACTGCCTTCCAAAAAGCCCTAGAGAGGACACCTGCGTTTTGCATTCTAAAAAGGAACAGCTAGTCCTATGAAACTAAGGCCTCTGTATGTCTTCCATCCCTAAGAAATAGCACCTCCTATTTAATTTATAAAATGTTGAGTGGTGTTTCTTAACCAGGTGGGCATATTCCAAACTTTCTTTCTTCCTTTTACTGAGAATCCCTATCAGAGACTGCTGCTGTTACTCATGGGAGGTATCTTACCTCTCAAGGGTTGGGGCAGAAAAAGATGCAAATCACTGCCATAGAGACTCAGGTACAATAAAACATTAGTTCCTATGGTCTGTATGTATCACATGCAATAGTCCAATTCTGCTTTGTAAAAATTCCAGATTCCGAATACTTGAAAAACATGTATCATTTTATTTGTACACTTAAAAAAAGTTGTACATAGAAACCTGTAATACAGTTCTGTAAAACTGAAGGAACTGTCAGGGAAAAGGGAGGGGTTACCTTTTACTGATTGTTCATTAAAGAAGTTAGAGAAATAAAACAAAAACACAGTAAAATGTTTAAAAAATTAAAGAACATTTTCCAGGTACAAATTTTATAAATACAAAACAAATTCACAAATTATTTTGAATGCTAAATAAATATCTAGTTAATAAACTCAGACTTAATATCTCCAGCCAGCATTGGTACAGCACTTCAAGGATATAAAATTGGATGCATTCATGTGTAGTGTTGAAAGAATGTGCTTATTAAACATCTTAGACATAGATGCCTTTTTTTCCTAGACTGTGCTATAATAGAAGATTTATCTGTATGGACAAATCTCCCTTAATACCACACTTCTAAAAAAAAAAAAAAATCAATGACAAAATAAATCACAGGTGAGAAAATATTTTCAGAGATATTGGGACACATGAATGATCTCAAAATGTACAAAAACCTCTGTAAACCAGTACTGTAACCAATACATCTATCAAACTTATTAGATACTGAACAAAACTGTAGCAAAGGCAATCTTTCCTACATTCTCCTGAGTGCTTAATATTAAAATTGAGAATATAGTGCAGGCCACACTTCAGTGTGGTCAATCAGTTGTTATTGCTTTATATATATAAATATATAGGTCTGCTTTAGAGCATGATTTAATGTTCCATTTTCATGAACAATTTGTCTTTCTCAAATATATCCTTCAGAAGGACAATATTAGATTCGCGACTTCTTTGCAGCTGGTGGTGTGCTAACTTGATCCACATTCCCAGGCGCGACATGGAGTCCAAGTTTTTGAGCCTGAATGTGAAAAAATGCTTGAAGCCTAGTTCCAGCTTTTGCTTCACTTGTGTTACGAGGGTTGTACTCAAAGCAGTTCGAAAACATTAACTCAATATCATCGATAAATTCCGCTAGAAAGAAAAAAACAAATGAGATTAGAATAAAAGTACATAAATTATAAATATACATTTTGTTTGTATCACAGCTGGAAATGTCATTAAGAAAACAGAAGCCCACTTTTTTCTTTACATATTGAAGTCTCTGGGACACCTGGGTGGCTCAGTTGGTTAAGCGTCTGACTTTGGCTCAGGTCATGATCTCATGGTTTGTGAGTTTGAGCCCTGCATTGATTGGGCTCTCTGCTGTCAGCACAGAGCCTGCTTCAGATCCTCTGTCTCCCCCCATCCCCCTGCCCCTTCCCTGCTGGTTCTATCTCAAAATAAATAAATAAAAACTTGAAAGAAAGAAAGAAAAAGGAAGGAAGGAAGGAAGGAAGGAAGGAAGAAAGAAAGAAGAAACTGAAGCCTCTACTCCATATTGTTTTCATGTAAAAGACAAACAAATGACCTGACTCTACCCTGTTCCCCAAAAAAGAAATTGAAGCCTCTGAAACAAGGTAGTAGAACTAAAACTTAAAATTGTTGAACTATAAATGCTTTAAAATTGATTTGTTGAAACTATGCACTTATGTAATTAGGAATGTTATATAATTACATAGAACTTCTATCAAGATCAGATTCTATAAAATATCTAAAACTCATTTAATCCCTATGCATCTTTTATCTCTGTATACATAGACAAGCATTTTAGGGACCTCTTGGGATGCCATCTATACAACCACATTAATATACATCATTTAAATCACGAGAAAACAGCCTTTACCTCTTTAAACAAAAATAATTATCAGAGAAAAACATAAATTACTTACATGCTAATTTATATTCACATTTGTTCACTTTTTCACGAATTATATTTAAGGCAATGGGCTTTTTGATGATGTCATAATAGTCTGGGACCTGTAAAATAATTCAAATATATCTCCTATAGAAAATTTATCAGAGATAAGTTGTGAAAAGAAAAAGCTTGGGGCACCTGGGTGGCTCAGTCGGTTAAGTATCCAACTCCTGGTTTCAGCTCTGGTCATGGTCTTGTGATTTGTGAGACAGATAGTCTGGCGTCGGGCTCTGTGCTATCAGCTTGGGATTCTCTCTCTCTCCCTTTCTCTCTGCTAAACCCACCTCATGCATGCTGCCTCTCTCTCAAAATATATAAATAAACTTAAAAAAAAAAAAGGAGGGGCGCCTTAGTGGCTCAGTCGGTTGAGCATCTGACTTTGGCTCAGGTCATAATCTCACGGTTTGTGAGTTCGAGCCCCACATCGGGCTCTGTGCTGACAGCTCGAAGCCTGGAGCCTGCTTTGGATTCTGTGTCTTCCCTCCCTCCTTCTCTGCCCCTCCCCCACTCATGCTCTGTCTCTCTCAAAAATAAACATAAAAAATTTCTTTTTAAATAAAAAAAAAAAGGAGAAAAAGCTTATGATTTTGCTTGTGTGCTCTCTTTCTCTATTTCTCTCTACTGTGCCTAACACACCGTTTGTTCCATTCAAACTACCCATCATTTCCCATATTCTCATTTCTGGGTCTCCTTTTCCTAGAATGTCCTTATTCTATTTCTTACTATTGAAATCCTACCTTTCCTTAATGACCAGACCAAACAGTTCTAGTTCTTCTATAAAGAACTAATTCCTGCTATTCCCTCCCTTTGAAATGCTCAAATCAATCTCCTTTTCTTCTCCACTTCTGGAGGACCATTATAACTTCTATTACAGCACTATAACACTGCCCTATCTGCTGCAGCATATCACATTCTGCTGCAGCATATCACATACGGCCTTAAGTATATAAAGAACTCTAGCACCATCGCAAATCCCTTAGTTTAGGCCATCTCTGTTTTCTTAGGGTACCAATAACGATACTCAGTTGAATTAAATCTATTCATATTCATTACACGGAAAAAAAACTTTGAGGTTATTTCAACATACTGTCATCATTCGTTGAGAATCAGTCACAGGATTAGAAAGGACTGAGAACACAATGCGCCCTAATGCCATTTTTTTCAACACAGGAACCAACGTTCCAATATGTAGTGACTAACGGGAGTTCTGACTACCTCAAAGTTGCCAAGAAGACTAAAATCAGATAATATACATGAACACATTTTATCAAATCTAATAATTTTACCTGGATTTTGGAAACGAGTTTCAAAAAAGGCCAGCTGTCATCATGCCGTACCAGTTCCACAACAAGTTGTTCAAAAGCAGACAATTCATGAACTCCTCCTTGTCGGCCTGAACTCCTTCGATTCAGTGTCATAGGAGATGATTCTAAATAAATGATTAAATTAATTTTAGGTGATGACAAAGCAAAATATTTGATCACTACAAGCTAAACAGGGTATTATAAATACACCTAAATTCAAAGAGAAAATTGCCATTCTGTATATATTGAGATAAACTAACTTACATTGGAGATATGAAAATCTGGATCAAAAATTACTATTTCCTTTTTTTATTTTTTAAAGATTTTATTTTTAAGTAATCCCTACACCCAATGTGGGACTCAAACTTACAACCCTGAGATCAAGAGTCGCATGCTCCACTGACTGAGCCAGCTAGGCACCCCCACTATTTCCTTTTTGATCATAAAATTTCCAAATGAACATTCACTGGGAACATATTGTGTTTTTTCTTTTTCAATTTTTTAATGTTTATTTATTTTTGAGAGAGAGACAGTGCAAGCAGGGGAGGGGCAGAGAGAGAGGGAGACACAGAATCTGAAGCAGGCTCCAGGCTCTGAGCTGTCAGCACAGAGCCCGATGCAGAGCTCGAACTTGTGAACCGTGAGATGACCTGAGCCGAAGTCAGACGCCTAACTGACCGAGCCACCCAGGTGCCCCATCATTGGGAACATACTGTAACAACAGTGTACTATAAAAGAAAGTTTCTAGAACTTTATACATTTATAAAGTTTATACATTAATTTTTAGCCTGTTTTATTAAAAATACATTTTCAACTATAATAAAATGAAAGCAAGCAATTCTCCAATATTTCTGAAAACACATCCTTAGGAAGGTAACCTCTTCAGATCTAGCAAGTAGGCCTCCTTATAGATTACCTTGCATAAAAGAAAAGTAATTCTCAACAATGAAGTAAAAGACTATTCCTATAAGTCTTATTTTTTATATGGAGACTTTCTTAAAATGTTTTCTCATAAAATCTAAGGTGTATATAATGAAATACATTAGGAATGTATGAACTAGAGGAAAAGTGTATGAATGAGTAGAAAAGGGCAGCATAGTTCATATTATGAATTCAGGTGTTTAAATTTTCTACTTAAATGTAAATCCATACATTTTCCCCTTTGTTTGTCCTTGGAGCCAGGTCAGTAAATTCATAAATCAATTAACAACAACAAAATTTTTTTCTTAGCAGAGTTTTTTAGAATACAAATGCTTCAGGTGTACTATTTTTTCCAAGTAGCTTGAAGTTCAGAATTGGGGAAGAGCAAAACAGATAAGGGGATGGGAAAAGCTAAATTAGATCTCGGTGCCAAGTTACCTGATAGAACCCTCCCAAACCCAACAACCCGGTGACTGCACATACAGACTAATGGGTCTTCCGTTCTTTCACCAATGGATTCCTTAATCCTGTCATAGGTTTGAATAATACAATACAACCTATCTATAATTCTTCAAGGAACAGTAATGCTTTTTATGTTTAATTTTATTTTTTTGGAAATATCAAAATTTTATTACTATGGACACTAAAGGAAGAAAAGAATAGGATTGAAGAGATAAATAGATTATATGGGATAGAGATTACTATAAAAAATGATTATCAGAATTAAAAAGACAGCTGATGATTACTCCCTAACAATATTACTCTCCCAGCTCTCCCCTGCCCGCAAATTCAGTATGCCAGATAGGAAACTTAACCAAATAACCCAATGTAGCCTGTGTGGGTTATGATGAATATATGTGTTTTAAAGTAGAAAGGGTGGAAGAGAATGAAATGTTAGAATATGTTATACCAAGACTGTTCAAATGTTGGCCAAATCTCTCCATTAGAAACAGAACACTAAAAATTTTTCACAACTATCTTGCTACACTACTAGAAAAATACTGGCAATATTATTTACCTTACTCCTCAAATGGCTAGCTGCCCCTTCAATGAACATTATGCTTCAGGCTGGGCTGTTCCCTAGTAACTCTGTGTATCTTAGTGACAGCTTTTAAAAAATGATTCAAAGTATCTCAACACTCAATCTTTTTTTAAAAAAAATTTTTTTTTAATGTTTATTTTTGAGAGAGAGAGAGAGAGAGAGAGACAGACAGACAGACAGACAGACAGACAGACAGACATAGAACTCAAAGCAGGCTCCAGGCTCTGAGCCGCCAGCACAGAGTCTGATGCGGGGCTCGAACTCACGAAAGCCAAGATCATGACCTGAGCTGAAGTCGGACGCTCAACCGACTGAGCCACCCAGGCACCCCACAACACTCAATCTTTCAAAATTATTCCATTTTCTTAGGTAAGAATAGTTTAAATTAGACTTCTTCATACCTGTAGATTGTCTTTTCCTTCCTCTTCTCTTGGATTCACTATCTTGGAGAGAAAGTTTTGAAGCAACACTTAGAGATCTTGACTTCTCACTTGACTTTGTGGCAATGACTCTGAAGTTAGGGAAGTTGGGACTATTTTCTGGTGTATTATTAGCACTTTTCCTGCCTCTGCGTTTTCTACGAGGACTAAGTAGTTCCACAAATACATCTGCTTGCAGTGGGCCGTAACTCTGGCGAGTAGAACGACCGGCAATTCTTAAAGACTTAGTTTCTGTTGGAGGAGCAGATTTTATCTTTCTAAGGCTTCTACCAGTGGTTTTAGAGGAAACAGTTGTTTTGGGCGTACTCTGCTGACTCCTTGAAGTATATCTTCCAGGATCTTGTCGTTGGCCACGACTGGAGAAAGAAGAGCTAAGTCTCCCTCTTGTTTTAATTGGCAATCTAACTTGTGGTCTTCCTCGTTTTGGTGGGCTGTAAATATTGTTTGAAAACATAATTATTGTACAGAGAAATGATGCAATTAAGATTATTTCTATTCCCCTTGTTCTACTATTCAGCCAATGAGTTCTATATACATTTCTTTTGTCTCCTTACAGTAACAGTTTTTCATCACTTTTCATTACCACTGATGCTGAGGTAACCTACAGTTTTGGCCAATGACTGCAACTAAAATAGGCCTTAAACCTATGGTTCCTGAATAGTATGTTAAGAATCTCTTTGCCATCTTCTGCTTCTTACTGTAAAATACAAAACTAGGTTCAGGGGCGCCTGGGTGGCGCAGTCGGTTAAGCGTCCGACTTCAGCCAGGTCGCGATCTCGCGGTCCGTGAGTTCGAGCCCCGCGTCGGGCTCTGGGCTGATGGCTCAGAGCCTGGAGCCTGTTTCCGATTCTGTGTCTCCCTCTCTCTCTGCCCCTCCCCCGTTCATGCTCTGTCTCTCTCTGTCCCAAAAATAAAAATTAAAAAAAAAAAACAAAAAAAAACTAGGTTCAATCTTCTTTTATTATTACTATTATTTTTTAAGTAAACTCTAACCCCAACGTGGGGCTAGAACTCACGAACTCATGACCCCAAGATCAAGAGTCACATGCTTCAATGACTGAGCCAGCCAGGCAACTCTAGGTTCACTCTTTTAATTGCCTTTAAGCTGTAGACAAGTATCAAACAACTCCATTAAGCCTTTTTTATCCATCTCCCCATATACCTGGGCTACCAGTTTACTTAAAATATTTCCAAGAATTTCCCATATCATCTTTATGTTAACACAAATACTGCCCTTATAATCTACCGGGATGATAGCTCTTGCTAGTTGGAGCTATTGTTGGGGCTCTTGGGTGGCTCAGTTGGTTAAGCGTTTGATTTCAGCTCAGATCATGATCTCATGGTTTGTGGGTTCGAGCCCTGCGTCAGACTCTGTGCTGACAGCTCATGGCCTAGAGCCTGCTTTGGATTCTGTGTCTCTGTCTCTCTCTGTCCCTACCCTGCTCGTACTCTCTCTCTCTCTCTCAAAAATAAATAAACATTAAAAAAAATTAAAAACAAAAAACCAAACAAAAACAAACAAAAACAACTTGTTTAAAATAGATGGGGCAGCTCTTTCTACTTACCCCTCCTCAGACTGGCCTTTTTGTACTTTGTCAGTTCTAAGATGCCCTTGCTTCACATTCACTTTCCTGATTCCACATGAATGGGGTTCAAATGTTAAAAAGGGACAAATAAAGGGAGAATGCTCTAGTGCTGCCACGGCTGGAATAGCCAGGCACTTGCTAAGTTGCAGAGTACTTGGCTGTATGGTAGTATATAGAAGTTGACCCCTTCTGGGTGCTAATGTGGTAGAAGTATAACAATATAATGTGCTTCCTGGCATATCTCTTTCTCTCTTTGTTCGAGTATAACTCCTTGAGAAAGCAATAGGGGCACAGGGAAGCTGCATTCATCTTTATCTCATGCATATCCTCTGGAATGCTTATTTGCTGCTTCAGGCATAAAATGAAGTAAAATCAAACTTAATGGAGGTCTGAATTAGTATTCCTGTCCAAACTTGAACTCATATTTGATTTTATGATCTGGGTAGGTTCATATAGCTACTATACTTCCTCAGGAATAATTTCAAATGCTTATAAAACTAAAGCAAGGATAACCTCAGGCCACTTATTACCCACAGGTTTTTAAAAAAGTCAAGGGCCCCAACCATTCCATTTGTATTTGTGAGGTCAAGACACTGTGTGAATAAAACTCACAAACTCTCATTTTATTGCATGGACTTACCTGACTTCTTCCTCTTCCTGTGAGTCATCTTCATCTTGTTCTACCTCATATTCTTCCTCCTCACTTTGACCCTCTTCATCATCATCATCAACTTCATCATCCTCACCTCCCATACTGTCTTCCATCTCTTCATCACTCTCCAAGGATGGTCTCTGTCTAGAGGAGAGTCTTCTCGAACGTTGCTTTGGCCGACACTCTGGACAAAACCAATCTCCTTCAGGCACAGTCTGACAAATCACAGAAATGATCATTAATCATCTATCACTCAAAACCTCAATCACTCAATTTAATCTAAGAAGTAGAAGTAGGGAAAAATACCTTTAGCTTTGGCCGAACACAGTAGGTATGATGACCCCGATCACAGCCATCACAAAGCACCATGTTTTCAGCATCACCCTTCTTTCGGCATATCTTGCAACGAGCATTCAGTATAGATTTAGACCATATCACACTACGATCCAAGGTGGAGAGATGAAGAAAGACTTGGGATAGACTAGCAGAAGCAAGGAGAGACTCTCTCCAACGGTCCAGGACTGTTTTATAAGAACGTCCACTGTCACTGGCACCTTAAAAGAAAAGGTAAAGTGATTAAAGTTTCTAGGCAAACCTTAGACATCTCCTAGAACTATTTTCTTAGTAGTTTAAACAGATTTGATTTTAAAGTTTTTCTAATACTTAACAAAAAAATGTTAATATTAAAAAGAAAACTTCATGTTAAAGAAAATATTTGCTGAGCCGTATCTTGTTTATGACATAAGGAATTATTTAAACCCGTATATCAAATGCTTGAAGATTTCAATAGTTAAAAGAGAAAAATAACTTAGGCAATGTGTTCTCAATCTAGTCTTTGTCACCAAATCTTGACCTAATTTAGAGGACTGGCTAAATATGATTACAAGTCAGTGACTATTCATTTGAATCAAGAATATTACTTCTTCTTTTCGGATAAAAGATGGACTTCTCTCTAAGTATCAATCATATGAGGTTTCTTTTGGGGCTGATGAAAATTTTCTGAAATTAGATCATGGGGAATGGCTGCTGAATTACACACTTTTTAAAAGGATGAATTTTACATATGTGAATTATATCTTAATAAAGCTATTATTAAAAATATCAATTCTGTACAAATGCCAACTCTGTTATCTTCTATCTCTAGGAAAATACATATTTTTTATGTTTATTTATTTTTGACAGTGAGACACAACATGAGCAATGGGCAGAGAGAGAAGGAGACAGAGGATCCAAAGCGGGCTTTGCATTGACAGCTGAGAGCCTGATGCGGGGCTTGAACCATGAGAGCATGACCTAAGCTGAAACTGGTCACTCAACCAACTGACCCACCTAGGCGCCCCTCTAAGAAAATAATTTTTAAATGAGGTAAATAAAAAATGCTAACACTCCATCTCCCAAAAGAACTTTCAGCACCAATATTTATATAGAAACATTTGGAACTTTCTGTCATTAACATCATTCCTTTATCTTCTGGACTAAAAAATTTATTAAGTGTCATTTCATTAGATGCCATTAATCTAGTCAGTCTATCATTTTACATTGGTATGTGATTTCCATCTTCAATTATTGCTGGAGCACCTGGGTGGCTCAGTCGGTTTGTGCTCAGGTCATGATTTCACGGTTTGTGAGTTCAAGCCTTGCCACAGGCTTGCTGCTGTCAGCGCAGAGCCCGCTTCAGATCTTCTGCCCTCCCCGTCCCCGCCCCCACCTCTCCTGGCACATGATCTCTCTCAAAACAAAACATTAAAAAAAATAAGCTTCAATTATTGCTACCACCTTAATTTTCCTAAGATATACTTAACTATGAAGGGACTACCACATAATGTCAAAATTCTACAAGATATATAAGACTCCATACATACTTTGTTCTATTGTACCACATTTCCTACTATTATCTTAAAAAAAAAAAAAAAAAAAAGTCCTCCTGGGCCATAACTAATGCTTAAAAGAATGTGAGCTCTGCATGGGGCGCCTGGGTGGCTCAGTCGGTTGAGCGTCCGGCTTCGGCTCAGGTCATGATCTCACAGTTTGTGAGTTTGAGCCCCGCGTCGGGCTCTGTGCTGACAGCTCAGAGCCTGGAACCTGTTTCAGATTCTGTGTCTCCCTCTCTCTCTGCTCCTCGCCTGCTCATGCTCTCTTTCTTTCTCTCTCTCTCAAAAATAAATAAAAATTAAAAAAAAATTTTTTTTAAGAATGTGAGCTCTGGAGTCAGTCTGCCTTGAGGTGAGTACTAGCTCCCCTATGTGAGCTTGGGCAAATTACTTAACCTCTCTGTGCTTAGGTTCTTCAAGAGTAATATGTGGATACTATCCACCTCTGAGAACTGGTGGGAAGATTAAGTGGGATAATGTACATAAGAAAAATAAAATGCCTGTCATGCATAAGTAAATGCTGTTAATGTTATCATTATTTCTGAATTATACTGTTCCTCCTATGCGCAACAATTTAGAAGATGACACAAATGTGTTCTATGGTCCCTACCTTTAGGAATTAGGAAACTTTTTTTTTTTTTTAATTTTTTTTTTTTCAACATTTTATTTATTTTTTGGGACAGAGAGAGACAGAGCATGAACGGGGGAGGGGCAGAGAGAGAGGGAGACACAGAATCGGAAACAGGCTCCAGGCCCTGAGCCATCAGCCCAGAGCCTGACACGGGGCTCGAACTCACGGACCGCGAGATCGTGACCTGGCTGAAGTCGGACGCTTAACCGACTGCGCCACCCAGGCGCCCCAGGAATTAGGAAACTTTTTATACAGCTGGGAGAGTGAAGATATACACGAGGAGCTGAAATCATAAAGGAACAGACCTGCCAAACACTAGTGAGTCTTGAGCTCTTGTTTGACTGTTGGGGTGAGAGAGACAGGACATGGAATCAAGGGCTCACCCAATGTGTTGAATCCTTTCTGAAAAGCTAGGACACCATAAGGCTATACTTTTAAGTGTAAGGGTGGAAAAGGATACCATGCAGAAAGAAAGATGTAGCAAGGAAATCTGCTCATTTGGACCTTGGTGTTGGGTGGAAAGGGAAAATAAATCTACCACGAGAATATGTAACTATAAGCAATGCCTTAAAACAGTTTAAAACCTGAAAAAAACAAAATTTTTAAAGGGGGTTCAGGTTGGTAGTGACCTCAGGTGAATGGCAGAAACAAGTACAAATCTTTGCACATTCTCTCTGAAGAAATTTCCAGGGATCAAGTTCTGAGGAATGAGAGTTTTGTCAAAACCCATAATGCACATGTGGAAACAAAACGTTACAAGCAAGTGCCCGCAGAATCTGACCAAGAAAGACCTGAGATATCAGAATTAGACACAGAATATAACAAAATAACTATTTTAATATGTTTTAAGAAATAAACGTTTGAGGGGCGCCTGGGTGGCTCAGTCGGTTAAGCGTCCGACTTCAGCTCAGGTCACGATCTCACGGTCCGTGAGTTCGAGCCCCGCGTCGGGCTCTGGGCTAATGGCTCAGGGCCTGGAGCCTGTTTCCGATTCTGTGTCTCCCTCTCTCTCTGCCCCTCCCCCGTTCATGCTCTGTCTCTCTCTGTCTCAAAAATAAATAAACGTTAAAAAAAAAAAATTAAAAAAAAAAAAAAAAGAAATAAACGTTTGAAAATATAACCAAGGAGTTTGAAAATAATCAGAACCTCCAAAAATAAGAGATTAACAGCTCAATGGGAGAGGGAAAAAAATGAATGGGTCAAACGGCTCTTCAGGCAAAGCTAAAGAGAAATATTAGCCAAGTGGGAAATGCAATAATACAGTCTTTGTTTTATTTATACCCTCTCATTTTGTGTTTTCTATTTACCTTGGTTTTTTGAGGTAAGGCTTCATGAAAAGTTCTGGCCTGAGCAGAACCTCTAAGGAAGGAGGGAACAAAAATTGCTAGTTCAAAGATCTTGAAGAAATCTTTCTGGGTAAATCAGAGGACATTCTTATTGTTAAGTGTAAGAAATAAGTTTGCATAGGCCAATGTGGAAGAGTGGAAGAAAAAGACAAATTGTGAAGAAACTTTGGAATTTTGGAAGTCTGTTTGATTGTTAACTCAAAGGTTGGTGACACATTATGGGTTTTGATCAAAGATGTGCTTTAATAAAATTAAACCAGTGGTAGGTAGCTCAAGGTCCAATTTTTATCCCATCTACTTTTAAATATTCTATTTTTTCTTTTTAAAAGTTTATTCTCATTTATTTTGAGAGAGACAGAGAGAGCAAATGGGGGAGGTGCAGAGAGAGAGAGAGAGAGAGAGAGAACCCCAGCAGAGCCCAACGGGGGGCTCGAACCCATGAACTGAAGATCATGACCTGAGCCAAAATCAAGAGTTGGATGCTTAACCTACTGAGCCACCCAGGTGCCCCTTGCTGACTGAGCCACCAGGTGCCCCTTAAAAATTCTAAATACAAAAGGATGCCCATGTTTTTCTACTTTTATATAGTATCAATAAGGATAAAAAGTATATATAATTGATTCCATTTTTTGGTTTATTTTCTTGCTTCTTCTCCTGATTATAAAACTCTCAAGGGGAGACAGATCTTGTTTCTCTTTTATCTTCCATCATGCCAGCATAAGTTCCTCAAGAAATTACTAATTAAAAGTATGTTACTAATATGAAATAATGGTAGAGTCATATGATCAAATATTACACTGGGAGACTTATTATTAACTGCCACATACAGTAATTCATGTGACCAAGCTATGTAGGTTTCTCCAGGGGATAAAACAACACAAAAAAACTCCCACCTTCTAGTAAAAAAAAAAAAAAAAAAAAAATTCTATAAATAAATACCATATGCAAAATAAATAAATATACCTTCCATTACTGTTCATCGTTTTCACTGATAAGTAAGTATACTAAAACTCACCAATGTCAACTTTTTATATACCACTTTTTAAAAAATGTTTTTTCTTTTTGAGAGAGAGAGACAGAGAGATAGTGCACAAGCGGGGGAGGTGCAGAGAGAGAGTGGGGCAGAGGATCGGAAGTGGGCTCCAGGCTGACAGCAGAGAGCTCAACTCAGGGCTCAAACTCACGAACCGTGAGATTACGACCTAAGCAAAAGTCAGATACTCAACTGATTGAGCCACCCTATATATCAGTTTTTAAGTTTCATTATCTGAGGTATGAAATGTAGAAAGGAAAATGCTAGGAAGAGGATATTGTTTTATAAGCTTATCCCCAACCCCACTCCTTTCCAAAAAAATTAAACCCACGGTTTTCCTTCAAAAGCTAAATATTCAAACCAGTACTCAGCAACATAGAAAGTAAATTCATAATTCTTTAAAAAGACAAAATTCTGGGGCGCCTGGGTGGCGCAGTCGGTTAAGCGTCCGACTTCAGCCAGGTCACGATCTCGCGGTCCGTGAGTTCGAGCCCCGCGTCGGGCTCTGGGCTGATGGCTCGGAGCCTGGAGCCTGTTTCCGATTCTGTGTCTCCCTCTCTCTGCCCCTCCCCCGTTCATGCTCTGTCTCTCTCTGTCCCAAAAATAAATAAAAACGTTGGAAAAAAAAATTTTTAAAAAAGACAAAATTCTTGGGGCGCCTGGGTGGTGCAGTCGGTTAAGCGTCCGACTTCAGCCAGGTCACGATCTCGCGGTCCGTGAGTTCGAGCCCCGCGTCAGGCTCTGGGCTGATGGCTCGGAGCCTGGAGCCTGTTTCTGATTCTGTGTCTCCCTCTCTCTCTGCCCCTCCCCCGTTCATGCTCTGTCTCTCTCTGTCCCAAAAATAAAATAAAAAACGTTGAAAAAAAAAATTAAAAAATTAAAAAAAAAGACAAAATTCTTTAAAAAGTTAAAAATTTACCATCTCTCACACTAGATTGATCTTCCTCTTTTTCTTGTCCTTTTTTTTTAATCTCCCTTTTGATCTTTATTAATTTCTGTGTTACCTAATTTCAAACTGATAAAGTTAGTTTGAGGATTTTTTTTCATAGCTTACGGGTGATGACTTTATGAAGTAATGACTTTATAAGGGATGAAATTACCAATCTGAACAAACAATTCTCACATATCTTACCTAAAATAATTCAAATATGAGTATCTTCCTCAAGTTAAAAAAGCCTAGTTTTATTAATGTGATTAATTAGAATAAAAGGGACATACTAAGGAAAGTGGAACAAGAGTAGAATTTTTATTTCTTATTTGCTTCCTCAAGAAACTGAAATAATCTTTGAAGCTAAACTGGGAAAATTCCTACCACAATTAATTTACTATGTTGAAAAATAATCACAAGCATGGAGAATTTTAATATATATGCTATCTCAAACATTCATAAAGTGGAACCCCCATTTCTCTCCCACATTAAGGTATACTTGATTACCTTGATCTAATGTTTAGATTACCTTAGGGGCACCTGGGTGGCTCAGTCAGTTGGGCGTCCGACTTTGGCCCAGGTCATGATCTCGTGGTTTGTGAATTCGAGCCCTGGGTCTGGCTCTGTGCTGATAGCTCAGAGCCTGAAGCGCGCTTCGGATTCTGTGTCTCCCTCTCTCTCTGCCCCTCCCCACTCATGCTCTGTCTCTCTCTCAAAAATAAATAAACATTAAAAAAAAACCCAGATTATCTAGGGGTGCCTGGGTGGCTCAGTCAGTTAATCGCCTGACTTCACCTCGGGTCATGATCTCACAGTTTGTGAGTTCGAGTCCCACAGTGAGCTCTGTGTGGGCAGCTCGGAGCCTGGAGCCTGTTTCAAATTCTGTGTCTCCCTCTCTCTGTGCCCCTCCCCCACTCACACTCTGTCTCTCTCAAATATAAATAAACATTAAAAAAAAAAAAAAAGATTATCTTAAAAGCCCAGAGACAGCTCTATCTCTTGTTGTCCCATTCAAAACAGACCCTCCAAAAGCTTAAATATAATATAAAAAGCTACAGACACCAATTATTCTATTAATTTTTTTAATGTTTATTTACTTTTGAGAGGAAGACACAGAGCGTGAGGGGGAGAGGGACCGAGAGAGAGGGAGAGACAGAATTGGAAGCAGGCTCCAGGCTCTAAGCTGTCAGCACAGAGCCTGATGCGGAGCTCGAACTCACAAACCGTGAGATCATGACCTGAGCTGAAGTCAGACACTCAACCGACTGAGCCACCCAGGTGCCCCTCTATTAATTTTTTATGTGGCAGCAATGGTAGATGATAATATCCATATTATAAATGATTAACATATAACTTTGATCAATATTTACCACTAAAGTAAGTTAAACTTTTGTTTCACCTATTTTTTAAGACTTCAAATTGAAATTGCTCCTTTTTATCTGTTAGGATGAAATGAATGTTCCAACACTGCTATATACAAACCAGCATAAAGAACACTATAGCTCTCAGCTCTCATATAACCTACTAGATATTAGTTGCAACATTCTCCAGTGTTAACTTTTCCCTTTTGTCTAAGTTTTTAAAAAGATGTACTGATGAAAATATGGACACACTAAGCAATTTGATTTTTTTTCCCTTGAATTTATAAACAACTTTAATTGATGGCAATTTCAGAAATGGAAAAAGCTGAATTGCATCTTATCTCTTTTGGAATCATGGGATTAATGAGTAGTAGTGATATATTTCTAAGAGCTACATAGTTTACAAATAACTGTCAATTGAAATTTTAATTGAAGTAATTGTAGATTCACATGTGCTTGTAAGAAATCTCTTGTACATGTAATTCAATTTAGACATAGAAAATATTAAGAAATATTGAAGACTGGGAAGTAAGAGTGACATAGCAAATACAAACTAATATCTTTGTGAGCTTTGATCACATGTATTTATTTCTACAACTGCTACTTTCCAATCTGAAAAGTGGTTATTAAGCTCATGGTGGAATTATCAATTTATAAAAAATATGAATAGGCTTATTAGAACAATGAGATACTGGCCATAAACTCTTCAATTTTAAAACAGACATTTAAAAAATATATTCACATTCTGATAGCACCATATATTTATGAAAATTTTGTTCTTAATATTCAACAATATTCACGTAATTTAAAAAGAATTTGGGCGTCTGGGTGGCTTAGTCGGTTAAGCATCCGACTTTGGCTTAGGTCATCATCTTACAGTTTGCGGGTTCGAGCCCTGCATTGGGCTCTGTGCTGAGAGCTTGGAGCCTGGAGCCTGGAGCCTGCTTCGGTTTCTGTGTTTCCCTCTCCCTCTGCTCCTCCCCTACTCATGCTCTGTCTCTCTCTTTCTCTCAAAAATAGTATTAAAAATTTTTTTAAATGATTTTAGTCTATTCAAGTTGCTTTTTCAATATGAGACCAAAAAGATATGGCTTTAAAAACTGTTTCTTCTCGCATCCCACTACTGAGATACAAACTGTCTTGAATATGATGAGCTATAAATTAATTTAACATTAACCATAGGGAAGTAGAGGCAGTTATGACATGAAAATTGATTTGGAACTTGAAACACATTTTCCCAAAGACATAGTGATTATATTCCTAGCTTAGTCCCTAAGTTTATTAATTTAATAAACTGCTAAAACATGATCCAGATAGTATTATTTCTATCATCCTAGCCATAAATTATAGAGAATTTCCTCATTTGTATTTAACACTTGGTATTTCTGATTTAGTGCTTCTTATACAGTGCTCAGGTTAGTGACCCACACTGTTAAACCATACCCCCAGTGGTGGAGATTTAAGTAGCTTCTTTGGGATTCTGTTTTAAATAACAAGAGAAATACTTATCTACAACTTTTGATCATTCAGGATCTGGCTAGTCACAGGTTTTGGTAATCTTTCTTTTGATGAAACTTACACACAAAAGAAAGGATTAACAGATACACTTAAATAGACAGTCATTAAAGATCAGTATCTACAATAAAAAGTACTTTAGCATTATTTAAAAAAATCTCAGGCTTTTAAGTGAAAATATAATCTCAAGCTTTTCTAATTAGCCAATTTTATTGTGTCAGCCCATAAATTTCTATTAAGAGGCAATTTCAAAATCATTTAAAATATAAATAATATTTTGAAGTAAAAATTGATACTTACCAAGTGGAGCTTTGAGAAAACGCCGCTCAATGCCCTGCTCTATCTGAAAAAGTGCCATTGCCAGATAATGAACCACATTGCTTACTGACTGTGGTGTGCTTGCATTAGTTGAGACAGTACTTGGAGTTTCTGTTTTTATGCCCAAAAGTCTACAATGAAAACATGGAAAAGTTTATGGTACTTAAAAACACTGTTAGGTAAGACTTGAGTCTAACTCCTTCAAATGCTTACTCACACCTGTGTAAGAAATAGTTTCCCCAATCTCAAAGGAGATCACATAAGCTAGCAGGAAAGGGAGATAAATACATGAATCAAGAGCTTAACTAAATACCAAGTCCTTTAAGGTCAGAAGGGCAAATATTTGGAGGAGGAAAGGTGGATGAGACATGGGTTAGGGGAAAGGATTTAGGGAGATGACCCAGTGGTGGGCCTTAAGGATAAGCAGACCAGGCAGCTTCCCTCTATTTCTCTTGCTTCAACTTTTACCGGGTGGGATACTTACAGCTGCCTCCTGAATAGTTTCTTAGCCATCAATCTTATTCCCTTTGCAATAAATCTCCATGCCGCAGCTAAAATGATCATTTACACGTACAAACCTATTCGCTCAAAGCCTTTAGTACTCTATCTTCCCTCCCAGTACATCTTCCCCACCTTTAGGTCTCAGGTTCTTGGTCACTTCCTCTGGCACTTCCTGTGCTGTCTTCCTTGATCTACAAAGACAAGTAGCCCTCCTATGTACTACATTTGCACTGGGTATCTGCTTCTACCAGAACTCTTATCCTGTTTCATAGCTGCTAGCTTAATGTCTCTTTTCCATTTCCTTCTAAATAAACTCCTTAAGGAGAGTTATCCAAAAACTCTGAGAAAGTCAAAGCATCTATCTACAGATCTACAGATATAGATTCTGTTTAATAATTCAAATAATATTTAAGCCCAACACAATTTACTAAGATATCCTATAGAAAAATGGACAATATAAAATCACTTTCTGAAGTTAATAAAACCCTAGGCTCAAAGACTTTTTATTTTAAACTTGAGCAATTATCATTATCCTAACAAGCTGCCTTTTGTCTGCACTAGCACAAAGTGGAGTAAAAGAGAGTTTGTGGTTGAGGAAAATTATTTCAGTGGTTACAAGTATTAAAAGTCCTCATGGTAAGATTTTAAAACAATTTTTTGAAGAAAAAAACATTTACTAAAAAGAACCATATAGAGTGGCAAGAAAAAGTGAGTTACTTTAGAAAAATCATTTTTGTACCTGTCTTTTACTATGACCTTTGCTTGCTCATCAATTTCCATCTCTTCTATACCTTCATTCACAGTTTTAATGATCCCATTTTCCTTGTTTTCCTCACTTAACAGCTCATATCGTCCACTCTCTAATGCCGATCTCCAGATATGTCGATCTGTAACCTGTAACAAAACCCAGGTTTACCAACATGGGAAAATGGCATATATTGTTCCTAAGAAGTATGAGATTCAATGTACATATGAAAAATTCATGAATATTCTAGAAAAGATTGTAAATCAAAAAGGGATCTAAAAATAAGGTTACTAAGTGGCCAAAATGGAATTCATATCATTTATAGATGGAAGCTTTAGTACCTCACTTTTTATATAGGGAAATCATAAACAATTCTGAGATTGGTCACCTGATAGTAGCAAAAAAGTGACAGATGATAGCAAAGGAATGAACAGAACACACATTATCAAGCATGAATTACTTACAGATTTTAAAAAGGTAACAAAGAAACCAATAAACAAACCAGACTCAGCAGAGCAGGCAGGAGCTAGTCAAGGAAGAAGAAAATATCCTTACACATTTTAACATCTCAGATGAAAATACCGCAAAACAGTTATTTTAAACATAATAAAAATTACTATTAAAAAGGTCAATTATGTTCATTAAATTCTGTTTACGAAAGCAGATAGCCATATAGTACATTTAAGAAAGATTTCTATTCATATATTAGTATTTTGATAGAGGGGAACTAACTTAGTTTTCATAAAAAATATTATCACTCCCATGTATTTATTCAAAACACACATGCCTTGCCTGTATCAAGTAAGTTAACAAAAATGACGAAAACTTTGGTAATAGGCAAACTAAAAATGGGACCAGGTACTAACCTTGATTGCTCCTAATGTTCCTTGGTAGATTCTGTCTTCAATATCCAAAAGAAAATCTCTCAGCCTCAATTCAAGCTGTCTTTCCGCAGACATCTGAGATGAATCATATGCAGTGGAAGATCTTCCCCGACTATAGGTAGGTTTGCTATCAGTTTGAGGTTTGTCTGAAATAGTTACCAATACCTTTATTATGATTTTCTTATTAAAAACACAATTTTCCCAATGTGACAGTTATGATCATGAGAAAATGGATTTATAAAAACACTTAGTAAATTCTAAAGTACAAAAAGGGGGGGGGCAGGAATGTTTGCACATCAGATATCTGATGAGGAACTTGTGTCTAAAATATATGAAGAACTCTTACAACTCAATAAAAAGACAACCTAATAAAAAGAATGGGCAATAGGGATTTGAATAGACTTTTCTTTAAGGAAGATATACAAATGGTCAATTAAGACCATGAAAAGATGCTCAACATTACTGGTCTTTAGGAAATATACACCAAAACCACAATCAAGTACTACTTCATACCTCTAAAATGGTTAGAATCTAAAAGTCAGATAGTAACAAGAGTTGACACGAACGTGGAAAAAATTTAACCCTCATACACTGTTGGCAGAAACATATAATGGTGCAGCTGCTTTGGGAAACAGTATGGCAGTTCCTCAAATGATTAAACAGAATTACCATATGACCCAATTATTGCACTCTTAGATATACACTCAAGAGAAATAAAAACATATGTCGACACAAAAACTTGTACACAAACATTTACAGCAGCATTATTCATAACAGCCAAAATGTGGAAAAAACAGAAACATCCATCAACTAACAGTTAAGTAAAATGTGGTGTTTACCTACATAATGAAACATCATTTGGTTATGACAAGGTATGAAGTACTGACACATGCTACTACTTGGATGCACCTTGAAAACATTGTGCTAAGTGAAAGAAGCCAGTTACAAAAAACCATATATAGTATATGATACCATTCATATAAGATGTTCAGACAGGGAAATTTCCAGAGAAGGAAAACAAATATGGGGTTTCTTTTCGAAGTGATAAAAATGTTCTAAAATTGACTGTGTGATGGTTGCACATCTGTGAATATTAATGAAAACCACTGACTGTACGCTTGACATGAGTGAACTGCATAGCATATGAACTAATCTCAATAAAGCTGTTAAAGAATTGTGATCTGAAGTTTTTAATTCTGAAGAGAACTAAAGTAGACATGGCAGTATGCCCCTAAATTTAAGAGTTCTTTACCTAGAGAAACTCAGTAATATGAAAATGCCAAAAACGCTTTATTACCTTCTTTTACCTGTTATCAATGAACCAGCCATTGTATGTTGCTACCCTATCTGCCCTTGCAGCCAATCTCCAAAGGTGTGATCACTAATGGAAACTGTCCCTGGGACCCTCAGCCAAAACCCCTAATGAATGAACTATCATGTCTATTGTCTAAAACTAATGGCAACCTTAGTGCCTTGGGTATTCAGAGTCTACTGATCAGGGAATGGGACTGGGAAGAATATGAATCTTCCTATACGGCCATTCCTCATAATCTAAACGGAACCCAGTGAAATCTTGTCTAACTGGAAAACATTCTCTAACTTGCCAACTTTCATGGTCCAAATGAAAGAGAAGACAGAAGATGTTTTAAATATAGCTCTAATAGCTTGACAGATGTTTAATCCTGAACCATAGATTATGGGGAGAGAAAAAGAAATAGTTTTCAATGAAAATTTACCTGAAAAATGAAATTTCTCTTCAGAAAAATGGGCTAGCTGTGCACATATTCTGCTTTTCTCTTGCAACAAAGTTTCTTTTAAGGCACTTTCTCTATGTCCTCTAGAATTTAGAGCTTCAATAAGCTGGTCTAGCTGTTCACAAGAACTGTAAAAGCACCACCGATTCGGCTTATGCACTGGTTTTGGCAGCTGCACAGAATCATCACATGGACCTTGGTCAATGTTGGAGGTAGATTCAGACATCAAAGACTCTCCAGTTTTAGTGGATACCTGAGGATCCTGAGACTGTACATTATTCTGAAATGATGAAGGTCTAGGCAACAGCATGTCTTCAGTGAGACCAGAATAATCCTCTTCAATAAATAATCCAGGAATAGAAGGGAAAATCCAATATCGCCTATACATGCGGTCTCGGCCCAAGGGAAAGATATTGGTACACGCTATGGCACTTTGGATTTTTTCCAAGAGCTCTTTCTCTTTTCGTTCATGTTCCTGTTTTAAAGCTGCTTCTTCATCAGCAGTAAGAGGCTCTCTCGTTACACAGTTGACTTCTTCCTGTCTTGTAAATTCTTTAAACCCATTTTGTCCCCTTTTCCCTATAATTGAAACATTTGATCATCATCACATTTTAAATTTTCATCAGAAAAATATACAAAGCCATCCCAAGTTACTATGTATTATGGACCAAACCGAATGCCCAACAAATTCATAGGTTGAAATCCTAAACCCCAATGTAACTATGTTTGGAGACAGGGCCCTTAAGGAGGTAATTGAGGTTAAATGAGTCCAGAGAGCGGGACCCTAATTCAGGACTGGGGTACTTATAAGAGGAGAAAAGAAAGAAACCAGAGTGCTCACTCACTTCACTTCTGGGCACAGAAGACAAGTCATGTGAGGACACAATGACAAGGTGCAATAGCAAGCTGAGAGAGGCCTCACCAGAAACCAACCCTGCTTGTACCTTGATCTTGGACTTCCAGCCTCCATAACTGTGAGAAAATTAATTTCTGTTGTTTAAGCCACCCAGTCTGCGATATTTTATTATGGCGCACGAACAGACTAATACTCTATGCTCATAAGAAACTGGACTTACTTACAATACAAGAGTCACACAAAAAAACTGTAATCTCACACTGGAGAGTGAGGCAGAATCTGTTATGCTGCAACATAGTTCTTTCTTTAAGGCAGGAGTCAGTAAACTAGTTTTATAAAGGTCTAGCTAGTAAATATTTTTAGGTTTTGTGGGCCATATGGTTTCTGCTCACAGCTGCTCAACTGTGCCATTGTAGCATGAAAGCAGCCACAGACAATATGTAAATGAACAAGAATGACTGTGTTCAATTAAAACTATGGTCACTGAAACCTGAATTTCATTTAATTTTCATATCACAAAATATCATTCTTCCTTCCCCAACTACTTAAAAATATAAAAAACCATTTTTAGCTTATGGATTATATAAAAATGGGCAAGGCAGATTTGGCCAATGGGCTGTAGTTTACAAACCAATGATTTTAGGTAACAGAACCCCTAATGCTTAGTTGGGTACCTAGCAATTCAAACGAAGGACATTTTCCAGCAAGAAATGTTTCTCGGGGGCGCCTGGGTGGCGCAGTCGGTTAAGCGTCTGACTTCAGCCAGGTCACGATCTCACGGTCTGGGAGTTCGAGCCCCGCGTCGGGCTCTGGGCTGATGGCTCAGGGCCTGGAGCCTGTTTCCGATTCTGTGTCTCCCTCTCTCTCTGCCCCTCCCCCGTTCATGCTCTGTCCCTCTCTGTCCCAAAAATAAAATAAACGTTGAAAAAAAAAATTTTAAAAAAAGAAATGTTTCTCCAGGGGGCATGGCTACATGAGAAACTTCTGGCCGAAGAGATGGGAGCAGAAGCATTAAATGTAACCTCTGGGTTGTACCTCTCTGCATTTCCCGTCTTTCAACTAGCCAGAATGGAGACATGGGGATAAATCATTTTTGAACATGAGAATGGCAGCAAACCCTATGGATGGCAGTACCAACAAGACAGGAAGAGACTGGATTCCTAGTGACCTGCCAGGCCTTTTATGGTGTGTTGAAGAATTAAACTTCTCTTCTTTCAGTCACTGTCAGATTGCTTAGATGGGTGGGGAGTTACTTCTATTTCTTTGCTTGAAAGTGTTTGTATATAAGATTATAATTATCTGCTTCTTTGGGGCACCTGGGTGGCTCAGCTGGTTGAGCGTCTGATTCTTGATTTTGGCTCAGGTCATGATCTCATGGTTCATGAGATTGGGCCCTGTGTTGGGCTATGCACTGACCACGTGAGGAGACTGCCTGCAATTCTCTCTCTGACCCTCCCCTGCTTGCTCTCAAAATAAATAAAGATTAAAAAAAATTATCTGCTTCTTTAAAATTTTGCAAAATTCACCTATAAAGTTGTCTGGGACTGACATTTTCTTTGTAGGAAGACTTATATTTTTTTTTTTTTTAAAGTTTTTATTCATTTTTGGGACAGACAGAGACAGAGCATGAACGGGGGAGGGGCAGAGAGAGAGGGAGACACAGAATCAGAAACAGGCTCCAGGCTCCGAGCCATCAGCCCAGAGCCTGACGCGGGGCTCGAACTCACGGACCGCAAGATCGTGACCTGGCTGAAGTCGGACGCTTAACCGACTGCGCCACCCAGGCGCCCCTGTAGGAAGACTTTTAATACTGATTCAAGACCTAAAGGTTTAGGACCAGTCACCTTTTAAATTTTCTCATGCATTTTTATAATGTGTGTTTTTCTAGGATTTTGCTTTATTTTTGCCTCCATTTTCCTTTTTAAAAAAAAATTTTTTTTTGAAGGAGAGAGAGACAGAGCATGCACAGGGGTGGGGCAAAGAGAGAGCGAGACACAGAATCTGAAGCAGGCTCCAGGCTCTGAGCTGTCAGCACAGAGTCCGATGCTGGGCTCGAACTCACAAACTGTGAGATTATGACCTGAGCCAAAGACGGACGCTTAACCGACTGAGCCACCCAGACGCCCCTAAACATTTTTTTTAAAGCTTTATTTATTTTATTTTTGTGAGAGTCAGAGATGACACGAGTTGGGGAGGGGCAGAGAGAGAGGGAGACAGAGAATCTCAAGCAGGTTCTGCATGAATGGGGGGCTTGAACTCACGAACTGTGAGATCATGACCTGAGCCAAAACAAAGAGTCAGATGCTTAACCAACTGAGCAACACAGGTGCCCCCTTTTTGCCTCCATTTTCAAAGTGATTTCCATAAAACTGTATATGCTGTTTCCTTACCTTTAAATTTCTACTCTTATCTGTAGTTATGTTTACCTTTTTAGTCCTAACCTTATTGTGACTTTCCCCCCAAATCAATTTCAACAAAGGTTTGTCTAGTTTGTATCTTTTTCAAACAACTAATTTTTGGCTTTGCTGTTCTCCTGTATTACAGTTTACTTTTTATTAATTTCTATTTGTATCCATTGTTTCCTTTTATCTGGAAGGATTATTCTATCTTCTACCGCTAACTTCTTAAATGAATGCCTAGGTCAATTTGCCTTTCTTCTTTCCTAATATGTATTAAAACTATAAATTTTCCACCAAGTAGAGGGACTGTATCCAACAAGTATTAATGTGCAGTATTGATTAGCTTTTTTTCAGTATTGAGTAGTTTTAAACATTTTCTAGTTTCTATTTATGGTTTCTACTTTGACCTATTACTTAGAAGTGTGTTTTAAATGAGGTGTTTAAACCTCTAATCAAATGAGGTTTTTTTTTTGTTTTGTTTTGGATTTCTAAATCAATTGCATTGTAATCAGAAAATATAGCCTTCATGATACAGGAGATTTTCTGTCTACTTATAATAGCCATTTTAGAAAATAATGTAGAAAAAAAAGATACCATCAAAATTATAAACACAGAATAAACTTACAAATCTCCTTCAGTAGTTGTCAAATGAAGATGGTTAAAGATCCTCAGAAGTAAATTATATCAACAACTTTAAAAAAATGTGTTCCCTTTGATCTAAATTTATAAAATTATTTTAAGGTAGTAGATTTCCATTCTCAATCATTTGGTACCAATTATAAGCATTACTGACCTTTGTATTTCTAGCATCTAAAAGGTACTCAATGAATGTTGAGTAGGCTATAGAATAAAAATTTCTATTTCGCCTAATATCAAGTAGTCAATACCAAACTCAACAAAACTCGCTAACCAGAAGTTGAAGTTATGTGAAACTGATCTGTTAAAAGAATATGAATATTGTCTCTCTTCCCTAAAGTATAAATGACATGAGAATAAAGACAGAATGTAACTTCTAACACCATTTTTAACAAAATGGTCACCATCTAAGGAACTTATCACTGCTATGAGTTGGGCATTTAAAAACAAACACACCTAGGAATAATAAATGGAAGTAATCTAATACATATTTCAGTATAGCTAATTTATAATGTGCCTTATTAATTAAAAACAAGTAAGCATGCCCTTAAGAAATTTCTGTATTACCCCTTCTGCCTCTTTTATGTGATCTGGGGTCATCTTCATCTTCAGTGATGGTATCTTGATCAAGTTCCTTTTGCTCCATTTCTTTGCTCTCAGTGCTAGTATCAAAATCTTCCCTTTCTTCCTCCCTTAAGGAAAAAAAACAAAGATTACTTTCATTAAAGAATATATAAAATTCCATTCATGAGATATTCATTGCCTGCTTATGAAAGGCTAGCCATTATGTTTAGGAAGTAGTGGGCAAAATGATATTCTTGTAGAGGAAACAGATAACACAAACAATTATAAAATTAAAATATGTAATAACTATTAAAAAAGGAGAAGTTCAAGGTGTTATGAAAACTTTTCAAGGTGAACTGAAATCTAGTCTCAGGGATCAAGAAAGGCTTGCTTGAGGGGCGCCTGGGTGGCTCAGTCGGTTAAGCGTCTGACTTCGGCTCAGGTCATGATCTCACGGTCCGTGAGTTCGAGCCCCGCGTCGGGCTCTGTGCTGACAGCTCAGAGCCTGGAGCCTGTTTCGGATTCTGTGTCTCCCTCTCTCTCTGCCCCTCCCCTGTTCATGCTCTGTCTCTCTCGGTCTCAAAAATAAATAAACGTTAAAAAAAAAAAAAAAAAAAAAAAGAAAGGCTTGCTTGAAGAAGTGATATTTAAACTGTGAGACTAGGGAGACCAGGGAGACCAGGGAGGGGTAAGGCAGCAGGTGAGAAGAAATCTCCATTTCTAGCAGAGGGGAAAATGTGTGCAATGGCATTGAGCTGAAGAGAAAAGGAAAGAGCTTTTTTCTCTATTATTTTGAGAAAAATATAAAACAAAGAAGTCGTCCTAGATATAGATGAGACAAGGGCAGAGTTAGGTCATACTGGGCCTTATAGGGAATTATTCAATAAGCAATGGGGGAAAAAGTAGAATTTAGAAAACAGAAATGATTAAAAGGTACTTTGGCTGCTATGTGGAAAAGGATCTGGGAGAGAAAGTAGATGAAGGGAGACAAGGGGCCACTGTTAACAGTCTAGGTAGCTGGCTGGGAGGTGATGGTCGGCTCAGAGTAGAAAGTAGGTGGTAAGTAGACCAATAGTGGAGAAGAGAAAATAAATTTCTGATACAGCTAACAGGCTGAATAAATACAATATAGATATTTAATTCATTATACTATCCAAATTAAAACTAAAATTGTATGGGGCACCTGGTGGCTCAGTTGGTTAAGCGTCTGACTTTGACTCAGGTCATGATCTCACGGTTTGTGGGTTTGAGCCCCGCGTCCAGTTCTGTGCTGACAGCTCGGAGCCCGGAGCCTGCTTCGGATTCTGTGTCTCCCTCTCTCTCTGCCCCTCCCCCGTTCCTGCTCTCTCTCTCTCAAAAATAAATAAACATTAAAAAAATTTTTTTTTAAGTTTAAAATTGTATGAACCTTGAAATAAGTTCCACCATATTTTATTTATTCAGAGAGACAGAGTGTGTGCCTGAACACAAGCGGGGGAGAGGCAGAGAAAATCCCAAGCAGGCTCTCTAATGTCAATGCAGAGCTCACGAACTGAACTGTGAGATCCTGACCTGAGCCAAAATCAAGAGTTGGGGGCCGACTGAGCCACCCAGGCGCCCCAATAAGTTCCACCATTTATGGTCTTTATCCAAAGCAAGGTTTGCAAACTCAAATGTGTTTAGGAGCCAGAGGGATAATGTAAATGAGGGGAGGCTAGATGAGTATAAAAATATATGAAATGGTGGAATCTGTAACGTTTATTTTTATTTTTTCTAAGTTTGTTTGTTTATTTTTGAGAAAGAGAGACAGAGAGAGAGAACCAGCAGGGGAGGAACAGAGAGAGAGGAGATAGAGGATCTGAAGTAGGCTCTGTGCTGACAGCAGTGAGCCCAATACAGGGCTCAATCCCACCAACCGTGAGATCATGACCTGAGCCGAAGTTGGATGCTTAATCAACTGAGCCACCCAGGTGCCCTTCTTTTGTTTTTAAATTAAGATATCAGAAAGAAAAAAATTCAGGTGATGAATAGTAACTCAGCTTATTCTGGTAATTATTTTGCAACATATGCATGTATCAAATCATTATGTCATATACCCTAAATGATTAATACAATGTTATAAGTCACTTATATCTCAATAAAACTGGAAAGGGTTTATAAAATGTGAAAAAAAATTGAGATATAACTCACATACCCTAAAACCACCATTTTAAAGTATACAAATTCAGTGGTTTTTAGTATATTACAAGGTTGTGCAATCATTACACCCATCTAATTCTAGAACAGTATCATCATCCCCAAAGAAAAAGCCTATAGCCATTAGTAGTCACTTTCCATTTCCTCTTCCCCACTGTCCTGGTACCCACTCATCTACTTTTTGCTGTGTATTGTATTTGCCCATTCCGGACTACTTATATAAATGAGATCATACAACACATGGTCTTTTATGACTGGTTTCTTTTACTCAGCACCGTTTTCAAAGTTTACCTACATTGTAGCATGTATGAGAATTCCATTCTTCTTTATTGCTCAATAACCTTCTGCTATATGGATATACCCCTGAAGAAATACATCGTTTTGTTTAACCATTCGTCAACTGATGGACATTTGGGTTATTTCCATTTCTTTGGCTATTAAGAATAATGATGCTATGAACTTTTGTATATAGATTTCTGGGTGAACGTATGCTCTTAATTCTCTGAGTATATACCTAGGAGTGGAATCGCTGGGTCATATGGCAACAAATGTTTTAACTGTTTGAGGGACTGCCAAATTTATCCAGAGCAGCCGCACCATTTTACATCTCCACCTGCAATGCATGAGAGTTCCGATTTCTCCACAGTCTCACCAACACTTCTTATTGTCCCTTCATTGGATTACAGCCATCCTAGTGAGTATGAGGTAATATCTCATTGTGATTTCGATGTGTGTTTCCCTAATGACTAAAGATGTTGAATATCTTCTGTGCTTCTTGTATATCTTCTTTGGAGAAATGCCTATTAAAATCCTTTTCCCATTTTTTAAACCGGTTGTTCTTTTATTGTTGAGTTGTACGAGTTCTTTACGTATTCTGAATATTATGCCATTATTATTATTTTTAATGTTTGTTTACTTTTGAAACAGAGAGACAGAGAGAGAGAGAGAGAGACAGAGTGCAAGCAGAGGAGGGGCAGACACACACACACACACACACACACACACACACACACACACACACACACACAGAATCCGAAGCAGGCTCCAGGCTCTGAGCTGTCAGCACACAGCCAGACGTGGGGCTCAAACCCATGAACCATGAGATCATCACCTGAGCTGAGGTTGGATGCTTAACTGAGCCATCTAGGCATCCCTGGATATTATACCATTATTAGAGATATGATTTGCAAATATTTTTTCCCATCTACTGAGCTGTCTTTTTACCTTTTTTTTCCCCCTTAGAGAGAGAGTGAGTGCACATGGGTGCAAGCAGGGGAGAGAGACAGAGAGAGCAAATCCCAAGCAGGCTCCACACCCAGTGCAGAGCCTGACACAGGACTCGATCCCACAATCCTGGGATCATGATAGAAGCTGAAGTCAAGAGTCAGATGCGCAACCAACTGAGCCACCCAGACACCTCTTTCTACTTTCTCGACAGTGCTCTTTGAAGCATGAAAGTTTTTAACTTTGATGAAATCAAAGTATTCGTTTTTTTTCTTTGATTGCTTGTTATTTAGGTATCAGATTAACTTTCCTAAGCTAAATTCTATTTCTTTTAAAAAAAAAATTTTTTTTTAAACGTTTATTTATTTTTGAGATTGAGAGAGACAGAGCATGAACAGGGGAGGGGCAGAGAGAGAGGGAGACGCAGAATCTGAAACAGGCTCCAGGCTCTGAGCTGTCAGCACAGAGCCCGATGCGGGGCTCAAACTCACGGACCGCGAGATCATGACCTGAGCCGAAGTCGGATGCTTAACCAACCGAGCCACCCAGGCGCCCCCTAAATTTTATTTCTTAACGTATTGTTGATGGCCATATAAAATACAGCTGTTGCAAGTTTGTGACTTACAGGTATTTTTATATGAAAGTATAACTAAAAGTCAATACATTAATTTCGGAATACTGAGATTTTTGGAGCCTTCCTTTGCAGATTTTATAAAAAAAATTCTGGTAAATTTGAATACAGTTTGCCATGTACAATATGAAAAAATTCCCACTTGTATTCATAGCCAATTATCACCCCAAATATTTTCAAATGAAAAAGAGTACCTAAGTCACTAAATTACTTAAGGGGCTTTCATCTTCTCCCTATACCATCTATTAACACCTCCAACTTCATCCCCACTCCTCAATAAACTCAGAGGAGCTTTGTGAAACATAATGCACAATGGTGATGGTGGTGGAGATGGGAGATACCACTATTAATACATTACTGGTTAAAAAGAGGCTACAGGCCCATTGGCACAATTGTTATGTACCTATGAATAAGAAACTAGAAAGCTAGTTTTTAAAAGTTTTGAAAGCATTTTAGAGTTTAAAGTGCTGATTTTTGTTCTTATGTAAGAATGAGCAGTGTAATTCAAACCATACCCAACAGATATATCTACAGCTGAATTTCTTTGCTCATCTTCCTTCAGTTTCTCTTGTTTCTCTTTCATTTTTTGTTCTTGTTCCTTTAGTTTTTCCTCCTTCCTTTTGCGAATTCTGAAAGTTAAAATAAAATACTACAGTCTATTTGATGGAAGATAATTTCAACTTTTAGCATCTTGTCTTCAACCATAAAATTATGGAAAGTGATCCAAATGTTATCACAAAACCATAAGGTAGTATTCATTCATAACCTCTTAGGTAAGCCATCAAACACCAGTGTGAACCAAGGTCATATTACAGCCCATTGTCAAGTACGGTTTTAGATGTAAAGGAATAAGCAGCCTTCATTGGCACAACTGACTATAATCATCTCTCACCTAGCAGCTGCTTCTTCCCTCTCTTTCCGATGTTGTTCTGCTTTTAACTCCCGGAACTCCTGCTTTGCCTGTCGTAATATATCAACATAATCTTCAATGAAATCCCTAGTAGAAACTAGGGTCAGTAGTTTCCCACAGAGAGCATGAAGTATCTTCATTTTTTCTCCTGTCAAAAATTGGTAAATAAATTCTGTATCATCAATGACAAAATGGAATTGTTTGAAAAATCTTAATTTGTGGCTCAATGTGAAAATGCTTAAAAAAAAATAGGAAAAAGTCTCAAGATCAAACATGCCAATGGCATGTCTTCAGAAAAAGCAACTGAGTCCAAATTAATAGTTATGTAATATGCAAGGCATTTCAAATACTAGTAACTACTTTATATACCAGTTAAATACACATGAAAAATTTTCTAATGACAATTTTTTTCAAGTTTTAATTTTTGGGCTCATTTATGAAGTTCAAATAAAGTCTAAATTATAACCACATGGATTTTTAAAAAATGGCAACAGGCAAATTGCTACTCTGAAAATACTGCACACACACAAACAAAAAAACCCACCATAAACTATAAAAACTATATGGATGTTAGGAATGAGTGCACTCTACTTTTATTAGATGTTCTCTGAAATAAGCATATTATTATTTTTATGTGTGTGAAATTTATTGTCAAATTGGTTTCCATACAACACCCAGTGCTCATCCCAAAAGATGCCCTCTTCAATACCCATCACCTACCCTCCCCCTCCCTTCCCTCCCACCCCCCATCAACCCTCAGTTTGTTCTCAGTTTTTAAGAGTCTCTTATGATAAATAATCATATTAAAGTTGGTATGTTTGTACACTGTAATTTTTTATTTAAAAAAGGAAGTGAAAAGAAACTTCACCTTCATACACCATTTCTCATACCTCAAACACTATTCAAGCAAATGTTAGAATTTAGCTGCTCCGGCTTAAATTTCTGATATACTGATAAATAAAAGTGAAAGCCAGCTAATTGTCACTTATCCTTCTAAATTTAGTAGATGTAGTAGATTTGCCACCAGGAAAGTCCAAATAAAAAAGAAAAGAAAATCAGAAACAGTTAAAGCTAATAGGAAAACAACAGTAGTTTCCATCTGGGTCACTATTTGTAGTCCAACAATTTTTTTAAGACTGCTCTTTCTTTTAAAACTGGTATCATCTAAAATTTCTCATCAGCACCTAGTTTTCTGGCCTAAAGAGATAAAAGAGGGTAGGAAGGGGGCAGGTTATACAAATTCCAACTTGCAAAGTTTACCTGGTGTCAAATCATATACTGAAGTGCTTGACAGTTTCTTCACTAGACTGGGATTGCTCAAACGAAGCTCCATACAGGCATCATCTGTAGCATCAAATCCTCCTCGTTTCTGGTATCTGTACTTTGCATTTGCTGATGTTACATCAGCACCTGAAGCTAAGATGTGGAGTCTGAGGATTTCAGAAAGAGTGCAGCTATCAAGATCCAAGCTTTTCAAACTGCAGCCTATAGTTGTTAAAAAATGAAACAGTCATTTAGAATATAAGCAAGGAATCCTTAGCAATGTAAAATGCACCTTAATAAAATTATCAATAAAAATCCAATTAAAAATAAATAAAACCCACACATACCCTGGTGCAACTGCGGCCATGCAGCTGCCAAAGATGCAACTGCAGACAGTGCAGATTTTGTGGGGTCTGCATCTTCATCCAAAGCCTCTGTTAAATCTTTAAGGAAATAAATACTTTATTCTAGTGCAGATCAAAGCTGGAATATTTGGGAATAATGCCCTTTTAAAATGATGAAAGAAACAGCAAACAGCTTAACATTCGGGAACCTCAAAAGAGCCAACACTAGGTAAAACAAGCATCATTCACATCCCACCTCGTGTCCACCTCAGACTATAAATCCTAAGACATGTACTGCACACTAATATCTTCCTTAGTTAACACAGAGAAGACAATTTCCAAGTTACCAACAAGGTGCACATACACATTCCAAAAAACATGGTAAAATGCATAGAATTAAAAACAAATCTCCTCACTCAATACAACTTTAGAAAAGTCTACTTTGAAAATCAGAATCTACTTGAAGGTCCCCCAATCTTTAATAAATATTTTAGGATTGAATCATAACAAAGTATGGTTTGTGATCATCAAAAACCAGCACAGAACAGAAAAAGAACGAAAACAAGTTAAAGATAGCACTACTGTCACTTAACCATTGATTTATCCTCTTCATTAAATTTCCTATATTTTGAAAACTCTGCAATCTAAGAAACCACAGGGAGATTTCCCTGTATTTTCTAAGTAAATTGCTTTAACTTTGAAAACCATCCCTAGCTTACAAACAAGACTAGAGTAAATCTACTAGCACAAATGTATTTAAAGTATTAGCATATGCAATTATTCCTAATTATAATACATTGTTGATAAAAAAATTTAAAGTGTTAACTATGAAAAAACTCTAAGCTTACAAAAACCTCTTGTTATATCATAGTACAGTGGGCATAGCTTCAGACTGAGTCAGATCATATATATTCTAGTCTTGGCTCTGCCAGTCCCCTAGTTCCTAGTTACAGAACCTTTACACAAGTCACTTAATTGCCTTCATTTTTCCTAAAGGAGTGAATCTAGATCAATGGTTTTTAAATTCTTCAAATATTTCTTGGGGAATCCAATAGAAAAGAGATAAAAGTTCCTTTGTTAAGTGGGTATGGAGATGATAATCCTGCCCATTCATCTTTTCCAACTCTCCTGCAGTGGCACCAAGGAATCCCTGTACAACTCATAGTATTCCATGGGTTAGAGTTAAAAATCACTGGGCTAAACTGTCTGTGGTTCCTTATCTTTCTACTATGTTTTCCTTCCAAAAATTCACAAGCTAACAAAATGAACCTCAGAGAACAGAATTGCTGTCCTTTACTAAAAGGAAAAAGGCAACTCTGGGATCATGTTTGATTACAATCATTGACAATTTCATGGCATTAAAGCATAGACAATGCCACACAGGAGAAGTTATTTGACTAAACATTGCAAATATGCAGGAGTTATTCCTACCAGGCCAAGAATCCAGTCCAAATGAGACATTATAATCTTCCTTACCAGAGAAATACGAGAGCTAAAACTTCCTCAATTTTCATTTTACATGTAAAGTCAAACAAAATTAATAGGCACTCTAATATTAATAACAGTCCCAGTAAAAGTGAACTGATCCTCTTCCTTCGCAGCAATTACCATGTTCAACCTATTTTATCTGTAGTCAGTTTTAATATCCTAGGACAAAATTACAAAGGCCTTAGGAAATGAACAACCAAAAACATGACAGATTACCTTTTTTTGATTAAAAAATTATTTTTATTATTTTTATTTTATTATTTTTAGTGTTTATTTTTTTATTTTTGAGAGAGAGAGAAGGGGGGAGAGAGACACACACACACACACACACACACACACACACACACACACACAGAGCGCGAGCAGGGGAAGGGCAGAGAGAGGGGGAGACACAGAACCTGAAGCAGGCTCCAGGCTCTGAGCTGTCAGCACAGAGGCCGAAGCAGGGCTGGAACTCATGAACTGTGAGACCATCAGACCTGAGAGATCATGACCTGAGCTGAAGTCAGACGCCTAACGGACTGAGCCACCCAGGTGCCCCAACAGTTTACTTTTAATTGTGTTCACGTAGCATGTTAAAATATGTAGGGGTGCCTGGCTGGCTCAGTCGGTAAAGCACGTGACTCTTAATCTCAGGGTTGTGAGTTCAAGCCCCATGTTGGGCATGGAGCCTACTTAAAAAAAAGTAAAATGTATTCTTTAACTCAATTATTTGCCAAATGACACTCTCAAGAAACTGTATTATTACTCTAGGATTCGCTTAGAGACAGTCAGTTGGGTATATCATACCAAGAGAATACAGTTGACCTTTGAACAACATGTGTTTGAATTCTGTGGGGCCACTTATAAGTGGATTTTTTATAGAACAGTACTATAAATGTATTTTCTCTATAACATTTTCTTTTTTCCACCTTACTTTATAAGAACACAGCATTTAATACATATAATATACAAAACATGTATTGATGAACTGTTTCTATTATCAGTAAGGCTGCCAGTCAACAGTAGGCTATTAGTAGTTAAGTTTGGGGGGCAGCCAAAAGTTATATGTGCATTTTTCAGCTATGGGTGGGGAGAGGTGTCATTCCTAACCCCTGTGTTCTTCAAGGCTCCACTGTACAGCTGAACTGTGTCTGTTATGATTATCTTAAAGTTACATTTATCATCAGAGTAATCTAGAATCTACAGTTCCAACACTAAACAATGATATCTTAGCAAATACACAAAACTATGCTATGTAAGGAGGATGCTCTTGTTCCCATACTTTGAAGGGCTTCCAAGTTCATGATGTAAGACTAAAGAGAGGAATTGAAAATTTTAATGTAAGATTTTAAAAATTGCCCAAATTTCCAAGATTTGACATAAAAAGAGGGAGCCTAAAGGCCAAAGGATTTAAATCTTTTTGAAGACAGATAATTTTATAGGCAATGCTAGGGAAACAAATACTCAAATTTTCAACATCTCTGCCATATCATGAAGCAATATAGTATAGGCATTATGAGGCTTCAGAGCAGACTTCCTGAATCTCTATCCCATCACTTTCTTATGAGCCATGTGTCTTTGGGCAAGTTAATTAAACTCCTTAAGACTAAATTTCTTTATAAGTAAAGGCAGAAAATAATTAATAATGATCTGCCTATTATACCTACCTATCTATACCACAAGGGGGTATGAGAATTAAATGAAATAATGCATATACAGTATCTTATGTCACTTGTTTTCAGGAGAACTGTGGAAAAGCTTTTTTGTTACAGAGATAGGAGGAACATGTGGAAAATACCTGGGAGAACAGCCTAGGGTACTTACTGAAACTGTAATAATTATATAAAATGTAGCCAATACAACAGGAAGTAGACAAGGGTGTTAAAATTCCAAAGCATGTTTTTTCCGCTCCCTAACATTTAAATAAATATCTTCAAAAGGTGCAGGGGCGCCTGGGTGGTGCAGTCGGTTAAGCGTCCGACTTCAGCCAGGTCGCGATCTCGCGGTCCGTGAGTTCGAGCCCCGTGTCGGGCTCTGGGCTGATGGCTCAGAGCCTGGAGCCTGTTTCCGATTCTGTGTCTCCCTCTCTCTCTGCCCCTCCCCCGTTCATGCTCTGTCTCTCTCTGCCCCCAAAATAAATAAACGTTGAAAAAAAAAAATTAAAAAAAAAAAAAGGTGCATTAAAACCTTTATTTAATGGCCAATACTTATTCTGGGGTATAATAAGTATTATTTTAATACTTATTCTTGTATTATTTAATACAAATTACTAATTTGTATTAGTATTTATCTGCAATCCTGTACAGGACTAGAGTTATAAAAATTACAGATCAAACAAATCCTGGAAAGAAAATACAATGGCAATACAAACACCAATATCTATATACATTTTTTTTTCTTTACACTAGCTGATTTTCCAACATAATTTCCTTGTCACCCACTTTTTCCCATCAGTACAAAACTACAAAATTCACCTGCTTCAAATCCTGAGTTAAATACAGACTTATACCTTGTATTAAGGTCAGAACTTGGTCAACAGCCCTGTGATATTATTGGTCCTTAAGACAATCTAGTGGCTAAAAGAATGAGTATTTGCCACATTTTCTGTCTTAGATAATCCATCTTTAGTGCTGGTACTGGTTATGTTAGAAAAATCTTTAGATTTTTATGAATTGTTTGCCCTTCTATCTTCCCCTTAGTAGAGTCTCATTTTATGGACTAAGTCATCTGAGATGATAAAGGGGACAGCATTGTTAAAATGACCTTGATAAGGGGCATATGGTGATTAGCACTCAAGTTAGAGAAAATATTTAGCTTGAACTTAGGCCGTAAAAGAAAAACAAAACTAACACTGGGTGCATATTGATGATCCTGTTGCTTCATGAATCAGGCATTAAAAAATGAGCTCAAATTATCTAAGGTCAACAATACTATCTGAATGGAAGAATGTCCTATCTTTTTGTATCAAGACTGCTATCAAAATGTCTCCCCAAAGTTATCTTATTGTGAATTTTTATGCAATACACTAAAATAGTTTATAGATATTTTAAACAATGTCTAATGTGATATGGCAAAGTTCATGAAGAGTGTAATTCAGGAAGCCAAATCATACAAATGCTTAACAACTCCTCTGATGAAGTCCTAAACAAATAGTGAACATACTCCATTTTAAAAATAAAAAAGGGTTTCTCTAAGAATTATTCCTACGTTAATATGTACCACATGCTGACCCTAGATATTTAAGTGCATAGCATTTAAACAGCAAAATGTCTAGTTCAAACTGTTGGTGAAATAAAAACTAAATTTTACTTAACTCTCATCTAAACACTTTCATGTCTCAAATGAAATCAGCAACAGTATTTTCAACTTAAAGTACTGATAACAATAATTAAAGTATTTCCTTAGGTAGAGGCAAAGAAATCAGTGCCATTTAGCAGAATCTCTTGCAATTACAGATACTGGTCAATGAAATCCGTAATGTTCCTAAATCATAGGAGAAATCTAAAAGAATAAAAAGCAAGACCGATTGGGGGCAGAGGTAGATATTTTAAGGTCATCAGAAACAGGATACATTAGCTGACTGAGCCACCCAGGCGCCCCAGAAACAGGATACATTAAAACAAAGTTTTTATAAAACAACTGATAATGTATTGTTAGTATATGACTCAGGAATTGGGTAACTTGGACAGCTATATTTTAGAACTGTAAAAGCGAGGTTAATCTTAAAATAACCTTTAAAAATCAGTTTCAAAGCTACAGAGCTACTATCAATCAACAAGAATACTGAATTCTGACCTTTGGTGTCTGCATCTGTTATTTGCTCTTTGGCTACTTCCTCTTCTTCTTCAGCTATCGCCTGGAAGATGGCAGTCAGGAAGAAAAAAAGCAATTCACATAGTGGGCCTTCACTGTCATTTCCTACAAGAGCTTCCTCTAATACTTCTGTGAATAAAATGTTTAAAATGAATTTGAAGTTCTGTTCATGCACTGAAAAAACAACTCCATTGGAACAATAAACATTTTAATCGACAACAGCCTGTGCAATTATTTTTTTAAGTGTCCATTTATCAAAGTAGAGTATTATCCAAGGCAAAGTCTAAAAACAATTTATAATGATTACAATAAAATAAAACCATTAAGCCAAAAATCACTATATTCAAGAAAGTCAAGTCAGCCTCAGCAAATCAATACAATATTTCACCTTAAGTTTAAACTTCAGGTGCAAATTAAGGCACAAATTAAAAATTATAATTTTATTCTAATTTGAATAACAACGCCAAGATTTGTTACTGTTGCCCCGCTGCTCTCAGGAGCTATGTGGGACATTACCATTTACCAAACAGTGCATAGGAGAGGTAATCATTAGTATTAGATGTAATCTTTTATTTAAAATTTTAAAATCTAAATTTTTTTATGATCCTAATGTTGTATCCAAGTCACAATTGTTTATCTAATTTATCTTACCTAAACCAGTATTGTTTAGACCTTGATCTCTGAGGCACATGATGCATGCCTCAGCCAGCTCATAAAGAGAAATTGAGGGAATGTGAAAGCCCTCCTGAAGAATATACTCTTCTTAAAATAAGAGTGGCATTATAATTCTGTCTTTGAGGGTCTCTATTTTAAGAAAACTATTTTGGTATTTGACAATTCAAAAGCCAAAATGGGATCCAAAGCCCTCCTCAATCAATGTAGTTATTATAATGTTTACACAAAGTAAAAGTACAGAGTCAATACAGAATCACATAACAAAGGCAGGCATAACTTATCTCAAAATATGGCTGATGTCAATTCCTTCCTTCCCTACACTTTAACATCCTTCCCTACACTTAACGTAAACCCTCAAGGGGTCTATTCCTCCACTCCCTTGAATCCCAGCAGGCCTGACCAATGGACTATGACAGAAACAAGGCTTGCCACTTCCAGGCCTAGCCTTGGCAGTTTCTGTTCTCTTCTTCTTGGAGTTCTTAGCTGCCACATAACAAGTGTAGGCTACTCTGACGGAGTGGGATGCCACGTGGAGGAGCACTGAGTACCAGGCATGTGTGTGAGGAAGCTATCTTGACCATCCAGCCAGGTAAGCCTTCAGAGGACTCCAGTCCCAGTCACTCTCTGTAACCACATGAGAGATTCCAAGAACAGCTAACTCCACTGACCACAGAATTTTGAGAGATAATAATTTACTACTTTAAGCCACTAATTTTAGGGTGAACTGTAACACAGCAATTGCACTTGCCTAGGGTAACTCCCTCAGGAAACTCATCTTGAAGATCAAAAAGTTCCCCAAAAGCATTAAGAAACTCCAGAACCATCAGAGCATCACCAAAGATTTCAGGAGGTAGTCTAGTCTTCACTGGAGTTGGTTCTGGAAGTTCCTGAAAGATCAAATAATTTATATAACTATTTGAGCCAATTACAGAAAATTATAATAGATACATACTCTTTACCTAGTAAGATTTATTTCATGTAGACTAGTGGTTCTCAACCCTAGATGTTTATCACAATCACCTTTGGAACTTCTTAAAAATTGTTTTACAAGTTTATTTTTGAGAGAGACACAGACAGTGTCAGTGGGGAAGGGGCAGAGAGACAGAATCCCAAGTAGGCTTCACGTTGTCAGCACAGAGCCTGATGTGGGGCTCAAACCCACGAAACTGCGAGATCATGACCGAGACACCCAGGTGCCCTGGAACTTTTAAAATGATGTGTGTCTTGGCCTTATTCCAGCTTTATTAAATCACAGTCACTAGGGACTTTTTTCTTTATTGAACTAAGAACAACTTTGGGCTAAAGTATATTTCTCACTGCATTTTCTAGTTAAGAGGCACTTTTAACCTAAGATTCTGAGATCAGGCATTCGCTGTGCCAATATTATCTTCAATGCAGGATTTCCTTAGGATATAGAGTAGAATTAATCCACTGTCTACTGAACTTAGAAATGGTTCTTTATAAACTGAGATGAATGATAATACTGGATTATCAACGATCACACAAATGACCCATTAAGTCTGCAGAATAAGAAGCATTATCAAAGTTTGTTACAAAATACTAATAATGCTGTTTTGGAACTCGAAATATAGCATTTGTTTAATTGGCTATTCCTCTTAAATATGAAGAAGCCACTATGAAAGAAAAATTTCATCAGCAAAGCCACATAGGGCACACAGAGCATGGGTGTGAAACATCACATAACATACTTATACCTTAAGATCGTCACATTCCATATCTTCTCTAGGTTTACTCCACTGTTTTAAGTATTCCATATATTTTCGTTTTTCTTCACGTAATTTTTCTCTTTCCTAAAACAAAAGGTTCATAAAGTTTCTTATAAGAACTTTGGCTTTTTAAAAAACTTTTTTTAATGTTTATTTATTTTTGAGAGAGATAGACTGCAAGCAGGTGAGGGGCAGAGAGAGAGGAAGACACAGAATCCAAAGCAGCTCCAGGCTCCAAGCTGTTAGCTCACAAACCCCGAGCTCGAGCTTACAAACCCCAAGATCATGACCTGAGCCGAAGTCGGACATTCAACCCACTGAGCCACCCAGGCACCCCACTTCTAAGAACCTTGTAAAGCAGCATCATTATCACCTGAGAACTTGTAACAATTACAAATAGCTGGGCCCCATCCCATACCTACTGAACAAGGAATTCTGGGGTTGGGATCAAGAGTTGATTTTGTTTGTTTGTGTGTTTTTCACTTTTTAAATGTTTATTCATTTTTGAGAGAGAGCATGCACGCACGCGTGTGGGGGAGGGGCAGAGATAGAGGTAGACACAGAATCCAAAGCAGGCTCCAGGCTCCAAGCCATCAACACAGAGCCCGACATGGGGCCTGAACCCATGAACAGTGGGATCATGACCTGAGCCAAAGTCGGACACTCAACAGACTGAGCCACTCAGGGGCCCCAACAGTTGATGTTTTCATTAAATCTTTCTGGTGATTCTGATGCATGTTAAAGTGTTAGAACCACTGATCAAAACAACACCTGCCAATACAACTGCTATAAATATGGAAAATGTCTCACACATAGTAGCTCCTGGATAAATATTCATTCAATCTGACTCTGCCTACAGCAGCTCTATTTCAAATCAATTAAATCTTGACAAAGTAAAGTAACAAATTATTAGAGTACCTAAAATAAAACCTCCTCCTATATTTGAAATATAGTTGTTATTTTCAAGATTCATTTAACCCTAACAGCTTAGGGATACACAGAGGGACCAGTAAGTAAAAGCAATTATCAGAACACAGTTGGTGGACTTCTTTTTCTTTTATTCCCGACCATTTCTCTTGCTCACTTGGTCTTTTGATACTTCTTGGTTCTGGTATTTGAAACTGCAAGGTAAATAATGACCCTAAAAAGTCTCCAGTGAAGCAGAGTATAAATAATTTTTATTTATTACATTATATACTTATTTTCCAATAAATGTTTAACGTATGTTAATATTATTCTCTTCCTTTGAAATTTAGGACCACTGAAGGTAATAGATGTGCACTTACCAAATTTTTAACATAAAGGGACTAGAGACAGTTACAGAACTTATTCATTGTGCTTTAAATAGTCTGCTGTACTAAATCTTCCACTCCCCACCCCAGATAATTCTTGTAGGATGTAATAAGATGGGTGTTCTCAATCATTGTTGCTAAGAATGTAAATAAGCACATGTTTAGCAAACAAATATCCACATATGTTTGTATAGAAAGTTTTTAAAATGTTCTTACCCTTTGACATAAGATTCTACTTCTACAAATTTATCCAGGGACATAATCCAAAAATAGGAAAGACTCTTATTCATAAATTTGAACGGGTATCATCATTTATGAGCAAAAATTATAAAGCACTTACCTGTATCTATTTGATTAACTGTTACACAGTCACTAAAAATTCCACCTTAGTTTATTTATTTAAGCATGAAAGTATGCTTACAACATTTTTAAAAACGTGTTTTTAAAATTTTTATTTATTTTAAGGGGGAGAGAGAGCATATGCATGTGTGCACATGCAAGCAGGAAAGGGGTAGACGGGGAGAAAGAAAGAACCCCAAGTAGGCTCCAGACTGTCAGCGCAGAGCCCAATGTAGGATTTGATCTCTTCAAAGATAGTGAGAGAGATAGTGACGGGAGCCAAAATCAAGAGTTGGATACTTAAGACTGAGCTACCCAGCAGCCCTACAATAATGTTAAATAAACAAAAATACAAAATTATAAATGCTGTATCTCTCTTTTTTAGGGCCCAGAATAAAGATTAGAAATAAATTAATCAAAGTGTTAGGAGAAAATGCGATCTCAGGGCACCTGGGTGGCTCAGTCAGGTGTCCGACTTTGGCTTAGTTCATAATCTTGCAACTCGTGGGTTCCAGCTATGCACTGGGCTCTGGGCAGAAAGCTCAGACCCTGGAGTCTGTTTCGGACGCTGCCTCCCTCTTTGTTTCTGCCCCTCCCCTACTTGTGTTCTCTTTCCAAAAAAAAAAAAAAAAAAAAAAAAAAAAGCTACCTCTAAACATTACCATTTAGATTACAAGTGGTTTTCTTCTAATATTTTTTTTAAGTGCAGTTGCTTTTCTTTCCTTTTTAAATTGTTTTTAATGTCTATTTATTTTTGAGATAGAGCACGAGCAGGGGAGGGACAGAGAGAGGGAGACACAGAATCTGAAGCAGGCTCCAGGTCCGAGCTGTCATCACAGAGCCTGATGGCCCAACATGGGGCTTGAACTCATGAACCTCAAGATCATGACCTGAGCTGAAGTGTGATGCTTAACCAACTGAGCCACCCAGGTGCCCCCTTCTAAATTTTCTGGAGTGTACATGTATTAGATACTTCCATCCCCATCCTAACCAATGGCCTATTTGAAACAGTTCAAGAAACTACAGGCAATTTAAATGAGCACAGTGTGTAACAGGATCATCTAGGGCCACTTGTAAATATCCCAGAAAACCAAGGACACTGACTGACTCTGGAAGAAAACAGCTACAGAATTCTCTAGGGAATATCTACAACTAAAGATTATAAGAGATTTGCTGAGCAATCTATTTTTACAGATACTTTATTCTTCAAGGAGAATAAGAACACTCTTTCTTGTTATTTGCAGATTTTGTTTTTTTGTTTGGAAACAGCAAGAGCGGGGGAGAGAGCAAAGGGGGGAGGGAGGGAGAGACAGAATGAGAATCTTAAGTAGGCTCCAGGCTCAGTATGGAGCCTGACACGGGGCTTGATCCCACAACCCTGGGATCATGACCTGAACTGAAATCAAGAGTTGGACACTTAACTGACTGAGCCAACCAGGGGTCTTGATCTTATTGTATTTTTTCTAATCACATATTTTACTTTTGCAAGTTTTATGCATATCATTTTCCCTAAATTAGAAAGTCTAAATAATGAAGAAAATCAACTTTAAAATTGTACTTAAGGGGCTTTAGGGTGTAAAGGCCACGTATTTACATGTTGAACCTTAAATTACTAAATTTTCCAAAGCAAAAGAGAGATAAATCAATAAGTGTTTATCCAGCACTCTATGAACAACTAGAAATGTGAATCAAAGTGGTAAAAGCATTTAAAAATTAACTATGAATTTAAATATGTAAAATACTATTATATAGACAGCATAGCTAAAATACTTGAATGAATACCTTTTCTCTTTCAATTTTAAGTCTCTCTTTTTCTTCTTTCTTCTTCAGTCTCTCTTCTTCAACAATTTTCTTCAATTCTTCCTTCTTTTTCTCTTTATCTTCCTTTTCTTTTTTCTTTGCTTCTAGGGCATCTGCTTTTTCTCTTTTTAATTTAGCCTTTTCAAAAGCTGTAGAGAAGGTCAAACTTAGAACTGTTCACAGACAGAAAACAACACATTTTTTAATGTAACAAAAGAATTCCTGAAATAATTTATGGTTAAATGGGATCAGTAGACTCAGGTGTTGTAAACTGCTGGAGGGAGCCAGCAGGTGATTCAAATGGGAAAGCAAGTTGGCTGCATTTAAGACAAACTACTGACCAGGGACAAACATACCTGCTATTTCAAAGCCCTGCTGTGAAGCCCTGGTCCTAAGACCAGGAGCAAAGTATCACCTTTTTAGAAAAGCAGAATCTCTTCTCCCACCCAGACCTACTAATTCAGAATCTTCATTTTAATAAGATTCCCAAGTGATTCATATGTACAGTCACATCTGGAAAGCACTGTTTTATAAAGCAAAAAAATGGCCCCAAACAGTCTGTAAGCCATGGAAACTCCAATTTGTGCTTAATCTAAGCATTAGCTTGGTTTAACAGAGGATATGCTCTCCCTTGAAATATTGTTTTAAGAGATGAACACAGGTTTTATTCATCATAAAAATTTATAGATACCTAAGGGGCAAGAAATATTTATGCTTACAAGGAAAAAAAAAAAAAAAACCCAAATAACAGAAATATGCCATTTCAGAAAGAGAAATATTCTTTCCTGTACCTAAACAGTTGTTGAAGAGAATGTTAAAACTCACCCAGTGACTTCATTTCTTCTTGCTTCAAAAGTTTGTCTCTTTCTTTAGTAGCTTTGTTCTTATAACCTGCAATTGTTTGTTTATTAACAACATTGTCTTCCTAAAAAAACAGAGAAACTAGTTATAGAACACCACAACTTTTCAGACAGATGGTCTGCCTTGTTCTTACAATAATAATAAAGTTTTAAAAACTCTCATCAATTATACTTTCCTTATACTACAATGAGGTTTTATTCTAAGCCTAACAAAACTTTAATAACTTTAATCATAGTAACATACAGAATATGAGGTTAGTTCTATAGTTCTACAAATTAGTACAAAAACCTCCCAGGAAAAACAACTGGTAATCTACAAGGACAGCCTTAAATATATGCATTAGAAAAAACAAAAAATTTTTCTAAGGTACCTTATAAACTAAATGGCATAGACATCAAATATGAAAGAAGTGCATGTCAAAAATATTCTTGTGGTAAATGTTAATAATGTCAAAAGGTTTTATTTTATTTTATTTTTATTAAAAAATTTTTTTTCAACATTTTTTTACTATTGAGAGACAGACACAGAGCGTGAGCAGGGGAAGGGTAGAGAGAGGGGGAGACACAGAATCTGAAGTAGGCTTCAGGCTCTGAGCTGTCAGCACAGAGCCAACGCGGAGCTTGAACTCACAAACTGCGAGATCATGACCTGAGCCAAAGTCGGTCAAGCAACCAACTGAGCTACCCAGGCACCCCAAAAGGATTTATTTTTATGGTACTTCTTGTGAGCATAATGGTGTGTAACATGTTTAGTGTGATATTTTTATTATTTCATATTTTTTAAACGTTCTTCATGTTTTGATTTCATGATTTATTCCCTGTATTTCAGTAACTGCTTATATGCTTGCTTCCACTTTGGTATAAAATCCCTGTGGCATTAAAGCTATGTCTAATTCACACTTGAGACTTCTACAGGCTTCACTGCTAAGTAGTTTTCAACGCACAGTACATACACTGTATATGAAGGAATGTGTTCCTTCCTAAAGCTATGTGGGTGAGGGGAGCCAAACACTGCTCTTGATTATGAATAGTTTTATTAAGAGCTACAATGTAGTTTTTATCCATTCTCTACTTACCTGGCTAATAGATACTCGTTTGGGAGGTCTCCCTCTTCTTCTGTTAGCAGGACTGAAGATAAATGTGGGTGGATCATCAGGAAAGAAATAAGAAAAATCTTGTTCTGCTATTTTATATGTTGAAAGAGATGACGCCTTCATAAAAAAAATATAGGGTACAATAATAACATAATTAGGAAACCATTTATAGATGTACTCTAAAATGTCATGTATGACTGCTGTTAAAGACCAGGTTGAAAAGATTTCGACACAGAATTTCATGTGTTAATATACAGTATTACACATTTTAGCTGATTTACTTAATCTATTATTAATTAGCTTTACCAGAAGGAAAACCACAATGCAAAGAATTTTTTCACATAAAATACACAAGAATGTTTCAACAGTTTCTTAAATTCTAAAACCATTACAAAATTACATTTATATAATAATCTTTTGCAGTTTGCTTTGTTTTGACTAATTTTGTATGGAATTTTCTATGTAAATAAATAATCCAATGACTTAACATTTAAAGTCCACTGTGCTTGGGCTGGCTCAGTCAGTGAAGGAGGTGACTCTTGATCTCAGAGTTGTAAGTTTGAGCCCCACTTTGGATGTTAGAGATTACGTAAAAATAAAATCTTTAAAAAAAACCCCACTGTATCAACCCAATACATTTTTTCTCAACCATTTCTTAACTACTGTACATTTTAGACCCCCCCCCCCCATTCAGGGTGATAACTTAAAGACTTTTTTTTTTAATTTAAAGACTTTTATCAAATTTTAGGGGCGCCTGGGTGGCGCAGTCGGTTAAGCGTCCGACTTCAGCCAGGTCTCAATCTCGCCGTCCGTGAGTTCGAGCCCTGCGTCAGGCTCTGGGCTGATGGCTCAGAGCCTGGAGCCTGTTTCTGATTCTGTGTCTCCCTCTCTCTCTGCCCCTCCCCCGTTCATGCTCTGTCTCTCTCTGTCCCAAAAATAAATAAATGTTAAAAAAAAATTTTAAAGACTTTTATCAAATTTTATTTAAAAAAAAATTTTTTTTTAACGTTTATTTATTTTTGAGACAGAGAGAGACAGAGCACGAATGGGGGAGGGTCAGAGAGAGAGAGGGAGACACAGAATCTGAAACAGGCTCCAGGCTCTGAGCCGTCAGCACGGAGCCCGACGTGGGGCTCGAACTCACGGACCGCGAGATCGTGACCTGAGCCGAAGTCAGACACTCAACCGACTGAGCCACCCAGGCGCCCCAAGACTTTTATCAAATTTTAAAGCTGATGTGGCAGACAGCAGAAATGCTGAAAAATTATCAACTTTCAATAGAGTTTAAGTTCAGAGAAGTCAAACACATTAAAAAAAAATTTTTAATGTTTATTCATTTTTGAGATAAAGCATGACTGGGGGAGGAGCAGCGAGGGAGACACCGAATCCGAAGCAGGCTCCAGGCTCTGAGCCGTCAGCACAGGGCGGGATGTGGGGCTTGAACCCACACGAACCGTGAGATCATGACCTGAGCCAAAGTCGAATGCTTAACCGACTGAGCCCCCCAGGCATCCTGAAGTCAAACTCATTCCTACCAGAAGTGGTGTGGTTCTAGGATAACCGCTAAATCCAAAAAAGTTTCAGAACCTGTTCACCTTTCATTCATGTCCAACTTTAACCTTTTTATTTTTGATTAGTAATTCTGAAGATTACTTTTGGCCTAACAGCCAAGATCATTATTCTTTCTTTCTCTAGAAGAAAACATGCTACTTATAGAAATATCTTTCAGAAAATGTATAAGAAAATGATACAAAAATTTAAATTTTTAACAAAACTGAAACACTTCAACTGGGGATTAAATTTTCTATGTAGTAATTGTAATCTTAGTGGATAGAACATAGCTTTTAACATTTAAAATTCAATTAGTTCTGGCCATCATAATAAATCAAGACTCTATTTAAAGATTCTACATTAAAGTCTATTAAGATGGTTGTTGACTATCCCATATATATAACGCCTGAATATACAAATGCCCATACGTATAAAGATATGAGTGGCTTCTTTTCAAATATATATGCTCAAAAAAGGTCAAAATAGGCTTTAATACATTAATTGCCAATGTTCCTTATTTATACATACATAATACACAATAAACTAATATATCTTTGTGTTCTTTTAGCACTCCTAACAGCAGACTACACTTACCACATCAGGATCAAACTTTATTGTCTTTGGGTGTGTGTGTGTGTGTGTGTGTATGCATATGTGCTTGCAACATGTATGCAAGTACACTAGAAAACCCATAAATAATCTTTTGTTACTCAAAGAGAAAATTGTTTACTGTCACTTTAACTTTCATTTACTTATTAAAAAATTTTTTTTTATGTTTATTTATTTTGAGAGAGAGAGAAAGCACAAACGGGGGAGCGGCAGAGACAGAATCCCAAGCAGGCTCTCCACCATCAGCATAGAGCCTGATGTGGGGCTCGAACTCATGAACTGCCAGATCATGACCTGAACTGACATCAACAGTTGGACGCTTAACCAACTGAGCCGCCCAGGCACCCCTAATTTTCATGTATTTATTACGCTGAACTTCTGTTCATGTTTATTGACTACTTTCCTTGGTAAAAAACCGCTGATGCTCTTTATCATTTTCTCCCAATTGGGTTGTTTTTGTTAATTGATATTAAGAGATTTTTGTAAATTAGGGAAATTGGTCAACTTGCTATTTATGATACACATACCACAGCTAACTATTCACATACTGGCTGACTACCTCCCTGTGCTAGGTACTGTTCTAGCCACTTCTCACAAGTATTTGATTCATTAGCTTTTTGGAAGCTTCCTTTTAACATGGCTACCTGTGGTTTTAAATGATGCATAGATTGAGCACAATTTAAGCATTTTCTTATTATCAAGACAAATACATAAATATGCTCACATTAAAAAAATTATTTTTCAGATGATTCTATCTTATGTTTTTAAGTTTTTATATTTCATCCATCGTGAAGTTTGATCATGCCTATTTGTCTATTTTTCTACTGGGGTACTTATGTTTTTCTAATTGATTTGAGTTCCTCACTGTATTAACTGAAAGTAGTTTTCTTCTAGCACTTTGCCCTTGAAATGCATTCATTACATTTTTATTTTATTTTTTTTGTTTATTTATTCTGAGAGAGAGACAGCATGTGCACAAGTGAGGGAGAGGTAAAGAGAGGGAGAGAGAGCATCCCAGGCAGGCTCCACACCATTCACACAGAGCCTGAAGCTGGCCTCGAACTTATGAACGGTGAGATCATGACCTGAGCCAAAGTCAAGAGTGGGATGCTTAACTGACTAAACCACCCAGGTGCCCCTCATGATGTTTTTAAACCTAAATAAGTTTATATTTCAAATCAGTCTTATCCTTGGTATTTCTTTCCTCTTGTTCTTTAGTATGCATAACATTAAGAATTGTTTCATTTCATTTCCTTTTTTCCCTCCTTTGTTAGATCTAACTTTGTTTTTCCAAAGTTAACCAAGTGTCCCAGTTTTATTTGTTAAATAATCTATCTTGGTCTCTAGAGATCTTAAATGCTATTTTTCACAGAGTAAATTCATATATCCTTTTTTAAACATTTATTTCCTTTTGATATAACACATATTATGTGTTACACAAATCTTAATCATACGGTAGCTGATTTTTGACACATGCATACATCCCTCTACCCATTCCACTGCTTTTTTACATATTTCTCCCAATATGAGTAAAGTATTTCTCAATTAAAAAAATTAGTTTTTGTTTTACCATTTAACTTTCGTTACACATGTGAGATTTCTAAACTTGATTTTTCCCTTTTAATGTTTCTGAATAAAATATAAGCCATCTGCTTAGTATTGGTCTCTGATGTTCTTTTTATTATATATATTGTTTTCTTATCCAGTAGGATCTGTTCTTTGAACTTATTTTTGTTTTTTTTTTAAATATATGAAATTTACTGTCAAATTGGTTTCCATACAACATCCAGTGCTCATCCCAAGAGGTGCCCTCTTCAGTACCCATCACCCACCCTCCCCTCCCTCCCACCCCCCATCAGCCCTCAGTTTGTTCTCATTTTTTAAGAGTCTCTTATGCTTTGTCTCTCTCCCACTCTAACCTCTCTCTCTTTTTTTTTTCCTTCCACTCCCCCATGGGTTCCTGTTAAGTTCTTCAGGATCCACATAAGAGTGAAAACCTATGGTATATGTCTTTCTCTGTATGGCTTATTTCACTTAGCATCACACTCTCCAGTTCCATCCACGTTGCTACAAAGGGCCATATTTCATTCTTCCTCATTGCCACATAGTACTCCATTGTGTATTGAACTTATTTTTGTAAGCCAGAACCACACTTAGAAAAATATAGTTGCCTCCTTCCCCTATAACATTTTCTTTTTCTAAGTTTTCCATCTATTATCACCTGTCTTGGTTGATTTTTTTTTTTTTTTTTTTACAAGGGGAAAAAAAAGTACACTACCTGAGCCACCTAGTAATTCTAGCAATTGCAAAATAGTATTTAATCCTTAAACAGAGAGAAAATTAGTAACAATTGGCTACAGATAAAAAGAACTATTTTCTTTTTTATTTTATTTAATTTTTTTTTAATGTTTATTTATTTTTGAGACAGAGAGAGACAAAGCATGAACGGGGGATCAGAGAGAGGGAGACACAGAATCTGAAACAGGCTCCAGGCTCTGAGCTGTCAGCACAGAGCCCGATGCGGGGCTCGAACTCACGGACTGCGAGATCATGACCCGAGTTGAAGTCGGCTGCTTAACCGACTGAGCCACCCAGGCACCCCAAAAAGAACTATTTTCAATCAACTTTGAAATAACATTTCTGGGGTGCCTGGGTGGCTCAGTTCGTTAAGCACCAACCCTTGATTTTGGCTCATGTCATGATCTCATGGTTGTGGAATCAAGCCCTGCATTGAGCTCTGTTTTGGGCATGAAGCCTGTTTGGGATTCTCTCTCTGTCTCCCTCTGCCCACTGTCTTTGCCCATGTTCTCTCTTTCTAAAAAAAAAAAAAAAAAATTTCTGCAATGTTTTAACTATGTAACACAGCCCATTTCTCTCTCTTCTTCCTTCCAACAAATAATTTCACTGCTCTGATTACCTTAATTTTAATGACTCCATCTTGTGGTTCACAGTGTTGCTTCAGAAAAAGCTTTAATTTATCACGAGAAAATAGGTGTTTTCTCCGGCTACAGTGGAAAAAGGAGGAGAAAGAGTAAAGTGTTAGTATAAAAGAATGCAGTTTGAACTCTATAATCTCTGTAAACCCATAACCTTCATTTCAAGCCTAGGAAAAGGACAATTCATTTTCCAATGGTATTTATGTAGAAGTTATGAGAAACTTCACAAATATTTATGTAGAATGTTATAATATCTACTCAAGTGGATCTATTATAAATGTTTGTTACAAAAATAGTATATGCATTTGGTGCTTAAGAACCATTTAGAAATCAAATAAACCTCAAGGAAAATATATTACAGAGAGTAAACCAAATTTTTAAAAATTAGATGATCATTCCTCCAAATACCACCATTAAAATTCTTTAAAAAAATTAAAGTCAGTAGATTACCAGATGTCACATAACACTGTCAACATTTAAATGGATATTTTGAACATTCTTGAACACAGGTTTTATCAAATTCTAAAATAAATTCATAGGATTAAGGTTCTAAAAACAGAGGCACCTGGTGGCTCTGTTGGTTAAGCAACCAACTGTTACTTTTGGTTTAGGTCATGATCTCACGGTTGTGAGGATTGAGCCTCGTGTCATGGAGCCTGCTTGAGATTCTCTCTCCCTCTCCCTTTGCCCCTCCCTGGCTCACACACACGCTTCTGAGCTCTCTCTCTCTCTCAAAAAAATATTCTAAAAATTTTCTATTTTTGATTCTCCTTGGCCCCAAATTGAGAAAAACACAAACATAACACAACCAAAAACAAAACAAAACAAACTCCAAACATTCAAATATTTCTGGAAAAGTTCTGGAAGGAAAGTAAACGTTGTTGTTGTTTTAATGTTTACTTATTTATTTTTGAGAGAGAGAGAGAGCACACACAAGGGAGGGGCACAGAAAGAGAGAGAGAGAGAGAGAGAGAGAGAGAGAGAGAGAGAATTCTAAACAGGCTCCACGTAGAGCCCAATGAGGAGCTCAAACCCACGAACAGTGAGATCATGACCTGAGCCAAAGTCAGATGCTTAACTGACTGAGCCACCCAGGTGCCTCGGAAATTAAATGTTTTAACTGAATTCAATGTATTCCTTTCAAGAAAAAGTCAAATTAAAAGCTTCTATGAGTGAATGAACAAGACAGAAGTTTTAAAGTAGTAGCCTCCTCAAAATGTATATTCTTTTCATATATAAAGGATTATAGGAAAGAAAGGATTGGTTTACTGTGCTATCCTAGCACCATACATACAATACATGACAATAAGAAGGTAATTATCTTTTGACTATTGAATAAATATACTAGTCCTCAAGAATGATATTGTCCTACATGGCACCCACTAGCCACATGTGGTGTTTTTGTTTTTTTAACCTTTTTTAATTTATTTTTGAGAGAGACAGAGTGCAAGCGGGGGAGGGGAAGAGAGAGAGGGAGACACAGAATCTGAAGTAGGCTCCAGGCTCTGAGTTGTCAACACAGCCACATGCAGGGCTCGAACTCACCAACCTCAAGAGATTATGACCTGAGCCCAAGTCGGATGCTTAACTGAGTGAGCTACCCAGGCACCCCTTATTTATTTATTTACTTATTTAGGGTGGGGTAGGGGCAGAGAGAGAGGGAGAGAGATAATCCCAAGCAGACTCCACACTGCCAGCGTGGAGCCTGAGGCAAGGCTCAGACAATGAGTTCATGACCTGAGCCAAAATCAACAGTCAGACGCTTAACCAACTCAGCCACCCAGGTGCCCATATAGTGAATCTTCTTAATCAAACATAATTATTGTCTTTTAAACCAGCATAGATAGAAACCAAGTTTTACCTGATCTGTGTTGCTTTAACAATAGCACACTCATACAATTCTTTTTTAGTGGGTTGCACCTTGTACTTGAATAATAAGGGGTCAACTGCATCTTTTTTCTTCCTAAAAAGAGCAAAGACACAAATCAGTTAATAATTCGTCTGAAAATGTGAGCTTTTAAATGGAAATCTAGTTTCTAAGAACATACTGTCACAGAATCTAAGGAGTTTTTAGTTTAGGATTAAAAAAAAATTTTTTTTAATATTTATTATTTTTGAGAGAGAGACAGAGTGCGAGCAGGGGAAGAGCAGAGAGAGAGGGAGATAGAATCTGAAGCAGGCTCCAGGCTCTGAGCTGTCAGCACATAGCCCGACGCGGGGCTCAAACTCATGAGCCATGAGATCATGACCTGAGCTGACTGACGTCAGACATTTAACCGACTGAGCCACCCAGGCACCCCAGTTTAACTAGAATTTTATAAGTTACTGACATCCCTCACAAGTTTATTAGCCAAAATAGTACAAAGCACTATTTTATCTTAGGTAGGTATTTTACTCATTCAATAAATTTTCCTGTGTGAAGAAATCAACTAGAGATGAGTAAGCACTGAGTACCGAGTTTAGATAAGATAAATTTGTAAACAAAATAGCTCTTGGATTTGCTTTTAAGCTTTCTTCTTCATAGCTATGTAATCCAAGAGCAAAAGTGGAGATAATGTAGTTTACCCTGTTTTAAGACCTGGCAGAGGCTATACCTTTAATCCTTGCCTCCACCAACTTCTCATCTTTTCTTCCCTTTGAGGACGCATTCATCCATCTATCCAATAAATAGTTAAAAGCCTATAATGTGCCAAATACTAAACAATAAGGATTAAGTAGTGAACAAAATAGAACTATACTGGGGAGATACAGGCAAACAAACAAAAATACACAACAGAGTAGGTGGTAAGTGCTATCAAGGGAATACACCGCCAGGTAGAGGTACTCTATTTTAGATAGTGACAGTCCTGATAAATTGACCAGATAGGGCTTATAGGAACTTAACATTTAAGCAGAGATCTGAAAGAAAAGAGGGAGCAACTCATGAGAAAATCTTGAAAATAAGTTTAAAGGAAGAGAGAAAGGAGTGTAAAGGCCTGGGGTGGATGTAGGCATGGTTTCTACAAGAAGCAGAATAAATAAGGAGAATAAAAGAAGATACAGCCAGAGAGGAAATAGAAGGGCTAGATTATAGGCCACCATTTAGATTTTACTCAGAAAAGACACTAGAGGATACTGAATAATGGGGTGATAATGATTTAACTTATCAGATCAGAAAGATCACTCTGGCTGCCAGATTACGGGGCAAGAGTGCAAACAAGGATATTCTTTAGAAAGGTAATGCAATGAACCAAGTGAGAACTGATGGCACAACAGACTAAGGTGGTAGTGGTGCAGCAGGGAGACAAGTGGTTGGACTCTTAAAAAGCTGCCCCTGTGCACGCAAGTGCATATGTAACGGGGTGTAAGTAAGGGTTACTGAGAAGAAAATGATATGAAAGGATGACAAAGGAAGCATTCAGCAATGAGGGTCAGATACAGTCAAAGTGATATAAATACAGTAAACACAAAGTGGGGGGTGGGGAGAGACTCCACACAAAAGGGATGCAGGAGACAATCACACAAATAAAACTGAAGTGTTCACCTTTAACAGCATTAACTTCCTAGTTGGAAGACCAAGGATCTTTACATGGAGACCCAGGATACATAGAAACTAGAAGATATATTTAATCATTCACCCTGACTATATGAAATGCAATCTAATATTTTCTATTCTATTAAAGTTCCTCATTAAATTAATTTCACAACATACATGAGGCCATAATCTGCAGTTTGAAAAGCACTGTTCCAAAAGAGCCAAAGAGAGAGAACTCTAAGTGTTCAGAGAACAATACTGATGTGGGTTTCCAATAAAGGAATTTCTTGAAATGAAAAGAGGGGAAAAAAGAAAAACAAGTTTTAATGAATCAGTGGCAGGTGTTCAAGAACAACAGATTTGATTGACTGAGTTTTTAATCTTAATATAGTTTTCTGAAGAGGTGTTAACTTAGCAATTAATCACTACCATTTTATACATATAGGGGATGATCAAGTAGAATTAAAAGATTACTAAAAGTGGCAGTATATAATTTTATTTTAAGTCATAATTATAAATTTGTTTATATATTATTTGTTTATAGAAAACTTGTTTGTGGACTTTATCTTAATGGATTTAAGGCTATAAAAAGGTGACTTTTCATGTATAAAATTATTTTTTTGTTTTTTCTTGCTATGTCATGAAATTCATTTGTGAAAATAAAGCATAATAGAATCAAAATCTTTTTTTCCAATTAGTGCAAATATTCTTATGGGGGTTTTGTTGCAACTCTTACACAAAACTCTATACAGGATAAAAATCATAATTGGATTCTTTCCAAAGAAGTACAGTTATTAGAGACCAACAGAAACTGCTTATCATATGGATTCACCTATAAGACAGGAATTAAAAGACAATATTAAAAAGAAACCCCATTTTAATAATTTTTCTTCCTTGCTTCCTAAAGCCTAGGCCTAAACAGCTGGAATACTAAATGGAATGTAGTGACCTTAACCATGACTGTGACTAATGGACTGATTTTATTGCCAACAAGTGCAGATCTGTTACCAGTTCTATATAGCACACTAACACCTAATGTTACATTTATAGAAATCAGATTGCTATTCCAATGATTTATTCATAAAATTTTATCATTTATTTTATAAATATATAATATTTCAATATGCCCATTATATATGTTAAATTTTAGTTCTACTTTTATTTTCTCAAAATGGAAATTCCATTTGTTGCTATTCCATGGTAATACTGGTAATACAAAAGCAATTAAAATTTTTTTAACAGTACAATAGAAATGACAAAAGACCAGATAATTAAGCTTTCAGCACAAATGGTTACTTATGGGTTTTTTGTTTTAATTTCAAATGCTAACCTTCTCATACATTAAAATTTCATATATGAATTACAATTAGCAAAACAATTAGGTCTACTTCTTTAAAAATAACACTCAGATTCTGTAATCTTACTAACAATTAAGCAGGTTAACAATATAGTCAGATTACACTGCATGAAGAAAGTCAGTACATAAAGAATTTTAAACAGGATATACAATATATTCCTCAAGGTTCCTAGTTTTTCCTTGTGCTCTTGCAAATTACCACTAGGATATAAGATGTTACCAAAAATGTATCTTGTTCATGTACTATTTTCAAGTTAGGATAATGTTTTTATGATATTTTAAAACTTTAAATAATACCTGCCTAGATAGGACTGCATAAAACACTGATCCATTGTAAAGGGCCTTAACTTTGTAAAGCCTTAAATCACAATAGCAGAGTATATTATTACAAAGTATTATTTACCTACCAATCTGAGTTGCCACAGATACTGTACTTAGTTTCTTCTACAAACCCTAAAAGCAACTAAACACACTGACGTATACTTGGCATACCTGCCTACTAAAATCAGATGGTAAGCTAGTGAATATTTTCAGGACTTTCAGGACTGTTTTAGTTGGTACTGTCTATCAGTTTAGTTCAATTTTCGGAGAATTTGTGATTGCAAAGGAGCAAATTGTACTTGGCTCTTTCATTAAGAAAGGAAATTTGTATCATGTAGTTACAGAGACTGGTCTCAACAAGATGTGAGGGTTTTCAAATATAAATTTTCTTTAAATATTTTAGTAACTTTGAAGGGAGAGGAACAATAGTAGACATAAGTATAACATTACTCAATCCACACTTGATGGGCAAACATGAGATGAGTAAAGGAACACTAAGAGCAGATACACAATATGCATGTTTCAAAGAGCAGGACTAACAGATAAAACCCTAAATCTGTTATGTTCTATATGATGCAAATTAAATTATCTTCTCTAGTCTTAACTTTTATTTACTGCTACAATTGTGAGAGTAGCAAGTCAATTTTTAAAATAAAATTTGCTTATATATACATAAAATAAATGAATAATTTTAAATTTAAACTATTCTTTATATTATATAATCTACACAAAGTATCCTAACTGTATAAAATTAGCCTCATCTCATTCTTAAGTATATTTAGATCCGTACAGCAAAGGCTCTGTCATGAATCCCATGGTAAATAGCTGAAGGAGAAAATGACTTCATAGTGTTATTCTATTTTTTTTTTTAATTTTTTTTTTCAATGTTTATTTATTTTTGGGACAGAGAGAGACAGAGCATGAACGGGGGAGGGGCAGAGAGAGAGGGAGACACAGAATCGGAAACAGGCTCCAGGCTCTGAGTCATCAGCCCAGAGGCTGACGCGGGGCTCGAACTCCCGGACCGCGAGATCGTGACCTGGCTGAAGTCGGACGCTTAACCGACTGCGCCACCCAGGCGCCCCCATAGTGTTATTCTAGAACCCAGTTCTGGCAAAGATGTTGGAGAGTTCTGCAAGAATGTTAAGCTGAGGGTCAAAGAGCACTAAAATGTATAAGGCTGCAATGTCCATGACTTTGTCCATGGCTTTGTGATAAGAAGAGTAACAATTTTCTCAGCCTCTTTCACAAATATAGTTTAAGAAACATATGTTTAAGGTGTTAATACCCATCCTCAAAATAAATAAGTAACCTGCTTCCTAAAACCCTGACTGCTGCCCGCCAACAAAAGCTGACCTACAAAGGTAAATATGTAGTTTACTGTTTAATTCAATCAGATTCTGCAGTCCATGCCCAGACTGAGGAGTAAGCTAATAATATGTTGTTCTGAGAGAAAGCAACTTTATAAAAAGTCAAGCCTTTAATTTCTTACTTTTACTGATGTAAAACTAACTTTGAAAAAATTAATGAATATGCTCCCCCAAATGTATCAAAATATTCTATTAAAAAAAATCTGATGACTAGAATATATAAAGAACTCATAACTGAACAAAAGGACAAATAAGCCAATGTAAAAATTGGCACAGGACTTGTATATCTTCCAAGGAAGATACACAAATGACAATAAGCACGTGAAAAGAGGCTCATTATCATTAGTGATTAAGGAAATTCAAGTCAAAATGACAATGAGATACCACTTCATCCCACTAGGATGGCTATAATCAAAACACTTGAAAAATAGTGAGTGCTGGTGAAGATGTGGAAAAATTGGAATCCTTATATATTGCTGTTAAGTATGTAAAATAGTGGAGCTGCTGTGAAAAGCAGTTTGGCAGTTCCTCAATAAGTTAAGCAATTGTCATATGACTCAGCAATTCCACTTTTGAGTATATACCCAAAAGAATTTAAAATAGGGACTTGAATACGTGCTGGTACATCAATAATCACTGCAGCATTATTCATAATAGCCAAAAAGTGGAAACTCAAATGTCTATCACTTGAATGGATAAATATAATGTAGTATATACATACAAGGGAATGTATAGCCCTAAAAAGGAATGATTACAAAAATTAGCCTCATCTCATTCTAAAGTATATTTAGATAGGTATACCAAAGGCTCTATCATAAATCTCAACATGCTACAACATGGATGTAATTTGAAAAATAGTACTAACTGAAATAAGCCAGACACAAAAGAACAAATACAGTATGACTCCACTTATATGAAATATCTAGAATGAGTAAATTCATAGAGACAGAAAGCAGATTAGAGGTTACTAGGTGATGAAGGGAGAGAAGGGAATGTAGAATTACTACCTAATGGGCACAGAGTTTCTGTTTGGGGTAAAGAAAAGGTTTTGGGAATAGTGGTGATAGAGGTATGACACGGTGAATGCAATTAATGCCATTGAATTATACACTTAAGATGGTTAAAACAGAAAATATTATGTTATATATATATCTTAACCCTTCACTCCCTCAAAAAACGCTGGTGATCATCTTAATGATCTATGTAAATTCTAAATATGTTTAATTCTTAAAAAAAAATTTTTTTTTAACGTTTATTTATTTTTGAGACAGAGAGAGACAGAGCATGAACAGGGGAGGGGCAGAGAGAGGGAGACACAGAATCTGCAACAGGCTCCAGGCTCTGAGCTGTCAGCACAGAGCCTGACGCAGGGCTCAAACTCATGGACCGTGATATCATGACCTGAGCTGAAGTCGGACGCTTAACCGACCAAGCCACCCAGGCGCCCCTAAATATGTTTAATTCTAAATATGCTGCCTTAGTATGTCTTGCAGATATTATGAACTATGATGCTGGAAAACTTTTCTAACTCTGAACTTCCATTTCTCCTCAATGATATAAGAAAATGATCATCTACCCTTTTAGAATGGTTCTGAGGAATAAAATAAGAGAACATATGTGGGTGCCTTTATACAGCTCAACTCATGGAAAATGCCAATAACTGTTCCATTCCCATCCCTTCAAGTCCCGTACTGAAACATGAAAAACTCTATATTATGTTTTATTGTCAGGGAGCAACCAAGACAAGGTAAATTTCTTACTTACTGAATTAATAGAAATAAAAGAACAAAGGTCCAAAGATGACTATGTTTCACCTTTCCTGGTATCTTAGGATACAGTGGTAGCAAATCTACAAACAAGTAGGCATTTTATGATGCTGATGTATAGCGAAGGCTCAGATTTTTTGAGAATCACAAACAAGTTAAAATATCTGTGAATAAAGTAATTGACCAGCTTACTCACTTTTCCTACTGCAAGGGTCTGTCCCAAGTACCTATATTCACGGGATAAGGCACAACATATTCAGATAGGAAATTATGGTCAAATTCAGTACTATTCTGTGATAAGCTTGTTATAAGTGGCACAAGTGCTCTAAATGGTACATATAACAAGCAAAATATTTACTATTACTAACTGGGATTATGAATTAATTTGCTGTGTATAACAAGCAAAATATTTATTATTACTAACTGGGATTATGAATTAATTTGCTTTATACTCAAAGTAACAAATTAGCCACAAACTATGCATGTAGTTCATATTCAAATCTATAAGGAAGAGAAAGGACATTAATGAGCTGAATAATAGAGTGCTGAACCTAAGAGTCTAGACATTCCTCATCCTAAGCACCTCACAGCACCTACAAGAATTAGAAGATTAGGTTAAGGGTTACTACAGGCGCACTTGGGTAGTTCAGTTGGTTAAGCATCCAGACTCTTGATTTCGGCTCAGGTCATGATCTCATTATCTGTGAGACTGAGCCCCGTGTCAGGCTTCACCTGCTTGGGATTCTCTCTCTCTCCCTCTTTCTTTGTGCGTGCATGCATGCATGCTCTTTCTCTCTCTCGAAATAAATAAACTAATATATAATTAACTCCACTTAAGGGTTACAATCTTTGAAACGCTCCAAACAAAACACATGAACTACTGTCAGAGCTGCTAAAGGATATATATTAACTACATAATCCCCAATAGTTTTGCATCATAAACCCTACATTCAATGAGGGACACAAATGACCTATTAATTTCTTTTTCTACTTAATTGTAGCAACTCAAAAAATGCGATGTATCAAGACTTAACATATAGGGCCATGTCATGCTTCGTTCACTCATCTAAAAATCATTTTTTTCTGTCAGGCAATGTACTAGCTAGGTGACTTTGTGCAATGCCAATTAACATTTCTAAAGCAGAGGTTCTTCTTGTTAAATAAGGATAACAACATTCTTCTAGGAGTGACTAATATGCATGTAAAGAACTTAGCACACTGCCTAGACAGCAAATGCTCAAAAGCCAGTTATAGATACAATAGTTCAAAAACATCAGACAAAATAGTTCTAGTCAGAAGTTGAATTACAAGGTTCTGAAGGAATTTGACAGTTACTGATATTTCAGAAGCAAAGGAGATAAAGGAAGTAGTTAAGAGTAGCCTCAGGGAGTTAATATCCAAAATATATAAAGAACTGATACAACTCAACACCAAAACCCCCCAAATAATCTAATTAAAAATGGGCAGAGGACTTGAATAGAAATTTTTCCAAAGAACACATACTAATGGAAAACTGACACATTTTAAAAATGCTCAACATCATTAATAATCAGGGAAATGCAAATCAAAACCTTACACCTGTCAGGATGGCAAAAATCAAAAAGACAAGAAATAAGTATTGGTGAGAATGTGGAGGAAAAGGAACCCTTTGATAGGAATGTTAACTGGTATAGCCACTGTGGAAAACTGTATGGAGGTTCCTCAAAAAATTAAAAATAGAAATACCATATGATCCAATAATTCCTTGTATTGGATATCTACCCAATGAAAACAAAAGAAAATTCAAAAAGATATATTCACCCCATTCCTATGTTTATTTCATTATTTACAACAGCCAAGATATGGAAGCAACCCAAGTGTCCATCCATAGATGAATGAGTAAAGACACACACACACACACACACACACACACACACACACACACACGGGAATATTAGGCAGTCATAAAAAAGGATGAGATCCTGCCATTTGTAACAGCATATATGGAACTAGAGAGTATTATGCTAAATGGAGTAAGCCAGACAAATAACATATAATTTCACTTATATGTGGAATCTAAAATCAAATGAATAAACAAAAAGCAGAATCAGACCTAAGTACAGAGAACAAACTGATGGTTGACAGAGGGAAGAGGGATGAAGGGATGGGCAAAATGGGTAGAGGGGAGTGGAAGATACAGCCTTCCAATTATGGAATGAATAAGTAACAGGAATAAAAAGGTATAGCAGTAGGATTATAGTCAATGGTATTGTAATAGCACTGTATAGTGATAGATAGTAGCTATACTTTGGTGAGAGTATAGAGAGAGTTACTGAATCACTATGTCATATAATGTAAGTATAGAGAAGGTCGTTCAATCACTAAGTCATATAGAATATATACAGAAAGATGTTGAATTACTTTTTTTTTTCTAAATAAGCTTTACGCCCAGTGTGGGGCTTGAACTCATGACCCTGAGAGATCAAGAGCCACATTGCTCTACCAACTGAGCCAGGCTGGCACCCCCAAATTACTATGTCTTAAATCTGAAACTAACGTAACACTGTGTGTCAACTATACTCAAAAGAAAAAAAGCGGCCTCAGGTTTCTTATTGGAATATTATTGCACTGTTCACTGACAACAGGGAAGGAAAAAAACATAAGATACACTGGAAAAAGAATTTTTAAGTTTGAGATGCCTATAAGGCAGAGAAGGAACAGAATGGAGCAATAAAGATTTAGAATAGGAGGGAGTGGAATGAAAACATGTAAGAAGAATTTTAATCAGTTGAAGACAGCTGAGATTTTTTAATTTACCTGTAGACAATGACAATCTTTTTCTTTTATGTTTATTTATTTTTCAGAGAGAGAGAGCGTGAGCAGGGGAGGGGCAGAAAAAGAGAGAGAGAGAGAGAGAGAGAGAGAGAGAGAGAGAGAGAGAGAGAGAGAGAGAATCCAAAGCAGGCTCCAGGCTCTGAGCTGTCAGCACAGAGCCCAATGCGGGGCTCAAACTCACTAACCGCGAGATCATGACCTGAGCCAAAGTCAGATGCTTAACCGACTGAGCCACCCAGGGGCCCCGATATTGCCAATCTACATGTGTTTGTAGGATTTTTCTCCAGGAGCATTCAGCTGACCCATGTTGTCAACTGACTGAATTTCAGAAAGTTAGTGTCTTTACCATATGCACCATAAAGCAATTAAGTATAATAATTAAAGTACAGAATGAATTTTCTCAAGTAAACAAAAACGGAATGTGTTAAGTGCAATTGAATGAGGTGAACTTCAAGTGCTCCTAAGCAGCTGACTACAATTAACAAGGTAGCTTTCAATCTTGAAAATTCTAATGTGTGTTGTTGAACCACATTTCCTAGATGGATTTTATACTGTATGATTACAAAGGAAGAAAGGAAGGATTAAAGAAAAACTTATTTCAATGGGATATCATTAGTCAATCTGATACACAGTTAAAAAATTAACAAAAATCACTTACCCATTTTGAAAAGAACTGTTTTGTGTTTCTGAATCATCACTATCACTGATGATAATGGTTTCTCCATCTACACTGCTGATATGTCCATTAGCAAAGCCATTTTGATGTGATGGAGGAAGGACTTCCAAAATCCTACACTGCAACCTAAAGAAAATTATACATTTAAAAATGCAAATTATTTTATATTTTATAATCAAACATTTCAGAACAATCTAATTATTATGAACAACTGAAAGATATTTGCTTTTGTAGAGACTATGGCTTATTGATGTAACTAAATTAAGAAAAAAGAAAATCTGTAACATCCAATTTAAGAAAAGTTAGCTACAATTTAAAATAATACAAAGGTCAATTTATCAAGATTCTTAGCAATTATATTCTTAAAAAAATTTTTTTTAATGTTTATTTATTTGTGAGTGACAGAGAGAGAGAGAGAGACACACACACAGAGAACTAGCAAAGGAAGAGCAGAGAGAGAGAGAGAGAGAGAGAGAGAGAGAGAGAGAGAGACAGAATCCAAAGCAGGCCCCAGGTTCCGAGCTATCAGCACAGAGCCCAATGCGGGGCTCGAACACAGGAACCAGGAGATCATGACCTGAGCTGATGTCGGACGCTCAACCAACTGAGCCACCCAGGCGCCCCCTTAGCAACTATATTCTTAACTAAAGTTACTGTTTAGAAAATCAAATACTGGCATAATATGTCATTATACAGGTTGAGTCTTAGTTTTTCAAAACATCCAATATTTTAAATACAGAAATTCTCCAGATCATAACCTGGAGATCATTCTTACTGTAGTTTTTGTTGGGATTTCTGATTGCTATAAAACTTCCTATTCACTAGTTCTACTGCCTCTATTTTGGGTTCCCTTACTTCTGCCCACTCTATCTGGGTTTTATGGGCTGCAATTTCAGACATATTCACCACAACTGAAATATTCCTCAATCCCATTTTCACTATCCCAATTTGCAACTGATAATTAAAATGTAGTATATCCATACAATGGAATATTATTCAGCAAAAAATAAATAAAAATAAAAATGAAGTACAGATGAACCATGAAAACATTATGCTAAATGAAAGAAACCAAACGTAACTGCCACATAGTATATGATTCCATTTATATGAAATATCCAGAAGAGGCAAATCCATAGACAGAAAGTGGCTGCCTGGAAGGTGGGGGCAGAAAGGGAAGAAAGTGAGAAAGGACAGCCATGGGCACTGGCTGACAATGGGCATGGGCTTTCTTTTGGGGTATGGAAAATATTCTCAAATTGGTTTATAGTATGGGCTGTACAACTATGAATATATCAAAACCCATTAAGCTGTACATTTCAAATGTGTGAATTTTTTTTTCAACGTTTTTTTATTTTATTTTTGGGACAGAGAGAGACAGAGCATGAACGGGGGAGGGGCAGAGAGAGAGGGAGACACAGAATTGGAAACAGGCTCCAGGCTCCGAGCCATCAGCCCAGAGCCTGACGCGGGGCTCGAACTCACGGACCACAAGATCGTGACCTGGCTGAAGTCGGACGCTTAACCAACTGCGCCACCCAGGCGCCCCTCAAATGTGTGAATTTTATGGTGTGTGAAATATGTCTCAAGTTGTTGAAAGAAGACAGAACCATAAGTAAAAAGGTATATAGTAGGGAGTAACAGAGAGAAAAAGTGCATTGCTGGAATTCTATCTATAGCCTCCCTACAACTCCTGGGCAATCCGGAGGTGGGGGTGGGGGTAGATTTTATTAACTAAGAATATCTTAACTATATATACACCTACCAATGGGGTAAATCCTTTTTCTCTGAGAAAAAGTGACTCAAGATTGGACCATTTTCTCACTACATCATTCATTTGGTCACCCTATATATTACAAGTTTTGATATATTGTGGGCATTCGTAAAACTGCCTATTCACTATCCCCATTCTCCTAGGAACTTCAATATTCCTATACCCCACCTTCTTCCACATGTGGGAGCTGTCATGTTCCTACAAGGGCCTGGCCAGGGTTATTGATACTGGGTAGGCACCTTTTTGCTGAGCCAATACATCTTTTCCAAGATTTTAAAATTTGGAATCTAGAGAGTAAAAATTAGTCCCTCTCCTATCATGGAATCTATACTATAAGGTATGAAATTCTGGGGCTTTTGGCAGCCATGTTTCCTGCCACAACCAACAGGTAACTGTACAAGTAAGAACATAAAGTCTACAAGAGACATGAAAGGAGAGATGACAAGGGTACTAGAGGCAATCAATTCTTATTCCTGTTCTTCCTCAGACTTAGTTGTGCTTTGCTCATCTCAGGTTTAGCTGTTTAATCTTTCTTTTGATTCAATAAATGGATAATTGACCCTTTTACCTGTTTTTTCAAAATGAATTTTTGTCACAGCCACAACAAAGAGACTCATACAATTCCAGAAAAGAAACAGTATATTCAGAGCAGATTCACTTTGGGAAGCTGGTGAATTTTTATACAATAGCATTTATTCTCATTAGTGTACATTTTATCATGTGCCTATAATTATCCATTAGGAGAACATCTTTAGTATGCCCTACAATATCTGATAGCACTGTTAGGCACTGAGAAAACCAGGACCATGGATCTACTGCTAGGAAATTTTTGCACCCAAATTGAAGAAAGCAACTGGTTTTACAGCACCCCAAGGCTTAAGAATCAACAAAATGGAGACTATGTAGGTGAATCCAGCCCTCAAACCATCTTATCTTCATTCTTCGCTCATTTTCCCTCACTCTGAGTCTAATACAGGTTCAATTAAAAGTATCATATGTGGCTCCTTTACAACTTGCTCTTAAAGAATTGAGAAAAAAGGGAGAAGACTCAAATTACTAAAACCAGAAGCAAAAGTGGGGACATTACTAGTGATTTTTACAGGAACTAAAAAAGATTTTAAGAAAAAATTATGGACAGGGGCGCCTGGGTGGCTCATTCGGTAAGCACCTGACTTTGGCTCAGGTCATGATTCAGTTCATGAGTTTGAACTCTGCGTCGGGCTCTGTGCTGACAGCTCAGAGCCTGGAGCCTGCTTCAGATTCTGTGTCTCCCTCTCTCTCTGCTCCTCCCCTACTCACACTCTGTCTCTCTCAAAATAAAATAAACATTAGAAAAAAAATTTTTTTTAAAAAAAGAAAAGATTACGGACAATTGTATGCTAACGAATTGGATAACTTAGATAAAATGGACAAATTCTTAGAGACAGAAACTAGCAGAACTGACCCAAAAAGAAACAGAAAATCTAAACAGATCTGTAAGTAGAAAGGTGATTGAATCAGTAATCAACCTTCCAATGAAGAAAAGCCCAGGACCAGATGGCTTCACTGGTGAATTCTACCAAACATTTAAAGAATTAATATCAATTCTCAAAATCTTTCAAAAATTGAAGAGGAGAGAACACTTCTTAATTCATTTTATAACACTAATAATACCCTGATACACAAACCAGAGAAAAACATGGCAGAACATATGAAAAACTCTTGTAACTTAACAAAATACAAACAACTCAATTCAAAACAAGCAAAGGACCAGAACAGACATTTCTCCAAGAAAGATACAAATGGTAATAACCACATGAAAAGATGTTCATCCATCATTAATCATAAGGGAAATGCAAAATCAAAACTGCCATGTTGGGGCGCCTGGGTGGCGCAGTCGGTTAAGCGTCCGACTTCAGCCAGGTCACGATCTCACGGTCCGTGGGTTTGAGCCCCGCGTCGGGCTCTGGGCTGATGGCTCAGAGCCTGTAGCCTGTTTCCGATTCTGTGTCTCCCTCTCTCTCTGTCCCTCCCCCATTCATGCTCTGTCTCGCTCTGTCCCAAAAATAAATAAAAAACGTTGAAAAAAAAAAAAAACAACTGCCATGAGATACCACTTTATACCCACTAAATGCCAATTATTTAAAAAAAAAAGAAAAGAAAAAGAAGTGTTGGTGAGGAAATAGAGAAATTGGAACCCTTGTGCATTGCTGATGAGAATATAAAATGGTGTAGTTGCTCTGAAAACAATATGGTGGACCTTAAAAAATTAAACACAGAATTACCATATGACCCAGAAATCCTACTTCTAGGTATATACCCAAAAGAATTGAAAACTCAACAGATATTTGTATACCAGTGTTCATAAGGGCATTATTCACAGTAAACAAAAGGTGGAAACAAGTGTCTACCGACAGATGAATGCATAAACAAAATATATATGTATTTTACACACACACACACACACACACACACACACACACACACACACACACACAATGGAATATTCAGCAGCCACAAACAGGGGTGAAATTCTGATATATGCTACAACATGGATTAACCTTGAAAACATCATACTCAGTGAAATAAGCCAAACATAAAATAACAAATATTGTATGAATTCACTTATATGAAGTATCAGGAAGAGGAAAATTCATGGAGACAGAAAGTAGAATAAAGGTTACCAGGGTCTGGAGGAAGGGAGAAATGGGGAGTTATTGCTTAATGGGTACAGAGTTTCTGTTTGAAATGATGAAAAAGTTCTGGAAATAGTAGTGATGATTACATAACACTGTGAATGTACTTAATGCCACTGAATTACACATTTAAAAATGATTACAGGGGCGCCTGGGTGGCGCAGTCGGTTAAGCGTCCGACTTCAGCCAGGTCACGATCTCGCGGTCTGGGAGTTCGAGCCCCGCGTCGGGCTCTGGGCTGATGGCTCAGAGCCTGGAGCCTGTTTCCGTTTCTGTGTCTCCCTCTCTCTCTGCCCCTCCCCCGTTCATGCTCTGTCTCTCTCTGTCCCAAAAATAAATAAACGTTGAAAAAAAAAATTAAAAAAAAAAAAAATGATTACAATTTAAAAGGATTAAAAAAAAAAACAACTTTTTTTCTGTTCTAACAGTAAAGCCTAAGACGGCACAATTACCAAGCTAACTACTTTGGTAGCAAAGGGAAATGGTGTAAAAAAACTTGCAGACTAACTTTCACCATTGGCTGGCAGAAATAAACCAGTGTTTCTAAAGAGGAACAACTACAGGAAATCTTATAAAAAAATGTTAATTATGTAATCTAATGATAAAAAAGTTCGGTAATTTAGTGACATGAACTGCACAAAAGTATGCAAGAAATCAAATGGACCCACTTAAAAAAAATGTATTACTGAGGCATAGTTGACAATATAATGCTACATTCATTTCAGGTATACAACACTGTGATTCAACAATTCTGTACATTATGGAGTACTTACAATGATAAGCACAGTCGCCATCTGTCACCATACAGTGTTATTAAAACATTATTGACTATATTCCCTATTCTGTACTTTTCATTTCCATGACTTACTTATTTTGTAACTGAAAGTTTTTCTCTCTTAAACCCCTTCACCTCAAATGGACCCTGGGTATCCTATCCAGGGATGGTTTGCTCAGAGTTCCCCATGGTGGAGGGAAGGGAAGCTCTTCAGTGAACATTTGACAAGGTTCAAGTTACAAAAAGAAATAGTTTTTCACTGGCCGAGCTCAGCTGAGTGCTCCAAAACGGTGATGGTGGTGGTGGTCACGAAGGAAAAACAAAGTAAATGAATCTACTCTGGGCTCAGGTATGGTTGATGTAGTGTCTAAAACAGTTTGACAGTCCACTGAAGGGAACAGCCTATGATCCCCAGTAGGGCCCACGGAGCTCTAATAATTTAACAACAAATTTCTTTAAAACCAAAAGAAAAATAACAGATAGAAATATAAATCCCTGACAGAATAAGGGAGAAGCAAACCAGTACAGTACAGAGATAGACATAGCCTAGAATGTAGGAGATATCTTATATATAAATTATACTAGTTATTACCAAAGCTATCAATTTTGCACAAACCACAGATTTAAAATTTTTCTTTCTTCCTTCCTTCCTTTCTCCTCTTCTCTCCTTCCTTCTTTTCTTTTCTTCCTTCCTTTCTTTCTTTTTTCTTTCTTTTGTTTCTCTTTCTCTCTCTCTCTCTTTCTGCATTTCTTGCTAATCTAAGCAAGGCCAGGCCTACTCACTGGTGCTTAGCTAAATATCAGTTAACTATTCAAAACGCCAAGTTGACACTTTTTTTTTTTTAATGTTTTATTTATTTTTGAGAGAGAGGGAGCACAAGTGGGGGAGGTGTGTGGGCAGGTGGAAAGAGGATCAGAAGCAGGCTCCATGCTGACAGGAACGCACAAACCGTGAGATCATGACCTGAGCTGAAGTTGGACACTCAACCAACTGAGCCACCCAGGAGCTCCCAAGTCAACACCTTCTAATAGATTTCCAAATAGACTTAGTCTGTGTCTTTCAAATCCACTTTCTACAATTTCTTGGTTCTAGTGAGTCCAAAGAAGATTGGAGTGTAAAAAAGGTGGAAGAATCATGAATTAAGACCTAACTAATGGGTTTCCGAAGATACAGAACCTTCCTAAATTAAAGTTATGCTCTATTATTTGAGGACAGAGTAGAGGCTGACAATCAAAAGATGGTCCTTATTATTATTAGAATTCCTGTATGTCAGATTAAGTACACAAGTTACACATAATTCTCTCTTCATACCAACTCTGCAAGTTATAAATTTTGCAGTGTCAGAAAAGTTAAATCATTTGCTCATGGTCATACAGTCTGTAATGATACAGCCAAAACTTTAGCTTTGACTCTGAATCTTCCACTCTATCACTGGAGTTGAGGGAGAACAGATACACCGTATTGACTCAAGGGTATTTCAGAGCTTTAAGCCTACACAGTCAAGAGGCTCCTAAAGTGCTAACAACTTAAAATACTTTTAAGAGTGAAATCAAGTCTGTGGAACAGCAGCCAAGAACAGAATCTGAGGACACAGAAGTTAGCAACAAATCTATAAACAGTGACAAGCTAAGCATGGAAATCGACTTTTATAAGAATATGGTATATCCTCTTCCCTCAAAAAGTTGTTTTTGGGGGCGCCTGGGTGGCGCAGTCGGTTAAGCGTCTGACTTCAGCCAGGTCACGATCTCGCGGTCCGTGAGTTCGAGCCCCGCGTCAGGCTCTGGGCTGATGGCTCCGAGCCTGGAGCCTGTTTCCGATTCTGTGTCTCCCTCTCTCTCTGCCCCTCCCCCGTTCATGCTCTGTCTCTCTCTGTCCCCCCAAAAATAAATAAACGTTGAAAAAAAAATTTTTTTTTAAAGTTGTTTTTGTTTTAAAAGTAATTCGTTTTATAGCCAAATTATGGAAAGAGACTAAATGTCCATCAACTGACGAATGGATAAAGAAGATGTGGTTTACACATACAATGGAATACTACTTGGCAATGAGAAAGAATGAAATCTGGCCATTTGTAGCAACATAGATGGAACTGGAAAGCATTATGCTAAATGAAGTAAGTCAGGCAGAGAAAGACAGATACCATATGTTTTCACTCATATGTGTATCCTGAGAAACTTAACAGAAGACCATGGGGGAGGGGAAGGGGGAAAAAAAAGTTACAGAGAAGGAAGGAGGCAAACCATAAGAGACTTAAATACTGGGAACAAACTGAGGGTTGACGGGGGTGGGGGAAAGGGGAAAGTGGGTGATGGGCATCGAGGAGGGCACCTGTTGGAATGAGCACTGCGTGTTGTATGGAAACCAATTTGACAATAAATTATAAAAAAAAAAAAGTAATTTGTTTTAAATAGTCATAGTTCAGGGGCTCCTGGGTGGCTCAGTCAGTTAAGTGTCCGACTTAGGCTCAGGTCATCATCTCGTGGTTCATGAGTTCGAGCTGCATGTGGGACACTGTGCTGACAGCTCAGAGCCTGGAGCCTGCTTCAGATTCTGTGTCTCCCTCTCTCTCTGTCGCATCCCCACTCATGCTCTGTCTCTGTCTTAAAAAAAAAACCAAAAAACATTAGAATAGGTTCAGCTAACATCCACCATCACATCTAGATGCAAAAAAAAGAATGAAGAAAAAATTTTCTCCTTGTGATGAGAACTCTTAAGATGTATTTATTTGCTTAACAACTTTCCTATATGTCATACAGTAGTGTTAGCTACAGTCATGTTGTACATCATATCCCTAGTACTTATTCATTTTTTAATCGGAATTTTTTTAATATATATATTTTTGAAGATTTATTTGTTTTTGGGAGGGAGAGCACAAGCAGGGATGGGGCAGAGAGACACAGGGGACAGAAGATCTGAAGCGGGCTCTATGCTAACAGGAACGAGCCCGATGGGGGGCTCGAACTCATGAACTGGGAGACCATGACCAGAAACAAAGTCAGACACTCAATTGACTGAGTCACCCCGGTTCCCCTATTGCTGGAAGTTTGTACCTTTTTGACTACTTTCCTCCAATTCTCCCTCCCTTCTATGTCCTCTTATAGCATTTCTTATCCAATCCTTTATTAATCTTTCATATGTATTTCACTTATATTTGCCCTGCAAACTCTATCCGTACTACCTGTGTTCTACTTGAGAAAAAAAAAGTACTAGTGCTTTACTCATATTAGATTAGCCTGTGGCATCCAACACAGTAGTTTACAGACACACTATTGAATTTAATTGACTAAAAGAAAAAATTATGACTCAAGACTCTATCCCATCAAGTTTTATTTTCTTTACAACATTCATCAGAATCTGAATTATCATGTTGATTTGTGGGTTTCTGTCTCTTGCACTTGAACCTAAGTCCCTAGTCCTTGTCTTAGTCACTACCCTCTTTCCAATACCTACAAAGTGACAACTGAGCACACAATGCTTGTTAATGAATCATAAAATTTGACTTTGTGTATACTTTTAAGTACTAAATTTAATATTCCCTACCACTTCCAAGAAAAAAGACATAACTGCATTTTTCATTCCTGGGAACTGTGCCAAAAGATAGAAAGTCAATAGGGGCGCCTGGGTGGCTCAGTCGGTTAGGCGTCCGACTTCGGCTCAGGTCATGATCTCGCGGTCCGTGAGTTCGAGCCCCGCGTCGGGCTCTGTGCTGACAGCTCAGAGCCTGGAGCCTGTTTCGGATTCTGAGTATCCCTCTCTCTCTGACCCTCCCCTGTTCATGTTCTGTCTCTCTCTGTCTCAAAAATAAAACATTAAAAAAAAAAAAAAAAGAAAGTCAATAAATAAAAATTACAGTTTTTCGCCATACTTGCAGTCTCCTTTTGTTGCTACTAGATAGCATTCTTTCATCTAAAACAAAATATTTGAAAAGAAGAAAGCTTAAACAGCTCAGACTACAAAAGTAAAATAATTAAAGTACCCTCTGATAAGAACAGTGATTAAGAATTTAACCAGGAAACCTATTTAAATACTGAAGCTTTTTTCCCCCTTAGAATCAATGATCAAAAGATGATGATTTTCAGACACTTACAATATGACCTGCATCACTCTTAGAACAAATGATCAAAAGCTTAATCTAACCACATATATAAAATCCTGTATCTCTTCCCATTTAGACAAATTATAAAATGTTCAGGTAAAGGGAAAAGTAAATAGTGGACAGTGAGTACATTCAACTACAATCTTTTAATTCTATTCTTTCATTTTTTTTTCACTCATCTGTTTCTCTCAAACAGAAGAACACGGATTCTGACACTGCCTGTGCTTGGAAATTATACTACTTGTGACCTTGAGCAAATTTTAGTTAATTAACCTCTGTGTATGAGCTTCTCAATTGCAAAATGGGCAAATGAGCACTTACTACATATGGCTGTTGCAGGAATTAAATAAGATCTTATAAATAAAAAGCTCAGTGTCTGGCATATAGTAAGCTCTCAAAAGTTTATAGGTATGGTCATCATCTCCCTAAAATGACATATAGCAAACTCTCAAGAACAGTGACTATGATGTAAGAAAATTAGGGACTGACTAAAAAAAGGATGAGTCATCACAGCTGGAAGACTCTTCTTCACTGGTCTCTGACAAGTACTGGAAGGAATAAACATTTACTGAGTGCTTTATGTGGCAGGCACTATGCTGGGCTCCTAACAAATACTAACTACTGTGGCAGATGACTGCCACAGTTATGGCCCCATTGAATCATACCACTCTGATTCCCTCCCACTTGATCTCTGGATTTGTTCATGTGACTTGCTTTGGTCAACGGAATACTAGCAATATGTAGCATGCTGAGGCTTGAAATGTGCTTGCACACTGAAGCTAGCCCTCTCCCTGCTACCACCCTGGGAATGAGTTTGGATTAGTAGCTTCCTGAAGGGTGAAATGAAAGTAGCCACCCAACTCTGAGGCCCCAGATATGTGAGTAAGGCTATTCTAAAGTGGAGGATCTAGACAATCCAGCCCCAGACAGGCCAGCCCAGATCACAGGAACATTTCAGCCAACCAATTGTGAGAATAAGGTTTATTGATTTAGGCCACTTAGTTTTGCAGGCAGTTTGTTATTTGGCAAAAGCTAACACAACCACCCTATGAATATAGACAGTATTTCAGTTTTACAGATTAAGAAAGAAGGTTCCCAGAAACAACAGTTTGGCTCCAAAGGATTTTCTACCAAGCCACTTCTGCATGCCATACTCTGAAGTTCTAAATAAAAAAGGGATCTCTGTAAAGCAGTACCTTTCCTCTATTCCAGGAATCAGCACACTATATGGCCTGTGAGCCAGATCTAACTTATCTCCTGTTTTTGTAGGTATGGTCTGCAAGCTAAGAATAATTTATACATATTTAAATAATTTCAAAGTCAGAAGAAGACTTTGTGATATGTGAAAATAACAAGATATTCAAGTTTCAGTATTTATAAATAGAGAACTATTAGAATACACCCGTGCTCATTCATATACTGTCTATGGCTGCTTTTGCACTCCAACAGCAGAGTTGGGTTGCTGCAACTGAAACCATATGAACTACACAGTCTATAATATTTACTATCCGGCCCCTTATTTTAAAAAAAGTATACCAACATCTGCTCAGAATTATTCTCTTGGCGTATGTTTTTAATTTAAACAACAAAGGATTCTTCCTGGCCTTTAATGATGAGTAGATTTTATTTGTACTTTTGTCACTCCTTTTCCTTTCACCAAAAATTAGTTTAGCTTATGTCATTTTTCCTAGTTCTTCTTAACTTTAATCTTTGGATGGTCTCTGACTTCATCTAAGAAAGAAAGATAAACCTCATTTTTAAAATACTAATTGAGAACCATAGGTCAAATGAATTCCACTTACACACCATACTACTGGCCTCCAAGACAGCTTGGAAAATTAACAGACTACAATTTTATCTTATTCTCAACTAATTCAAAGTATCTATGAAGAAAGTTGTTTATTAAGAACTGATCTTATATTGGCCAAATGAAACAGATCCCAAAGGAGGTAAACAAAGATATAGGAGAGAGATTTTATTCAGAAGAGGCTCTAATTTCTCAGACCTAAACCCATGTAATAACCATGTAGAAATGAATTTCCCTTTTATTTCTAACAGGGATTTCAGGACAGAAGTAGCTATACATAGTCTCTCCTTTTTTGTGATTTTAGTCACAAAGTGATATTAGTCACTAATATTCTCTTGCCACAGGGAAATAAGAATTTCAAAACTACTACTGTTCTACTTCACCATCCTGCTACTAACCAAGTTCAATGAGATACAAATTGAAGTAAATATCTGATATCCTTTTATGTTAGAAAAGAGATGAACCTCACTTTATTTACCAACTCCCCACTTTTATCATTTTTCTTACCTCCACAGTAATGACTGTAAGTCCTGGGGGGAGATTCAGCTTACTGTCTGTACTTGGCATTAATGCAAAGGATCAGTAAAGAAGTTGCCAGAGACTAACCACCCTCGCCCCCAATATTTAACATTCAAAGACTTTTGAGTGGCATTAGACAGATGTTCCTATTGGTTAAAGCAATTTGAATGCCTTTAGAATACTGAAGAAAATGAGTAAGTATGTATGATCAGTCTAAACTTTACTGAACTATTTTGTTAAGTCCATACAGAAATACAACATAATCTTTATAAGTGATTTAAATTAAACTTGCCTAGAAAAAAAATTTATTTTCATTTATTTTTGTGACTATAGGGATTTTTAGAGTATAAAAATAATTTCCCAGGATGGCCTAATTTATTATTATGCAAGTAAATAAGGATTCTAAATTTTAACTCCTGAACTAGCAATGACAATCCAGGAGTCAATAGGGTTGTAAGTATGGGTCTTTGGTACATACAACAAACACTATATATATCTAAAGAAGGTAGTTTCACTTTAACTTAGAATTCCAAAGAAAGAACAGCTGTTCCAAACAGTCTCCTTTTTTTTCTTTTTTGTGTTAAAAATTATATCATCAACATACTAGGGTCACTGAGAACTAAAGATTGAAAACAATTTTTGGATGTTGTTAAAGACTCTCTTTGGCTGAGAACCAGAAATTGTGACCTTAAAAGATCAATAGTGGGGCACCTGCCTGTCTCAGTTGTTAGAGCATGTGACTCTTGATCTTAGAGTTGTGAGTTTGAGCCCTATGTTGGGCGTGGAGCTTACTTAAAATTAAAAAAAAAAAAAAAAAAAAGAAAAGATCAGTAGTGTAAGCTGATCAATAGAAAGCCTACTTTCTGAAAGAGTTATGATACGAATTTAACCAATACATGTTGCTAAAAATTCTATACTATCTTTGCATCTAAATAGGAAGCCTTCTTTAATCCTTTCCTACTAATTTATATTTTTCTCTGCCTTCAAAAGATTTCTAGTCAAATAACCTGTTCCCAAAAACTTCTCTTTGATTAATCCCACCTGGATCAAGTCACTGACATCCAAACATGTATGCTTAAATAAAAATAACTAAATCTGGGGTGCCTGAATGGCTCAGTTGCTTAAGCATCAACTTTGGCTCAGGCTATGATCTCATGGTTCACGAGTTCAAGCCTGCACAGAGCCCACTTTGGATCCTCTGTTCCCCCACCCCCCGCCCCCACCTCACCTCTCCTCTGCTTGGGCTCTCTCTCAAAAATAAATAAACATTAAAAAAATAACTAGATTTGGTCCTCACATATCTTTTATGTTCATCCTACCTTCTCAATATATTTAGTATTTCTCTTTGTCCTCAATATTAATGCAGTTTAATTAATTTTGCTTCACTAATACCTTTTAGGCTAGCAATATAAAAAAAAAAAAAGAACCCAAAGATTTAAAAGTTCATTTTCGGGGCACCTGGGTGGCTCAGTCGGTTGAGCATACAACTTCGGCTAGGGTATGATCTCATGGCTTGTGAGTTTGAGCCCCGCGATGGGCTCTGTGCTGACAGCTCAGAGCCTGGAACCTGCTTCGGATTCTGTGTCTCCTTCTCTCTCTGACCCTCCCTGCTCACCCTGCGTCTCTCTCTCCTTCAAAAATAAATAAACGTTAAAAAAAATAAAATAAAATAAAAGTTCATTTTCTCATTTCCAATTCTAATAAATACGAAGTGCCTACTTTCTATATTATAGGTTTTAATGCTAATTTTCTTTTACTTCATATGACTAAAGCACGTAAAGCATTCCAGCTATAAAGCTATAGGAAATATACTTTAATACAGTTAAAAAGCTCGGGGTGCCTGACTCTCAAGCGTCTGACTCTTGATTTCAGCTCAGGTCATGATCTCTCGGTTCACGGGATTGAGCCCCACGCTGGGTTCCACACTGACGGGGGCAGAGGGAGCCTGCTTGGGATTCTCTCTCTCACTCTCTCTCCCTGGTCCTCCCCCTTGCACACGCATGCTCCTTCTCTCTCAAAATAAATAAACTAAAAAAAAAAAAAATACAGTTAAAAGTTTTAGTTGGTTGGTCAGTATTATAATGCCAAATATCAGTTTCTCAGATTAAAAAGAATTCTGCGATCTTTATTTTACAGAGCAGTTCTAAAAATAATACTGAACAATAGTCTCTTATGCTCCCTAACCAGATAACACTTTGTAAATTTTAAATCTAAGTAGTATGGGGATAATATTTGGGAAAATCTGGCTATAAATGAAACTCTTCTGGAAAACAGTGTGGAGGTTCCTCAAAAAATTAAAAATAAATCTAGCCTATGACCCACTGCTAGGGATTTACCCAAGGGATACAGGAGTGCTGATGCATAGGGGCACATGTACCCCAATGTTTATAGCAGCACTTTCAACAATAGCCAAATTATGGAAAGAGTCTAAATGTCCATCGACTGACGAATGGATAAAGAAGATGTGGTTTATACATACAATGGAATACTACTTGGCAATGAGAAAGAATGAAATCTGGCCATTTGTAGCAATGTGGATGGAACTGGAGGGTATTGTGCTAAGTGAAATAAGGCAGAGAAAGACAGATACCATATGTTTTCACTCATATGTGTATCCTGAGAAACTTAACAGAAGACCATGGTGGGGGGTGGGGGGGGGAGTTACAGAGAGGGAGGGAAGTAAACCATAAGAGACTCTTAAATACTGAGAACAAACTGAGGGTTGATGGGGGTGGGGGAGAGGGGAAAGTGGGTGATGGGCATTGAGGAGGGCACCTGTTGGGATGAGCACTGGGTGTTGCATGGAAACCAATTTAACAATAAATTATTTTTAATATTAAAAAAACAAAAAGAAACTCTTTGGTACAGTTCCAATTTTGCTATTTCCACTGATTTAATTTACATAGGGAAAAAGATCTATCAGTGAAAGGTCAGAGATTATTTGGAAGAAAATACAGTTTATTATTTTCAAAGGGAAAATTCATACAAGGCTAGCAAAGAAATAACTTTCTCCAGCCTCAGAAAAAGTGAATAGCTTTTTAGGAACCAGTAGTTTAACCAGTTTATGCAAAACCAATTAGAAATGATGCACATCTATGTATTTTGATATAAGAAAATATCTAAACCACTACTAAGTGAAAAAGCAGATTGATATATTTTTTTAATTTAGTGTAGTATAGAAAAAAAGAAAACTATGCACTCATTTTTGACAGTGATTATCTCTGAAAGAGCACTTGGGAAGTGCACTCTAGGCCTTCACCTTTTATATTTTTCTCTGACAAATAGGGATCTTTATGGGAGAAAAAGCAGATTTTTAAAAAAATTATAAAGCTCAGTCTTAATAGGCAGAGCACACAATTTTTATAGTTCATGTAAAGACTTTAGTTTTTTACAGAAGTTTTTAAGATTCACAGCAAAACTGAGAGGAAGATATTGAGATTTCCCATATACCCCTTGCTGCCCCACATTCATAGCCTCTCCAATTATCAACATCCCCCTACCAGAGGTACATTTGTTACAAGTGATGAATCTACACTGACACATCATTCTTATTTGAAGTCTGTAGCTTACATTAGAGCTCAATCTTGGTGTTATACATTCTATGGGTAGACAAATGTATATGACATGTATCCATCATTACAGTACACAGACTATTTTCACTGACTTAAACAGCCGCTGTGCACCACCTATTCACCTCTCTCCAGCTCCACCTCAGTCACAGGCAACCACTGATCATTTTACTGTATCCACAGTTTTTCCTTTTCTAGGTCATAAGTTAGAATCATACCATATGTACCCTTTTCAGATTGGTTTCTATTACACAGTAATAGTCATTTAAGGTTCCTTCTGGTCTTTTCACGACTTGATAGCTCATTTCTTTTTAGCACTGAACAATACTCCATTATGTGGATGTACCACAGTTCATCCATTCACCTAGGAAAGGACGTTTTGGTTGCTTTCAAAATTTGGAAGTTATTAATAAAGCTGCTATACACATTCATCTGTAGGTCTTTGTGGACATTAGGTTTTCAACTCCTCTGAGTAAATACCAAGGAGCATATAACTTTTGGAAAATTCGGGGTCACCTATCCATATCATGAGAATTAAAATGAAAGCATATGGTACACTGCCTAGCATGCAGGAAAAGTTCAATAAATGCTAGTATACTCTCAATTCTGCAATGCCTTCTAATGCTACCAAACAATATACTAAGCCAGGCCAGTATACTTAACCATTAGCTAGTAGTTAATGTTTATTCCATCTCCTTCTTTCCTGTCAGGTGCCACTTCTTACTGTCAATATACCTACTTTTTAGAGGTACCCCCTCACATCTGTTGCTTCAAACTCCTGTGAACTCCTAGAATAACTTGACTGTACTTATAAAATGTCTGAAAACAAGTTGCCCAAAGTCCACTTTAATTTTAAAAGACAACCAAATACACAATTATATTGATTCAATTTTTCAGATTCTCTCAAACTCTAGCTCTATCCTTCAACTGAAAGATGACTCACAAATCTAAAATGTGTATTTGTTGTGTGGTTTTCACCTTATTTTTCCTGATTTAATTTTCCAATTCCAGGGTAGGGTGGAGAAGATGGGTTTATGCTTAACTTAAATGCTTAAGTTCTAGATCACCATCCTCCCAACGCTTCACTAAACAATGATAATTAGCATTAGCTTGTGTAGCATTTTTTAGAAGACCACGTACAAACGTGGGATGGCTATCTTCAAAACCAAACAACTGTCTTTCTTAGTGAAATTAACTGTGGGGTTTCCTTTCAAAGCTACAACTGAGAAATTTGATTCCTGGTTACAGTGTCCCAGGCAATTATTGCAGCCTCACATCCACTATGGATATCTCTCATGAAACAATCCCCCTTCCCCCACCAAACTGCATGGTCCCCAATATGCACATTCAAATACTAGTAAGACACTGCTATCAAATGGCAACATTATGTAATACAGATTTAAAAAATTCACATTCATTATATCATTTCATCCTGTGTGGCGAACCTGGGAGGGGCAGGGATCCATTTAATAGATGAAAAAAGACAAAAGCATAAAGAGTTTAAAATACTTGCTCAGAGCAAGTAAGTGGCAGAATCCAAAACCAAGGAGGCAATGATACAGTTCCAGTGAAAGAAATTACAGTGATTTTATAAATCAGTTCTATCTGAATTAAAAAAAAAAAATTGTTTTTTAAAGTAGGCTCTACGCCCAACATAAGGGCCGAACTCATGATCCTGAGATGGAGAAATCACTCAGTCTTTACCGACTGAGCCAGTTAGGCACCCCAGTTCTACCTCAATTTAAATCCTACCACTTACTACTTGTAAGACTGGAATGGAAGCTCCATGACTGTTTTGTTCACTGCTGTATTTCCAGCATCTAGAACAGTGTAAGTACACAGGAGATCAGTATATGTATGATAAACATTATAAAAAAAATCACTTGACTTCTTTGGACCTCTGTTTTCCTCATCTGTAAATGGAAACAATAAGGTCTTATCTGCTGGTATAATATGTACATAAAACATCTGGCAGGTATTTAAAATTAATAGACCTGACTCCTAGTTTAGGGTTCTTTACATAAGACCACCATAACACTCTCACTTCTTCTGTAGGCTCTAAGGAAGTAGCTGAGAACAAATGTCTGTACAACTGGTAGGCAAGCTGGGTGGTAATCAGGATGGAGGAGATAAAGAGCTAAATCCTTCCCTCAGTCAAGTAGTCAGCTGTTCTCTTTACTATTCTGCCATAGCAATGACAAAGATCTTCTAGATGAATCTGTTAGCTGATTGCTTATTTCAAAACAGAAAGTCTTGTTGATTAGGGAAGCACCTAATCTATACTTACAAAAGGCAACAAGAAAGAGGGGAGGAATACTGAAAGGTAAACGAGACAAGAAGAAAAGAATACTGAGGTGAAAAGATCCAGAATACCTATACTTATTAACTCAACCTAAGAATGGCCTCTGTCCCATTTCTCTGTAAGTCAGCATGTTCTTTCCAGTAAATCTAATTCTAGAGGATGAAGCAGTCTTGAAGACCACTAGTAAGTACTACCAGAGACAGAAACAAAAGGTTTATGTCATTAATAAGTAGAAACAAAAGTTAAAAGCAAAGGGAGATGGTACTACAAATGGTACCATCAAGAAAGTGAAAAGACAACTCCTAGAATGGAAGCAAATATTTGCAAATCACATAAAGGATGTGTATCCAAAACCACAAAGAACTCTTACAACTCAGTAATAAAAAAGATAAAGAACTGAATGTAAAAATGGGCAAAGACCCAGAACAGACATTTCTCCAAAGAAGACACATAAATGATCAGTAAGCACATGAAGCAATGCTTAACATAGTCATTAGGGAAATGCAAATCAAAACTGCCACAAGATACCATTCCACACCCACTAGGATGGCAAAATAAAAGATGGACAATAACAGATTGTGCACAGATATGACTTGGTGAAGATGTGGAGAAACTGCAACTCTGATACACTGGTAGTGGGAATGTCAAATGATGCAGTAGCTCTTGAAGTGTGGAGGTTCTTCAAATGCTAAACACAGAGTTACCGTACAACTTAGAAATTCTACTTCTAGGTGTATCCCCAAGAGAACTGAGAACATATGTTCACACAAAAACTTGTACATGAATGCCTATAAGAGCATTATTTAGAATAGCCAAAAAGTACAAACAACCTAACTATCTGTCAACTGATGAATAGACAAAATGTGATAGATCCATACGGTAGAATTTATCATTAAAAATAAAATACTGATACATGCTACAATGTGGATAAACCCTGTACACGTTACACTAGGGGAAAGAAATAAAGTTACAGAAAACTATGTATGATTCCAATATAAAAAGTTTTAATGCAAATAAATATTACTATGATAAATATTAATGACTAGATAATAAAAAATGCTTAAGACTTCAGGAAAGCAGCAACAACAATTCAATAATTTTTAACTTAGTGCCATAGATAATGTCATTTAAAATTTTTTATATGAAAAATTCATTCTTTTCTTGAAGAGCTGCGAAAGAGAACTTAGTGGAGTGTATAAAACTCAATCCTCATATTATCAAAGGAGCTTACTAAAACTCAGGAAGAAATACATGCATATTTTAAGTATTAGGTAACACAATGAGGACAAAGTAGATGATCTTTAAGTTTTGGGGTTTTTTTTAAATTTTTTTTTAACATTTATTTATTTTTGAGACAGAGAGAGAGAGAGCATGAATAGGGGAGGGTCAGAGAAAGAGGGAGACACAGAATCCGAAACAGGCTCCAGGCTCTGAGCTGTCAGCCCAGAGCCCGACGCGGGGCTCGAACCCACGGACCATGAGATCATGACCTGAGCGAAGTCGGACGCTTAACCGACTGAGCCACCCAGGCACCCCTAAGTTTTTTTTACTCTGAAATAAAGATGGAACTTCCATATAATGGAACATTTTATACAGTAAATAAAAAAGAGAAGAAAGTTGTTTCATAAAGCAATGGACTGATCTTCAAGATATTTTAAATGAAAAAGGTATACAGTATGTTACCTTTTGCATTAAAAAGGGGCAGGAGATTGTGTGTGCTTACGCATATATGTGTACAAGTATCTAGGCAAGCACATGTTTTTGGTGGTTTGTGTAAAAATTAGCTTTGGAAAAATATATAAGAAACTGCTAACACTAGGGCTATATGTGGGGAAGGTAAGAGAGTACTGGGAGGACAGAAGACAGGAAGTTTTCCTCAGTTTACCTTTTTGTGTATTCTGAATTTTGAGTAATGTGAATGTATGGGTATCAAAAGGAAAAATTAAAAGTACTTTACCTTGCACCATTGTTCCTAATGACTTCCACAGTTTCTTCAACAAAATATCGATCCTTGATATATGCAAAAATATCATCACAAATTTCATGTAAGCGTGAACGATGGGTAAGGTTGGTCAAGTATAAAACTGGAATAATTAGTGGTTCTGGAAAACTCTGAAGATTCTGTCTTGCTTTTTTCTCTGACTCAAGTGCTTCCTGATAGGTCAGTCCAGGTCTACCCGTCACAGCACAACTCCACACAAGACTGTTGCACAGAATGGTTCGTTCAAAAAAGTCACTGATTAAAAAACAAAAACAAAAATCCATTCATCACCTATCATTTCACAAATTTTACATTAAAAGCTGATAAAGGATTATGCCTTCATTGTAAAATTTTATATAGAATCATAGAACGAGGGTTTAGTAACTGGTCAAATTACACATTAATACAAACCTAAGAAAAAGTATATTTAAACTAGACATTTATATTTTGCAATTTAAAGGTACATTCAGCCAAAATTGAACTTTGATTTCCATCACTTTTGAAATTGGGAGTAAACTGCAAATAAACTCAATCTTTCTTTTTTCTTCTAATATTAAAGGTGTTTGTTCCAAAGCAGCCAAAACACTAGAGACAATTTAAGCACTTAACCATGAACTTTTAAAAGCTTTAACGTAATAGTGAAAAACTGGCAAATCTAAACATCTAATGATGAGAAAGTTTAGATAAATTACAGTACTTTATGTAATGAACAATCATAGTCATTAAAGAGTATGAGAAGAGTTCTTAAAAAACATGTTTACCAGAAAAAAAAAAAAACTTTCCAGTTTGATTCCCTCCTATATTTTTGTAAGTTTTTTTAAATGTTTTATTTGTTTTTGAGAGAGAGCACGAGTGGGAAAGGGGTGAAGAGAGATGGGAACAGAAGATCTGAAGTGGGCTCTGTGCTGACAGCAGCGAGCCCACTGGGCTCCAGTTCACAAACCCTGAGATCATGACTTGAGCCAAAGTGGGATGCTCAAATGACTGAGGCACCTAGGCACCGCCCCCCCTCACCTATATTTTTGAAAGTAAAAGCTTACTAAAAATATATATATATGGTCCCACTTGCATCAAAAGAAGACATGCAGGCAGGCAGGCAAAGAAAGATAACCTAAAGAAGCATAAAAGACTTCTAGAATGTTCTACAAAAATCCAGGCAAGAACTACAGAGTAGGGATGGGCCTGGGGGACCATTCTACTGAGTGCTTTTCTGCACTGTTGGAATTTCTTAATATGAGCATTTCTTTTCAAAAATTCTATCAGTCACTTTTAAAATGCGAGAGATCCATAATATGGAAGGATCTCTAAGGTATGTTAAGTAGAAAAAACCCAAATCACTGAATAACACAATCTCATATACGTTAATCAGAATAACAAAAATGTGTATTTATACAAATACTATAAACAGATGTTCATTATGGAGAAAGGGAGGGACTGCAAAGGAAGGAAAAGGAAAATTTGTTATTCTAAATATTTCTATATTGTTTGAATTTTTATAAGAAGCATGTACTTGTATTATTTTTTTATAATCAACACATTTTAGAACAGAGAAGGTTATACATATGTAAAAAGGGTAACAATGGTTGCCTCTAAGTGGTAATATACGAGTAAATGTTTTTCCCTCTCTATACTTTGGTGTACTTTTCAATAATTATTTGTGACTGATACAATTCACTATTCTCTAACTTTTTCTCCTTCCTGAAATCTCCCTTTTCCTTCTGTCATCATTCTAAAAAGTATTAAGACTACTATATGTTTACTTCTTGATTAGTATATCTGTAGAGGTTATCCCTAGTAGTCTGATCTCCAAACAAGATTTGAGGTAATTCCATTAACATGGTTTCATTTGTATATTCGTCTGCAGAACAAAATTGAAATCTATGGAAATAAAGAGAACTAATCCTATCTTAATATAAATGGGATCTAAAGAGGTTACCTGCATACATCAAGTTACATGATTTTAATTTAGTACAAAAAAGATTCTTTTGAAGTCTGCACCTTTTAGTAGAGGAGATAATGGATATATACCATTAAGATTAAAATTACAAAGTGATTAAAAGACAGAAGCAGATATCTTTTGGGAGTTCAGAGGAAGGGAAGGAGGAGAGATAGGCAAAAAAGATCAAGAAATACCAGAACGGATTTTAGACGAAATAGTGTTAAAAAGTTAGGTTGTAAAGGAAAAGTAGAGTTGAAGAAAGAAATGTCAGAGAGAACAAAGATGAGTGTAATCTGGTTCTCATAATCAAGAAAATCTATGCCAAATAACTAATTTATTAGCTAAGAAATTGACAACAGATATACCCAATAAGTGGTTATAAACGGTGCAGAACAAAATGAACGAATGGATGGATCTTGAAAGAGCTCTTAAGTTTTACTTCCTAAAACCACAGTTCACTTAGAAAGCTTTATATAAGTTGTCAACTTTTTCCTGTTGGAACAAACATATCTGTAAGACTCAGCTTACCAAGCCAACACACCTGTTGTGTACAACACACCTGTTGTGAATGTGTACAATTAGCACATGATGTACGTAAGGTATACTTTTATTAATTTAAACCATACTTAATACTACCTAAGAAAAACATACTTCAAATCTAGGTATCTTACATTAACTAGTCTCTAAACCAGAGCTAATAGAAACAGAATGCTAGCCACACATATAATTTTAAATTTTCTAGGGGTTGCATTTAAAAAATTTTAAAGAGAAACAATCTTTTTATATATTAATTAATTTTATATATTTAATTTAACCTAATACATCCTCAAATGCTTTATTTCAAATCTGTAATTAATTTTAAATTCTTCAATGTGTAAATATTTTAAATTCTTTTTTTTTTTGTACTAAGTCTTCAAAATCCAGTATATATTGTGCCTTTATTGCACATCTTAATTCTGATTATCAAGTTCTTAATAACCCCCATGCCAAGTAATGGCTCCTGTGTTGGACAGCACAGCTCTAGCTATAGTGATTAGGTATTTGGTAGGTCATGGGGTATTTGGTGTCATTGTCAGGGAGACAGGGTACTGAGCTGCAATAAACACTATTTAGATGAGTTGACATTGTTCAAAATACCAAAGAGAGCAATGGCACAAGTGCCACAAACCTCCACTAAACTTGTTACCAGGCAGAAAAATAGGATCGTTAGTAACCATCGTTATACATACAGCTGTCTTTCTATACTCAGGTTTCCACCTCCTCTGGCAAAGTGTTTGTACTATTTGTTGTTCCTGTGTCTATCTACTCTGCAAAGTTGTTATATTACAGTCCCGTTGTGCACAAAGATCTACACTCAGGAAGAGGGAGACCGAGTACACTACACAGTAGCCGTTTTAAAGCAAGCAAAAAAAAAAAAAAAAAGCCCAAGGGCTATTTCTCCCTATTCATCACCCCTTAGCAGCATGGCACCAGCATGGCACCATCTCTGACATTTTACACCTTCACTTTCTCACACTGCTGTAATTCCACTCTTCACTCATTTTTCACACACATTCAAGTATGTAGGATTTTGTTAATAATAGTGAACTCCTGGGGGTAGGTTACAGTGACTCTTTAATTTCTATACTAAACATAAAATCATGAAAATTTTATAGGAAGCACATTTTTCCATTGTGAGCAAAAATTTATAAAGTACAAAATCCTGTTTTATATGAATATGTTTACGCAAATGTAGATTATTACGTCTCCAATTTATTAGTACATTAGTACATTCCTTCAACAATCTTCTTTACCAGAGATGAGCATACTACTCGCCTGGAGGCCAAACCTAGCTTTCCAAATGTTTTTGTAGTTTTATTGGAACACAACCACACCCATACCTTTAGGTATTGTCTATGACTGCTTTCTCACTAACTCCTATGGAATTGGATAGGTACAACAGACACTATGACCTACAAAGCCTAAAATGTGATTATATCTGGCCCTTTAAGAGTTTGAGGACTTCTGCTCTTTTTCTTTCTTTTCTTTCTTTTCTTTTCTTCTTTCTTTCTTTCTTTCTTTCTTTCTTTCTTTTTACTGGAAGGAGTGACAAAGAATTATAGTCATCTTCAATGTACCACAATTCCTGCCTGGAGAGCATTTTCATTCTGACGAGTCATTAATAAGAACAAAATCCTCTGCTTACTTTTATAGTACATTTGATGTTGGGAAGAATTTTCCACAGATTACTTCTGGTCCCCATACATATTTTTTTTTTTTTTAATTTACATCCAAGTTAGTTAGCATACAGTGCAATAATGACTTCAGGAATAGAATCCAGTGATTCATCCCCTGCATATAACACCCAGTGCTCATCCCAACAAGTGTCTTCCTTAATGCCCCTTGACTTTTCCATTATTTCTTAAGGAAAACTTGCTTCTGAGTTAGCAGGTCGACTATTGGCAAGAACACACCTCTAATTAATGTAAATTCAACCAATTCTATGGTGAACAAACTAAGGAACAAAGAGCAACATACTGTTAACTTACAAGGTTATTTGGAAAACTAAAAATCTAGTAGAATAAGATTAAGAATGAAGTGACATATAGAATGGCTAAAATTCATAACACAGAAAACAACAGATGTTGGTGAGGATGTGGAGAAAGGGGAGCTCTCTTACACTGTTGGTGGAATGTAAACTGGTACAGCCACTCTGGAAAACAGTATGGAGGTTCCTCAAAAAGTTAAAAATAGACTACCCTATGATCCAGGAATTACACTACTAGGTATATACCTAAAGGATACAAAAATACTGATTTGAAAGAATACATACACCCAGATGTTTATAGCAGGATTATCAACAAAAGCCAAATTATGGAAAGAGCCCAAATGACTCTGATGAATGGATAAAGAAGAGGTAGTATGTATGTATTATACACACACACACACACACACACACACACACACACACACACAATGGAATATTACTCAGCCTTCAAAAAGAATGAAATCTTGGGGTGCCTGGGTGGCGCAGTCGGTTAAGCGTCCGACTTCAGCCAGGTCACGATCTCGTGGTCCATGGGTTCGAGCCCCGCATCGGGCTCTGGGCTGATGGCTCAGAGCCTGGAGCCTGTTTCCGATTCTGTGTCTCCCTCTCTCTCTGCCCCTCCCCCGTTCATGCTCTGTCTCTCTCTGTCCCAAAAAATAAATAAACATTGAAAAAAAAAAAAAAAAAAAGAATGAAATCTTGCCATTTGCAGTGACATGGATGGGACTAGAGACTATTATGCTAAATGAAATATGTCAATCAGAGAAAGACAAATACCATATGATTTCACTCATATGTGTAATTTAAGAAACAAAGCAAATGAACATAGGCAGGAAAAGAGAGAGACAGGCAAACCCTAAAACACACCCTTAACTCTAGGGAATAAACTGAGGGTTGCTGGAAGGAAGGTGGGCAGGGGATGGGTTAAATAGGTGATAGGTATTAAGGAGAGCACTTGTGACAAGCATTGGGTGTTGTAAGTGATGAATCACTAAATTCTACACCAGAAACTAATATTACACCGTATGTTAACTAACTGGAATTTAAATAAAAACTTGAAACTAAAAAAAATAAAAAATAAAAACAAAAAGAATGAAGTGACATAAAAACCAGAAGCCAAATATAATTTAGAAAAGGTAAACACGAAGTGTACTCTACTTAAGGGACAAAACTGTATCAACTAGACATAAGAAAGACCCAGCACAATACTGCATAAAAGATCTAAAGGACATAAACTCCTCTGTCCATAAAAATAATTAGTATAGCTGAGCAATGCAGCCACAGGTTAAAAACGAACATAATTCCTGATTTAAACAGCATGCAATATACAAGAGATGGAAAAGTACAAATCATAAATTTAGAAAAGTAGTAACTGCTGTTAAGACAGGATAGATTGTTGTATTAATTTCTTCTACTGACAGGGTTACAAAAGCAGGAGATTAAGAGATCTTGGGCATGGCTGACTTAACATGCCTTATGTTATACAGAAAAAAATCAGCTAGATGATTCAGCTAGATGAAAATTACATTTATTACATTTATCCACAAATGGTCAGGGGAAAAATTAGATTAATTAAAAATATAATGTTTACTTTTAAAAAACATTTAATGAAATATTACTCTGCAGTTTACTTAGCACTGCCTCAGACTTAGATAATGACACATAAGGCAGACTCCTGAAATCTGCTGATGCACCAAGGCGGGGAACAGCAATAAAGGCTTTTTGGTATCTAGAGACTAAAATCTTAAATAGAAATCAACAAAAGTGAAACATTATGGTAGCTTAACAGAAGTCCTAGCTTAACAATAATGAATGTGAAAAAGACAAATTTTAAGTGAACTGCAAATTCATACTTCTAAGAGTTTTTATAGTTTCCTTAGCTTAAAAAGTATCTTTAGAGCACCCTCTGCTAAAAATGTCATTTTTCTCCATTCTGTGTCTTGATAGTTCCATCTTTCAGGACCCAACTCAGATGTTCTCTTCTTATTTGAAGGCTGTTATCAGCTCCATTTTCTATGCTCCCATTACACTGGCTCCATAGCATATATGTGATTTATGCCATTGTGTTATACATTCATTTCTCACTAGAGGGACAAATTATCTCAATATCTCCAGACTCTCCAAAGCGTAGTGTCAAAGAGTAATAAACAAATGTACTCTCCACTGGCAGTCCACATTTATTTTTGTGTGTATCTAGATAGAGAAAAGTACACACATATGAATGTGAAGGCGAGGAAGAGTGTCTGAATCTCAGCTTACCACTTGCAGAATGTGACTCTGAGTAAGTTACACAACCTTACTGAACCTGGTTCCCCTCTATAAAATGGGGATATCTTCCATGAACAGTTAATATGAACATTAAATACGATAATAAGATAATACTGGTTGCCCAGCATATTGTATGTACATGCAATAAATAGTATCAATTCTAACTGCTCAGGTACCATATTTGCAAAGAGATTCTAGAAAAATACACACAATAACTAGTGTGATACAGGAACAATGTCAGAAGAACAAATAAAAGACTTGAGAATCTTTGAAGAAAAAGTTTGGCATTGGTAAGGGTAGGAAGAGGGATTAGCTGCAAAAAGATAACCAACGAACTCCCAAAACCCAATTAGGATGACCCAAGCATAATATCTTACCAGCTGCTCCGTGGTAGACTGTCTGCAAAGAGGGTTGAAGGTATGCAGCCTCCTTAGAAATATGACTTGGTACTTGTTTCTCACAAGAGGTGGAGTTTATTTCACCGCCTCTTTAATCTGGGCTAGCCCCTCGAGATTAGCTTTGACCAACATAATACAGAAATGACACTGAGAGACTTCTGCTCTCACCCTGTTGGAACCCTGAGACCAGCATCTAAAGCAGTCCATATTAGTCTATTTTTTTAATTCTAATTTTTTAAACATTTTTTCAAGTTTATTTATTTTGAGAGAGACAGAAAAAGTGCGAGTGGGGGACAGGGGAGAGAGGGAGAAGGAAAGAGAGAGAAAGAGAGAGAGAGAGAGAGAGAGAGAGAGAGAGAAAGAGAGAGAGAGAGAGAGAGAGAGAGAGAATGAATCCCAAGCAGGCTCTGTGCTGTCAGCACAGAGCCCAACATGGGGCTCAAACCCTTGATACTGCAAGATCAGGACCTGAGCTGAAACCAAGAGTCTGATGTTTAACAGACTGTGCCACCCAGGCGCCCCCATGTTAGTCTTCTGAAGATGAAAGACCACATGGTCAGAAAAGCCATCCCAGTAGTGATATATCACCACATTGTACACTTTAAATATCTTATAATTCTATTAGTCAATTATATCTGAATAAAGTGAGAAAACACACACAGAGGAAAGAAAAGCGATCCCAGCTGAGGTTCCTGACCTATGACTGAGGCTACCTCTTACTCTAACCAGCCTCAGCCTAACCTTCAACTGACTATAGCTAAATGAGCACAGAGACCAGCAGAAACCACACTGGCAATCCACAGAATAGCGAGCAAATAAAATGGACGATTATTTTGGGCCACTAAGTTTTAGGTTAGCTTGTTACACAGTAACTGATAGACATATTCTGCCTGAAAAAAGAATGTATTAACACAAAACATGGTAGCCTACTAAGTGGATGAAAAGTAAAACTCAAGGGTAGCCTGGGTGGCTCAGGCAGTTTAATATCCGACTTTAGCTCAGGTCATGATCTCATGGTTTGTGGGTTTGAGTCCCAAAGCAGGTTTGCGGCTGTCAGTGTGGAATCCGCTTCTGATCCTCTCTGTCCCCCCACCCTCTTTCTGCCCCTCCCCCACTCGTTCTCTCTCTCTCTCTCTCTCTCTCTCTCTCTCTCTCTCTCTCTCAAAAACAAACAAAAAAGTAAAACTCCAAAAGAAAAGCATTTAGGAATCTGTTCTACCATCTAAGAAAAAGACTCCTGGACCCAAATACCTGGAACATGTAGCAGATTTACTTCTAAAGGGGAGCTGAAAATCTAATTTGAAGACAATAGTTATGAAGATTACCCAACTTTCCTTAAAAACTTCATGCTCACGGGGCACCCGCGTGGCTCAGTCAGTTAAGTGTCCAAGTTCAGCTCAGGTCATTATCTGTCATTATCTCATGGTTTGTGGGTTCGAGCCCCACATCAGGCTCTGTGTTGACAGCTCAGAGCCTGGAGCCTACTTAAGATTCTGTCTCCCTCTCTCTCTGCCCGTCTCCTGCTCACACTCTGTCTCTCTCAATCAAAAATAAATAAAATATTTTTTTAAAAAAAGACTCCATGCTCACTAAAAGGCCTTCAGATAATAATCAGATTCCATGCATAGCTGGTCTGTATGGACATCTTCCCCCCACTGTAAACTAATGGATCCTAGTCTATACATTTAATATCTAAAGCTTAATCACTGGGCATATGGTAAAGAAGTCAAATGTCTGAGCAGACAACAGAAAGTGGTGCCTATGGAAAGATCTAGGCAGCAAGCTTGAATTCGAAGCAGGGTCCTACGTTCTTGGTGCACATTTCTGCAAGCTCAACAAATAATGGGAAGAATTCCCCCTAATATGTATCATGCAGACAGTAAATAAGAATATAAACTCTAGAGTCTTAGGGGAGTGAAAAGTCTAATCTCACCAACTGTTAGATACATGGTTTTTGACACTGATCTTAGACTTACTCTCTTTATCCCAAATCCAGTTTCCTCATCTGTAAAAGAGGGTTGCTGAAAGGACTGAATTAACAAATGAGCTGATGAACCATGAAAATCGGGTGCTTTATAAACCAGTTAAACACCTTTCAATGGAAAGCCAGGTTGAAGCATAAGCTGGTCTGTCACTGACAAAGAGATTCCTACTTTTTGTATGAAAAGTGTAATTCACTCAAAGATGGTAAACACATTCCGATACCAAGGGGCTAAATGGCTTAAAAAAAAAAAAAAAAAAGTAATTTTATTTAGGAGATTAAGTCATTGGGTAATACAACAAATCATCTTCCTAGCCTACAAATCCAGAATTTCTAGTATCCAGATCTGACTGCTTCATTTTTAACAATCCACAGCCCAAAATAAAAACAAAATTGTCAGCTAACCAAATTAGAGAACAAATTTTTATCTTATCTAATAAACCGAAGTACATGCTTTATTCTGTTCTTTGCCTACAAGCTCAGTTTTATTTTTTGTTTTTTGTTTTTTTTGTGTGGTTTGGGGGGATAAAATCTTTTTTTTAAGTATAATTGACACACAATGTTACATTAGTTTCAGGTGTTCAACTTAGTGATTTGACAAATTTATACATTATGCTATATTCACTACAAGTGTAGCTACCATCTGTCCCATAACAGTGCTATTACAGTATCACTGTATCGCATAGGTTTTTTTTAACCTATTTTTTCTAGATTCCACATATAAGAAAGATCATTGGTCTGACTTATTTCACTTAAACAAGGTTAATCCATGTTGTCTTCAATGGCAAGATTTCATTCTTTTTATGACTGAGTAATATTCAATTGTGTATATACCACAATTTCTTTATCCATTCATCCACTGATGAACACTTAGGTTGTTTCCATATCTTGGCTATCACAATGCTGCAACGAACATGGGAGTGCATATAGATTTCCAAATTAGTGGGTTTTTAAAATTTGGATAAATATGCAGAAACAGAGTTGTTGATCATTTGGTAGTTCTATTTTTAAGTTTTTGAGGCACTTTCATACTGTCTTCCATAGTGGCTGCACCAATTTGCATTTCTACAAACTGCACAAGGGTTCAGTTTTCTCCACATCCTATCCAGCAACTGTCTAGTTGACAATAGTCTAGTTGATGCTAGTCTTTTTGATAATAGCCATTCTAACAGGTTTGAGGTGGGATCTCACTGTGGTTCTGATTTGCATTTCCCTGATTAAGGGTATATAGTGTCTTTTAATGTACCTGTTAGCCACCTGTAGCTCTCCTTTGGAAAACTATTTATTCAGATATTCTGCCCATTTTTTAGTCAGGTTTTTTTTTTTCTTATTGAGTTGTAGGAGTTCTTTATAATTTGAATATTAGCCCCTTATTGGATATATAATTTGCAAATACTGTCTCCCATTCAGTAGGTGACCTTTTTGATGTTTTCCTTCACTGTGCAGAAGCTTTTTAGTTTGATATAGTCCCACTTACTTACATTTGCTCTTGTTGCTTCTGCTTTCAGTGCTGGATTTAAAAAAATCATCGCCAAAAACTATGTCAAGGAGCTCACTGCTTAGGAGCTTTCTTCTAGGAGTTTTATGGTTTCAGGTCTTACTTTCAAGTCTTTAATTCATTTTGAGTTTATTTTTGTATAGAACACAAAAACAATGGTCCAGTTTCATTCTTTTGTACCTTAGCTTATCATTTGCCTACAGTTAATGTGCTATTTTTAATGAGTCTTCTTTACTTATGGAAAGCAGGTCAAACAAGAGTTAGCAATTAGTTAAAGAGCATGTAGTTCAAACAAAAAAAAAAAAAAGAGAAGGGTTTGTACTGTATAATCGCTAAGGATCCATTCTGGTCACAGTCCCTGACTCAAAAGATTCTTGGTCTAGGAAAAGAGAAAATTTGAGGCAACAAATGTATTATATTAGCATGCAATAATAGATCTTACACTAGATAAAATGGAGGGTGGATCATTGCTGCCTAGGACAAAGGAGAAAATGTTAGACTATTTTATCAAGTAAGATGAAGACAGAAAACTATTTAACAATTAAAAGGTCACTGGGAACCTCTACTAACCAGAGTCAGAGGGAAAAGTTACTTTGCATTGTGTTGCAAAAAAAAAAAAAAGGCAGGGAAGTGTAGAAACTCTCTTTGAGACTGATTAAAACAGAAAAAGTTATACTTAAATCAAAAGCCTGAGCAAATAGGTGAGCATAGTGGTCTTTACACAAAGACAAAAGACAAATATATTCATTTAATGCACTTAAAGGATAATCTTCAAACAAATTCACATAAGCCAATTGGTGGTTTAATGAATGAGTGAAAACAGGTTTCCTTCTCCGGACTTGCGCCAAGAGTCAGATTATCATAATACTAAGGATCACCATATACCATACACCATGAATGCAATTTTGGAAAGATCTCTCTATAATCATCTAAAAGAAAGTATTACAAAATGTAACACAATTAAATGTCAGTCTTCTTCCAATTTTGCCAATTCAAAGTCACAAAGATTAATACCTAAGAACACTAGTAGCTCTGCTTTGTTCAGGGTAAATGATATTAAATATCTTTGCTCCAAAACCAATGGTCTCTCCTGAACTGCTTATAAATTCCAAAAACCCAAACACTTCAGCACAGAGAAAACAACAAAAACCAAAAAATCAGCTATTTAGAAAAATCTGTTAATGTTACAAGGCTACAAAGGACACAGTTCTTATAATATTAGTGGAAGGTAGTAGGTTTGGGATACCAAAAAATGTATTTCAGCATTTCAGATTTCTCCATGATTATAGTAAGTCATCAAGAACCAAAGTATATAAAAAGTTTAATTCAAAAAGGATACAGCCATAGTCATGCTCCCTTCTGAAGTGAGAAAAGTTTCTTAAAAAGAGAAGATTGCTCATATCAAGGGAGAAAAGTTTGAAACTTAAGCCGGTTTTCCATTTTGTTGGCACTTTTAAGTACAATTGTTTTTAATTGGGAATTATTACCAAGAATTTTAACTTAAACTGAAAAAAAAAAAAAAAAAAAAAGGAAGGAAAGAAAGAAGAGAGACATCATCCTTGTCAAGTTACCTAATCCAAATTCACTTAAGTAGTTACAAGAGTGAATATTTGAGTAACAAAACAAGTCTGTACAGGAGCTGAGTTAAGATGTACACTCCTATATAAAAGTACTGTCTGCTGAAAAACTTCTCTAGATATAACATGTTCATGTGTGACTCTTGCTCTGGAGCCGAAGAAAAAAGAGAAGCCTTACTTAAAATAAAAGCTCAAAGGAACTGACTTTTCTAACTTCACTACTCATTTCTCAGACAGGTGCAGACTTTGCCTAAAGCCCTCCCTTGATCACAAAGCCCCCACTCCGAAAAGGTGCCTCCTACACACAATTTATTTGGTTGCTATAACACTTGGTTTCTAAGCCACAAAGAGATTCCTTCTGAGTGGAGAGAATAAAGGGAGCATAAGAAAAAGGGAGGATCAGGCTCCTTCATTGACCGACCAATTCAGGTTCTCACTTGGAGATCCTGTTTTAAACACACATCTCTAAAACACCCCGGGTGTTTGGTGTCACAGGACAAGGGGATCTCCTGGGATAAACCGGGCGAGGTACTTAAGATTTAGGAGTTGAAACTACACACGCAGCAGCTCCGGATTCTTATCAAAACAATAGCGAGTGGCACATGTCAGACAGCCCACATGCGCGGGGGGATAAAGAGGAGACTGGCTGAGGCTGGAGTTGAACTTGTCTTAACCCCCTCCCCCAACGCCCACCTCCGCCCTCGGGGCTACGCGAAAAGAGTGATAACTAGGGGTGCCCAGCGCCCGGCTCTCTCCCCGCGTCTTCCCCCCCCCCCCCGCCCCCGCCCGAACCCGACTTCTTCCTCACCAAGGTCTCCCGGGGGCGGAGACGCTGAGTTCTCCGGGGCCGGGAGTTAGTCACCAAGAAGAGGCGGTGACAGAGCGCTCGGCTCGCGTCGCACACTCCGAGGCCTAGCCTCACCGGGCGAGAGCCCGCCGGTGGAGCCCCTCGTGTCCCGCACCCCCCCCCCGCCCCGCCCCGCCGGGGAGCCCACTCCCTCTCGGAGTCTCAACTCCGCTCCCTCCCTCCCGTCCTCTCCTTTAGGCAGCTAGCTCCAACGTTCAGTCTCCACTCCCGACCGAGGAAACGACGCCCAGTCCGGCCGTTTCCTGCCCCCGGGGGCGGGGATTCCCTCCCCGGGGCCGGGGGACGGCGGCCCCGTGCCGGTGACCCGAGCGGGGATCCCCTCGGCCGCCGGGCGGGGATCCCGGAACTGGCCCCGGAGTGCGCGTGTGGCCGAGGCGGGGAGGGGCGACGCGGGGAGTTTCCGCTGCCCGGCGGCCGGGCGGCAGCGGCGGCTGGAAGCGGTCCCCACCGCCGGCCGAGGACTCCAGCCTTTTCGGCCCCGGCCCGCTCTCCCCACGCGCGCCAACGGCGGGTCGCGCCGCCCGGGAACCCCGCGCAGTCACCGTCGGGCTGGGCAGGGTGGGGGGGGTGGGCAGAGAAACGCGGGCCCGCGGCCAGCCGTCACTTTCAAGTCGCCCCGCCAGAAGCCCAAAGCGAGCAAAAGAAGAGACAAAAGGACGCTGAGGAGGGAGTCCCCACACTCCCTCGCACCCCCCACGCCCGGCCCGGCCCTTACTCGTAGTGGCGGAAGATCTCGTTGGTGACTTTACAGTAGAAAACTTCCTCGTCCGGCCGCAGGTCCGCGGGCGGCTTCTGTCTCACAAACGGCTTTCGGTGTAGCAGCGGCATCTCCTGTCCGCCGGCGGGGTCGCCCGGACCCTCTGCCGCCCGCGTCGGCCCCGCTTCCCTATCAAAATTGGAGGGAAAGGAAAGCCGGTAAGGTGGGGAGCGCTCGGCGGCGGCGTGGGCCGGTCCGCGCGCCGGAGGGGAGCTCGACTGCCTTTTGTGTGACTGACGCGCCGCGGCTGCCACCCGGGCCGAGGTCGCTCCGGCCGCTCCTGGGGTCCTGAGAGAGCCGAGCCGCCGCCTCTGCCCTCCCAGCGCGCCCCACCTCCGCACGCCCGGCGGCCGGCTCACAATGGGGCCGCACGCCCCGCCGCGGGCGGGCGGTGCGGGGACGGCCGCGGCCCCCTCCCCCAGCGCCGGCTCCCGGCCCGCCGCCGGGCTCGCAACGTGCTTGGCGCGCAGCCGGCCGGCCCGACGCCGCGAGGAGCTCGCTGCGGGCGGACCCCGGCGCCGCTCCGCTTTGTTCCCCCGCTCGCTTACACTTCCCTGCCGGCGCCGGCCGGCTTGCGAGCGACCACACGGAGCCCCTCACCTGCGAGCACGCCGACTGCCACCTCTCCACCTTTTCAACTACAAGGGCAGCGAGGGGAGGCTCTGTCCTCCCGGGGGGTCGCCTCTCGCCGGCCGCGCCGCGCCGCCGGCCGCCGCTTGTCTTGCTGCCACGGCCTGGCTCCGCGCGGGGGATCGCGTCCCACCGCCACTTCCCCGCCTCTCGGAGCTCCTGGGAAGTTTCTGATCTACTTTCGGCTCAGAAGGAGGAAGAGCTGTTGGGAGGAGCTTTTCACTTCTCGCTTCTACCTTTTTATTGGCTGCTCGATGACTTTTACAGCCTGTCACTGATACAGGAAGAGACGGCGGAGAGCCTGGGAGAGCTACATTATTAATTAATGGAGCAACCCCTTGTGTAGAATCAGAAGCATCCTCCATGTTTGAGATTATCAGCCAAGAGATCTAGGGAAGGCGCTGGGATTTCATAAACACATGGCTAACAAAGTAAAGCCTTCATCTTCGAGTCTGGCACCGTCGCTTGGTTTCACGGTGGGCAAAGGATTCCAGTTAAGATTTAACTTTTATTTTAAGATGGGAAGAGAGATAAGAAATAAAAAATATAAACTATTTTGATATGTTCTTCAATATTAGAATTTTCATGTCTAAAAAAATATTTTGCTTGTGTAAGCATCCTTCTTGGAAAGAAAATACCTTTTCTTGACAGCAGTTCTCTTTAATATTTAAAGAGGGCAATTCAGTCAAAGATTAGAGGAAAAGACCAAAAAGGTATATGTTACAAAATGTCATCATGCCTATGGGACCACCATATATTTAAAACTAAAAAACACACCTTTAGAAAGTAGTATTTGTAATGCGCCGCTGAAAATATTTTGCAAAGTATCAACATTTAATTCAATCATACAGAATTTTAAAGATTATGGATTTGCTAGTGAAGTTTACCCGAAAGCAACTTTCCCATATTCAAAATTTCCACTTGTGAAACTAATTTTAATGCACATAATACTTGTGACTCTTGAATTAAAAAGAATTTTTGAAACTACAAATAACTCCAAATGTTTGCCAGTTTTGTTTTAAATCTTTTTTGCTACAGCCCTTGACATTTGCTTATTTGCGGATTAACATGTAAGAATGAGTCTAAAAGACAGTAAGTTTGAAGAACAGTCGTTCAACAAAGGACATAACTAAGTACCAGCAATGTGAAATGATCATAGTTATAGAAACAATGTAGGATCATCTTTATATCTTCAAATTAAGTACATGAGTACATTGGAGCAGAAAATGTAAGGAATCTATTCAAATGGCAAGAGTTATAATTTTTTAACTTCTTTCAAGATACTTTTATGGCAGCTAGCAAAATAAAATTTTGTGAAAGACACAATATGCTTGGAGTGTTTTAAAAATCATTAATAAAATTAATGCACCTTACTGTACAAATATAGAAGTCACAGAGGCTTGGAAGTGTTCTCAGTACTAAATATATATATTCTTTAGTCTGGATAAACTCTTCAAAAAATTTTGCACTCAAACATTTTAACTGGCCTCCAACAAGTACTTGAGTAACAATTTATTATTCCCTACCTAGAAAGTATTTAATTTTCCAGGTGAAAAATTTAGAGCCCACAACGGCTCTCAAAGGGGGAACGAGGACGGATAAACTTACAACTGTTAATGAAGCATCATTCTCACAATTCAAAATCCCAACTTAACTGTTAAGCTAAAAACAGGAAATTTTCTCTGTATAATATTTATATTTCTTAGAGCTCACGAAGTTTTTTAAGTTTTTATGTAAATTCAAGTTAACACAGTGTAATTTTAGTTTCAGGTGTGCAATATAATGATTCAACACTTGCACATGTCACCTGGTTGGTGTCTATTTGATAAGGTGTTAAAATTTTCTTAAAATCACAATAAGAAAATGTCAATTTTATTTTTATTAAATACAAAATTTTAAACAATTGGATTCTTTTTAGTACTAACTTAAAAGTTAAATTTTATTCTACTTTATCAAAATACTATTTCCCTATTACCATACTCAGATTTCAATACTATCATCCTATATAACTCAGTTCTCTGAATTACATACATAGGATTTATTTTAATGATCTGTGATGTTTAATAAATGTTATATAGCTGTTCATTGTTAATTCACAATAATGTAAGTTTAGTAAGTTATAATTAACATATTAGTTTAGTGGGGGTCTTTTGTTTTCTTAAGTAGGCTTCACATCCAGCACAGAGCCCAGTTTGGGGCTTGAACTTATGACCCTGAGATCAAGACCCTGAGATCAAAACCTGAGCTGAGATCAAGAGTCTGACACTCAACCAACTGAGCCACCCAGGTGCCCCCCATGTTTAGTTTTGATGTATTTATCATACTTGATCAAATTGATAGCCTATCTAAATTACCTCAAAATTATACCTTTTAAATTTATCCTACACATTTACTACTGAAAGCTTACCTAATATACTTATTTCATATTTTGATATCTATATTAATTACTAGTTTATTAATTACTACTTTATTTATTAATTACTACTTCTAGGCTTTTGAGAATGAAAAGCTTATTGCTATATTCAGGAAGTAGTTAAGAATAATGTCATGAAATAAGATTTTGTGTAAAAAAATGGAAAATATTGTAAAGGAGACTATGAAAATTAAAGTACACGTTTAAAAAGATAGAAAAAAGAAAACAATGAAATTAAAATCATTTAATTTTTTAGCAATTTAAGTAATATTTATCAGGCTTTTCTTATGTGCTAAGACACTAGCTTATAGTATACACTATAAATGTAACCTGACCTTAAAAAAATGTACAATCTTGTAGGGAAGAGATGATGTAAAGACAACGAAAACAAGAATGGTGTGAGTCCTAATGATCATGAGTAATATAATGCAAAAAGAGAAGTAGAAAAGATTAGAAGAAAATATAGTAGGAGGAGCCATGATCTGTTCCAAATGAAGTTATCCACGGGGCATGATTTGAAAGACAACAGAAAGCTCTGCTCCAACATTTCCTCCTGGGTCTCACGATGCAATCCCCTACCCTCCCTCCATTAGTTACCCCTCTGGGTGAAGACACAAATTGCCTCCACTTACATGTAAAATGTAAATATGCTAGTTAGGTAGGACGTAATGTTATATTAGTCTAATGTCTTCAAGACATAGTTTAATATTTGAGAAAGCATACTTCCTTATGTATGTAAAAACAACAAATCTATGAAATATGTATTTTTAAAAAGGTTGAGCTTTTCCTGTCTTTTCCTGTCTTCTATTGACTGATCAAGAAAGGCTTTATTTAGGTGGTTTGGTGACAGTAATTACTAATTGCTGAAAGAAACCTTTGGGAACCCTTGTTTCTCTCATTTTGCAGCTGAGGAAACTTAAATTCAGGAACTGAAATCTTGGCCTCATGACTCCTCGTCCAGTCTCTTTAGACCACATTGCTCTTTACCTTGGATTCAATAATATCCAATTTTCTTGTATACCCATCTCACACTGTATCTATCAATAAGCTAAAATACCATTTCAAATCTTTCCCAAACTGCTAAAATTGCATAAGGGAATAAGATATATTACTCATGATCAGAAATAATAATTTATTTTTGAGAATTATCCAGGAATTTATTTTTGAGAATGAGGATAACGAGAATCCTAAATTTGAAGAGCTGATGAGTCCTATCTTCATGCTTCAGTTAACCCATCTAACAAATATAAACACTTTATATCCCTTACCTCTAAGGAGCAGTTAATAAAAGTACTTGAAGTATAGCTGCCCTGAGCTCTTCTGAGAAAGATGTCCTAGGTGAATATGCAAGGAATATCTTCAACTTTGTAATTCCTTTCCTCAATATCTATATTCGACATCAGTCTCAACCCTCCTATGTTCTCTTTTCAATGTCTTCCTAACTAATTCATGGCATCTGACTTATAAACAATTTCTATATATTGTTCTTTAGAAACAACATGTTTTCCTTAATATCTGAAGCCACTGGCCCAGTGTTACGTTAATGGTTCTAAACCTTAGCTGTCCATTGAAATCACCAGAGGAGTTTTTGAAGAATACTGATACCTGAGCCATACCCCCAGACCAGTTAAAACAACATCTAGGGGTAGGGACCCAGGCATCTGGAACTGAAAAATCTACTCAGGTGATTATAATGTACTGCCAAGGTTGAGAACGATGCTTAGAGGAGACTGGATTCTTGACACTAAACTGGTAATGTTGGCAAATTTGGGATGCATTTTTTTATTCAACCCCTTGTGATTAAAGCTGTGAAATTATGGGATGGTAGTAGCAGTTGAAAGAATAGTCTATGGCCATCATCATTATCACAATAGTTTACATTTAATGAATGATTCCAGCTTGTGAAGCATTGTGCTAACTAAGGGCTTTAAATGAATCATCTCCCAATTCTCAAAACAAACTAAGTATTATTTATTATTTCCATTTTACAGACAAAGCTGTTGAAGCTAACAGAGGTTAACTAAGCAGCATACCCAAGATCATACAGCCCAGAAACAGAAAAACCCAAATTATCAACTCCAAAATCCACGCTCCTTACTACTATTCTATATTTCATGGGATTGATTTGGTAATCTAACTTAGATATAAATTGAAACAGGGAACTTGATCTTATGCACTAAACAATTTAGAACTTACAATGATTAAGAACATATGTTAATAATAAAAGTACTAAAGGACTCCATGAAGAACTTTTAAAATTATCTCAGAGGGAGAAAAGTCTAAGTAAAACACAAAGCCCATCTATAAAAATAATTCTATAAACTAAAAGTTAAAATTTTTTGCATGACAAAAGCTACTACAAAGTTGTAAGACAATTTTCAAACTGGGAAAAAAATACATACTTACAACTCACTGACAAAGGCATTTACCTAATAAGTAAATTATATACTAAATATATAATATATAAATATATAAATTCTTTTTTTTAATTTTTTTTTTAATGTTTTATTTCTGAGGCAAAGAGAGACAGCGCCTGAGTAGGGGAGGGGCAGAGAGAGAGGGAGACACAGAATCAGAAGCAGGCTCCAGGCTCCGAGCTGTCAGCACCAAGCCTGACGTGGGGCTCAAACTCACAAACCGTGAGATCATGACCTGAGCCGAAGTCGGTCGCTCAACCGACTGAGCCACCCAGGCGCCCCTATAAATTCTTAATAATAACAAATCACAACCCAAGAGAAACAGAAAAGGAAATACAAATGGCTTTAAAAGACAAAAAGAAGCTCAACCTCACTCATAATAAGAGAAATGCAAATTAAAACTACATTTTTAAGGGTAACATTTTTCATCCTTAGGATTTGCACAGATCACCATCATTTGTTGATAAGTCTACGGGGAAATAGGCACAACTTCTATGAAGGGCAAATTGACAATATTTATTCAAAATTACAAATACACATAGACGTTCCATCCTCTAGGAAGATATCCACAAATATATTTGAGTAGAAGACTATTTGTCTTTGTTAGGAATAGACTAATATTAAAATTAAATATTTTAAAATTAATGGAAACGTCCATAACTAAATAAATGATACGTCCATACAATGGAATAGTATACAAATATAAGAAAGAATGAGGAAGTTGAAAAAAAAAGACAAGATGCCTAAAAATATGGGGCACCTGGGTGGCTCAGTCGGTTAAGTGTTTGACTTCAGCTCTGGCGGTCCATGAGTTTGAGCCCCACATGGGGCTCTGTGCTGACACCTCAGAGCCTGGAGCCTGCTTTGGATTCTGTGTCTCCCTCTCTCTCTGCCCCTCCCCTGCTCATGCTCTCTCTCTCTCTCTCTCTGTCTCTCAAATATAAATAAACATTAAAAAAATTTTTTTAAAGATGCCTAAAAATATGTTTGGGAGTTAAATACATATATGCATTTGCTTGATACATAAAATGCATCTGGAAGGATATACAGAAAAATAACACACTAGTTACCTCTGGGAAAAGATTTGTTAGTGGACAGGGATAAAAAGGAGACTTACTGCAGAAGAAAGATGAATCAAAATTTGTGAGATACACAAATTAAATGTAAAGAGGCCAGTCAGGACAGATAACTGATATAATAAAGTGTTTCCCTCACAAATGGAAATAAGTTTAGAACTGCAAATAATAAGTAAAAACGTCTGTGTTAAATATTTTACAGGGCCTAGGACAGTGCGTTTCCCACGATAGGAGTTCAGCACATTTTTGTTAGATGGATATATAAAGTACAAATTTAATTTGATTACAGTGAAAGAAATAGAGCCAGATGGATGGCTGCTTTCATCTTAACCTGGAGATATAATTTATTTATCTATTTATTCTTTAATTTTTTTAAATGTTTATTTATTTTTGAGAGAGAGAGAGAGAGAGACAGAGAGAGAGAGAGAGAGAGAAAACACGAGCAGGGGAGGGGCAGAGAGAGAGACAGACACAGAATCTGAAGCAGGCTCCAGGCTCTAAGCTGTCAGCACAGAGCCCTACATGGGGCTTGAATTCAGGGACCGTGAGCTCAAGACCTGAGCTGAAGTCGGAAGCTTAACCAACTGAGCCACCCAGGTGCCCCAAACCTGAAGACTGAATTTAGATTATACATTACCAAATAGTCTTTCTAGATTGCTTATGTTAATAATTAGTTATATACCAATTTACAGACCAAATTATACTATATTCAGTCAAATAGTTTGTTAAAAAGACATATAAGGAACAAGTAGAAGATTTTAAAATATGAAATATAGGGTTCTTTTTATTTTTATCAACTACAAAACTAATTTTTAAGTTTTAGTTTGTAGTAAAATAGCTATCAGATAAAAGTTGCACTAATATTTGCCATCTCATTTATGGACTAATTTCTGTTAATACTGGAGTAGAAACTACTGGAATATATTTTGTTCCTCTTTTATTTTCCTTTTAGTGCTCGAGCTGTAACCTTCTATCAGATATCATTTTAAAAATGATTTTACAGGGTGCCTGGGTGGCTCAGTCGGTTGGGCATCCGACTTCGGCTCAGGTCATGATGTCGCAGTTTGTGGGTTCAAGCCCCACGTTGGGCTCTGTGCTGACAACACAGAGCTTGGAGCCTGCTTCAGATTCTGTGTCTCCTGTATCTCAGCCCCTCCCATGCTCATGCTCTGTCTCTCTCTGTCTCTCAGTTAAAAAAAAAAAAAAAGTTAAAGAAAACATTATTTCACAATTAAAAAAATATTTTTTAATATTTTAAAGAGTATATACAACAATGCCTGGAACACACCAGGTACTCAAAACCTAAATAGTAAAGTATTATGATCTTTTATTTTTCTCATATTATTTCCTATATTTAAATAATTAATATTTATAATATTATACTTATAATGTTTATAATTAGGACCATATCTTTTTTAAGATTTAGGACCATATATTTTTCTAACCAACTACTTGTGGTTGAAGCATGATATTAGCATTGTAAATACTGCAAATTTGACACCAATAATGCCATGTATCCATGGACTACCTGGCAATTATGGATGAAGAGAGAGAATTAAGACAGTTAAAATTCAGGGATGCCTGGGTGGCTCAGTTGGTTAAGTGTCTGACTCTTGATTTTGGCTCAGGTCATGATCTGACGGTCATAAGACTGAGCCCATTTCGGGCTCCATGCTGGGCATGGGGCCTGCTTAGGATTCTCTCTCTCCCTCTCTCTCTCTGCTGCTCCCCCACTCATTATCTCTCCCTCTCAAAATAAATAAAATAAAATAAAGTCTTTAAGACAGTTAAAATTCAGAATCCCACTTTTCAGTCCGAAAATATTCTTAATCCTCACCTGATTTCAATGGCAATAGTGAATGATACCTTTGAACTTTAATGAATGATTTAGCATGTTCAAGCTGGGATTATTAGCAACTCCTTACATTTTCCGAAATGATTCATCCATTCTACCCCTTCAAGTTGCAAAAATTCATATAGTCATTTCATAATGCATCATCACCTTAACCATATACAACCATAATGTATATACAGTCAGAATTAGCATGTATATAGCAAGAGGATGATTATAAATGTACAAAGACTTTTTTCTCATTAGATTGGATCTCCTCAGACCTCCTTGGAGATCTTGCTCAGTCAATCCTCTTCCCTCTATCTAATACCAAGCTCTCCTTCACCACTGAAATCTCTAACCTGAGGCTATAATGTAGTGCAAGTCTCTTTCCTTGGGGGGAAAATTTTAAGTTCATCTCTCTTTATCTTCAGCATTGTTTCTCTTCTTAACCAACATTTTAAAAAGGAAACCTATGCTCCTTATTTCTATTTCTTTATTTCTCAACCCTCCATAGTGTCCCTATAGTCCCCTAAAACTGCTCTTAATTCTGACACCCTAATTACCAAATCTGGTGGACTCTTGGCAAGAGTCCACCTTATCAGTCTGTTACTTGACATCCTCTTCTATCTTGGCCTCTGTGAAACACTCTACCCTAGCTCTCTTCCAACCCCTCTAACTTTCCTGAGTCTCCTTGGCATCACCTATTCCTCTTCAACCTATTTCCTAACCCTGATGTATCTCATCTTTCTGGCATCCATTCTCTTCTCTCATCACTCTTGAGCGAAGCCTTCTCTAAATCAGCATCTCTTCCAGACTATATAAACTGCCCTTTTCTCATTAGAACATAATGTCCTCTAGGGTCTTCTTGTTTCCTTAGGGACTCTACCATAGCTCCTTGAAGGGTTCTGAGATGAGAATGACTCAGAAAATTGACCTTTTATAAAGATTAATCTGGGTGTGGTATGTAAAACTGACTGGATTGAGTAGTGCCTAGAGGGAGGGAAACCAGTTGAAAAGGCACAGAAGTACCACTATGGAATGACAACAGCCTGAATTATTACCTTGACAAAGGAAAGGAAGAAAAGCTAGGAGAAATATTTTGGTGGAAGTATTTAAGGACAATACTTGATGACACATTAAGGAAGGGAGAGGAAATGTCGGAGATGACTCAAATGTCAGACCTGGGAGACTAGACAGGTATTAACATTATTAACAGAAATGGGGTAATCCGTAGAAAAATAGGCTTGGGAGGAAGATAAATCTTTTATTTTTTATTTTATTTTATTTTTTAACGTTTATCCATCTTTGAGAGACAGAGAGAGACAGAGCATGAGCGGGGAAGGGGCAAAGAGAGGGAGACACAGAATCCGAAGCAGGCTCCAGGCTCTGAGCTGTCAGCACAGAGCGTGACGCAGGGCTCAAACCACAAACTACGGGATCATGACCTGAGCTGAAGTTGGACACTTAACAGACTGAGCCACCCAGGGGCCCCCCCTCTTTAAAAAAAAATTTTTTTTAAGGAAAATAAATCATTTAATTGTAGGCATGGAATATTAAAGCAGAGATGTCCTATAGGGGGAAGGCTGGGCTCTGAAATCAAAAGAGAAATCAAGATTGAGGCTGTAAGTCAAGGAACTGTTTCCAGAAATAGGATAATAAAAACTACTAAGTTGATGGATACAGTAGTCCCCGTTATCTTCAGTTTTGCTTTCTGGGGTTCAGTTACCCACAGTCAACCATGGCCCAGGAGCAGATGATTCTCCTTCTGATAAATCATCAGTTGCCTAAGTCATAACACATAGGTCATTCACCTCACCTCACCTCATCTCATCAAGTAGGCATTTTAACTTTTCACATCACCACAAGAAGGGTGAGTACAGTATAATAAGATATTTTGAGGGAGAGAGACCACATACACATAACTTTTATTGTAATTGTTCTATTTTATTATTACTTATTACTGTTAATCTCTTACTGTGCCTAATTTATAAGTTAAACCTTATCACAAGTATGCATGTATAGGAAAAAACATAGTATATATAGGGTTCAGTATTATCCACATTTTCAGGCATCCACTGGGGGCCTTGGAACATATCCCCCATGAATAAGGGGGGGATTGCTGTATTACTATATAATATTTGTACACAAATATTAATATGTAAATAATATTTGCTAACTAAATAAATCTCTTGATGTTATCTCTTCTATTCCAGTACCCAGCCGAAGAACCAGGATGCCCAAGACACTCACCAGAGCTCTGAAATATCTCACTGTCCCACCATGAGTAAACCCCAGCATTTGCCTTTTCTGTTGCTTCTTCCTGTCATTGCAAGATATTACAGAACATGGTCTTTGATCTTAGGAGCCTTCACAAACACACTAAATTCCTTTTAAGTCATCTCATGTTGATATTCTATTGAGCACTCTACAATAGTCTTTGTAAACCTCTTGTCACTTTTCTCAAGCTGCCAACCTATCTTTCCTTCTTAGCCTTACCTTGCTCTTGGCACTTACCTTGCCTCCTAACTTAAATACAGCAGTCCCCCCCACCTTATTCATGGGGGATATGTTCCAAGGCCCCCAGTGGATGCCATTCCATATGACTTCTGTTCTCAACCCAAATTTTCTTTTCTTTTTCTTTATGTTTATTTATTTATTTATTTATTTATTTATTTATTTATTTATTTTTGATAGAGAGAGATTGAGTGAGCAAGCATGAGCAGGGGGAGGAGCAGAAAGCCAGGGAGAGAGAATCCCAAGCAGGCTCCACACTGTCAGCACAGAGCCCAAGGCAGGGCTTGAACTCATGAAGAGTAAGATCATGACCTGAGCTGAAACCAAGAGTCAGACACTTAACTGACTGAGCCATCCAGGGGCTCGTCAACTCAAACTTTCTTCTATTTTCACCCCACCCTTCTTTCTTTTCCCATTGTCTTCTCCTTTCCAAGGCTATCTCTGTGTCTTTGATCACATTTCTTTCAACTTCTAGGACCTTATTCCATGACTTCTTTCTCAAGATCTCCCCACTTCACTGGCTCCTTTCTTTAAAAAAAAAAAAAATTTTTTTTTAATGTTTATTTATTTTTGAGAGACAGACAGAGTGTGAGTGGGGTAGGGGTAGAGAGAGAGAGAAACACAGAATCTGAAGCAGGCTCCAGACTCTGAGCTGTCAGCACAGGGCCCCAAGCAGGGTTCCAACTCACGAACCACGAGATCATGACCTGAAGTTGGACGCTTAACCAACTGAACCATCCAGGAGCCCTTCACTTGCTCCTTTTTTCTGGCCTACTAACTTATTCAAGTCCACCTTATCTTTAGAAAAATTTTTTCTTTCACTTTGATTTCCTCAGAGCTACCACCTTATTACTTTTTTTTTTTTTTTTTGGTGCTACTAAGTAAATTTTACAGCTACATGTAGTCTTGATAGTGGTTTGAATTCTTGCTAGAGCTATTTGTATTAGTATGTCCTATATGTTTACGTCAGAGTCTCCAAAATGTAAGTTTCTGTAGGGCAAAAAGCATATAGTAAATTAATCATAAGATGTTTTCAGCTATAACTAATCAAGAAATGGTTGTGAGATTTGGGATGCTGACTTCTGAGAAACAATAAATAATGTAATACTACTTTACCATTTCTGTTTCCAAGGAGTTAAAATTGTAAATGAACTTAGAGTGGTTTTGGTAATGGTTATCTTAGTCACAAGTCAGGATTTTTCTGATGTCTATAACAATAGCAATTATACCATTTAAGGCCAAAGTAGGAGTCTTGGGGGGCAATCCCTATGGCAACAAATGTAGATGTTCACATGAGAAGCGGGCAGTCACGTTTTAAACTTAGAAGGCACCATGAAAACACTACTTTTTTCCATTATTAATTTAGATATAATCAATCTTCAGAAAAGTTATTTACTTTATGCTTTAGAATTTTCTATCAGGAACGTTGACACTGCCTTCTCCTCTATACTCTATATATACACCTACATTTCTCCTTCTATCCTAAAAAGCTGCCTTTTAGCCCTGTTCTACTATAGCTGCCTTCCTAACTGATGAAGTTAGAGAACATGCCAGAATGTAATGCTATGCATTTGAATCTAAGAGCTAAAGAACAAAATATTTTAAAACTTAAAATTTTAAAGAATTTTTTTAAAAATTTATTTATTTTGAGAGAGACCACGCACAAGGGGGGAGAGAGAGAGAGGGAGAGAGAGAATCCCAAACAGGCTCCACACCGTCAGTGCAGAGACTGACATGGGGCTCGATACTGCAAACTGTGAGATCAGACCTGAGCAGAAATCAAGAGTCTACTGCTTAACTGACTGAGCCATCCACGTGCCCAAAACTTAAATTAATTTTTATAACCAACTTTTAGAAAAAGTTATTTTTATAATTTTGCAAAAATATGTCTTTTATGTTATCCTGACAAAATTAAGTCCCCACAGCTAGAAAATATTAAAAAAAAAATTAAAGATTGTGATTTGCATTAATGCAAGTTTATTCCTTACAGTTAAGTATAAAAATTCAATTAAAACATCATTCAGAGAGCAACTGCTTGGTATAAAGCACTTTGCCAAGCTCTGAACTTAATATTTAAGTATAATATAATAAAGTCATAACAACTCAGAGTAAAGCTTTGTGTTACATACATGTCTAGAAACACATTCTATACTGTTATTCTCATTTTATAAAATAGTAAGGCTGAGGTTTAGCAGAGTAAAGAAATTGTTCAAGTTCCCACAGAATGCAAGTGGAAGAGCTGGGGCTTAAATTGAGATTGATTAGATGTCAAAGTCTATTCATCCAACAAATATTTCTTAGTGCTTTCTGTATGTCAGTCACTGTTCTAGAGGCATGGGATACATTAGGGACGAAAACAGAAGATCCCTACACTCTTGGTGTTTATACTCATTAGCTGACAACTCCTCTGTCTTCTCTCTTCCCACAGATCTACACACACACACACTCTCTCTCTCTCTCACTTTCTCTCTCTCTCTGTTACTTTTGCAAGATTAATCCTTCTACCTAGGTTGTTGATTTTATCAACTTTATCATAAGTCTCCTTTGAAGCCTGGCTTAATCAATTATTGCTTCTTCCACTGGATCCATTCAACTACATTAAATATACACAGGTCTCATCTTGAAAAATGCCTCTATTTGTCTTACTTCCATTCTTTTTTCTTGTTCCACACCATACCCTAAATTCTACAACACTCATTCTCTCTAACCCTCTGCTACCTGGTTTTCCTTCCACAGATTGTTTGCAGTCCTCATGCCTCTCTGGATTTGTCTACATTTGATGAGGCTGATCACTCCTAGAAACTCCCTCCTTGGTTTCTGAGAAGTCCTATTATGCTGGCTTTAAACGAATGGTGTTTCTACATCCATAAAAGTATCTTCCAGAAGGAAGAAGACCTTCTCCTGTGAATAATGTCATCACAGTGATACATTGGATAAGTCATAAAATTGGCTGTTTTTTTTTCTGGAAATCATCTAGAGGAATTTTGTCTCTTTGTGTTTTTAAGATCTTTCTAATATAAACAAGACAATACATATTCATATTCATTGCATCATGTATTTCACTGGAAAGCAGAGATAACTACAACTGACATAAAAGACACAATTTCTACCACTCAGAAGATAATTCAAAACTACTTCTGACTCAGAAGCATATATAAGAATTTTAAAATCCTGGATTTGGAGTAATTTAAAGTTAGCACAAAAAATCCCACATAAATCAACTGTATTACAGTTCCATAGTAACAGTGTTTATTATAGTGCCTCTAAATTATTAAGAAAAGATAAAATTATGCTCAATATACTATTCAGGAGTTTGGAATGTGTATACTGTATATATGTGTACACACACACATTTTAAACCTTTCCATTGTGAAATACACTGAACAGTACACAAAATAAATATATAGCCTAAAAATTTACAAAAAACACCACCTAGGTAAAGAAAGAGAACACAGTCTATACCCTCATGTTTATTAGATTCATCTATGTTGCTACACATAGCTGTAGTTTATTCATTTTTGTTACAGTGTGGTATTTTATCCTATGCATTAATAATTTATCCACTTTTTCTCTTGATTAACAATGGATTATTTGCAGTTTTTGCCTATGAATACTCTTGTATATGCCTCTTGGGACATGTGAATGTATACATAGTAATAGAATTGTTGGGTCATAGGATATACACATTTTTAGCTTTAATAGATAGTTAAATGGTCTTCCAAATTGGCACTCCAATCCACAACATTAGGTAAGTTCCAGTAACTGTCCATCCTCACTAATACTTGGTATTGCCTTTCTTTTTAGCCATTCTGGTGGCTATGTAGTAATACCTCACTGTAGTTTAAATTTGCATTTTCCTGATTGCTTAATGAGGTTAGTTATCTTTTTATATGCTTATTGGCCATTTTGATTTTTTCTTAGAGGATCTGTCCTCTTTACATTTTAAAGGATTTTGATATTAAGTGGTTAAAATAAACAGAATGATCTTTGTTAGGTGGAAGAGGGACAAAGAACAGCTATTAAAGCTCTTTAATTTTGCTCCTGGGCTCTCTGAGCAAGACAAAAAAAGACCAAAAGCTGCTGTACAGCCACAGAGAGTCATTGTTTCTATGGAGTGAGCTTGATGCCAGCAGATAGAGGGAGAATATTATTTTCTCAGTAGGCTTTGGAGAAATTTATGTTTCAAAATATAATGGAAACGTTTTGTGGTGTCTAACAGGACAGGGAGGGTAGAACCAGAGGGACCCTGCTCTATCTCATTTCTTCCTAGGCCTCAGGATCAAGAAGGCTTGAGCTCAAAGAATGGACTTCAATCAGTTTCTAGTGGTTTTTGGTAGCAGCAGAGAGTCTCATAACCAGAAAAAATATTTTTGAGAGACATTGTAAGACTCCCCGTAGTCTAAAGGTGAAGCTGCAGTGGGGGCTGAAACGGGAGGGGCAGCTAACCACTGGGTGATCATATATGGGAAATTCACAAATATAGAAGAGTTTCATTTCCCCTCCATGTCAGATTATTGAAGCTTTTTGTAAATTCTGCTCTGTCACATGAGAAGAACTGCAAGACATCTCTACAATAGTTAGGGATAATTAATCACGCTAGAGGAACAACAGGCTGTTGCAGAAAGCAAATGCCTTTGAAGCCTAGGCTTTTAAATTTCCATTTGGCCCATAAAGCCTTGAGAAACAAAGTTTCCTCATCTATAAAGAGTGGAGATAGATTCCAGTCTCATAACTTTAAGGCATACATAATCCATAATATCCAACCCATTCTAGAAAATAGAATGCTATGGAGAGCCTTATTACTCATTTTACAAAGTTAGCATAACCCTGAGAACAAAATCTGAGATAACTTGTACACAAAAAAAGAAAAATATAGACCAGTATCATTTATGAAAACTGATGCAAAAAAATCCTAAATGAAATATCAGCAATCAAATCCAGTAGTATATTAACAGAATAACACACCCTAACCAAGATGGGCTTATTCTAAGAATGTATAGATGGTTAAACATGAAGAGATCAATAAAGAAGTTTCACCACAAAAAAGCATCAGAAGAGTAAAAATCCAAGATCACTATGAGAGAGAACAAAAGAGAACTTGATAAAATTCGATGTCTGTTCCTGGTTTGTAAAAAACAAAAGTATAAATAAAGCCACAATAAAACATAAGCAGCGAATTTCAAACTTAATGTTAAAACTTCAGTTACATTTTCAACAAAATCAGGAACAATAAAAAATCCCCACTATTGTTGCTATTATTTATATCTGTTCAGGAAGATAGCTAAGAAGTGAGACAAGACGAACAAGATATAGATATTTTTAAATAAGAGAAACTTATCATTATGTGAGGATGATCTAATTGTCTGGAAAACCAAGAGTCAACTAAAAAAACAAGCAAACAATTACCACTAATAAGAGAGCTTCAGAAAGATGTTTGTTTACAAGGTAACTTTTTCCATACAGTAGCAGTAACCGTTTGGAAAATGTAAGAAAGATCCCATTCAGAAAGAGTCCAGACTGAGGCCTTTGACTTGATACTTCTTCTGCTTGAAATATTTCCCCTGATCCTTGTGTGTCTGTCACTCTCTCATCATTCCTGTTTCATCTCAATGTCCTGTCCTTTATAAAGACTTCTCCTCATTCTAGGCCCTAACACTCTTAATCATTTCCAGAGGCAGAGACTGCTGCTCTGTGTGTTCACATGTGTTTATTTTTTCTCCTGGGTACACAAAATACATTTTCCAGCCTTCCTTGCAGCTAGTTGGGTCCATGTGACTGAATTCTGACCAGTGTAATATGGGAGAAAGCTCCACTTCTGGAACACAGGGGAAAAAACCTTGCAACCACTTCTCTGCTCCCTGTTCTCTTTTCCCACCAACAAAATGAAAATACTCCAAAGACCTAGAGATGGTGGAGCTACAAGAAAGGAAGTAAGAATTAAGGAGTTTCCGTCCTTGAGTCACAGTTTAGAAGAGAATTGCTCAAGGAAGTCACCTTATCAGGAACACCCACATTGGCCTATTACATGAGCAGGAAGTAAGTTTATTTCTTTCAAGTAAGAAGTTTTTGGGTTTTTTATTACAACATTAGACAACCAGACTCACACATTTACTATGTGTCAAATATTATGGCACTTTACAGGCATTAAGTAAGTTAGCTCTCACAAGTCTATTTCCATTTCAGTTTGCTTGCCTAAGGTCACATAGCAACTTGAGTGGTGAAGCCCCAGTTTGTTTTTGGAGCCTTAGCTCTTTACCACTAGGCTATACTGATTCACCAGAGCAAGAACATTCCTGAAAAAGAAGAGGGATGAAGACAACCTTCCTTACCTTACCAGAAGGAAAACGTATTATAAATATCTAAAAATAAAAAAGAATAAACAGGACAGGTGGACACACAGATCAATACAACAGAACTACAGATAATCCCAACAACATACCCAAATGATTTTTGACAAAGGTGCAAAAGCAAGTCAATGAAGGAAGGAGAGCTTTTTCAATAGATGGTGTGGGAATAATTGGACAGCTACAGGCAAAATAGAAAACCTCAACCTAAAACACATTATCTTATATAAAAATTAACTCAAAATGGATCATGTTTAAATTTAAAACATAAAAAATATAAAACTTTTAGAAGAAGATAAGGGGCACCTAGGTGGCTCAGTCGGTTAAGTGTCTGATTCTTGATTTTGGCTCAGCTCATGATCTCACAGAGCCTGCTTGGGAGTCTCTCTCTCCCTCTTTCTCTGCCCCTCCACCCCCTTTCACAAAAGAAAGAAAAAGAAGAAAATTTTCAGATCCTCTGCCCATTGTTTAATCGGATTTTTTTTGTTAGTTATATGAGTTCTTTAAATATTTTGCTTAAAAAAAATTTTTTTTTACTCTTTTTAAGGTAGGCTCCAGGCCTAGTGTAGAGCCCAATGTGAGGCTTGAACTCATGATCCTGAGATGAAGACCTAAGCTGACATCAAGAGTAGGATACTTGGGGCATGTGGGTGGCTCAGTCGGTTAAGTGTTCAACTCTTGATTTTGATCATGATCTTAAGCCCTGCATCGGGCCCTGTGTTGACTGCAGAGCCTGCTTGAGGTTCTCTCTTCCTCTCTTTCTGCCCCTCCCTGCTCTCGCTCTCTCTCAAAATAAATAAATAAACTTTTAAAAAAAATTTAAAAAAAGAGTTGGACGTTGAACTGACTGAGCCACCCAGGTGCACCTAAATATTTTGGATATTTACCTATCAGATGTATGATTGGCAAATATTTTCTCTCACTCAGTAGGTTGCCTTTTCATTTTGTTGATGATTTTCTTTACTTTGCAGAGCTTTTTAATTATATATATAGTGTGTGTATATATAACTGTGTGTGCGCGTGCGTGTGTGTGTGTGTATTATAAGAAGAACTCTCAAAATTCAACAGTTAAGAAAACCCAGTTAGGGAAATGGGCAAACGACATGAACAGACATCTCACTGAAGAGGATAGATAGATGACAGATAAAACACATGAAGAGACGTTCAATATCGTTAGCCATCAGGGAAATGCAAATTAAAACCACAATGAGATATTGCACACACGTATCAGAATGGCTAAAATAATGAAAGATGGCAAAAACAAATGCTGGCAAAGAGAAATTGAGATCACTCATACATTTCTGGTTGGAATGTAGAATGGTGAAGTCAGTCACTCTGGAAAATAGTTCGGCAGTTTCTTATAAAACTAAAAATGCATTTAGCAATTGCACTCCTGGGCATTTATCCTAGAGAAATGAAAACTTAAGTTTACACAAAAACCTATAACAGCTTTATTTGTAATAGGCCCAAACTGGAAACAGCCCAGATATCCTTCAACGGGTGAATGGCTAAACAAACTGTGGCACATTCACACCACTAAATATTACTCAATAATAAAAAGGAACAAACCACTGGTCTAACAACTTGGATGGATCTCAAGGGAATTATGTGGAGCAAAAAAAATCTCAAAGGGTTACATACTGTGTGATTCCATTTATATAACAATCTTGAAATAACAAAATTACAGAGATGGAGATTAGTTTAGTGTTGCCAGGAGTTACAAATGGGGGTGACAGGGGTTAGTGTGAGCTTTGTGGTGATGGGACAGTTCTATATTTTGATTGTGGTTGTGATTACATTAATTACATATGGCAAAATTTCATAGAACTTTATACACACGCACATGCACACACATGCACACACAAGTGCATATAAAATCTGAATAAGCTCTACGGATTGTACTGATGTCATTTTCCTGCTTTTGACACTGTACCCAGGTTATGAAGATGTTGCCATTGGAGGAGACTGGGTGAAGGGTACATGGGACGTCTCTGCACATTTTTTAAACAACTTCCTGTGAGCCTATTATTATTTCAAAACAAAAAGTTTGAAATGTTGCACAACCCACAGGTGGAAGCTTACAAAATGAAATTTTAGAGTCCATGGTATGCCAGGCCTTTACTTGGACCTCCTTGGAAGCTTTTTACAGGGAAAAACACTCTTTTTTTTTTTTTTTTTTTTTTTTTTTTTTTTTTTTAGTTTTGAAGGAGAGACAGACAGAGCATGAGTGGGGGAGGGGAAGAGAGACAGGGAGACACAGAATCTGAAGCAGGCTCCAGGCTCTGAGCTGTCAACACAGAGCTCAGGTGGGGCTCGAACTCGCCAGCCATGAGATCATGACCTGAGCCGAAGTCAGACGCTTAACCAACTGAGTCACCCAGGTGCCCTACAACAGTACTTTTAACATGCACACGCGGGCGCGTACACACACACACACACACACACACACACACACATATGGATTCATTGTCCAATCCGGAATGCAAGTTTTCAATTCTAAATTGGCATACTATCATGAACTCCCTTTCTATCACAGACAGACCACTCCCACCATTTTCCCCTTTAGTGAATCAGTGAACCATTTTTTAATTTCTTGTTTGTGTTGTCTTGCCCTGGAGGTAAATAATCTCACTTCCCCTTTGAGAAAAGGGAAGGGGCAACAGACAGACAAATCAATGGAGCAAAAGAAAAAGTCCAGAAATAGCCCTAGTATAGGTAAGAATTCAGAATACAAAAAGGTAGGATTTTGAAGCACTGGAGGAAGATGGATTAGTCAAAATGGTATTGAGTCAACTGGTAAAATATTTAGGAAAAAATTATGTCTATCCTAGGATAGACATGAAATAAATATTATATGAAAAAGAAAACACAAAAATACAAAGCCATATTATTCTGACTTGAACGTCTACTACTAAGAGAAAAAATTTGTAAGTATTATATAACCTTGGTGTGAAAAAAGACTGCCTAAGCATGATACAATAGGTAGAAATAAAATGGAAGAGACTGATACACTTAACTATATAAAAATAATTTTTTTTACCAAAAAATAAAAATAAAGAGCAAATGGAAAACTTACAGAAATATTTATGATAATTATGACAGGTAAAGGTTTAATATCTTTTATAGGTAAAGAGCTCTTAGAAAGAAAAGGAAAAAAACCAATAGAAAAATGGGCAAAGGACATAAAACCCCTTATAGAAGAAAAAATACAAATGACCAGGCATTAGGAGAAAGATGTTGTCTCATTAGACATTAGAGATATGGACACCAATTTTCATTTTTTAATCCTCAAGGAATAAATTTTGCCCACTTTTTTTTACTAAAATTATATTCCCCAGAAATTTTGAGTACTGTTGGCAAAGATTTATATACAAGTGTCCATCAAAGTTCTATTTATATTAGTAAAAAGAAAACAGTTCAAATATTTAGTAAGAAGGGATTAAATAAATTATGGTAAATCCAAACAGACTACTGTGCTGACATTAGACATGATGTTATAGAAGTGTGTTTTATTTCCATGGAAAGATATTTTTAATATATGATTCAAACGAAAAAAGAAGTTACAAAACAGTATGCATGATACATCTTAAAGGTATATCAAAATTTTAACTGGCCAGCATTTATTTCTGGATTGATGGGTTAATTGGTTCTTTTAATTTTTATTTTAAACATTTTCTTTATTGTTTTGACTTTTCTGTAATAGGCATATATTGTTTCTATTATAAAAATAAAAAGTAAGGTTGGCTGGGTTCTGTTTGTCATTAACTACTGCAACTCAGTAATTTTTATGACAACCAGAAGACAATACATCAGTAAAACTTAAAATTTTTTTTAATGTTTATTTATTTTTGAAAGAGACAGAGAGTCACAGTGTGAGGGGGGTAGAGGGGCAGAAAGAGAGAGGGAGACACAGAATCTGAAGCAGGCTCCAGGCTCTGAGCTGTCAGCACAGAGCCTGACATGGGGCTTGTACCCACAAACCAGGAGATCATGACCTGAGGTGAAGTCGGATGCTTAACTGACTGTGGGTCACCCAGGCACCCCATCACTAAAACTTTATGTTAGGTCTGTGAAAAAGTGTTGTTTACAATAGATACAATGAAATAGTTTTTGGCAATATTGTAACATACGAAGAATACAAAATATAAGTATGGATCCCCCTCAAACACCACCATCCCAGTCCCTAAAGTTTGGTTGATTGCACCTGTCTCCACACTGCTCTTGTAGCTACTGCAAACACAACTGAACATCACATTCTTCCTGCTTTCCCAATTCTCTCTGTTGAAGATATTGGCAATTTCATACACAACAACACAAGGGGAAATGGATTCAGAAAAATCATTGCTGTAGTAAATCAACTTGATCGTTATATCTATTGTCTAGCAAAGGTCAGATGACCCTAGGTATTGATAATTTCTCAGTCTTCTAATTGCTTATTTTGAATGAGATAAGTTGTTACCTTTCACAGAAAGTAGTAAGCACAGTGTCTGCCCACAACAGGCATTTGGTATTGTTCTCTCTTGCCTTTCAGCAGTATTCCTACTTATAACAAGAGTCTTTCTACACAGCAGCAAAATCAAAATTAAAGTGGTCAGTGTTGTCATTCACTCTCCCACTGAGAGTCGGACTGATGATGCCTTATCCATATAACCTGACAGACCACTTTCCTACTTCTAGGATTTGATGTTCATTTAACTTGATTTTACCTTTTTTAAAATGCTGGTGCACATTCAGTGTAATGTGATATGGGCCCAACAGTCTCTAGAAAAATGTCCCAGCAGCCTCCCCTGAAAGTTACAGCCCCACTCACATATTTCACCTCTATTCCTATGTTGTTTCTGTTCTTCCCCAGAGCTCATGTAGGCCTTCTGACCAAATTCACTAAAGAAAACTCCCTCTGAGGCCTGTATGCTACAGCAACAGCAACACTGGGGCAACACGCAGCTTTTCTAGGAAGGTCCTGCATCATATGGTGGCTCAATCCCACTCACTTTGAAAGTAAGGCTGTCTGGGACTTGCTATCTATGGAGTGTTTAGTCTCTGTCCTTTCTATGATTCAGCTTCCCAGTAAAAAGCATATTCTCTCTGTTGTAAGAAAGTAGTAAGTTTTGTTTTAGCCTGAATATTGCTGCTCTGGGTTTTGAATGGCTTTGGGCTGAATATTGCTGCTCTGGATTTTGAATGGCTCTGGGCTTACAAATTATCTGTTCGAAGCATATAACTTTCTATGCATGTTCTTAAAGATAGCCTAAAATTTAATTATGCTGTAACTCTGTTCTTCATAATAATGGGGTTACACAACTGGGTACACCCCTGTACCTTCTGGAGTTCACCCCATTGCATGATTGGACCTTGGGAAATATATTCAAACGTTAAGATTCCTGAGGGGCAATCAACACAGAAGGCTTTCTGCAACTTGCACTTATCTGCTTCTTATATTATCTGTGTACAGTTTTAAAGTTTGAAGCAAAGTAGCAGATCTAATAAAAAGCAAATTCTGAACTGTAGCATTTTATGTTTCTGTTTGTCTTTTCATGTTACAAACACATTCCAAGGCTGTTGCAACTAGTCCCTTCAAGAACAAAAGCTCGTTACTGTGTCTCAATAGTCTGAGAAAACAAATTGCAACAAGTAGTGCTAACATGTCCAAAATAAGCAGGACCTGGGAGAATGTGAGGGGTCCAAAAGTTCTTACATAACTGTAATTGGCCAGAATAAAAACTACTATTGCCCTAAAATTATATTTTGCACAAGTCAGATATAAATACGTAGGCCAAGCCATTGTTTTGCAAGATTAAGACTATTCATCTTAAAACATACTAGACTAAGCACATATCTTCTCAAGGAAGCATTTCCTGTACCCTGCACCCAAACACCCATAACACTGAACACTTCTTTCTTGGTTCCCTTATTCCCCTACATAGCTCTTATAACATATTGTACCCATTTGTTTATATGTTAATAATCCTGGGATGGAGGTGGGCAGGGACATTACCTTCCTCCCCTAAAACAATACATGGCACACTGCAGTCTCTTATTTAATATATCCTAAATGAATGAGTAAATGAATATGAATGAATGTGAAGAAGAATCTGGGTTGTATTTTTTCCAACTCCATTGTATAAACCTAAAGGATCTGAAATAGAGTTCTGCTGTTTTGAATCTTGAACAAGGTTGAAATAAAATCATGTTAAAAGCGGGATGGAAAAAAAAATGGGATGGAAAGAACATAGCAGCCCCAGGAGGCTTAGTTCCTACCATTATTCACTAAACTTCTGGTGGGGGGTGAAGGGGATCCAGTTTTCTTAGTGGTGGGGTTAACGTATCTATAAAATAAGAAGTTTCAACTAGATGCCTGCCACAGAGTAGCTTATTTATAGATTTTGCGAGGCCCTTCCTTATTCTATAGCACAGAAGTGTATCTTTGTCTTTAGAAAAATTGGTATTAGTAACACAGTGTTTAGAGTGATTGTTATTAATGTAAGATCTTTTGCTTTTCACATGCCATTGTCCTTATGCATCAGCAGGACAGTACTTTTGTAAACACTTCTGTTCTAACACCTGTCACTTTGTATCATGATTATTTGCATCCTTGATGGCTTCTCATTAGATAGCTAGCCCTTCAAGGACAGGTACCAGCATTGACACATCTTATGTATCATTGTATAACCACCTCTAACACATGTCTGGTGCCCGGTGGGCCTCCAAAAAATTTTTTTTGAAAAATGAATCAATTGTTAATATTTTTAAATTTAGGAGTTTTCATGGCTATTTTAAATTCATTTGTATTTCTCTGTGGCTTATGTCATTATTATTCAAATTTTAAATTTCATTTTAAATATGTAAGAAAGCCATATTAACTAGGAACTGATTCATATGTCAAGTGGGCAGATCACAGAATTTAATAACCTATAAACTGTTTGTCAGAGGTGTTGTGAATTTTAATGTCTTTAAAATCTTTTACGATGCTGGGATGAAAGACATTCAAGAGTAATGCATCATCATCAATAGTGCAACCACAATCTAGACACACAAATTTAAAGGTACATCTAAAATGCCATTTCAAATTTTCTAAGAAGACATGCAAATGTGCCATATCATGCTACAAACAATATTAGAAATAGTTTAATTTTTATTAGTGTTTATTTTTAGTCCATTATTTCTAGCTAAAATGTTTCATCTTTGTTAATAGAACTTAGTCTTCAACTACATTTTAGGAGGATCTTTGTTTTGTTTTATTGTTGTGGTGGTTGTTCATATAATTAGCTTTCAAATTACTTTACCTCAAAAACATGACTAGGGGTGCCTGGGTGGCTCAGTTGGTTAAGCATCTGACTTTGGCTCAGGTCATGATCTCACAGTTTGTGAGTTTGAGCCCCATGTCAGGCTCTGTGTTGACAGCTCAGAGCCTGGAGCCTGCTTTTGAGTCTGTGTCTCCCCCTCTCTCTGCCCCTCCCCTACTCATGCTCTGTCTCTCAAAAATAAATAAACATTACAATTTTTTTTAAATAAAAATAAAACATGACTATACTTCATGGTAAAATCACTTAATTTTTCTTAATTCCCATTACCTAATTCATAAAAATCCCTTTAAAAATTTTTTTAACGTTTATTTATTTTTGAGACAGAGAGAGACGGAGCATGAACGGAGGAGGGTCAGAGAGAGGGAGACACAGAATCTGAAACAGGCTCCAGGCTGTCAGCACAGAGCCCGACGCGGGGCTCGAACTCACGGACCGCAAGATCACAACCTGAGCGAAAGTTGGATGCTTAACCGACTGAGCCACCCAGGTGCCCCAAAAATCCCTTTTTTTTAAAAAAATTTTTTTCAACGTTTTTTATTTATTTTTGGGACAGAGAGAGAGCATGAACGGGGGAGGGGCAGAGAGAGAGGGAGACACAGAATCGGAAACAGGCTCCAGGCTCTGGGCCATCAGCCTAGAGCCCGACGCAGGGCTCGAACTCCTGGACCGCGAGATCGTGACCTGGCTGAAGTCGGACGCTTAACCGACTGCGCCACCCAGGCGCCCCAAAAATCCCTTTTTTTAAACAATCACTCAAATCAGTTTAATTTTCCAAATATCACCACAATTACCATACACATCCATGGTTTGTTGTTGTTGTTTAGTAAGATCTACTCATGTCACTTTCAACTTTAAAACATTTCAATGTCTTCCCACTGTTCTTAAAGTCCAAACTCCTTAGCACAGCCTTCAAAACCCTGGACATTCTGATTCCCCACCTATTCTTCAGGTTCCTGTCACAATACCTTCTTCTGGCCTTCTCCACCCACACTGCCCTTCTTTCAATCCCTGGTACTCTTGGATGTCTCCTAGTGCTGTTTCCTCTGCCAGAAATATTCTTTCCACTGTGTTTGGCTGGTTACTGTTACTCATACTTCAGAGATCATCTGTGTCGCCCTCTTGGAAGCCTAGTGTGACTTCTTTGAGTAAGTTGAATCCCTACTTGCTATAATCTCTCACAGCACTATGTGCATCTCTCTCATAGCCCTTACCACAAGTACAGCTTTACATTTATTTGTGTAATTATTTCATCATTTTGCTTCTTCCATGAGAGCACAGACTATTTTTGCTCACCATCAGATCACCATCTCCTAGAACAGTGCCTGGCATGTAGATGCTCAATAAATATTTGTTCATTCTGTTTTATTAATGCTTTGTCTAGACTCACCATAGAAACGAAAATAATAAAGATTTAAAAGAGAATTTAGAAAGTAGGATCATATATAATGAAATCACTACTCAGAAATTATTTTTATTAGTTATTAAATCTGATAATGGAGAATTACATGAGATCAGAAGATATATGTTATAACAATGTTCACCAACAATAACTTTTTACTAGTGTATATCAATGTCACTCTGTCTTTTGAGCTGTCACTATGAAATAATAATAAAAATAACAAAAGGCATTCATTGAACATTTCCCATGTAGGCACTATGTTAAGTACTATACATACATTATCTCATTCAATCCTCACAAAGGATTAACAAAATTCAGAAGTTAAGGTGACTTGCTTAAAGTCATACAACTACTAAGTGATAGAGATAATGCAGCCAACCCAGATCTGTCTGACTCCTGATTCCCCTCCTCATCCTTTTCTTAACCACAAATATCTGTATGCTAAGAGATACTAGATCATCATAGGCTTTGATGTTAGACCAGCTCTGAGTTTGAGACCCAGCTGTCGCACACACTAGCCATTTGATCTTAGACAAGTTATATAACCACCTCACTTCCACCCTAACCCTCAGCAGAATTCTGTAATACAAAAGGGAAATAATAGCACCATCTTGCATGGTTGCTGTAAAAATTAGGTATACTATAAAGTGCCTGACACATAGTACATATTCAATAAATCAGTTTTTATTGTTTTATAGATGTCTATTTTTTTCAAGTAACTTGTATTTGGTAACATTATGTCTTAGATTGTTCACGATAACCCTCTTTATAATTCAAAAACAGTGTTACAAAGATATATTTGTCAGAGCATGTGTCCTATTTTTTTGGTTTAGAAAATAGGATCATTATACTCAAGTATTATTTAGCTGAGTACTAAGCCTATTAAAGATACCTAACATATCAATGTTAAATAACTGAATGATTATTGTATAGCAAATACATGAAGAATTCACAGGTAAACAGAAAAAAATCTGCTTAAAATAGATCAGAAAGAATAAGCAGCTTTCACAAATGATCTCTGATTAAGTTCTGAAAATATAGTTCCAATTAATTTTTACAATTTGATGCGATAATGAAAAAGCAACATCACTGTGTTTACATTTAAGTCTATAGTTACTGATTAGTTAAAAAGTTATGATTTGCCATTCATACAAGCAAAATAAATAAACGAGCAAATATAATGTTTGTAAAATGATAAATAATATTTAATCACGCTCATGTGAAAATAAAAAGAACTATTTAATTGAAAGAAATATATATGATTCAAATTGCCCACAAAAGTATTGAACATTAATTAAGCTATTTGGATAATGGTAAACATGCACAAGTGCCTTTCAACATGATTACTGAAAACAGTTCTGCTTTTAAAGCTATGCCAGTTCTTTTCCCCAATTCTAAAACCTTAGGGAGGAATGCAAACTAAGTAGTATAGATTGAAAATAGAATCCATGAGATCTGCAACTGAAATAGTATGTGGTTTATACACTGTGTATACATTAAAAATTATAACTCTTTATATTCAGCAGTGTTATTGACTCAGAACCTATAATTGTCACTAATGTAAGGTGTCAATAGTTTTCTTGTTTTATTCTGATTTGCTCATTAGGGACAAATTTCACACACAAAAATTAAATTCTATAGGAAATCCATTTTGAATGTTCAACACTTTCAAAAGTTCCATCCATCTTGGGGCGCCTGGGTGGCGCAGTCGGTTAAGCGTCCGACTTCAGCCAGGTCACGATCTCGCGGTCTGGGAGTTCGAGCCCCGCGTCGGGCTCTGAGCTGATGGCTCGGAGCCTGGAGCCTGTTTCCGATTCTGTGTCTCCCTCTCTCTCTGCCCCTCCCCCGTTCATGCTCTGTCTCTCTCTGTCCCAAAAATAAATAAACGTTGAAAAGTTCCATCCATCTTGATTTAATGCTTATACGAATTGTTTCACCCACTTTTAAATTTATAATGCTATATTTATACCTGTATAATTTTATAAATGGTAATACTGTAGAAAACCACAATATTGTGACTTTAAATATCATAATTATTGTTTACTTTTTTCATAATTATAATGTAATGAATGATCATTTAGTTCTGTGACATTCCTATAAAATATGAAATTTTGTTCCTATTTTATAAATGATTAATATAGGAATGCATATAGGATATGCAGTAGCAACAAAGCTTGGAAAAAGCTGAGTTTCTGATATATGATTTTAGAATTAATCTCCTAATTCTTAACTCTGGATGTCAAAAAAAAAAATTCCCACATGGGAGACACAATTAAGCAATAGTCCCCTAAATAAAGAACTATTTTATATTTAAATGATATATTGTTTCCAAATGTACAGTACTTGTCAATTAATTTGTTTAGGAGAAAGACCACACTTGTAGATAAGCTAATTAATCTGTCGCCCAGGTGGGATTTGAAAGCCACGGGGAAAGGTCTTTCTCAAACCTCTTCCCCAAATTCCCAAGACAGCTGTCAGCCATTAACATGTTAGTTTAAATTAGTTTATCGGTTACCAACCTGTGCAAGACTTGTAGGAAATAGGAGCTCAGCACAGAAAGGGAAAGAAACGACAATTGCCAGGCTAGTAAATCTGCAGTGGAGACTGTAGGCAGTTTGGGGGAGCAGCAGCAGGACACGAGTCCCTGGAAGAATGCAGAATGCAGAAAGATGCCACGGCAAAGGAGATAAAGGATTTATGGAGAGAAACTTCACATATTTCACAATTTTTCAAATAATCAAAGGTATTTAATTTCTACAGCCATATTCAAACCACATTCAAACAAATATTCAAACAAGCCATATTCAAACAAAACAGATCTTAAATACTAAATAAAGAGAACAAAAGTTCTAAAAGGCTAAGAAATACTTAAAAAATTACCTTTTTTTTGGTGTTGAAAAGTTACAGGCTGAATTTCATATTGCTGTGAATGTATTCTATTTATTCTACTGGTTTTCTCCTCCTAGCAGTTAAAAACCAGTAACCTACAGGAAAACAGTAGTATAATCCCAACATTCTATTAAAGTTGACCATAATCAGTAGCTGAGCCAATACTGAAATGGTAAGGTCATTTATTGTAATCTATAGTGAAGTAAAGATATGTGTGTGTGTGTTTACTTTCTTTTTATTGGAAATACGCGATTACAGAACATTTAAATTATTGGAGAAAAACATTAAAAAATATTTTTAATGTTTATTTATTTTTTAAAGAGAGTGAGTCAGAGCATGAGAGGAAGAAAGGCAGAGAAAGAGGGAGACCCAGAATCCAAAGCAGGCTCCAGGCTCTGAAATGTCAGCTCGAACTCATGAGCCCTGAGATCACGACCTGAGCAGAAGTCAGACGCTTAACTGAGCCACCCAGGCGCCCCGGGAAAAACATATTTTTATTCTCCTTTCTCAGTTATTCTCTGTGCACAATTCTAATAGATGGATTATGATCAGGTGTTGAGTTAAATATGTGAAAATATAATAAAAGGTAAAGCATTTGGAAGGGTGTATGTCCATGCTTCTGCCTATTTCAGATAAGTGCAGGGATGCCAAGGACAGAAAAGAAAGCAAACATTCAAGTGGGCCCTATGGGTACCACTGAATCCACGGACTTCTCAAAGGGTAGGGCAGAGGAGCTAGAAAAGGACCATTCCCATTTTTGTTTTTGTTTAGTTTTGTTTTCATTTTCATATGTCACTGAAGGAAAGCAGAGTGTTTTATTAAACAACAAAAGCAAAAGCAAACTAAAACACAACCCATCACCACAGACACATAATAGGGATGGAATTAAGAAGAGATGAAATTGCTTAGTCAGTGGCTTCCAAGAATCGTCTCAAGTCTGAGTCTTCAATATCCCACTGACAACTTGAAGGAAGAAGGCAGGAAGACAAGCTTACCCACTAGTGTAGAGAGAACAGCAGCAGAAAAGAGAGAAGTTTGTTATGGTGGTTCCTCACTTATGCCTTGATGTCAGGCAGGCTTGGGTTTGAATCCTACCACTGGCTCTTGACAGCTGCAACTAAACAAGGTGTGTCTATTTCCTGGAGTTAATAATAGTGCCTAACTCAGAGAGTTGTTGTGAAGATCAAATAAAATGGGTGCCTGGCATAAATTAGCTAAACAGTCATCATTATTAACTCTTCTCTACTACTGTTCTGAACTTGGAAAGGACAGATTTTGAGGCACATCATAAAATATGTTATAAGTGACTTGTTGCTAAATACTTGTTGAGCCAAATCTGCTGTAGCACTCTGACTATATGCCCAAAATAAAAATAACAAACATTTAAAATCTATATCTTGGAAAAAAAATAAATCTCTATCTTGATATAATTTTAAAAATCTTTCAGCCATAGGCCATAGATTTTCTTTAGAAGTTAGTGGGAGGAAATACTTCAAAAAAGAAATAGGCCCACTGCTTGAGAGAAACAGTATGATTGTCACAGCAGAAAAAAGAGAGAGATGGGCTACTTGATAATTGCATAGGTCTCATCTTCTAAGCAAAAAGAAATATTTTTGAGGTGGAAAAAATCAAAATACTACTTGGAAACTGGTCTCCAGTCCCTCTAACATAAAACTGAATCTTATCCATACCCAGTGACAAGCTTTAGAATCTGAAAATCTATAACATCAGTATTCAAATTTCAGAACTTTAAGACCAGCTAATTTTACATACAGAATTTCATCTACCCCATCCCATCTAGTTCATTCACACAAGAGTGTGTATTGACTAGGGACAAACATTTTACCATCTCCAGATGGAGAGTAAACTCCTTGATTATTCAACTTTGTCCAAGTTCAGCACATCATGATCCTCATTCATGTATGCTAGATGAATAAAACTAAAAAGCAGATGAGAAGAAGCCTACAGTATGTGAAGAAATAATAAACACTATTCTTATATTCTTACTTCTACAGAGTTCAAGACTCCGGGACTCCTGAGAATTATTCCCTTAGATGCTGAAAGAATTTGCCCATTGATTTCAGAGTCACTGTTAGTAATCTCTGAGAAATAATATAAAAAGAGGGGTAGTGGGGGAGCAGGTTTCTAGAAACTGTAGCCTGAGAACTTTACAAATTTTCAATAGTACATAGTCTAATAATTACAGAGTGGAAAACTTGATTCTGGTAACCTGCAACATTCTGTGGCAGTTTATTAAACATTGGTTTATGGGCATTAATGGAAGTGCATAGCGATCATTACAAGCCACCATGTGTTCTCTCAGAATATCATTCAAAAAGAATTCCCCTTTCCTTTTTTGCTAAAGTTACTGGGATGGTATATCAGGGGAATTCTACACCTTATTTTTACTAATCACCACGGCTACACCGTAAGATTAGCTGGCCACTGTGATAGCTAGTTATGAGTACAGAATTTTAACTGTACAAAAAACTAAAATCTCTTAAGTGAAAGCTGGAATTATAAGGCAGGGATGAATTAAATCAGGGTTCTGAACTGGAATATTTAAGGTAGGACAGAAACACAGGCTGGAACCAATTTATGGTTTCAGAGTGAGCAGACAAGTCAGAAACTTTCACTGTTCATCCCGACAGAAAGACAAAGAAGAAGTGGTTATCAGCAAGCAAGTGTCATTTATCAAGGAGACCAAAGAAATGGTGGGAGAAAAAGCCTAACCAGGCCGGTGCAACAGCCAAAAAATTCTGGGGATGCAAGTTGCATAGATAATGCTTTTGGTCATGGTTGTTTTCTAATGCCGATACCCCTTCTTGGTTTTTGAGTAACCAGGACCCTAACAATCTCAAGTGGTAATTCTAGAGTACTGTTTCTCAACCATGGCTGCAATTAAGGATTTTTAAAAATACAGTGCTAAGGGTCCCAACCCCAGACCAATTAAATCAATCTCCAGGGGTGCATCCCAGTCCTCAGTGTTTTTTAAAAGCTCCCCAGATAAATTTAATGTGCAGTGAAGGTTGTGGATTACTATCCTAGAGGGAAATCTATGGTATACTGCTCTCAAACTTGTAACATGCATACAAATCACTTGGGGGCGGATCTTATTAAAATGCAGATTTTGAATTAGTAAGTCTGGATTCGGTCCTCAGATTCCAAATTTACAACAAGCTCCCAAGTAGTATTGGTGGGGTTGGTTCATAGACGATACTTAGAGTAATAAGGCTCTTGAACAATGCTACAGGTCTCTAGTTCCAGCCCTTTTCTGTTGAAAATTTTATATTGGATTAAGATCTACAGGCATGGTTATTAAATACGATAATTAAAGAGAGAGCAGTTTACCTCAGAATTAAGATTTAAAAATATTTTCACAGGCTGATGGGGCACCTGGGTGCTCAGTCGGTTAAGCTTCCAGCTCTTGGTTTCCACTCAAGCCATGATTTCACGGTTTGTGAGTTTGAGCCCTCAGTGGTGCTCTGTGCTGAGAGTGCATAACCTGCTTGGAATTCTTTCTCTCTCTCCCTCTCTCTCTCCTCCTCCTCTGCTCTCCCTCTCTCTCTCTCCCTTAGAATAAATAAATAAAGAACTTAATAAAGAACTTAAATAAAGAACTTCTTTAAAATATATTTTCATGAGCTGAAATAAACAAGATGAAATCATTCCTTAACAGGGACCATTTAAAGTTTGTCATCTAAAAAATACAAATAGGGTGCCTGGGTGGCTCAGTCAGTTAAGCATCCAACTTCGGCTCAGATCACAATCTCACAGCTTGTGAGTTCGAGCCCCGCATCAGGCTTTGTGCTGACAGCTCAGAGCCTGGAGCCTCTTCAGATTCTGTGTCTTTCTCTCTCTCTCTCTCCCCTCCCCCGCTCACAATCTGTCTCTGTTTCTTAAAGATAAACATTAAAAAATTTTTTTAATACATAAATAATAAAAATTAAAATTAAAAAAAGTCTGTCACCTAAGCTAATTCTGAAAAAAAGGAGGAGATATTAAAATATATTAGAAAGCAATAATAATTTCTCAGTGTGGAAATAGCTTCAGGTTAATTAAATTAAATAGGAAGCAGAGAAATGCATCTTAAAACATGAGAATTTGGATATGACAAAAGTGGTTAAATTAAGATTATTCAATTACATGTAATCAAAATGAAACAAAAAAAACAGCCATCCAGAAAAAAAAATTAAGATCCATATTTCACACCTACCCTGAAGACAAGTCTCATATGGATCAAGGATTTAAATGTAAAACAACAAACCCTTGAAACTATGAGACAAAAACCATGGGACTGGTTTTTTTTGTTTGTTTGGTTGGTTTTTTGTTTTTTGTTTTTTTGGGTTTTTTTTGCTGCTAATGTCTGGATGGGAAAACCTTTCTTAACATGACACAAAGCCAAAAAGACATAAAAAACTAATATATTAATCAGAAAAAAACCCCTGCATGGTAAAAATGTTCAGATGGAAAGTCAAAAGACTAAGGATAAGCTGAGGAAAAATATTTGTCACTCACAGCATAGACAAATAATTAATTTTTCTAATACTAAAGAGTTCCTACAAGAGAATAATAAAATCCACAACTCCCAAGACAGATGAACAAAGTGTATACCAAACAATTCACAGAAAATGACACATATATGTCTCATGATTACTCTAGCAATGTGCTTATTCAACTAACACATACTGCCACCCAGTTACTTATCTTTGGATATGCTTTGTATTATCTCTAAAGCAGGTAAATTCCCAAGATGCCTGGTAATTGAATAGTCACAGAAAAAGGGCATTTTCAAAAGGAGGGAGTGGGGCGCCTGGGTGGCTCAGTTGGTTAAGTGTCCGACTTCAGCTCAGGTCATGATCTCACAGTCTGTGGGTTCGAGCCCCGCATCAGGCTCTGTGTTGACAGCTCAGAGCCTGGAGCCTGCTTCCGATTCTGTGTCTCCCTCTCTCTCTGCCCCTCACCTGCTCATGCTCTGTCTCTCTCTGTTGCAAAAATAAATTAAAAAAAACATTAAAAAAAAAAAAAAGGAGGGAGTGATCAATCAGTAAAAGTCAAATGCTGCTGAGAGGTCAACTATAAAAAGTGCCCACTGGACCCATACATCTGTGGTCAATTGATTTCAACAAGGATGACAGGAAAATTCAATGGTGAAACAATAGTCTTTTTCAACAAATGATGTTGCAACAGCTCAATATCCACATGCAAAATAATGAATTTGGACCCCTACATCATGCTATACATAAAAATTTACCCAAAATGGATTAAATGTTGGACTTATAACTATAAAAGTCTTAATTTTTTAAAAGCTTATCTATTTTGAGAGAGAGAGAGAGAGAGAGAGAGAGAGAGAGAGAGAGAGTAAGTAGGGGAGAGGTAGAGAGAGAGGGAAAGAGAAAGAATCCTAAGCAGGCTCTACACTGTCAGTGCAGAGCCCAATGCTGGGCTTGAACTCACAAATCATGAGATCATGACCTGAGCTGAAATTGGACACTTAACCTACTGAGCCATCCAGGCACCCCAACTATAAAAGTCTTATAACAAAGAATAGGTATAAATCATCATGACCTTGGCTTAGGCAATGGTTTCTAAGATTTGGCGCCTAAATCATAAGCAACCAAAGGAAAAATAAATAAATTGGACTTCATCAAAATTAAAAGCTTTTGTATGTCAAAGGACACTATCAAAATAGTGAAAAAACAGCCCACAGAATGAGAGAAAATATTTGCAAATCATGCATCAGATAGTGGTCTATTATTATCTAGAATATATTAAGAACTCTCACAACTCAGTAATAAAAAGATAATCCAATTTGAAAATGAGCAAAGGATTTGAATAGACATTTCTCCAAAGATACACACATGGCCAAATAAGCATATAAAAAGATGCTCAACACTTTTAGTCATAAGGGAAGTGCGAGTCAAAACTCCAATGAAATGCCACTTCATACCCATTAGGAAAGCTAGAATTAAAAAAATTAGATAATAATAAGAGTTGGTAAAATTGAAGCCCTCCTATATCGCTGATGGGAATGTAAAATGGTGCACTTGTTTTAGAAAACAGTTTGGCAGTTCCTCAAAAGGCTAAATAGTTATCATATGACCCAGCAATTCCACTCGTGTATTTACTCAAGAAAATTGAATTGACTCAAGAGAATTACACAAAAACTTGTACACAAATATTCACAGAAACATTATTCATAATAGCCAAAAGTAGGGGCTCCTGGGTGGCTCAGTCAGTTAAGCGTCCGACTTCGGCTCAGGTCATGATCTCATGGTTTATGAGTTCGAGGCCCGTGTTGGGCTCTGTGCTGTCAGTTCAGAGCCTGGAGCGTGCTTTGGATTCTGTGTCCCCCTCTCTCTCTGCCCCTCCCCCACTCACGCTCTGTCTCCCAAAAAACAAATAAATGTTAAAAAAATTAAAAATAATAATAATAGTCCAAAGTGGAAACAACACAAATGTCCCTTAACTGATGAATCTATAAACAAAATGATACGTCTATTCTGTGGTATATTACAGAATATTACTCACCAATAAAAAGGAATGAAGTACTGATATATGCTCCAACATGGATGAACTTTGAAAACATTATGCTAAATGAAAGAAGCCAGTCATAAAAGTCACATGTTGTATGATTCTAGTCATAGTAAATGTCCAGAATGGGCAAATCTATAGAGGCAGAAGGTAGATGAGTGGTTGTCAGAGGCAGCAGGAAAGAGGAAATAGAAAGTGATTATTAATGGCTATGGGGTTTTTCTTTTAGAATAATAAAAATATTCTGGAATTAGAAAGGGGTAATGGTCAACACAGCCTTGTGAATGTACTAAGAAATCACTGAATTATATGCTTTAAAATTGTGTTTTTTCTGGTACATTTCTTTTAAAAAGCATTTATTGGTTTTTTAAGAGTAGGATATTATTGATGTCCTTTGTAAGAGCAGTTTTAGAAAGGTTGGTAATCAAAGACACAGTGCAGTGGATCAAAGAATGAGTAAGAAGGAAAGAAGTGTAGTGAGTATATGCAACTTCTTTCAAGGTTAGGCGAGAAGAGGGTAAGAAGGGCAAGAGTTGAGAGAGATGAAAAGTCAAAGACTGTTTTGGGGTTTGGTTTTGGTATTTATGATAGGAGAAGCTTAATTAGGTTAAAATGATTATGGAAAGATCTAGCTGAGGAGAAGTAGCTGCATATTTGGTAAGGAGGATGATAAATAGAATAATTACGGGAGCAAAAAAGGGTAGGATGAGTTCTAGAACATAGAGAGCCACTAAATAGGAGGAAAAACACTGGGTGGAGGAAGTGAAATTATGTGTATTGAACTAGTTGACTTTGAGGAAGTTAGGTCTATTGTCAACAGAGAGGCTGGAGTTGTGGACCATGAAGAAGGAAGGAAAATAACACCCGCTGAAGATGAGGAAGGGAGAGAAAGATGAAAAGACTGGAGACTATGGTCATAGATTGGAGTATCCAAACCTTTTATTTTAGAAAAGAAGCATTTCCAAATGACCACAGGATATGGACATAACAGTCACTGACATGAGCTCAGGGGAACTGAGAGGCCAGAGTGTGTACAAATGATCTCTATGGTTAAGAATTACTGAAGTTATTCCTGAAAACACAGGTCTATAAACATTATTTATCCGTTTCTCACGATGCCCAGAAATGGCCACAACACCTCTACTTTTTACTTTTTAATCTATCTGAGCCACACGTCTGTACTCTCACTCTTCTTTTGTGTTTTATATATATATATATAAACCCAATATTTTTGCAGCTGTCATATACATTTTTCTGAAAACATACAAAATTATCTGTATGTGGATGTGCATGAATGTAGGCCCTGAATCTAACAAACTTATTTAGGAAAAACACATAAGTTTTTTCCTGATCTTAGAACCATGTAAGATTTAAGTAAAACATCCCATACTTGATAAAATGATTATAGTAGCATGAACAGCAGAGTACGGTGATTAAGAGTAGTGACACTGGAGTCACTCAGGTCTGTGTAGCTTCATATAAATTATGTAACCTATTTGAGCCTTAATTTCCTCAAGCGTAAATATTTACCATTAATTAAGCATAATACATTTAAGATAGGAAAAAAGTCTGTATTTGAAGCTGGAACTAGCACCAAAAATCTTAAGTCATAAGCACAAACTAATTCTGTTGGCAAAATCAGTAATTCAGTCTCTAGTTCCTGATGATTTAGGAGGTTTAGGGCATTTGATCTGGTGAATTGCCTCTCTAATGTATCATTGGGGTTGTTCCTAAATTCCAGAAAAATCCCTAGCACAGAATCATTCTAGTGACCCCAAACAACCCAGTTTGGTCCTATTACTGATTATGCTTATGCTAATTGGACTCCCTGGGTAGCAAACACTTCCTAAAACTGATCAGAATTCCTTGGAGAATCTATAGTGCTTCTGACCTTTTGAGCATAAGGTACTTCCATTTCCACTCCTTTGAGTTAGGTCCCTCATACCTATTCTAATATCTATTCTAATCTTACTCTAAACCCCTGGAGCAACCCACGATCCCCAAAAGATAGCTGGTAGTTTCTCATTAGTTTAGTGAAACTGTGGTTTGAGCTACAGGCGTCAGCTACTTTCCACTAAAGTCTGAGTAGGCTAAGCCCAGGAAACTATTCTTGTAATTAAGATTCCTTGGTTATTTTATCTGCATATACATGTGTGTGTATACATATATACACATGCCTATGTCTTTCTTCACCTCTCCACTGTGGTTTATTTTGGTTTAAAATAATCTTTATAGTAAGAATTACCATGACTGGGGCACCTGGGTGGCTCAGATGGTTGAGCATCTGATTCTTGATTTCAGCTTAGGTCATGATCTCACAGTTTGTGAGTTTGAGCCCCACATTCTGGCTCTGCACTGATAGCCTGGAGAGTGCCTGGGATTCACTCTCTCTCCCTCCTGCCTTGCCCCTCCCTCTTTCTCTCTCTAAATAAAAATTTAAAACATTTTTAAAAATTCCAGAAACAATGACAGTAATGATATATTTTAATCACATAAAAGGCACTAGAGTTATTTTTATTTTTTTTTAATGTTTATTTATTATTGAGAGACAGAGAGACACAGAGTGTGTGCAGGGGAGGGGGCAGAGAGAGGGGGAGACACAGAATCCGAAGCAGGCTCGAGGCTCTGAGCTGTCAGCACAGAGCCTGACGCAGGGCTCGAACTCACAAACTGTGAGATCATGACCTGAGCCGAAGTCGGTCGCCTAACCAACTGAGCCACCCAGGCGACCCAAAAGGCACTAGTTTTAATATAAGTCTGTACCACTTTGTTTAGTGCTTACTAAACAAATTTCCTTTCTCTAAGCATGACGAGCATGATGAAAGGTTTGTGTGGAATTATTGTTCAGGGTCAACATTCTACAGTAAACCTCAGCATATGCCATTACGCACCAGGAACAAATAATCCAGTTTGCTGAGTCTGCAAACATTGAAAGCTAAACCTCAAGGGGGAAGTGATAGTTAGAGAATCCATAAACAATGTGGCCCTAGGTGCCTCTGACCCTGGGAGGAATTAAGTGGCTGAGAAGCATGGCCAGCAAAGCCTCTGTCACTCACATTTCTTCTTCCTTCAACCAATCTCCAGGTTGGAAGGTGAACTAAGTTATCTGCAGCATCACTAGCAATTTCTGTTCTATCTCTCCCTGTAATAACTGAGGCACAATATATTGAAGAAAGGAAGCAAAGAGGCTGTGACACTTCTGACAAGTCAGAAGGAGAATCATATTTAATGTAGACAAAACACTTATTGTCTGCACATACACATACACATACATACACACAATTTCTTAACTAAATTCACATTTGGATCTGATGTTCCCATGGTGTGTGTGGTGGCTTATGGGTTCACTCCGTAGCAAAAACATGGAGATCACAAAGGCTTTCAAAATAAAGTTAAGAACTCATGTTTCCTATGCTTAAAAATATTTTGTGGGGCACCTGGGTGGCTCAGTTGGTTAAGTGTCGACTTTGGCTCAGGTCATGATCTCATGGTTTGTGAGATTGAGCCCTGCATCGGGCTCTATACAAGTAGTACGGAGCCTGCCTAGGATTCTCTCACTTCCCCTCACTGCCCCTCCCCTACTTGCTCTCATTCTCTCTCTCTCTCTCAAAATAAATAAACTTAAATTTTTTTTTTTACTGTGATAGAATATACGTAATACAAAATTTACCATTTTAACCATTTTTAAGTATGCAGTTCAGTGGTATTAAGTAATGTTGTGCAATTATCACCACTATCCATTTCCAGAAATTCTTCATCATCCCAAACAAAAACTCTGTACCCATTAAACGTAACTCCTCATTCCTTCCTCCCCCCAGCTCCTGGTAAACTATCTACTTTCTGTCTCTATGTATTTGCTTATTCTAGGTACCTCACGTAAGTGGGATCATATAATATTTGTCCTTTTGTGTCTGGCTTATTGTACTTAGCAGGGTGCTTTCAAGGTTCATTCATGTTGTACCTCGTATCAGAATTTCATTTGTTTTCTGAGACTAAATAATACTACATGGCATGGATATACAACATTTAGTTTATTCATCTGTTAATGGACTTTTGGGTTGTTTCCATCTTTTGGCTGTTGTGACTAACTCTGCTATGAAAATTGGTGTACAAGTATCTGTTTGAGTTCCTGCTTTCAATTTTTTTAGGTATATATCCAGAGGGGGAATTGCTGTATCATATGACAATTCCTTTTTTCTTTCTTTCTTTTCTTTTTCTTTCTTTCTCTCTTTCTTTCTTTTCTTTCTTTCTTTCTTTCTTTCTTTCTTTCTTTCTTTCTTTCTTTCTTTTTCTTTCTTTCTTTACCACCATATTGTTTTCTAGTACACACCATTTTATATTAGCATCATCCATGCAGGAGGATTCCAATTCTCCATATCATTACCAACACTTATTATTACCTGTTTTATTTTTTAATCATAGCCATCCTAATGAGTGTGATGTAGTATCTCTCTCTCTGTTTTAAGTTTATTTATTTATTTATTTTGAGAGAGGAGAGAGAGCATGAGCAGGGGAGGGGCAGTGAGAGAGGAGAGAGAGAATGCCAAGCAGGCTCAATCCCACAAACCATGAGATCATGACCTGAGCTGAAATCAAGAGTCAGACACCCAACTGACTGAGCCATCCAGGTGCACCATGAAGTAGGATCTCATAGTGGTTTGGGTTTGCATTTGTCTAATGACTAGCGATGTTGAACATTTTTTCATGTGCTATTGGACATTGCATATCTGCTTTGGAGAAATGTCTATTCAAATCCTTTGCCCACTTTTTTAATTGGGTTGGGTTTTTTCATTACTGAGTTGTAGGAGTTCTCTGTATATTTTGGATATTAATCCCTTATCACATACATGATTTGCAAATATTTTCTGTCTTTTCACTCTCTTGATAGTGTCCTTTGATGTGCATAAGGTTTTAGTTTTTATAAAGTACAATGTATCTTTTTCCTTTGTTGTTTTGTGCTTTGGGTGTCATACCGGAGACAACATTTCCAAATCCAAAGTCATAAAGGATTCTCTGTATGTTTTCTTCTAAGAGTTTTATACTTTTGCTCTTATATTTAGGGCTTTGATCCATTTTGAGTTAATTTTTTTATATGCTGTAAGTTAAAAACCCAATTTCATTTTTTTGCATGTATCGGATATTCCTATGCCTTTTGGGTATGTTTATTTTTCTCATTTATAAACTTAAGATTGTAATAGTCACATCCTATATTTGTCTTAAGAAATTATTATATAGGGGTGCCTGGGTGGCTCAGCAAGTTAAGTGTCTGACTTCGGGTCAGGTCATGATTTCCCTGCCTGTGAGTTTGAGCCCCATGTCGGGCTCTGTGCTGACAGCCTGGAGCCCGGAGCCTGCTTCAGATTCTGTGTCTCCCTCTCTCTCTCCTCTTCCCTGCTCTCTCTCTCTCTCTTTCTCTCAAAAATAAATAAACATTAAATTTTAAAAAATTATTATATATTATTTTATTGTTAAAAGGCTAACTACACTGTGGACAACTTAAAAAGTAGATTTAATTCAATAAGACACTTTTTTTATTTTTTAACGTTTATTTATTTTTGAGACAGAGAGAGACAGAGCATGAACGGGGGAGGGTCAGAGAGAGGGAGACACAGAATCTGAAACAGGCTCCAGGTTCTGAGCTGTCAGCACAGAGCCCAACGCGGGGCTCGAACTCACAGACTGTGAGATCATGACCTGAGCCGAAGTCGGCCGCTCAACCAACTGAGCCACCCAGGCGCCCCTCAATGAGACACTTTTAACGTTGATTGTATTTCATAGGCTGAGTATACTCTATACCACAGCGTTTTAGGGGTGTATAAAAAAAGACCTCAGTGTGGGAAAGAGAACTGGACTGGGGGCTGAATTTAAAAAACAAAAAAGAGGATGTTACCAAAAGGAGCCAGCTCTAAAGATGAGCGCTGTGCTTCAGCAATGGGTTTGGGGACAACTGGTATCAGGACCCCTGCCCTGGGTTTTACCATGAAGGACTTTTATAATGAGAAACTGAGTCTAGAGAGTCTTCTGAAGCTCTTGTGGAATAAAGGAATTTCCTGGTAGCTCAGAGCAGGTCATTTTTGTTTTCTGCCCAGTGTTAACCCCAGGACCCTGACTACAAACCCAGGGTAGGCGTCCACCCTCCCACTGAGCCCTGCTCACCCCTGTGGCCTGGATCCACATATTCGCAACCTCACATTCTTCCCTGGTGACCGCCTGCTCCTCCAGAGCCGAGCCAGCCGAGCCGGGATCCTCCGCGCATGCACAATCCACGCAACTCTGAGGCCAGCGCTCCGCCCAGAGCAACCCAGCCCCTGCAGGGCGCGCCCTTCCGGTTGTGCCCCTGAGCTGAGGGATGGCCGCCAGCCTGAAGAGACCTTCAGATGTCTTCAGATCATCCTGTGTATTCCAGGACCCGATTTCTGAGGAAAACATTTTGAAGGGCTCTCACCAAAAGCAAAACAAAACACTTTTGATAAGACAGAGGTCTAAGCGGGCCTTTCCCCGCCGGCAGAGCTTCCGAAGGGGGCAAGTTGCCGGTCGAGCACAGAGAGTGGGTCCCCGCAGGGGTGGAGGTGAGGGAGAAGCAGAAGGGACCGGAAACATTTACAGACCCAGCCTCTAGCGAGGTTATGAATGGAGCCCAGGTCAGAAGGTTGTGACGTAATGAGACAATTACCTACCTGGTCACCTACACAATACTGCTTATGATTAAATGGTAACTTTCCAAAGTAGACGCTCAGGCTACCTCGGTAAATACGTTACATGTGGGATAGATATAAGAAGTCATAAACTTAAGCGAGAAGGGGCTGATAGTAACTGGAAATTAAAAAGTGGAAAATAACCCCAAGATGATTATGCCTAAAAGCTTGCTTAGAGACTGGCTAAAATTATTTAAAACGTATTCTCTTGTTGAAGATTTCCTAAGGATGGAGATTCCAAGAGCCTATTTAAAATAAGTTCTTACATGGGGTGCCTGGGTGGCGCAGTCGGTTAAGCGTCCGACTTCAGCCAGGTCACGATCTCGCGGTCCGGGAGTTCGAGCCCCGCGTCAGGCTCTGGGCTGATGGCTCGGAGCCTGGAGCCTGTTTCCGATTCTGTGTCTCCCTCTCTCTCTGCCCCTCCCCCGTTCGTGCTCTGTCTCTCTCTGTCCCAAAAATAAATAAACGTTGAAATAAAAAATTAAAAAAAAAATAAAGTAAGTTCTTACATACATTTAAATGGAATCCGTATTAGTGAGTTAGTGGATATAATGGGGAAAGTCCAGGACTTGGAACTGGGGCAAGTGAAATTGAATCCCTGGTTCTGCCTCTTTTTGAATGTGTGAACCTAACCTGGGGCAAGTTACCTAAATTTTCCCACCCTTAATTTCTTCATCTTTAAAATAGGAATAATAATAGCATTGATGTTATAATACTGTTACAAGAAATGAATGAGGTAGACTGTATGAAATGTATATTGTCTAGTGCTATACAAATGTTAATCCTTCAATAAACTTGTGTTTTGCAAACTACTTGTACAAAAGGTCATCCCTTCTATGGCCATTTATTTCTATTTAAAAAAAATTTTTTTAATGTTTTTTAAATTTTATTTTTGAGAGAGAGACAGATTGTGAGCAGGGGAGGGGCAGACAGGGAGACAGGATTCAAAGCAGGCTCCAGGCTCTGAGCTGTGAGTGCAGAGCCTGACGTGGGGCTCGAACTCATGGACTGCAAGATCATGAAGTGAGCTGAAGTCCTATGCCCAACTGACTGAGCCACCCAGGCGCCCCAATTTATTTCTATTTTTTAGCTTTATAATCAACACTGACATCTTTCCTTTTCTCTCCATCATTATATTGGTCACTGGACACCACTTTAAAATGGCTATTTGTGGTCATGTTATGGATGTAATTTTGGTAAGGCCAACCTTATGAAAATGTATTATTTTCTGTGAGCCTAAATTATATTTATAATTCAGATGCCACCAAGAGGATGGTGGTCCCTGGTATATGGTTGCATGGACTTATTGTTTAGTCTATTCTTTGATTTGGATAAGAGAATATAGTCTGTAAGTTTTTCTACCATATCTATTTATTAAGAATAATAGTCTTGCCATTTGCAACTACGTGGATGGAACTGGAGGGTATTATGCTAAGTGAAATTAGTCAGAGGAAGACAAAAATCATATGACTTCACTCATATGAGGACTTTAAGAGACAAAACAGATGAACATAAGGGAAGGGAAACAAAAATAATATAAAAACAGGGAGGGGGACAAAACAGAAGAGACTCGTAAATATGGAGAACAAACTGAGGGTCGCTGGAGGGAGTGTGGGAGGGGGGATGGGCTAAATGGGTAAGGGGCACTAAGGAATCCACTCCTGAAATCATTGTTGCACTATATGCTAACTAATTTGAATGTAAATTAAAAAAAAAATGAATGAAATCTTGCCATTTGCAACACAACAACAACAAAAGAATAATAGTCTTAACATGAAAAGATATTTTTCCAAAGAAGACATACAGATGGCCAAAAGACAAATGAAAAGATGCTCAGCATCACTCATCATCAAGGAAATTCAAATCAAAACCATAATGAGATATCACCTTACACCTGTCAGAATGGCTAAAATAAAAAATATAAGAAACAACAAGTGTTGGCAAGGATGTGGCGAAAAAGAAATCCTCTTGCACTGTTGGTGGGAATGCAAACTGGTGCAGCCAGTATGGAGGTTCCTCAAAAAGGTAAAAATAGAACTACCCTATGATCCAGTAACTGCACTACTGGGTATTCACTCCCAAAATACAAAAACACTAATCCAAAGGGATATATGCACCCCTATGTTTATTGCAGCATTATTTACAATAGCCAAATCATGGAAGCAGTCCAAGTGTCCATCAACAGATGAATGGATAGAGATGTGGTACATATATACAATGGAATATTATTCAGCCATAGAAAAGAATGAAATCTTGCCATTTGCAACAACATGCATGGAACTAGAGAATATAATGCTAAGCAAAATAAGTGAGAGAGAGATAAATGCCATATGATTTCACTCATATGTGGAATTTAAGAAACAAACGAGCAAAGGAAAGAAAAGAGAGGGAGAGAGACAAACCAAGAAGCAGAGTCTTAACTATAAAGAACAAACTGATGATTACCAGAGGGGCGGTGGTGGCGGTTGGGGGAAATAAAGCGGCCAAGAGTACACTTATCATGAGCACTGAGTAATGTACAGAATTGTTGAGTCACTGTATTGTACACCTGAAATTAATATAACACTGTATGTTAGCTGCACTGTAATTAAAATTAAAAATTTAATGAAAAGGGGGTGTCTGGGTGGCTCAGTCGGTTAAGCATCTGACTTTGGCTCAGGTCATAATTTAGCGGTTCATGAGTTCAAGCCCCGCGTCAGGCTCTGTGCTGACAGCTCAGAACCTGGAGCCTGTTTCAGATTCTGTGTCTCCCTCTCTCTGACCCTCCCCCGTTCATGCTCTGTCTCTCTCTGTCTCAAAAATAAACGTTAAAAAAAATTTAAAAAATAATAAAAAAATAAAAACTTAATAAAAAAAAGAATAGGGGCATTCACTTTCAAATGCCTCCTCTCTGTAAAGAGAGCTTTCACACTATTCTTACTTTCTGATCTTATACTCCAATAAACTTTTGCCTGCTGCTCATTTAAAAAAAAAGAATAATAGTCTTCAAGTATGACCTCTTCAATTACTAATGAGATATTCTGGACATCATATTCAACAAGATTTAGAGAAGCATAAGCACTCATACACAAAACCCCTCCCTCAGTCAATTTCAACTCTTTTTTAGTAATACCTTGCCCAAACCACCAAAGGTTCTTTTGGAACTGAAGTCAGAGCTGGAATGTTGCACTTATTAGGAGGGGTGAAAGGTGAAGGCAGTAGAGGGCTGCCGGAATGGTGCATTCCTGAAAGCCCTGAAGAACAGGTGGGTCTAGTTGCCCATGTGGAGCAGGTAGGGTAGGAACTAGAAAGGAGTTGTGGTGTGTTTCAAATTAGTCATTGGGATGTCAGGGAGAATGTTGACATCAAGTCAGGACCAAAATGATCGAGGAATTAGGAAACCAAAAAAGATGTCTTACCAGGGCATAAATTAGGGACTAGACAGAGTCAGGCTGCAATGGGAAAAGTCAGTGTATCCTTGGATTAAATCTTGTATGCAAAAAAATCCCACTTGGAAACTAGAATCTCCCTTTGGGTTGATGGTCAAGAGTGTCCATGGTTACCTTCTTTAAAGAAAAAAAAAGATATTTATTGACCATTTGCTATGTTCCAAGTATTCTAAGCGCTTTGCTTGTATTTTTTAATTTGTATACCACCTCTATGGAGTAGGCAACCTATCTGCATTTTATAGAAGAAGAAACCAAGGTGAAGTTAACTAGCTTGTCCAAAGTTACTTGTCCAATATTGAGTATAGCTCAACTATTACAGCTGTGACCCAATCCATACAGTCTGACTCCAGAGCCTGCACTCTAAACCATTACAGTCTATGGCTCTTTGCCATTTGAACTCATGTTTATCATTTTGCCATTTTACTGGGCTCAGCCTAGTCTTGAGAGAGATGGTTGACGACATGCAGATCAGGTCCAGATATTATTTAGTCTAATTTTTCTTGTTAAGAGCATAACATTTAAGAAAAAACTTAAAGAAGTACAACTTAAGGCAAAACATCTTTCTCTCCTTTAGGTTAAAAAACCTCTAGTTTGCTGCACAAAAGCTCTTGACATTTTGTCATCAGAATTCTTCATAGCTGATTTTTCTCAATTTTGGATTTGTTCACTTATAGAAGAGAAGTTGGTCTTATTTTCCCTCCTTCGAGGAAAGACCATATTTACCTTTCTGTACTCTAAACTCTCAATCCCAGCATTGTTCCTCCCTGGAGGCATATTCGATGTAAAGGGATTCCAGGATGTCCAAATGAATATGTCAACTAATGAGATATGTGTAATTAGAACTCAAGAGAAATTAGGGCTATGAATTTGTCTATTGTTAATAGAGAGGTTACAGCTGAAGTTATGAGGTTAAGACCTCCAAGGAAAAATAATCAAAAAATGAAAAAAGAGGGCTCAGTCCAGGGGGAAAAGACTCTGTAGATCATTCTAGTCCAATCCTTTACAAAACTCTCAACTCCCCAGAATAAAATCATCCTACTTTACTACTATACTTGTGATAATGGAAATTTATTAACCCCCTACATAGTTTCCCCTTATCACTGAAACAAATTACCACAAATTTAGTGGTTTAATAACACAAAAATATAATCTTACAATCCTGGAGGTCAAATGTTCAAAATGAGTTTCACTAGGCCCAAATCAAGGCGTTGACAGGACTGAATTCCTTCCAGAGACTAGTAGCATCTGTTTCCTTGTCTTTCTGGGTTCTGGAATTTCCCTGCATTCCTTGGCTTATGGCCCCTTCCTTCATCTTCAATGCCAGCAACATAACATTTTCATATCTCCTTTTCACCCTGGCCCTCTGCTTCCATCATCACTACTCCTTCTCTGATTCTCTTCCCTCTTCCATTTTAAATTTTTTTATTTTTATAGAATTTCTCTTTTTTTAATGTTTATTTATTTTGAGAGAGAGTGCATGCATGAGAGAGAGAGCAAATGGGGGAGGGGCAGAGAGAGAGGGAGAGAGAATCCCAAGCAGGCTCTGCACTGTCCGTGCAGAGCCCAACCCAGGGCTTGATCCTGTGAACCATGAGATCATGACCTGAGCCGAAATCAAGAGTTGGACGCTTAACCAACTGAGCCACCCAGGAGCCCCTCTCTCTTCTATCTTTTATTTATTTATTTATTCCTTTCTCTCTCTCTCTCTCTCTCTTTTTCTCTTCTATCTTTTAAAAACCACTGTTATTACAATAGGCTTATCAGGTAATCTCCTTAAATTAAGATTCTTAAATTAATCACATCTACAAAGTAGATGGCCTTTTGGCATGTACAGCAACATATTCAGGGGTTTCAGGGTTGAAGATGTGGATACCATTAGTCTCTCTACCACACCCTCCCAAAGTAGCCTACAACTCTAATGGCTAGAAAGTTCTCATTGAGCTAAGCTTTGTTTACATGTAGTGTCTATATATTGATCCTGGCTTTGTTCTCTAAAGTCACAAATACCAAGTTTAATATCTGCCACATAACTCTCCTTCAGATATCTGAAAATATATTGATCCCTCTCCCCTTGACAAAACCATATCTTCAGCGGTTTCATAAGACATAGGTTCAAATTCCTATTATCCTGGTTGGCCTCCTTTGATACTTTTGGCTTAGCAATGCTTTTTTACAATTTTTATTTATTTATTTTGAGAAAGACAAAGTATAAGTGGGGGTGGGACAGAGAGAGAGGGAGAGAGAGAATCCCAAACCCCACACTGTCAGCACAGAGCCCAACACGAAGCTTGACTGCACAAACTGCGAGATCATGACCTGAGCTCAAATCAAGAGTCAGATGCGTAACCGACTGAGCCACCCAGGCACACCCCTCAATGCTGTTTTGAAAATATGATGTTGTCTGACCAAACAAGAATAGACGGGGCCAATGTCTCTCTGGTTCTACACACTGAATTTTCATTAATAAAGCCCAAGATTGTAGTTTACTAAAATTCTTGTCCTTCTAGATACTGCTTCATATACTGCTGAAGGACCTGTTTATCTGAACTATACTTGTAGAGTCGATTTTTAACTGAAATGCTGGCATTTACAATGGTTTATCAAATAACTTTTTAGTGTCAATGAACAAATTAGTAACTCTTAACTACATATGATCTATTCAAACCAAATACATGTGAGTTTCTATCAAACCATTAATTAAATGTGAAGTGCAATAAAGACCATGACCGATCCCTACAGCATAAATGAAGGACTTGTCCAAGAAAACATTTATCTGCTTTTTAGAGCCAAAGTCTTCAGGCAAGATCTAACTGCATTATAATCTGATCCATAGTTTTTCATCATGTACACAAAGAGTTCAATGTTCTATACTCTTCATATAGCATTCTCCTTTACCACTAATCTACCAATATTATCTGAAAAAGAAATAAAGTTAGTGTGGTTTACCCTGCTTTCAGAAATGCATGCTGGTTCCAAATGATCCCTGTCCTATCCTGTAAGTGCACTCAAATCATTTATGGAAACCCATTCTCAACTTTTTCCTGGTACTAATGTTAAATTTGTCAGAATACAGTATGCAGAATCTACCTTTCTTCCCTTGCTGAAAATCATGTTGCTCTGTCTTTATGGTCTTTTGACCCCTCTCTTCTTCCTTACGATTCTTCAACTATCAATCACTTCAATGAGGTACAGCAGGGGACAGCCTCATCTGGAGATGGTCTTGGTCTGGGCTGGTTTGTGCGGCAGGTTCAACTCCTCAGATACTGATAGTAAGGGACACAAAGAGTGGGTTCAGCACATGAGAGGAATGGAGCAGGTGGGATATGTGGAAGCTGTATCAGGTAATACAAAACACAATTTCATTGCTTTCAATTTAAATGCTTGTTTACTTAAGAGCTTCCTGATGAGTCTACAAAGTTGAAAGTGACTAGAGGAGCAATAGGAAGCTTTTTGTTCTGAAGCACAGACTTTGATCGAATACATATTGGCAACAGACATCAATATACAAGGTAAAATATGTCCAACCAACACAACCAACAGTGAATAGGTTTTTATCACAGTTTATCACTTTACCAAACTAAAACGATTTATTTTTATATGTGAATAGATTTTACTTATGCTATTAAGAAGATATGTCAACAGAAGTAAAATCTACAAATTTGATGATCTTTAATAAATAACACAGTAAAAGACTTTTAGCGTGATAATTACAATTAGGTACACACCTGGTTTTGTATTGGTGCCCTCGAGCCTTTGTGGAGGGTATAGTCTGTTTCCATAATATAGGAAAATATAAATATTGAACACAGATTAATTTAAAAGTGCCTTTTAATGTCAATAATGAGAATGATTTTTGGAAATGGTTCTCCTCTTCGGAAAACTTGCCCACAGTAGACTTCCAGTTGATATTAAATTATTAAAACTTGATAGGATAATAATTGTAATAATCCCTTCCAAATTATTGGTTTCATTTTAATTTGTCTATATTAGCAAACTTTCTCTCTAGCACCTTCAATCCTAATAACAAGTGTTAATGACAAGCATACAGAGGAAGACACTCAATGTGTTGAGATGCCATAGACATTTCTAATAATTATCCTCTATGAAAAATATAAAAATATATAAAAAAAAATCCTTTCTTTAGGCATCTGGATGTCTCTGCATTTGGTCAGATTTTTCAAGTTTTTTTTTTCTTAGTTTATAACATCTCATATTTCAACAAGAAAAAATTTAAATAACTCTAGCACTCACAGCATTATGTTTTAAATTAAAATACAGGGGGAAAAAAAGAAAAAGAAAAAAAAATATAGGGGCTCCTGGGTGGCTCAGTTGGTTGAGCATTTGACTTTTGATTTTGGCTCAGGTCATGATCCCAGGGTTGTGGGACTGAGGCCCATGTCAGGATCTGTGCTGAGCTTGGAGTCTGCTTGAGATTCTCTCTCCCTCTGCCCCTCTCTCCTGCTCATGCTCTTGCGTGCTCTCTCTCAAAAATAAAAAACAAAAACAAATTAAAAATAAATTAAAATGCAAAGCTATCATATTCAAAACAGTATGGTACTGGCACGAAAATAGAAATATAGATCAATGGAACAGAATAGAGCAAGAAATCCATGCTTATACAATCAATTAATCTATGACAAAGGAGGCAAGAATATAAAATGGGGAAAAAGATTGTCTCTTCAATAAATGGTGCTGGGGAAATTGAACAACTACATGCAAAAGAATAAAACTAGACCACTTTCTTATACCATACACAAAAATAAACTCAAAATGAATTAAAAACCTAAATGTAAGACCTGAAACCATAAAACCCCTAAAAGAAAACATAGGTGGTAATCTCTTGGACATCAGCCCTAGCAATATTTTTCTGGATGTTTCCTCAAGCAAAGGAAACAAAAACAAAAAAGCAAAAATAAACAGGTGGGACCACATCAAGGTAAGAGATTTTTGCAGAATGAAGGAAACCATCAACAAAATGATACAATCTACAGAAAGGGAGAAGATATTTGCAAAGTATATATCATCTAAGGGGTTAACATCCAAAATATATAAAGAACTCATATAACCCAACACCAAAAAACCCCCAAATAATCTGATTAAAAATGGGCAGAGGACCTGAATGGACATTTCTCCGAAGAAGACATACAGATGGCAAACAGACACATGAAAATTTGCTCAATATCACTCATTACAGGGAAATCCAAATCAAAACCACAATGAGATATCACCTCACACCAGTCAGAATGGCTAGTATCAAAAAGACAAGAAATAACAAGTGTTGGTGAAGATGTAGAGAAAAGGGAGCTCTCATGCACTATTGGTGGGTATGTTAATTGGTGCAGTCACTATGGAAAATAGTATGGAGTTTCCTCACAAAATGTAAAATAGAAATACCATAAAACCTAGTAATTCCACTTCTAGGTATTTACCTAAAGAAAATAGTACCATTATTTAGAAAAGATATATGCACTCCTATGTTTATTGCATAAATTATGTTATGTTATTTATTTATTTATTTACTTTTGTTTGTTTTTTTAAAAAATGTTTTATTTATTCTTGACAGAGAGAGAGAGCATAAGCAAGGGAGGGGCAGAGAGAGAGGGAGACACAGAATCTGAAGCAGGCTCCAGGCTCTGAGCTGTCAGCACAGAGCCTGATGCAGGCCTCAAACTCATGGACCGTGAGATCATGACCTGAGCCGAAGTCGGACGCTCAACTGACTGAGCCACCCAGGCGCCCCAAATTGTTATTTATAATAGCCTCAACATGGAAGTAACCTAAGTATCCATCATAGATGAATGGATAAAGAAGATGTGATAAATATATACAATGGAATATTGCTCATTCATAGAAAAACAATGATATCTTGCCATTCACAACAACATGGATAGATCTTGGAGGTGAAATAAGTCAGACAGAAAAAGACAAATATCATATGATTTCACTTGTATGTGGAATCTAAAAAACAAAAACAGCAACAAACTCATAAGTACAGAGAACAAACTGGTGGTTACCAGAGCGGAAGGGTAGTGAGGGAATGGAGAAATAGGTGAAGGGGATCAGAGGTACAAAATTCCAGTTATAAAATAAATAAGTCATGGGGATGAAAAGTACGGCATAGGGAATATAGTCAACTATATTGCTGTAACACTGTATGGTGACAGGGATGGTGAATAATTGTGGTGAGCACTGAGTAATGTATAGACTTGTTGAATCATTATGTTGTACACCTGAAACTAATATAATATTGCATGTCAACTATATTTCAATTAAAAAATGCAATGACTATTTATTCCCTTATAAGGTAGGTAGATGTGTTCATTAGAACATAAACTCCCTAACTCTGGAAAATAGTATGGAGGTTATTCCAAAAGTTAAAAATAGAACTACCCTAGGGCCCAGCAATTGCACTACTAGGTATTTACCTAAAGGATACAAAAATACTGATTCAAAGTAATACATGCATCCAGATGTTTATAGCAGCACTATCAACAATAGCTAAATTGTAGAAAGAGCCATCGACTGATGAGTGGACAAAGAAGATGTGGTACATATATGCAATGGCATATTATGAAGCCATCAAAAAGAATGAAATCTTGCCATTTGCAATGATGTGGATGGAGCCAGAGACTATTATGCTAAGCAAAATAAGTCAGTCAGAGAAAGACAAATACCATATGATTTCACTCATATGTGGAATTTAAAAGCAAAACAGATGAACATGGGGGGAAAAAGAGAGGGACAGACCATAAAACAGACTCTTAACTATAGAGAACAACTAAGGGTTGTTGGAGGGGATGTGGGTGGGGGGAATGGCTAAATGAGTGATGGGGATTAAGGAGGACACATGTTATGATGAGCACTGGGTGTTATAGGTAAGAGATGAATCACTAAATTCTACTCCTGAAACTAATGTTACACTGTATGCTAACTAACTGGAATTTAAATAAAAACTTGAAACAAACAAAAAAACCCACACGAACTCCCTAAGCACAGAAACCTTGTGCTATTTGTCTTTGTATCCCTCCCCCTGCACCCTGCTCCCCGTACTTGGGACAGGGGGAGTTCTGTAAATGTTTATATATGAAAATATTTCCTTTTAGATTGCCTATAGGAAAGGAACAGAGCAAAATAATATATATAAAGATTTTTACTCACTTTATTTAGTACATCCACTTTTCTACAGATGTGTGGTATTTATTGTCTCTGGAGAGCAACAGTAGTTTGAAGCTCAAGGGACAGTTTTCCATGACCTAAGCAATGGAATGAAGAGAATAACTAAATTCCAGTTTCATGCATTTGAACTGCTCTTAAACTTTAGTCAGAGTTCTTTATATCCTTTCACAAAATGGGCCAAGTCAGTTAAGGAGAGTTACTGAGAAGCTTTGAGGATATGTGAATCAATGAATGCGAAGAACTGTTCATTTTAACAACTATGTTTGTACACATTTAAGAATAGTGCTATGTAAGTTTTATATGTATATAAAATGAGTAAATGTCCTTTGGCCTATAGCCCTCTAAACACTATTATTCTACTTACAGTTTGGGGTTTGGACCTTAGTGCATCCAGGATTTTGGTCCAGTTAGTCCTTTTGCATGAATGCATGTATGTGTACACGTTTGTGTGTGTGTGGATTGTGTTTGCTTTTATATCAGGATTTCCTATTTGTCTCCAGCAGTCACAAGTAACATTGCTTCATAAAACCACTTCAGGTGGCAGTTTAGAATAATTATTTAGATTTATGATCTTGTAAAGCAGGATATTTTTTTGATAGAACATATGTAAGAACTTTTCTCATTGAAGTCCTAACAATAGAGAAAAGTAATTATCCCAACCTTCCACAAAAGATCTGAAAGTGAATGTAGCCCTAAGAAGTTCACTTTTTTCCAACCATTCTTAGTTTAAAAAATTCATGCAATAGGGGTGCCTGGTGGACGTTCAGTTGGTTAGCGTCCGACTTCGGCTCAGGTCATGATCTCATGGTTGGTGGGTTTGAGCTCTGCTTTGGGCTCTGTGCTGATAGCTCAAAGCCTGGAGCCTGCTTCAGATTCTGTGTCTTTCTCTCTGCCCCTCCCCTGCTCACTCGCTGTCTCTCTCTGTCTCTCAAAAATGAATAAATATTAAAAAAAATTGAAAAATTCATGGAATATTTTGAGGAAGTAGATATGTTCATTATCTTGATTGTGGTATTGCTACAGATATAGGTACATATATCAAAGCTCATCAAATTGTACACTTTGAAAATGTACAGATTATTGTATGTCATATAACCTCAAAAAATGTTAAAATTAAGCTCCTTAAAGAATGAGTGAACCATAATTATATAAAGCAATTATAGATGAATGCCACAAACATAATATTGAGCAAAAGAAGTCAGATACAAAAGAGTACATAATATGTGATTCACTCTTAAGGGAGAGTAATGACTGAAAAGGGGTATAAGGAGGTCTTCTGAAATGGTGGTGATTTTGTTTCTTGCACTGAATTGCATGGGTGAATTTACTTCATGAAAATTAAATGAACTGTGCATTTGTGCACGGGGTCTTTGTGCTGACCAAATTGTTCTGTATCTTGATGATGGTGGTGGTTACACAAATCTATAAAGATGTGATAAATCTGCATAGATTTTTATACACGTGTACAAATGAGTGCCTGTAAAGGTGGTGAAATCTGAATAAATTCTATGGATTATACCAATGTCAATTTCCTGCTTTTGATATTATACTACAGTTATGTAAAATGCTACTACTGAGGGAAACTAGGTGGAACCTCTCTGTTCTAATTTTTCAACTTCCTGTGAATCTATAATTATTTCAAAATGAGAAAATACTATTGTGTTAAGTGGAATTTTAGTGCAAGAATGTCTGTTGGATTTTCTATTTATTTCCCATCTCTAAAAATTTCTCTACTTTCCCTCAGGATTCTGGTGAAAGCTGTTATATTCCATCTAAATGGCCTCAAACCTACATGGCAGTCAATTAGTCCAGGGGTGGGCATCTGTCCTAATACAGACACATCAGAGCCTTTTCTGGATATGGAATTTGGACTAAATTATGGTATTTGGACTAAATGAGCCATTTCTCTTTTTATGCCTGGACTATAACTTTTGAACTCAAGAGCTTCCAGGCTGTCCTCTTTTTCATGATGTGGTCAAGGGAAGCAGAAGAACCTAGTCTACAGAGAGGAGGTGGAATGAAGCACACGTACAAAGAGAGGGGGAGACTGGAGAAGGAGAGTGCTTTGGACATTTGTCTTCCTGGTTCCTTATGTGCAGTTGACTATCTGTCCTTGAGTTCTGTGAGATGCTTCTATACCTTTAAAATAGATTTGCCTTCTTATCTTCCTATCTAAATAAGGTCCATTTGGATTTCCGTTACTTTCAACCCTAAAGAATCCTAACCAATACACTTAGGAAGATCCAAACTGAGGCTTACACTTAGAGTACTTTTTTTTTTTAATTTAATAAGTATGACTTTACAGTATCTGAGATAAAGATTTCCACTTCTCCATCATACAATTGCACAGGATGTACTGACAATCATTTAACCACACACCTCATTTTCAGGTGAGAAAGCTGAAGCCAGAGAGGTTATGAGACTCAGCCAAATCATACAGCTGGTTTCTAGAGGATCCAGAGCCACCAGCACCTCACCTCTCTCACTTCAGTATTACATAGTATGTCCTGGAGGGAAGCACCAAAATGTTCTACTCAGGGTTTCATCTGCTTGTTTTTAGTGTATTGGCGGCATAACTAATGAATCAGAATATAATTAACAAGGGCCTACTTGAAAGATCAAATGAATAAGGGGTAGGGAATACTGATATAAATAAGAGTTATAATTACAGGTACTTACTACTAAAAAAAAAACCTTTAACTTTTATCATTATTAGTCATAGAGATATTCCATTTGTCACTTAGACATAGTCTTCTGAGAGTCAAAGGAAACATAATTTCAGGACAGATTACTCAAACATTTTAATTCAAATGGTGAGTGTCTGGAAGTGAGGAAAAAATTTAAGACTCTATTAAACAGGATGTCAATACTCATTTTGACGTAAACTTCCTGAGAGGTGGAGGTTTGATCTGAAACTTCCTGCTTGGTCATAAAGAGGAACGAGGCAATTGGAACACATTAGTCTTTCTCTCCCAATCTGGTCCAATGTGGTTGATTAAAAATGCTGATTTTGGTTTATTCTTAAAAAACACAAGTAGCCAAAGCACAGCATTGTGTTGACTGTATTTCAGGAGGCACCTGCAAGGTGAGAAAGAAGTATTACCCAGTTTTAAATGAAGAGAAGTCTGATAAACACGTGACTTGCTGGTAAGCAAAGCACAGAATAGAAAAAGTGTCATTTGCAGCTTTCAGTTTTATGTTCCCTTAATGGAAGTAGCGACTCTTACCCTGGCTAGCACATTGGAGACTTAAAGTTACAGCTGTCTACTTTTTGATGAAAGTTGTCTGCCACTGGTGGCTGTACCCCAACTCTCTGTGGTGGGGTTGTGGATGATAACACAGTCCTGTGTTATGTACACATGTAACTCCCCCTACTCTTGTCCTCCCCTAAACCTGTATTGTGTCTTTTTTTGTTTTTTTTTTTGGGGGGGGGTTTGGTGGTTTTTTTTGGTAATTTCTTCTGCAGAGGGGCATTTTATTTTATTTTAAAGATTTTATTTTTAAGTAATCACTACACCCAATGTGGGGCTTGAACTCATAACCCTGAGATCAAGAGTCACATGTTCCACTGACTGAGCCAGCCAGGTGCCCAGTAAAGGGGCATTTTATTTATTTATTTTTATTATTTTTAAAAAATGTTTATTTTTGAGACAGAGAGAGAGAGCGCGAGCATGAGTGGGGAGAGGAGCAGAGAGAGAGGGAGATACAGAATCCACAGCAGGATCCAGTGTCTGAGCTGTTAACACAAAGCCCAATGAAGGGCTGGAACCCATGAACCACAAGATCATGACCTGAGCTGAAGTCGGATGCTTAACTGAGGGCCATTTTAATAACTAATTTCCCGAGAATAGAGATCCCAGCTCTGTCACCACCTCAGGTGCATATGCTGTTGTCCCCAATGTGTTCTGTTTTGTTTTTGCTGCTAATCCCTAAATCCAATAATTGGCCAGTCAATGATGCTGCATGCTGTTTCTCTGTGATCTCACTCCTAGCACCACAGGTGACCAAGGACCATTCTTAGTCTTTGGGTCTCTTTTGGACCCACACACTGGTTTGGCTTCCGGTCTCTCTCAATAGGCACAGAGTCTCTAACTCTCTAGGACCACCCCCAAGAATGATAGCTAGAGATCCTTGGTCTTCATTCCCTGGAGCTGCACTCTCCCTGAGAGAAGGCACTGGCTCATTCACATGTTTGATACTTAAACTTTGAGCTAGGGGGAAAGAAAAAACTTTTCTCACTATAGAGTTGCCCAAAAGGAAATAAGTAACTAAAAATAATAACTGCTTAAAAAAAAAAAAAGGAAGGAAGAAGCAAAAAAAGAAAGAGTTCCCAGACCCTTAAGATTTTTTCTGGGGGAGGGGCCCCAACACTTTTCTGTTTAGTTGGCTTCCCAATGTTCCCACTCCTTTCTGGAACATTTTCTATTTCACCTTGGCATACAGCATTGCATTTTTGTAATATTGCTTTGCAAAGAAATTATTAAGTGTTTGGCATTAATATTTGGCATAATATTAATTTATCCCTCCTACTCCTGAAGCCCCCCTTACACACAGTTCTATCTTGCAGCTCTGTCACAGAGGCTAGGCTAACAGAAAGATAAATGTATTTAGTTTAATTTAGCAAATACTTGTTAAATGGAGAGGTACCTTGAGAAAAATTGGAAGCTCGTAATCCTATAACGGCGAATCTCTGATAAATATCAGACATTGACAATTGATACTACGAAGATATAGATAATATATAGACATTCAGAAAGTGAGGATGGGAAGAGTGATGCCAAATGAGAATAATGGAACTTCAGAAAAGTAGAACTTTGTTAAAAATTGCTGTAATTTTCTTTGACAACAAAAGGAATACCAGCTTTTCATTCTTTAAGCAAATTTTTTTTATTACGTTTCTTTATATTTATTTTCTTTATTTTTGAGAGGCTGAGAGAGACAGAGCATGAGTAGGGGAGGGGCAGAGAGAGAGGGAGACACAGAATCCTAAGTAGGCTCCGGGCTCTGAGCTGTCAGCCCAGAGCCCAACATGGGGCTCAAACCCATGAACTGTGAGATCATGACCTGAGCCCAAGTCAGACACTCAACCTACTGAACCACCCAGGCGCCCCTACCAGCCCTTCATTCTTAAAAGTTTGAAATATGCAGGGGCACCTAGTGGCTTAGTCGGTTAGGCATCTGACTTTGGCTCAGGTCATGATCTCGTGGTCCGTGGGTTCAAGCCCTGCATCCGGCTCTGTGCTGACAGCTCAGAGCCTGGAGCCTGTTTCAGATTCTGTGTCTCTCTCTCTCTCTGCCCCTCACCTGCTCACGCTTTGTCTCTCTCTCTCTCAAAAATAAAATAAACATTTAAAAAAAAGTTTGAAATATACAGAAAAGCAGAAAGAAAGAAAGAAAGAAAAAAGCCACCTTTGAGATAATCACTGTTTACATCTGGGCATATAACTTTAAACATTTTTATTTATATGTACATTTATACACATATACACAAACACATGTGTAATTGGGATCATATTCTATATAATAGTCTGTGACCTCTTTTTTTAAAATTTCAAATCCACTGTATAATCCTTGTTCAAAATATAGATTATAAGCATTCAAAAAGCATTCTTGTTCTACTATAATGACCTAGGAGTAAGGATTTCAATAATTTTCAGGCCTGAGGTAATTATTAAGAAATGTTGATGTACAATTGTATGCCTTTTTAGGAAAGAGTTAGCTAGCTATCTTCTACTGATATCTGTGAAGGTTTCTTCATTTCAACCACATCAACTAATATTCTCTACTTCTATCTATTACTATTTTAAAGATGCATCAGTATTTTAATAGATTGGCACCATTTTTTCTTTAAAAACCAATTGGTATAACATCTTATTTATAAAATTCAAAATATTCCTTAGTCATACAAAATGCAGAAGAATGAGGCCCTAAACACCAATTTCAAGGTAATGATATCAATGTTACAAGTCAACCGTGAACAGCATCTCCATTTAGGTTTTACTCATATATTGTATACTATGCTGTCATTAATCTTCCATGGAAAATTAGATATGCATGAATCCCACCTAATGAAGAAAGGCATTTCATATTGTTCAAGCAGAAACAAGCAACCACGTGATTTCACATATCCACAAGGAATAAACGAATTTCGTGATTTAAGAGCAGAAATACATTAATATTTGCTAGTCACAAATCTCAAATAGGGTCAATGTAAAAAAGGCACATATTGAAATTACTGATAACTGTCCAAAAATATATCCCCTGAATCTTCTGAAGCATAATAGCATACACATTATCTAAGAACTTAACTTTGGATTGTTCCTTACATAAGTATTCTGATTTAGAGTGATGTCTGAAACGAGTGACTGGCTTACTGCTGTCTACTGTGAAATCTGTGACATTTACTGACATTTGATTTTCAATTAAACACTTTTCTATATATTGTAACCTCATTTTTTAACCTAACAATACATTGTGAATATTTATTCACATTCGGACATATTCTTCTACTTCTGATTATCATTTCAGAATATGGTTGCTCTGTCCTTAATCTCTATTAGACATTTAGTTTGTTTCCAATGTTTAACCATTATAAACAATACTGTGATGAACTATCATATGTAAGTAATTCTATAAATATCTGGTTATTTTCTTAAGTTCCCAGAGATGGAAGTGCTTAGTCAAGGTCTTTAAACATTTTAAGGCTTTTATGACACTACTATCAGCAACATATGAGGATCTCATATTCTGATGGGTAGAACTTTTCTAGGGGTGACAATATTTCCTGTTTGAAGCTTGATTTGTTTTGAAGATACAGAAAATTACATAATAGAGATTTTTCTCCCTGGTATGCCATAGCAGAAAAGAGATATAGTGCTCCATCTATTCTACCCTGTCAATTTGGTGTCTGAGGGGGGAAAGGTAAGATTGTGTTTAAGATGGTGTCACACCCTTGGCACATGAAGCACAATATGTAGATCAAAGAGGAGAAAGCCCTGGGCACTTCTTATCTCCAGTGTGCTCTTGCTAAATGCCTTCCTTGCAGTATTAAGCAGTCTACTGTAGGTGGACAGAATAGGTCTTTTCTTACCTGAATTTTCTCCCCTTCAAAGATGATAACTAATTTTGTTATTTTCATTAAATATTCATGACCTGAGGGGCACCTGGGCAGCTCAATAGGTTAAGCATCCGGCTTCAGCTCAGGTCATGATCTCACGGTTCATGAGTTTGAGTCCTGCGTCGGGTTCTGTGCAGACAGCTCAGAGCCTGGAGCCTGCTTCAGATTCTGTGTCTCCCTCTCTCTGCCCTCCCCTGCTTGCACTGTCTCTGTCTCTCAAAAAATGAATAAATGTTAAAAATTTTTTTAAAAAAATATTCATGACCTGAAAGATCAGGTCTACTCAAAGATATTTAATGGCAAACTATATAATTTTTATTAAAAGAAATAAAAAGAAAACCGTGGCATTAACTTTGATTTGAGTATATACATGATGAGAGTTAATCCCTCGCTGTTTTAATGAGTATGGCATTAAGTGCCTATATCTTGATTTTTCATGCAGTGCAACCTATCATTGAGAGATTTCAAAGCTGTTATTTAAGATGTTGATTATATAATGTATAGATGTCATAAGTGTGTGGTTTAATCTGTTAAGACACACTTAGAGAAGGGAGCATGAGTGTATTATTGTCACTTTTACAAATCTGTATCAGTATATATGTATATATATACATATATATATATGTATTCATGACCTACATATATATGTGTGTGTGTGTGTGTATATATATACACACACACATTTATGTGTATATATATGTATACACACACACATATATATAGTAATATACAGGTATACTGTATAGTAAATACTATGTAGTAAATTTACTATACTACTGTATAGTAAATATACAGGTATACTGTATACTAAATAGTAATATACAGGTATACTGTATAGTAAATAGTATACCTATATAGTATATACTATACTATACTATACTATACTAAACTATGCTATATAGTGTGTATATATATATATATATATAGTGGTGGTGGCTCAGTCAGTTAAGTGTCAGACTCTTGATTTCAGCTCAGGTCATCATCCCAGGGTCGAGGAATTGAACCCCTCATTGGGCTCTGCACTAAGTGTGGAGCCTGCTTAAGATTCTCTCTTTCTCCCTCTGCCCCTCTCCTCCACTTGTATGCTCTTTTTCTCTCTAAAATGAAAATAAATAAATGACAGTAAGTAAAATATTAAAAAGAGAAAAATATTATGTAGTGCAAAACTTCAGTTGGTAATTTATTTTACTTGCCTAGCACCCTCCACCTCCACTCCTCTCCCAGTTAAGATATACACCCCACGGGGCGCCTGTGTGGCTCAGTCGGTTGAGCGTCTGACTTCAGCTCAGGTCATGATCTCACGGTTCTTGGGTTTGAGCCTGCAAAGGCTTGTTGCTGTCAGCACAAAGCCTGCTTTGGATCCTCTGTCCCCTCCCCCCCACCTTTCCTCTGCTCACGCTCCCTCTCTCAAAAATAAACTTAAAAAAAAAAAAGATATACACCCCCAAAAGACTGTGACCTTGCATATCTTGTTCACTGCTGCATACCTATCTTAAATAGTTCCAGATATGTAGTAAAAGGTCTATAAATATTTTCTGAATGAATGAAAACTAAAGCCGTAATTCAAAAAGAGTAAAAAAATAAAAACCAAAACAGCATTGCATTTATAAAATACTATAAACAAAAGTCCCAAAGGCATCCAGTTGTAAAACAATCCAGATGTGCCAAAAGAGTTGCAAATTTAATCTAATTCCAAACTTTAAAGTGGTAGCATGCATTACTGCTTCAATGAATGATGATATTAATAGTAATACTCAGAATGAGTAATAAACGCATAGTGGGGTTCATAATATCAGTGTCAGAAGTAGCCCTTCTGACTGAATTCTGAGATTCAGACTGATCTGATCTGAATTCTGAGATTCAGGTATTCTGACTGAATATTTGAGAAAAGGAAGAGATCCATCCATGTAGACAAATGTTTAAACCTGTGGCAGATGAAAAAAGGAGGTAACTGCAGAAGCAATTTACCTTTTTTCTTATTGTGTGGCTTCTCTTTATTTTTTGCTTTTTCACCTTTATCTTTTAAAACAAAAGGACTAATGGGGCGCCTGGGTGGCGCAGTCGGTTAAGCGTCCGACTTCAGCCAGGTCACGATCTCGCGGTCCAGGAGTTCGAGCCCCACGTCGGGCTCTGGGCTGATGGCTCAGAGCCTGGAGCCTGTTTCCGATTCTGTGTCTCCCTCTCTTTCTGCCCCTCCCCCGTTCATGCTCTGTCTCTCTCTGTCCCCAAAATGAATAAACGTTGAAAAAAAATTTTTTTTTTATTTTTTATTTATTTTTTTTTTTTAATTTTTTCAACGTTTATTTATTTTTGGGACAGAGAGAGACAGAGCATGAACGGGGGAGGGGCAGAGAGAGAGGGAGACACAGAATCGGAAACAGGCTCCAGGCTCTGAGCCATCAGCCCAGAGCCCGATGCGGGGCTCGAACTCACAGACCGCGAGATCATGACCTGGCTGAAGTCGGACGCTTAACCGACTGCGCCACCCAGGTGCCCCCAAAAAATTTTTTTTTAAAACAAAAGGACTAAAAAGCACCTGGGTGGCTCATTCTGTTGAGTATCTGACTCTTGATTTCCACTCAGATCACGATCCCAGGGTTGTAGGATTCAAACCCCGCACTGGGCACCATGCTGGGCATGGAGCCTGCTTAAGATTCTCTCTCTCTCCCTGCCCCTCCCCCACCCCCGTCAAAAATAAACAAAGCAAAACAAAAGGATTAATTTTGGAGGACCTGAGTGATTGGATCTTTGGTAAACAGGTAACTTAAAAAATTTTAGGAGAACTAAAGTATGTTAAACTTAATAGAAGCTTAGAAGGCACATCTTTTTTCAGATGACTACCATATGCACCCTTTACAGCTTGACTTTTAAATAAAGTCTTAAATATCAGAAGAAGGCAGAAGGCTTGTTTGATTTTTTTAACTTGGTTTTTATTATAAAATGTATCATATACACCAAAGAGCATATAAAATCTAGAAGTAGATTTTAAAGAACTATAGAAACATCAATATATCCACTAGTTTGAGAATAACTCTTTTAAAAGTTTATTTACTTATTTTGAGAGAGAGAGAGCATCTGTGTGCAGGGGGGTAGGGGCAGACTGAGAGAGGGAGAGAGAGAAACCCAAGCAGGCTCCTTGTTGTCAGCAAGGAGTCCACTTGGGGCTTAGTCTCACAAACTGTGAGATCATGACCTGAGCTGAAATCAAGAGCTGGATGCTTAACTGACCGAGCCACCCAGGTGCCCCGAGAATAATTTCTTAAATGAACTACTTATGAGAATTGTCACATCATTTGTTCTCCTTTTGAATTTTCACAAAATGGTGGCTGTTTATTTAAATAGCTAGGTCTATTCAAATACACAGTTCTGATAATTTCCACTACAGAATACTTATTTCCGGAATCAACCATAGTTACTACAGAGCTAGGAGTATATTATTTTTCAGAATAGTGGAAAATTGTACTTATGGCTCATAAAAATAGAACCTCATAGTCTCTTAATGGAAAAATATGACTGGAAACTACAATTCTTTCAGATTAATTTCTAAACTCAGAAGTGAGATCATGATACGATCACTTGGCATGTATCTAAGCTTTTTCTGGACAATAACTACCTTGACTGGGTAAAGAATAAATCTTCTCAGATGCATATTCACTTCTTCTTAAGTGAAATTTGAGTTAGGGATAAGTTACGATTTATCATATGGAATCTGTATTAGTTTTCTATTGCTGTACAAGTTACCACTTCATGAATAAAAGCAATAGACATTTACTCTCTTATAGCATCTATGGGTAAGGAAGGTAGCTTAGTTGGGTCTTCTGACTCTGGGTCTCTCACAAGGCTGCAGTCAAGGTGTTAGCGTGGCTGCAGTGTTTTTAGTGTTCTTAATGCTTGACTAGAGGTGGATCCACTTCTATCTTACTCGGAGGACATTGGTAGGATTTAGTTCCTCTCAGTATGTTGCACTAAGGGCCTCAGTTCCTCTCTGACTGTTGACTGGAAGCTGCCCTCTGTTTTTTGCCACAGACCTAACCACTGAACGGTTCACAACATGGCAGTCTCCTCCATCACAATGAGCAAGTGAGAGAGCAAGAGAGAGAGAGAGGAAGATGGAAGTCATAGTCTTTTGTAAACTAATCTCAGACACACCTTTCCATCACTTTTGCCATATTCTATTCATGAGAAGCAAGTCACTGTGTCCAGCCGACACACAATGGGAGGGAATAACAGAAAGATGTGAAAGTCAGCAGGTGGGGATCATTGGGACCCTCAAAAAGGAGAAGATGCTGTATTTTTAGGTGATTAGTGAAGGATAATTACCACCTCTCTTGCCTATTGGCACTCTTACATAGTAACATTTCTACTATGCCTTCCTTTTTTTTTTATCAGAAGTATCTTTCTGGGCTCATTCATCCATTCGACAGGAATGCTGACAATACAAGCTTTTAGGTGATTAAGCCTAGTGGCCAGTTTGCTGTATTACAAGCTCTTTTCAGTTGTACCACCCTTTATGTGTGTTTGAAACTTTCCATGCCTTTGGTCAGCCCGATTATTTCTTTGTTTGGAAAAAGTGAGATAACTCATCTGAGGTGATTTTCCCCCTCACAGGGGAAAATATATTTATTATTTCACTTTGAAAGCTTTCTTTTATTTTTTAAAATGTTTATTTTTGAGACAGAGAGAGAGACAGTGTGTGTGAGAACAGGGCAGGGGCAGAAAAAGAGGGAGACACAGAATCTGAAGCAGGCTCCAGGCTCCAAGCTGTCAGCATAGACCCTGACGCAGGGCTCAAACTCACAAACCATGAGATCATGACCTGAGTCAAAGTCAGACACTCAACCAACTGAGCCACCCAGGAACCCCTGAAATTTTTCTTTTCTTTTTTATTTATTACAAATTTTTTAATGTTTATTTATTTTTGAGAGAGAGAGAAAGCCCGCGCACATGAGCGGGGGAGGGGCAGAGAAAGAGAGGGAGACACAGAATCTGAAACCAGCTCCAGTTTCCAAGTTGTCATCATCACACAGCCTGATGCTAGGCTCGAATTCACGAACCACGAGATCATGACCAGAGCCAAAGTTGGACCCTTAACTGACTGAGCCACCCAGGCACCTCTGAAAAATTTCTTTTTAAAGTAATTTCTTCTATCATTCTACAACTTGTGCTGGAAAAACGACCATACTCATCTTTGGCTTCATTAGAGTAAAATCTGGTCACTTGAAAATTAAGTTTTATGCTCAATATCTTTCATAATTTAAAGAAAAATTTTCCAATTTTACTTACAGGTAAAATTGCAGTGAAGGGTGGGTTTTCAAAAAGCTGCCAGTGCTAGAGTCTGTTTAATACTTGAAGCTGTAAAGTTGAGATATGGTAATAATTAAAAGGGTTTTTGACATGTTTTCTAAAAGGCTTTGGGTATTTAGTTATTAGCTAGTACTACATTTTGTCAAAGTATTGTGATTGTTTCTTGCGTTTCTTAATTGTTCATTTCAGGCTTTTTTGTCTTTCCCACTTTATTAGCTTCCTCCATCTTGAGAAATGATTCAAAAAACTTAAATTAGGAAATAAAAAAAATATATGGTATGATATCTGCTATCACCAGAGACCAGAATTAGTCTCTCACCTAAAATAATTTAGAAACTGGACAAAATGTATGAAGTCATAGTTTTCAGGGATCAAAGAGCAGGCAGTGCAGGACAGAGATTTTTCAGAGAAGGAAATAAACAAGGTGATTCCTGTAATTGCTCTGGCTGCGGGAGATCTTTTCAGGCTGCAGCATAGGGAGGAGGAACCCAAGCAAAGCTCGGTCACCTCTCTGAGCAGAGGAAACAGAGTTGGAAGATCTGGGAGGTGAAAACATCAGAATTTCAGGTTGAAAACCAGAGGAGAGAGCTGCACAAAAGAAGAGCTTGGGAGAGTACCTCTTGAGTCTTCAGCTGAGTACTGATCGGTACAGGCATGTGAGAAAACTACCAGGGCCAGAGGAAAAAAATCACTGGAAAAGAAGAAGCACAACAAAACTTGGGAGTCACACTGGGTCAGGAATAATTTGTGTTCCAACCAGATAGAGTGGAAAGACCTCATATGTAGGGCATCGAGTAGAGTCTTCAGAAGGTTATCACCTTAGCAGTTGGGCCAATAAGCCGTAAATGAAGGGCTCTTCTGGACCTGCCCAACAAAGCTTAAACGTGAGACTTGAAAGGCTCAAACTGTTTCCAAGTAACATAAATGTATCCCAGAACAAAGCCCAAAAATGTTTATACAAGAAAACCACAGCACAATGGCATGCAATAAAAAATTAGAAGGCATTCCAGCAAGCAGGCAAATACAGCCTATAATGAAAAAAAAATTAATAGAAACAGCCCCAGAAATGACACAGGTGACAGAATTAGTTAAATTAATTAGGAACATTAAAACAGCTATTATAATACAACTCCATATCTTCAAAAAGTTAGAGGAAAGTGTGAGCATGATAAGAGGTATGTAAGATCTTAAAAGGACCCAAATCAAACTTCTGGAGATGAAAAAAGAAGCAATGCTTAAAATGAACGATACTCTGAATGAGATTAACAGCAGATTGGACAATGCTGAATAAAACGTTAGTAAGTTTAGGGTGCTCAGCTGGCTCAGTCAGTACAGTATGCCACTCTTGATCTCAGGGTCGTGAGTTTGAGCCCCATGTTGGGTGTTGGAGATTACTTAAAAAAAAAAAGATTAGTAAACTTGGAGACACAACAATAGAAATTATTCAAAATGAAACACAGAAAGATAGAAGACTGGGGTAAAAAAGAACAAAGCATCACTGAAATGCAGGACACCATGCAGCCTAACGTATGTGTCCTTAGAGTCTCAAAGGGGAGGAGAAAGATTGATGAATGGAATGCACATATGAAGAAATCATAACCCAAAATTTTCTACATGATGAGAAGTATAAACTCACAGATCCAAGAAACTAAAAAAATCCCAAGCAAGAGAAAAATGAAATAAAACACAGCAATTCAAATCAAAATGCAATTGTTGAGGACCAGTAACAAAAAGGAAATAATACAAGCAGGGGCACCTGGGTGGCTCAGTCAGTTGAGTGTCCAACTTCGGCTCAGGTCATGATCTCATGGTTGGTCAGTTCGAGTCCAGCATGGGATTGTTGCTTTTTGCCCAGAGCCTGCTTTAGATCCTCTGTCCCCCTCTCTCTCTGTCCCTCACCTACTCATACTCTCTCCCTCAAAAATAAATAAAAACATTAAAAAAAGGAAAATATTAAAAGGAGCCAGAGAAACAAGATACAAATACAGAGAAACAAAAGTAAGGATAACAGGAGCGGTGCCAGAGTGCACATAGAATATCCTTAAACTACTGAAAGATAAAACCATTAATGTAGAATCCTAGACCCAGCAAAAATCTTTTAAAAATGAAGTCAAAATAAAGACATTTTTAGACACAGAAAAGCTGAGAGAATTCATCACCAGTACACCAGCTGAAAAACGGAAAAAGGAAGCTCTTCAGGCACAAGGTAAATGATAACCGACTGTAAATATGGATCTATACAAAGAAATGAGGAGCACTAGAAATGGCAAATGTGGGGATAAATATAAAAGACTTTTCCCTTACTTTAAAGTTATCTTTAAAATAATGATCCTGCTTTGTCAAAGATGAGTTGGCCATACGTTTGTGGGTCTAGTTCTGGGGTTTCTATTCTATTCCATTGGTCTATGTGTCTGTTTTTGTGCCAATACCATGCTGTCTTGATGATGACAGCTTTGTAGTAGAGGCTAAAGTCTGGGATTGTGATGCCTCCTGCTTTGGTCTTTTTCTTCAAAATTCCTTTGGCTATTCGGGGCCTTTTGTGGTTCCATACGAATTTTAGGATTGCTTGTTCTAGTTTCGAGAAGAATGCTGGTGCAATTTTGATTGGGATTGCATTGAATGTGTAGATAGCTTTGGGTAGTATTGACATTTTGACAATATTTATTTTTCCAATCCATGAGCAGGGAATGTCTTTCCATTTCTTTAAATCTTCTTCAATTTCCTTCATAAGCTTTCTATAGTTTTCAGCATACAGATCCTTTACATCTTTGGTTAGATTTATTCCTAGGTATTTTATGCTTCTTGGTGCAATTGTGAATGGGATCAGTTTCTTTATCTGTCTTTCTGTTGCTTCATTGTTAGTGTATAAGAATGCAACTGATTTCTGTACATTGATTTTGTATCCTGCAACTTTGCTGAATTCCTGTCTCAGTTCTAGCAGACTTTTGGTGGAGTCTATCGGATTTTCCATGTATAATATCATGTCATCTGCAAAAAGCGAAAGCTTGACTTCATCTTTGCCAATTTTGATGCCTTTGATTTCCTTTTGTTGTCTGATTGCTGATGCTAGAACTTCCAGCACTATGTTAAACAGCAGCGGTGAGAGTGGGCATCCCTGTCGTGTTCCTGATCTCAGGGAAAAAGCTCTCAGTTTTTCCCCGTTGAGGATGATGTTAGCTGTGGGCTTTTGACAAAGCAGGAAAGAACATCCAATGGAAAAAAGACAGCCTCTTTAACAAATGGTGCTGGGAGAACTGGACAGCAACATGCAGAAGGTTGAAACTAGACCACTTTCTCACACCATTCACAAAAATAAACTCAAAATGGATAAAGGACCTAAATGTGAGACAGGAAACCATCAAAACCTTAGAGGAGAAAGCAGGAAAAGACCTCTCTGACCTCAGCCGTAGCAATCTCTTACTTGACACATCCCCAAAGGCAAGGGAATTAAAAGCAAAGTGAATTACTGGGACCTTATGAAGATAAAAAGCTTCTGCACAGCAAAGGAAACAACCAACAAAACTAAAAGGCAACCAACGGAATGGGAAAAGATATTCGCAAATGACATATCGGACAAAGGGCTAGTATCCAAAATCTATAAAGAGCTCAGCAAACTCCACACCCGAAAAACAAATAACCCAGTGAAGAAATGGGCAGAAAACATGAATAGACACTTCTCTAAAGAAGACATCTGGATGGCCAACAGGCACATGAAAAGATGTTCAGCGTCGCTCCTTATCAGGGAAATACAAATCAAAACCACACTCAGGTATCACCTCACGCCAGTCAGAGTGGCCAAAATGAACAAATCAGGAGACTATAGATGCTGGCGAGGATGTGGAGAAACGGGAACCCTCTTGCACTGTTGGTGGGAATGCAAAGTGGTGCAGCCGCTCTGGAAAGCAGTGTGGAGGTTCCTCAGAAAATTAAAAATAGACCTACCCTATGACCCAGCAATAGCACTGCTAGGAATTTATCCAAGGGATACAGGAGTACTGATGCATAGGGGCACTTGTACCCCAATGTTCATAGCAGCACTCTCAACAATAGCCAAATTATGGAAAGAGCCTAAATGTCCATCAACTGATGAATGGATAAAGAAATTGTGGTTTATATACACAATGGAATATTACGTGGCAATGAGAAAAAATGAAATATGGCCTTTTGTAGCAACGTGGATGGAACTGGAGAGTGTGATGCTAAGTGAAATAAGCCATACAGAGAAAGACAGATACCATATGGTTTCACTCTTATGTGGATCCTGAGAAACTTAACAGGAACCCATGGGGGAGGGGAAGAAAAAAAAAAGAGGTTAGAATGGGAGAGAGCCAAAGCATAAGAGACTGTTAAAAACTGAGAACAAACTGAGGGTTGATGGGGGGTGGGAGGGAGGAGAGGGTGGGTGATGGGTATTGAGGAGGGCACCTTTTGGGATGAGCACTGGGTGTTGTATGGAAACCAATTTGTCAATAAATTTCATAAAAAAAAAAACAAAACAAAAAAACAAAAAAAAATAAATAAAATAATGATCCATTTAAAGCAAAAAATAATAGCCATGTATTGTGGGGTCTATAATACACGTGGAAGTAAATACATATGACAACAATAGCATAAGGACTGGGTGGGGACAAAAGGAAGTATATGGTGGTAAGGTCTTTATACTATATGTGAATTAGTATAATATCACGTAAGGTAGACTGTGATGAGTTAAAGATGTATACTATGAACTCTAATGCAGCCATTTTTTTTTAAAGTTTATTTATTTATTTTGAGAGAGAGAGCGTGAGTTGGGTAGGGGCAGAAAGAGAGGGGTGAGAGAGAGAATCCCAAGCAGACTTCGCACTGTCAGTGCAGAGCCCAATGTGGGGCTTGAACTCACCAACTGCAAGATCATAGTAGAAATCGTGAGTGGGACACTTAACCAAATGAGCCACCCAGGCACCCCTCTAATGCAGTCATTTAAAAAAACAACATGTATTGCTAATAAGCAGATAAAGAAGACAAAATAAAATCATCAAAAGTGTTCTGATTAATACAAAAGAAGATAGGACCAGAATAAAAAGCAAACAACAGATGAGACAAATAGAAAACAAAAAGAAAAATGATAAATTTTAACTCAATTATATCAACAATTACAGTAAATGTAAATGGTCTAAACACACAATGTAAAGGCAGAAATTGTCAGAGGCAAGCATTAGCCTAACACCAAAACCAAAGACATTTCAAGGTAACAACAAGAACAACAACAACTATTGTCTATATATCAATATTCCTTACGAACATGGATTTAAAATTTTAGCAAATCAAACCCAATAATTTATAAAAACAATAATATTTCATAACCAAGGAGGGTTTATCTCAGGGCTGCAAAGTTGGTTTACCATTTCAAAAGTCAAACAATGTAGTTCACAACTTTTGCAGACTTAAAAAGAGAAACATTTGATCATCTCAATAAAAATAATTTGACAAAATTAGTATCCACTTATGCTAACACTCTCAGCAAACCAGGAATAGAAGGGAAATTCATTTAATTAATAAAGGGCATGTCCTGAAAACCTATAGCTAATATCATACTTAAAAATGAAAGACTAAGTGCTTTTTCCCCATTAGATTGGAAACAAGACAAAGTTGTCCTTACCACTTCAGTTGAACATTTTACTAGAAGTCAGAGCTACTGCAATAAGGCAAGTAAAGAAACAAAAGTTTATAAATTGGAAGAGAAAAAGTAAAACTTTTTCTGAAGGAATCAATAAGAAATCTACTAGTACTAATAAGTGAATTTGGCAAGATTGCAGAATACAGGTCAATACATAAATATCAATTGTACTTCTATATACTAGCAACAATCAGAAATTGAAAAAAATTTTAAATACCATTCATTAAAAACATTAAAATATGAAATGCTTACCCACAATGATATGGTCAGCTAATCTTTGACAAAGCAGGAAAGAATATCCAATGGAAAAAAGACAGTGTCTTCAACAAATGGTGTTGATAAAACTGGACAGTGACACGCAGAAGAAGGAAACTGAACCACTTTGTTACACTGTACGCAAAAATAAATTCAAAATGGATGAAAGACCTAAATGTGAGACAGGAAACCATCAAAATCCTAGAGGAGAACATAGGCAGCAACCTCGGCCTCGGCCTCAGCCATAGCAACTTCTATGACCTCGGCCATAGCAACTTGTTACTAGACAGGTCTCTGGAGGCAAGGGAAACAAAAGCAAAAATGAACTATTGGGACTTCATCAAGATAAAAAGCTTCTGCACAGTGAAGGAAACAATCAACAAGATTAAAAGGCAGCTTAAGGAATGGAAGATATTTGTAAATGACATATTTGATAAACAGTATCCAAAATCTATAAAAAATTTCTCAGACTCACCATCCAAAAAGCAAATAATCTGTAGCAGCTGGGTGGCTCAGTTGGTTGAGTGTCTGACTCTTGATTTCAGCCCAGGTCATGATTCCCCTTCAGACTGTTGGGCTCTGTGCTGAGCATGGAGCCAGTTTGGGATTCTCTCCCCCTCTCTCCCTCTGTCCTTCCCTTGTTTATGCTTGAATGCTCTGTTTCTCTCTCTCTCAAAAAAAAAAAAAAAAAAAAAAGTAGAACTACCTTAGCATCCAGCAATTGTACTATTAGGTATTTACCCAAAAGATACAAAAAGACTGATTCAAAGGGGGCACATGCACCCCGATGTTTATAGCAGCATTATCAACAATAGCCAAACTATGGAAAGAGCCCAAATGTCCACTGACTGATGAATGGATAAAGAAGAGATGGTACATATATACAATGGAATATTACTCAGCCATCAAAAAGAATTAAATCTTGCCATTTGCAATGATGTGGATGGAGCTAGAATGTATTATGCTAAGTGAAAAAAGTCAGAGAAACAAATACCATATAATTTCACTCATATGTAGAATATGTAGAATTGAAGGAACAAAACAGATGGACAAGTGGGTTAAACGAGAGGGAAGCAAACCTTAAGAGACTCTTAACTATAGATAACAAACTGAAGTTTGATGTAGGGAGGTGGATAGGGGATGGGCTAAATGGGTATTGGGTATTAAGGAGGGTACTTGTTACGATGAGCACTGGGTGTTATATGTAAGTGATGAATCACTGAATTCTACTCCTGAAACCTATATTACAGTATATGTTAACTAACTAGAACTTAAATAAAAGTTTGAGGGGGCACCTGGGTGGCTCAGTCAGTTGAGTGTTGGACTTCGGCTCAGGTCATGACCTTGAGGTTTGAGAGTTCAAGGCTCACATTGGGCTCGCTGCTGTCAGCCTGTCAGCGCAGAGCCTGCTTGGGATCCTCTGTCCCTCTCTCTTTCCCCTCCCCTGCTTGTGTTCTTCCCTATATAAATAAATAAATAAATAAATAAATAAATAAATAAATGTTGAAACAAAAAACACAATGAAATGCTTAGGAATAAACTTAACAAAGGAAGCATAAGACCTGTACACTAAAAGCTGTAAAACATTGCTGAGAAAAATTAAAGACCTAAGTAAATGGAAACATATGCCTTATTCTTGGGTCAGAAAACTCAGCATTGTTTTTTAAAAAGATTTAAAAGTAATCTCTACACTCATTGTGGGATTCCAACCCTCAATCCCGAGATCTAGAATCAGATGCTCCACTGACTGAGCCAGCCAGTCGCCCCAGAAAACTCATATTGTTAAGATGTCATTCCTCTCCAAATTGATCTATGGATTCAATGTAATCTCAATGAAAAAAATCCAGCAGGATTATCTGTGGAAATTTACAAGTAGATTCTGAAATTTGTATGGAAATACAAAGGGCCTAGGGTAGCCACAAAATTTTTGAAAGAGAAACAAAGTTGGAAGATCTACAGTGGTAGTAGTATTTAATGGTAGTAAATCCACACTATTGAACACTATTCATCAGTAAAAAGGAATAAATTATTGATATGTGCAAAATGGATAGACATTAAAATCCTTATGCTGAATGAGAGAAGTTTGACAAAATGTATACAGTATGGTTCCATTTATGTAAAGCAAACTAATCTATCACAACAGAAATCAGATCAGTGATTGCCTGGGACAGGGGTCAAGGGAGGGATAGATGACAAAGAAATAAGAGAAAACCTTAGTGGGGATGGAAATGTTTGTCCTCTTGATTATGGTAATGGATTCAGAGGGTATACCTGTGTCATGGTACACTTACTGTACTTCTTGCAGATTATTTTATATTGATTACACTTCAATAAAACTGTATGGTTTGACACCAGTATTAATATTAGATGTAGTACTTACAAGAGCTAGTTAGAATTCTAAATGTGTATATTAATAGAGCCTGCAAATTGGTTTCTTCAGTGTTTCACCTGTAAAAATTGTAGTCCTTTTGCAGTGATCAAAGATATATTTTATCAGTGCTACTCCTTTCCTACCCAAGAGCCTTCTGACAGTTTTGGGTATGTATGCATCTATGTGTTCTGGTACCTATGTTCAGTTACTGTTACTAAATACAGGAAAAAAAAGGACAGTGTATTCAATTGCTTTTAGGCCTGCTGCCTCCTTGGTTTTTGGGCAGCTTGCCTTCTTTTAGACCTTTGTCAGTGAGACATGTTCCAGATCTTGTTTCATGACTATAGTCATAAATGGAAAAGTTATTTTCAGTGCTAAAAAATGTATGAAGGCTCTGAAAATGCTAGACATTCATCCAGGATCTCCAGTGGATTTGCATGGGTGGAAGAATAGAAGACCACTGGTTTACACTGTTTTCAGATAACTTTATGATCACATATATATAAAATAGTGAGAGTACTAAAATTATCTCATTTCTTCTAATGAACCTGAGATTAGCATAATTTTTAATGTAATTATTTGCTTTCTGAGAATCAAGCATGTACTTGTTAAGCTAAGTATAGGTAGTCTTCTTACTTCATGATTTAATAATATAAACACTGCTGTGCTAAATAATTACCCAACTCTTATAAGGAGAAAGCCACAGGTATCGCTTACAACCTAAAGTAATTTTGGTACCTCATTTTTTTTACTTTAACAATTTTATTTAGATGTAATTCATATACAATTTCAACCATTTAAAGTGTACCGTTCAATGGTTTTTCCTCTATTCACAGTTATGTATGCAGCTATCACCATGATCTTACTATTTTTATCACCCCAAAAAGAAACCCCATACCTATTCATAGACACTTCCTATCCCCTCTCTTCCCCCTCCCAGCTCTAAGCAACCACTGATGTACTTTCTGTACATTTGCCTATTCTGGACATTTCATTTAAATAGAAACATACAACATGCGATCTTTCGTGACTCGTTTTGTGACGTGATCTTTTGTGACTCGTTTCTTTCACTTAGCATGAAGTATTCAAGATTCACCCATGTGCTAGCATGTATCAATCCTTGGTTTCTTTTTATTCTGAATAAAATTCCATGGTATGGAATTATTTATACATTATTTATCCATTTACTAGTTGATGGATATTTGTTTCCCCACCCTGTTTTTTGGCTATTTTAAATAATGTACTATGAACATTTGTGTACAAGTTTTTAGGTTGGATGTGAGTTTTCCTTTTTCTTGGATATATATCTAGGAGTGGAATTGGTAGGTCATATGGCAACCCTATGGCTAACATTTTGAGGAACTACCAAACTGTTTTCCACGGCGCCTACCAACTTATATTCCTACCAGCAATGTAGGAAGGATCCAATTTCTCAATACCAATGTAAAGTACTTTGCAAGCTTCATTTTACCCCATAAATTGTGGGTCCCATGTTACCACCAAAATGCAGATCTATTTTAAGGAAGTTGCTTTTTCCCACTTGGCAAAGAAGTTCCAGATATAATTTTCTTTCTCTAAGAAAATGGATTTGAACTGGTTTATCCTAAGGTAACTTCTAACTAAAACTCTGTGCTTCTCCAAATTCTTCATCTTCCAACAGAAAGAATGGCTCTTCTTATTTGCACCTTGCAGTCTGACCTAAATAATAATAATGTTTGTTTGGCAAGGAAAAAATAAAGCTGGAATCCAAAACCTGAGTCATTGTTTTAGGTAAATTATCTATAGTCTGAACTCATTACCCTTTCTGCCTGTGAACCAAAATCTTGGCATGTTTTGTCTTCAGTTGCTTTTGAAAAGTTCAGGTATTATTTTACAGTGTATGAATAATTTAGTAAGTGGACAAAAAGGAAGAAATTGAACCTACTTTTTATATAGGTAACTTTCAATGTCAAAACATTAATAATTTTATATTAATAAAAATATAAAATTATAATAATTATATTAATAAAATATAAAAATAATATTAATAAAAAACATTAATAATTTCCATCTAGGATGTTATAATCATAGTATTAATCAGTATCAATTATAATATTAAAGCTCTGTTGTACCTCTCTTTCATACAAAAGCCAAATGTGATCTATGACCTAGTTGTCACTTTTCCTCTTGGTTTAAGCATCCACCAGATTTATAAATCACACCTGTAGCGGGGTGGGGGGAGGGGAAAATGGGTGATGGGGATTATGGAGAGCACTTGTAGTGATGAGTGCTGGCTGTCATATGAAATGTGGAATCACTATATTATACATATCTGCAACTACTGTTATACTGTATATGAACTAGCTGCAATTTAAATAAACTTAAAAAAAAATCACAGTTGCAACCCACACATTTGATAATTACTAAAGCAATTCTCACACTGATGAGGAATCCAAAGACAAAATAAGGAAGTTTCTTCTTTCCATAATAATCTGTTAATTTAGTGGTTAATATCAGACTATGAAATTTAAGAGAGAGGCAGCATAACAAAAGAGCATAGGCTTTGGAGTTTAGATAGAAAATAGAATTAAATCCTGGCTGTGCCATTTACCAGCTGTACAACTTTTGGAAAGTTTCTTACCTTCACTAAAACTCAGTTTACTCATCTGTTAAATAGGATTAATAGCTCCCACTTCATTGGGTTGTTGTTAGGCTCAGTAATGCATCAAGTACAAAATCTGTATCGATGAATTTAGGGTGTTTTTTGTTTTTGTTTTTTTTACCTGAAAATCTTTCTTGATGGCTCAGCATTTAAATATATATTACTTCCTGATCTAGAAGTGTGTCTTTTAAAGATTTAATGTTTTGGGGCGCCTGGGTGGCTCAGTCGGTTAAGCGTCCGACTTCAGCTCAGGTCACGATCTCGCGGTCCGCGAGTTCGAGCCCCGCATCGGGCTCTGGGCTGATGGCTCAGAGCCTGGAGCCTGCTTCCGATTCTGGGTCTCCCTCTCTCTCTGCCCCTCCCCCTGCCCCTCCCCCGTTCATGCTCTGTCTCTGTCTCAAAAATAAATAAACATTAGAAAAAAAATAAAAAAAATAAAAATAAAGATTTAATGTTTCTTTGTTTTTGAGAGAAGAGAGAGAGGGAGAGACAAACATGAGCAGGGGAGAGGCAGAGGGAGCTGGAGACACAGTATCTGAAGCAGGCTCCAGGTTGAACGTCAGCACAGAGCCAGATTCAGGGCTTGAACCCACTAACCGGGAGATCATGACCTAAGCTGAAGTCGGATGCTTAACTGACTGAGCCACCTAGGCCCCCTTAGAAGTCTGTCTTTGATTTAGGTCAGTACGGATGTGCTTTAATAGAGCCTGTTTAAGAACTGATTTCATAGCCTGTGATCTTTTTCTGCCATTAGATTCAGATTTTTCATACATTTTTTTTCTTCTTAGCCTACAGGGTTATATTTTCATTAATCCATATTCAATTTATTCCTAGGTTACCTTGGGCACATTTTTCTTTTCCTTATCTTCCTCAAAGAAAGTAGAAATTTAAGAAAACAAGAAGATTTGGAGAATGTAACAACCAATGATCATTATTGCTGGCAAAAAGAACTTGAATTTGAAAGCTCTTGGAAACAAGGATCCTTGATACAATTATGATTATTATATCTATCAATTTTCTTGGGGCATGTCTTTAGAGAGACTAAAATCAATTTCAATTTGTATTCTATTTATGTGCTCTTCCATGTGTGTATCTCAAGGTAGTTATGATTCAGATAATGTACATAATACTCCTGTGAAACTCATGGTCCAAAAACATTAATTAACTTAATTTACAAGTAGGTAAACTACAGCCTAAAGTGGTTGGTTGCTTTAGGCATCTGGACAAGTCTAGGGAATTTACAGCTGCCAAACAAGGCTGGTTTAGTTAATATTGTTTCTCAGAAACGAGTTCTGAAAGGAGAAATCTTTTACTATGCTAGCTTGTCCCCAGTGAAACCTTTAGGTTTTTTTTCCCCCTCAGCTAGATTCTTCATTTTATTTACATGAAAAATGTTTGGAACTTTATGCCCCACCCAAATCCTTCTCTTTAATGCTAATTAATATCCTTGTTTTGTGTGTGTGTGTGTGTGTGTGTGTGTGTTGGCAGGTTCCTTTTTAAGCTATTGTCATAATTTTTGCCTCCTAGCATTCTTTTTTGCCAAAATACTTAGTATTTAACTATTTTTATGCTGATAGTATAAGGTTGCATTCAGTAGATTTCTTGCTATTATCTTTTGACCTAATAAACTTGCTGTAATGCCACATTGATTTTCTTATGTATCTTCATAAATGTAATTTTTAAACCCTCTTCAATTCTGGATTTATGTACTCCCTAACAAAGAGCTGAGACCTCCTAAATACCTCTTGACTCTTTTCTGTATATCCTTGGAGACAATGTCTTAGCTCATTCCTACTCAGTTCACTGGACCACCATAGTGGCTTCTATAATTTTATTCTGACCATATCAATATGCTGCTTAAAATCTTTTTTTTTTTTTTCTGCTTAAAATCTTTTAATGGCTCAACCCTGACTCAGAATAAAATGTGATCTCCTTTGCTTGGTATACCATGCCCTTCCTGGTCTGGCATCCATCTATTTCATGGCCCTCATGTAATCCTTCCTACCCTGGGGTCTAGTCATACTGAAATACTCTCCATCCTTTATGCCTCTGCACATGCTGTTCCCTTTACTAGGAACATCTGTCCTTACCTTGTATCTAAACTTTTTAGAAAAAAGTTCTAAAAACAATTTTGTTTTCCATCAGTTTAACTCTTTCATCAAATTGGTCACATATTTTAGGAGGTAAAGAGTTAAATAATTCTGACATTTACTGTAATCTTAATGTTTTTAGTAGTCTGATCACTAGTAATATGAAAAAAATGTTTTGTGATTTTTTTCATTTGGCTGCTGAAATACAGAAATATCTTAGCTCCACCACCCTTTTTCCCCTGAACCTTGTGAGACACACAAGGAGTAACAAACTGGAGCGTAAAATTCCACAGATGAAAAATTTTCCCCAAGTGAGAAACCAGCCTTTTTAATGACAGTATATGTCTAGAGACATCTAGACAAACATACAGACATTTCAAAGTCTATACATAAAGATCTATATTAAAGAATTTTACACACAGAATTTTAATACTGGTGTAAGAATGTCTCCTCAATATCCTATAGTTCTAATATTTGCCTCATTTACTAAAAACTGTATTAATGGCATAAATATTACATAGAATAATTTCCAGTATTTTGTATTTTATACATTTTTATACCTTCTTTTCCATTCCATCAACTAAAGATCCATAGTTTAACACAACTAAAATAGTTTATATATAGTTTAACATAACTAAAATCACTGCAGTGACAACAGTATTTAAACAATGGTTGGGACATCTGGCTGGTTCAATCGGTAGGGCAACTCTTGATCTTGGGGTCATGAGTTCAAGCCCCACATTGGGTGCAGAGATTACTAAAAAAATAAACTTAAAAAAATAATTGTCAATTTTTTCTGTAACTTTATGCATGTATCTATGGAAACCACTGATATTCTATACTCTTGAATATATTCTACTAATGATAGCTGAATATTTATTTTTATTTTAGAGCTTAGGGGCTGAATGATTTACAAATAGACTTGTCCCTTCATGTGTTGCTAATGTTATCTCTCTTCTCCTGCCCAGTGCATTCTAGAATGGGAGTTCTGGCATATACCCAGGGCCAGAGCAAGCAAATTTTGCTTTAGAAGTTCAACAAGCACTAGGACAATTGGGAATCAGAGTTTAGAAAATACAGTTTCTTTCTCTTTCCTTCCTTTCTTTCTTTTCTCTTTTTCTTCCTTCCTTCCTTCCTTCCTTTCCTTCCTTCCTTCCTTCCTTCCTTCCTTCCTTCCTTCCTCCCTCCCTCCCTCCCTCCCTTCCTTCCCTTTCTTGATTGAGTGTGTGAGTACGGGAGGGGCAGAGAGGGAACTCCAAGCAGGCTCCAGCACAGAGCCTGACGTGGGGCTCAATCTGAGAATTGTAAGATTGTAACCTGAGCTGAGATCAAGAGTCAGACGCTTAACTGACTGAGCCACCCAGGTGCCCCAGAAATATAGTTTCTTTTTTTTAAAAAATTTTTTTTTCAACGTTTATTTATTTTTGGGGGGACAGAGAGAGACAGAGCATGAACAGGGGAGGGGCAGAGAGAGAGGGAGACACAGAATCGGAAGCAGGCTCCAGGCTCTGAGCCATCAGCCCAGAGCCTGACGCGGGGCTCGAACTCACGGAGCACGAGATCGTGACCTGGCTGAAGTCGGACGCTTAACCGACTGCGCCACCCAGGTGCCCCCAGAAATATAGTTTCTTAAGAAAAGGTGCCTAATTGGTATGCTTGGGTGGCTCAGTTGGTTAAGTGTCTGACTTTAGCTCAGGTCATGATCTTGTGGTTCATGGGTTTGCTGTGTTGGGCTCTGTGCTGACAGCACAGAGCCTGGAGCCTGCTTGAGATTCTATGTCTCTCTCTCTCTGCCCCTCTCCTGCTCATACTCTGTCTCTCTCTCTCTAAAATAAATAAATATTAAAAAAAAAAACCTATTAAAAAGAATAGGTACACAATCAAGTGAAATTCAATAAACGTTCTGTAATTATGCACTGTTACTAATAAACTTATTTTTTCATGTGTGATTACTATTTGTATCTTATGTATTTGCTACATTAGTATTGTTTGTTGTGTTTGAAATTTAAGTGCCTAAATATATGCTATTACAGTAAACCGATACATTTAATTATGTATAAAATAGTCATACAAATAACAGCTAAAAGTATCTTATTTTTTATTTTAGTCCTTGTGCTAGCCTTTTCACATAAAGCTGTATACAAGGAATCTTACAGAATAGAGATCTAATAAATGGGATCGAATGTAACCTACCTTCTTCCCCTCTACCCTTCTTTTGTGATAAAAATACCTTCTGATCTTTCTTGTCCTATCTGGATTGATATGCAGAGTTAGTGACTAAAGAAAGACATATTTATGTGGTTTGTTTGTTTATTTATTTGAGAGAGAGAGAGAAAGAGGGGGAGAGGGGCAAAGGGAGGGAGGGAGGGAGGGAGAGAGAGAGAGGGAGGGAGAATGAATCCCAAGCAGGCTCCACCCTCAGCATGGAGCCCAACGTTGGGCTCCATCTCACGACCCTCAGATCATGACCTGAGTCGGACATTTAAGCAACTGAGCAACCCAGATGCCCCTATATTTATGTTTTAAACAAGATAAAAGAAATGGGAAAACCAAAAATATTCCGATATTTAATTAAACTATCACAGAAATCAAAGTTGTATACAGACACAACTATGTGTCTATACACAACTATGTATATTTATATATACCCATACAACTATTTACAAATATGTAAACATATATACAAAGACTAGAAAGGAAAATACAGAAACATATGTTAGGGTATTGGGGAGATTTTTAAAAAATTAATTTGTAATATACACCACAAAACATTATACTGAGATAGGACTATTTTAATGTCACAGAATCTTATACAAATGAATTTGTTCAAGAGCTTCTCTGTCAATATGCTTTTCTGGGTATACATCGTAGTTCAATGGTACCTCTTCAACCCAGGGAGATAACTGTATATTAATCTGGAAGAGAAAGATTATAAAAACACATGTAAACTGCAGAATGATCCTGTTCTCTGGAACTCAAGAAATCATGATGAACTAAGTAACTGAATACAAGAGATTTTTTTACAATGAGCAGGACTAAGTTTACACAGTGTTATATGAACAATATTTTTAAAGTTTATTTATTTATTTTGAGAGAGACACAGACAGCGCAAGTGGGGGAGGGGCACAGAGGGAGACAGAGAGAATCCCAAGCAGGCTCTGTGCTGCCAGTGCAGAGACTGACGCAGGGCTCGAACTCATGAAACCATGAGATCATGACCTGATCCAAAACCAAGAGCCAGACACTCAACTGACTGAGCCACCCAGGTGCCCCTCATATGAACAATTCTTTGCTGTACTACATGGCAGGTCTGTGGATTCAGGATTTAATTTACTATGATTTTGGAACTTGAAAGAAAAAAGAAAATGCAGAATAATTGTTTTAATGTAACTAGTTTAATAATTATTATTAGGTTTAAACAATAAAAGACTAGAACAATGAGAATACACAGAGAACAGAAAAAACTATTCATACATACACAGTGATGGTGCTAAGGGACTGCATGAGAAGGGCTAATCTACTCCCCCCCCCATAACTTTTATCTGCTCCCCCCACCTTCCTCTGCATTGTAAACTTGAGTCTCCATGGCGCAGAAATTCTAGAGACACCAATGAATATATCTGGTTAAAGAAGATTCATTAAACAAGAAAGCAATGAAGTTATTAAAAAATTTATGTATAAATTTATGTATGAATACTTATGTATTCTTAAGTAATAATTTCCAGTGGTTATCTAGACAGATTTACATATTTAGCGTGAAAATTACTATTTTGTTAAGTGAAAATTCACCAAGTTACTTCAAATCTATATAGAAATAATAAATTGGAGACCATATATTTAAAAGACACATTTTTATAAGCATGGAAAAGTATGGTAGGATTATACCACTCATGAGATGGGTCTCTCCGGAAAAGAATTAAATGGAGGGAATGGGGAGATTAACATCTTTTTTTAATATATCTCAGGATTATTTCCCTTTTTATGGCAAACATGAATTACTTTTGTAATTTAGATGGTTAACAAAAAGTTCTTACAGTATTATTGATGATTGTTTAGTCTTTTTTTAAGAAAGAAATAGATACTTAAATTTGGCAGTGCTTATAGGTAAGGAAAGCGCTACGAAAAAAAACTATAGCACTCCATTATTGAGAAATACAACAGTATCTTTCATCTGGGGGTCTCTAAGAACTTTATAAATACTAATGAATCTTTATATAAAGGTCAATTTATTGGGTTGAAACTTAGTAAGTATGGGCCTTATTTATTTTATTTTTAAAAGTCTGTCGTTTTCAAAAAAATGTTTATTTTTGAGAAAGAGAGAGAAAGCCTGTTGGAGAGGGGCAGAGAGAGAGGTAGACAGAGAATCCAGAGCAGCCTCCACCCTGTCAACACAAAGCCAGACATGGGACTCAAATCCATGATGAGATCACGACTTTAGCCAAAGTTGTATGTTCAACCTACTGAGCCACTCAGGTGCTCTGGGCTTATTTTATACGGAGAATCTGAGGAACAAAGAAGTGGACTGCATAAGATTCCAAACTACACAGAGTACATGGACCTCCAATCTACATATCTTATTCTAGAAGCCTTGAACAACTCTGTTCCTTTTGTTCTAAGGGAAATGTTATGATGTGGGTGTTCTAAGCTTCTTACATACATTTAAGAGCATTTGTTAACCTAAAACTGTAACCCCCCAGTTGGAAAAACCAGGTGGAGAAGCAAAGGAATCAATACCAAGATAAGAATTATAACTTCTGAGCTCTTGAGGTCAATGAAAAAACTACAAACCAGTTCTTAAGCCACAGGCTTTTGCATTCTTTCAATCATATGTCACTATATCCAGAAAATGCATTTCCAGAATATTGTAATAGCTACCAGAAAAAGTAGAAGAGGGGCACCTGGGCGGCTCAGTCGGTTAAGCGGACAACTTCGGCTCAGGTCATGAGTTCATGGGTCTGAGCCCTGAGTTAGGCTCTGTGCTGACAGCTCAGAACCTGGAGCCTGCTTCGGATTCTGTGTCTCCCTCTCTTTTTGCCCCTCCCCTGCTCATGCTCTGTCTCTCTAAAATAAATAAAAATGTTTAAAAAAAAAAAAAAAGAAAAAAGCAGAAGAAAAGTTTTGACAATAAAAATGCTGGGAAAGAGGCTTACATACCTGAAGACTTGAGAGAGAATCTTCAAGGCTTGGTACTGTTACTAATAAGGATCCTTGTTTCCTTACATTATGGCTGATATATTCCCAGGCTCTGCAACATATTAAAAACTTATATTTTAGGTTTTACCAGATACTGAACACATTAAAAAAAAAAGAAAATGACAAGAGAAAATGCAGCATAAGTAATACCAGAAATCCAGGTGGGCAAAAGTGTTTGCCTGCAGGAAACAGGACTATAGCAGCAAATTAGAAATTGGGAAATTTTTCAGTTCAGTATTGAAGAGATTTAGCAAGATGGGGATTTGTGTTACTACCAGGTACTGTAAGGCAAAAACTCAGTTCTCAGGACCAATACACAAGGTAAAGGTGGATCAGCAGTTAACGCCCCTTAAACTTTTGATGAAGTGTGTCAAAACTGGATCTGCGGATGGAAAAGGGCTGGGGAGAGGCAGAGAGGGGAGAAGGGACGTAGAGAAAGGCCACAGAAGCCAGAAACCAAGAAAAAGCTAACAATAAAGCAGAATATGTAGATTACATTTTTAAAAATAACATCAAGAGTGAAATCATACTTTATTTGGTTGTCAAAAATATTTAATGGAAAGACTTCTGGACAATATGGTTTAGTGGGGCCAGCCTGGTTGAAAGCACAACGAAATACCATGTACATATGTATGTGCCAGAGGGCAACACCTGAGCAGTTCTGACTCACTTTAATGCAGACATGAACTGGATTCTCACGTACACGAGTCTCGACAGTGCACCCTGCTACTGGGGAGCAATGGTCAGCAAAGCAGGGATGGGCATCCCTTGCAACAGGCACGTGGGCAGCAGTGTCATTTGTATTTATTTTAGTTACAACAATTTATTAGGTTTAGTATTCTGGAGTTTATTAGGAAAAATGATACAAATGTTCTTTTTTCTTAGGCTAGATCTAAAATCATGTAGCAGTGCTTGATAACAGTCCCTGTGCTTGGGTTAGAGCTATTGTTTTGATGTGGTGCCTTAAAAATGATGTATTTTACAAGTTTATTTAATAAGAATGAAGAAGCTGAGTAAATTGGCACGGTTGGTCATGGCTCTCAAAATACTGGTAAGCTGTCACTGTAGGAGTTGTATCTGTTTTACCTAACAAAAAAATGCATTGAGGCACCTTTGAAACTAACAATTACTCTACAAATCTGGGGTGTTACCCTGCAATGAGATCTAACTTATTCTGAAGACTCAGACTTTCCTGAGTATACATTTTCTATTATTATGATATATTTCTGTTTTCTCTTATATACTAACTCCTATAGCAATATCATCCCACTTGTCCCAGATTCTAATTAAGACTACAAGTCTTTGGAGGCTGTATGTAATGCCATCTGTTCCTTTTCACTTAGTACAATACAGAATTAATACAGCTAAATGATCAGTTTCTTCAGAATGATTCCAATGTCAGAATACTTTACTATGTGTTCTAAACATTCTCTTATATACTGTCATTCATGACTATAACCTGCATATATTTAGACTTCATTGCACTAGACTAATTTAGGAGAAATGACCGAACCAACATATGTGGCCAAAACCTATTCACTGAACAATGAGAGTTTGTGACTGAATGTACCAAGAAAGCTTTTAAAACAGCCCAAACATTCAGCAGTATTTCCAATATCAAGTTCACCAGTAGCTTTCACCAGTCTTCAGTAGTCTAAATCTTTCTACAATGAATCTCCAAAGATTTTAAGGTGTTTTTCTCTTTTAACTTCTTATACAACATAAACCTGGTTAATATTTCATTCTCCAACAATTATGTAATATTTTGGCTACTGGTCATTAACTTAAAAAGGTAAAGAGCTAATCATACTTTGTCCACTGGAAATTAAGTTTAAAGAAAGCACCATTATTATTTTTTTTAATTTTTTTTTTTCAACGTTTATTTATTTTTGGGACAGAGAGAGACAGAGCATGAACGGGGGAGGGGCAGAGAGAGAGGGAGACACAGAATCGGAAACAGGCTCCAGGCTCTGAGCCATCAGCCCAGAGCCTGACGCGGGGCTCGAACTCACGGAGCGTGAGATCGTGACCTGGCTGAAGTCGGACGCTTAACCGACTGCGCCACCCAGGCGCCCCAGAAAGCACCATTATTAAAACAACTTTGCTCATGTTGTGTTTCTGGTCTTTAGCCTGTGACCAAAAATTGTCACTCATTGTGGCTGAGCTTTGACTGTATGATTAGCTTTCTGTTGAACTAGTTTCTTTCTTTCTTTTTTTAATGTTAACTTATTTATTTTGAAAGAGGAGAATGTGAGCAGGGGAGGGGCAGATAGAGAGGGAGAGAGAGAATCCCAAGCAGGCTCCACAACTGTCACGGAGCCTGACGATCCCACGAACCATGAGATCATAACCTAAGCTGAAATCAAGAGTAGGATGCTTAATCATTGAGCCACCCAGGCACCCCTGAACTAGTTTCTTTTTAAAATATTTAAATTGTTAATTTCATAGTGACCTTAACCTACTAGTAATGGGTATGGATATATGTATATATTTTTTAATATGAAATTTATTGTCAAATTGGTTTCTATACAACACCCAGTGCTCCCAGTGCTCATCCCAACAGGTGCCCTCCTCAATGCCCATCACCCATTTTCCCCTCCCTCCCACCCCCCATCAACCCTCTGGATATATGTATTTGTGTGTGTGTGTGTGTGTGAGAGAGAGACAGAGAGAGAGAGAGAGAGGGAGAAAGTTGGGGGCAGGGTGAGGGTAAAAGGTAAAAGGGTGGCAGGATGAAGAGGTTTAGCCATTTGAGAGTCCACTTAGTAATAACTATTTATGGTCTGTAACTATATGCCTTTTTATTTCTCTGCAGTAGAAACCTTATTGATACACTAATCCAAACATTTGTGTAATTCCCTTTCATACATATGGAAAGGAGCTTTCCTGCATCTAGAGTACACATATGCCATTATGATAAATAAAAAGCCAGCAATCCTAACTAGCCAGAAAAATCAGTGTCTCAGACTATGGACCATAGGAATTTTCCAATTAGAGGAAACTACTGGTCCTGATGGATCAAAAAACATCAAACTGTGGCAGAGAAGTCAAAAAAGTGGTAACAGATTTGCTGATTTTTCCATTACCTGAAGAGTGGAATAACTCTAGGAACCAACTATTACCACCTTAAAAATATTTTTAGTTTGATAATTAAGCACTATTTTGGTGAATATTCTTATATCTTGCTTTATATTCACAAAAATTAATTCCCATCATTTTGTGATAGAATAGCACATGAGATGTTTTTTCAAAGAAAATAAAACAGAAAAGAGTAAGTATAAACGCCCACCGGGAATAGATATTTTATTGCATCTGTGATTGCTAAGCAGGTGCTTGAGTCATGATATAATTTTATATATACCCTCCCCCCTGCAAATTAGATGTGATATTCTACAAAGTTAGACAATCAAAGTTTATTTTTATTTTATACACAATGCATTTCCTTGTTAATATAATCTTGTTGAGGTTGTTTTAAAAAATAGTTTAATATGAAAGTATTTCTACTTTATCAATCCTTTATTTTTTTAAAAAAATATGCATTTATTTAAGTAATCTCTACACCCAACGTAGGGCCTGAACTCATAACCCAAACATTAAGAGTTGCCTGATTGACTGAGCCAGCCAAGCGCCCCACTAACCCCTTTTCATACTTTGCTGAATATAGTTTAACAGATTCTTGCTTGAATAAATAACATACCTGGCCTGTTCTGCCTCATCAAGAAAATATTCGAAGACGTTATTCATTATAATAACATCAGCATTTTGCAGAAGTGAACCTTGGGTACAGATGTCTGCATGAAGCACCTAAAGAAGAATGAGTTCATTTAAGAAAACAAAGATACCGTATCATATAACCAAAGAAGAAATATTTATTGGTTCAATGATGGTGTTGAGGCAATATGAGAAGTTAACCTACTTAAAATGGGAGAAAGAACAGTATATTTAATAGTACTGTCTAGGGGAGATACTTGATATCTAATGAAAACCATAAACTTGTGAAAATTTGTTTCAGATGGATTTATTTATACATATATACATATATAAAATTTATTCATATAATTATAGTCTTTTAATCTCCAGTTCAGAGCTTTTTCTCACTATGATTATATCATTAATTGTTAAGAGTCAAAGGCCCTAGGGTCAAATTCTGGCTCCATCATCAATGGAGTTTGTATACTTAGGCAGTCAGTATCCTCATAAATAAATTGGAATATATCTACTATGATTCACAGAATCAAATGGGATCATATAAAAACAATAAAAGTAATTGATACATTGTAAAATGTTAATATGCTTATTGGCTTTGTCTAATTTTTCATCTAAAATTTACTTGATATATTATTTATCTAAAAAAGCTAACAAGATAATTTATTTAAAAACTATACGCCTAGGGGCACCTGGGTGGCTCAGTCAGTTGGGTGTCCGACTTCGGCTCAGGTTCTGTGCTGACAGCTCAGAGCCTGAAGCCTGCTTCAGATTCTGTGTCTCCCCCTTCTCTGCTCCTCCCCTGCTTGCACTCTGTTTCTCTCTCACAAAAATACATCAACACTAAAAAAAAAATTAGAAAAAAAATTTTTTTTAACTATATGCCTCATACCCCAAACAATAGAATACCTAGGAATAAATTTATTCATGGAGGTTAAAGACCTGTACTTTGAAAACAAACACTGATGAAAGAAATTCAAGATGACACAAAGAAATGGAAAGACATTTCATGTTCATGGGCTGGAAGAACAAATATTGTTAAAATATCTATACTACTCAAAACAAGACTTAATGGAATCCCTATCAAAACACCAACAGCAATTTTCACAGAACTAGAACAAACAATCCTAAATTTTGTATCGAATCACAAAGGATCCTAAATGGCCAAAGCAAACTTGAAAAAGAAAAACAAAACTGGAGATAACACAATTCTGGACTTCAAGTTGTATTACAAAGTTGGAGTGATCAAAACAGTATGGTTCTGGCACAAATATAGACACCTAAATCAATGAACAGAATAGAAAACCCAGAAATAAATCCACAACTATGTGGTCAATTAATCTTTGACAAAAGAGGCAAGAATATGCAACAAGAAAAAGACAGTGTCTTTAACAAATGGTGTTGGGAAAACTGTACAGCTACATGCAAAAGTATGAAACTGAACCCCTTTCTTACACCATATGCAGAAATAAACTCAAAATGGAGTAAAGACCTAAAGGTGAGACCCAAAACCATAAAAATCCTAGAAGAGAGTACAGGTAATAATTTCTCTGACACTGGCTATAGCAACATCTTTCTAGATAGATCTCCCAAGGCAAGGGAAACAAAAGCAAAAATAAACTATTGGGACTATATCAAAATGAAAAGCTTCTGTACAGCAAAGGAAACAATCAACAAAACTAAATGACAAACTCCTGAGTGGGAAACGATATTTGCAAATGACATATCTGATAAAGGGTTAGCATCCAAAATCTATAAAGAACATATAAGACTCAACACCAAAAAACCAAATAATCCAATTAAATGGGCAGAAGACACGAACAGACATTTCTCCAAAGAAGACGTATAGATGGCCAACAGACACATGAAAAGATGCTCAACATTACTCATCATCAGGGAAATGTAAATCAGAACTACAATGAGATATCACTTCACATCCATCAGAATGACTAAAATAAAAAACACAAGAAACGACAAATGTTGGCAAGGATATAGAGAAAAAGAAATCTTCATGTACTACTGGTGGGAATGCAAACTGAGGCAGCCACTGTGGAAAACAGTATGGAGGTTCCTCAAAAAGGTAAAAATAAGACTCCTGGATGATCCATTACTCGCAGTACTGGGTAGTTACTGAAAACATATAAAAGCACTAATTCAAAGGGACACGTGCACCCCTATGTTTACTGCAGCATTCTTTACAATACCCAAATTATGGCAGCAGTCCCAGTGTCCACCAACAGATGAATGGATAAAGAAGGGGTGGTATATGTATGTATGTGTATATATATATACATACATATGTATATATATATATATACATATACATGTATATGTATATATATATACACACACACACACACAATGGAATATTAGTCATAAACAAGAATGAAATTTGCCATTTGCAGTAACATGGACGGAGCTAGAGAGTATAATGCTAAGTGAAATAAGTCAGAGAAGGACAAATACCATATGATTTCACTCAAGTGTGAAATTTATGAAAACAAATAAAGGGAAAAAAGAGAGAGACAAAGTAAAAAACGGAATCTTAACCTTAGAGAACAAACTGATGGTCAGCAGAGGGGAGGTGGGTGGGAGGATGGGTGAAATAGGTGATGGGGATTAAAGAGTACACTTATCATGATGAACACAGAGTAATGTATAGAATTGTTGAATTATTATATTGTACACCTGAAACTAATCTAACACTGTATGTTAACTATACTGGAATTAGAACAAAAAACTTAATAATAAAAAATAAAAACTATAGGGGCGCCTGGGTGGCGCAGTCGGTTAAGCCTGAGACTTCAGCCAGGTCACGATCTCGCGGTCCGGGAGTTCGAGCCCCGCGTCAGGCTCTGGGCTGATGGCTCAGAGCCTGGAGCCTGTTTCCGATTCTGTGTCTCCCTCTCTCTCTGCCCCTCCCCCGTTCAGGCTCTGTCTCTCTCTGTCCCAAAAATAAATAAACGTTGAAAAACAAAAATTAAAAAAAAAACAAAAAACAAAAAACAAAAAACTATATACCTCAAAAAATTAACCTAGACCAGAATCAACAAATCTTACAGAGCACAGGCAAGATAACAAGAGAAAACATCTATTTTCTGAAGAGCAAAACAAACCTCTTTTCTTTAAAAAAATTTTTTTAAATGTTTATTTATTTTGGAGAGAGAGAGAGACAGAGTGTGATCAGTGAAGGGGCAGATAGAGAGGGAGACACAGAACTGGAAGTGGGCTCCAGGCTCCAGGCTGTCAGCACAGAGCCCATCTCAGGGCTTGAACTCACGATCTGTGAGATCATGACCTGAGTTGAAGTCGGAGGCTTAACCAACTGAGCCACCCAGATGCCCCAGAACAAACCTCTTTTCATTTTAAAAAGAAGAGAAAAAGTTAAACTATTTTGTATCATATGATTTCTTTGGTCTTACAAATAAATACTGTTCAGAATGTTGTAGAGTCTGATTCTTAACATATTAAAAAAAATTTATTGTTAAGTTTTATTTATTTATTTATTTATTTATTTATTTATTTGGAGCGAGCATGAGCAGGGGAGGGGCAGAGAGAGGGAGAGAGAATCCCAAGCAGGCTCCGTGTTGTTAGTACAGAGCCTGACACAAGGCTCAAACCCATTAACGGAGAGATCATGACCTGAGCCGAAGTCAGATGCCCAACTGAACTGTGAAATCCCGACCTGAGCCAAAATCAATTCAGATGCTTAATCATCTGGGTCACCCAAGCACCCTTGATTCTTAACATATTTTATTCTTTAAGTAGTAAAAATACTAAAATAGTTTAAATTAAGTGGGTCTGTAGTCTCTGAACCACACCTTTGACATGTTGTTCCTGAACACACTTAGAAAACACTCATTTTAAAATTTCTTAAAAAAAAATTTTTTTGGGGGGCACCTGGGTGGCGCAGTCGGTTAAGCATACGACTTCAGCCAGGTCACGATCTCGCGGTCCGTGAGTTCGAGCCCTGCGTCAGGCTCTGGGCTGATGGCTCAGAGCCTGGAGCCTGTTTCCAATTCTGTGTCTCCCTCTCTCTCTGCCCCTCCCCCGTTCATGCTCTGTCTCTCTCTGTCCCAAAAATAAACGTTGAAAAAAAAAATTTTTTTTAACGTTTATTTCTGAGAGACAGAACATGAGTGGGGGAAGGGCAAGAGAGAGGGAGGTACAGAATTTGAAACAGGCTCTAGGCTCTGAGCTGTCAGCACAGAGCCCGATGTGGGGGCTAGAACCCATGAACTGTGAGATCATGATCAGAGCCAAAGTCTGACACCCAACTGACCCAGCCACCCAAGCTCCCCTCACTTTAAACTTTCTAAACATGTTGCTGAGATATGAAATAGGTATGCAAATTAACCTATGGATATAGTATAGCTCTCATATAGTTTCCTCTTTTTCTTTCCTATCTCTGTTCACTCTCTCACACCTCATCCCACAGATAGGGTAAAAAAATATGGTGCATCAATTAATTATGGCAACCAATAGAGGTCCCAGGGCAACCCCTCAAAATGGCTCTGGACAAACTGGAATGCTAACAAGGCAAAGGCCACAAGCCAACCAAAATCAATTTAACCAATTTTTAATGGACACCTCCTATATATAAGATACTATGCAAGGAGATATAACATGATGAATGAGATACACTATCTATACTCAAATACTTTATAATCTAGTAATGGGATGAAACAGCTATGCTGGTAACTCTAAATCCCATCAAAGGAATAAGCAAGATATGAATAAAGGAAAATTCACCTTTAGCCTAAAAGAAAGGGAAGAATTTAAATCAATGGGTCTTTTCATAAAGTGCGTAAGACACATGGTATGTACTCTAGTACTTTCCTGAAACCCCATTATAATAAAAATATAGGGTTTTTAGAAAAGAAGATGTATACCTACAAGGATGAAGAGAATAGGAAAGCAAACAACAGACATAAAATTTATAAGTTAAGGGGGTGCTTTGGCCAGCTCAGTTGGTAGAGCATGAGACTCTTGATCTCAGGGTTGTAAGTTCAAGCCCCATGTTGGGTGTAGAGATTACTTAAAATAAAATCTAAAAAAAATTAGTATGTTAGGAAAAAAAGAGGAACTAATAAGGAATTTAGGACCAGAAAAATCTGATTTCTAAGTAGATTATGTATCTATAATTCTAAATATTCTATACATATCTATAATTCTACATATTTAGTTATATACATAATTCTATACATATATCTATAATTTTATATAGAATAAAAATATGTATCTATATATAAGCACATATATATCTATAATATACATATATTCTATATATTTCTAGACATATAGAAAGCAAAGATCCAGCCTTGATTTATACTACAGAATCTTTAAAAGGCTTATATTTGGTGATACTGGGCATTTCTGGGTGAAGGAGTACAGACAAATGCTAAAAATAAGGTAATTTGGTTGAAAGTCAGTTTTAGAAGCACCCAGACCCCTATACACCTCTGCCCTCCCCAGCAACAGAGGTTTATTCTCTGCAAAGGATAAAATGCAAAGGTGTCTGGGTCAGGGGATATCAGGACTAGCTGAAAGAAAGGCTAATGTACTGAAAACAAGGGAAGTAAGGAAATAACGCAGACAGGATGCTGTGAATCCCTCACGTCTCAATTCTTTTCCTCTATCCCTCAGTCCCCAGGATGTTGTTTGCCATTTAGTAAGGAGACTGGAAAGGTTTTCTCCGGGCAATCAGACAAGCCCAAGAGGAAAGATCTTAAGCTACTTTATCAGATATTCTCCAACTAATTAACTACCCAAACAAGATCACTCAACAGTGAAGCCCACAGTGCTCAGAATCCCCACCTAAGTGCTGAGAAATTCAACCAGACTTTTTGTTTCTCAGTTTCAAGTATGAACAGACAACCAAGGATTCTTAGACTTCTGAGGAAAGTCCTGTCAAAAAAGACCAAACACAAACTACAACAAAACAAAACACAGAGACTGAGCCTTAAAGGGTGGGTGGGTTTCAACAGATACTATAAAAAATACTCCTACAATTCCTTTCTGTTGATCTTAGGGCCTCTCAAACACAACAATTATCTTTAGCATCAAGGAAGGAAACTGTGAAGGTTGCCAATAAAATGGTATAAAAACAGCTTTCTGCCATTGGGTTACTAATAGCCACCGAAGCCACAAGCTGGGAAAGTATGTGGGATGGGCATGCATCCACATATACTCCTTTGAAAAGTAAGGGGTAAAAATCTTTTAAAATGTAAATAAATGCTTTTTTTTTTTTTTAAGTTCATTTATTTAGAAAGGGAGAGCATGCACATGAGCAGGGGAGGGGCAGAGAGAGACAGGGAGAGAGAGAATCCCAAGCAGGCTCTGTGAGGTCAGCACAGCACCCCATTTGGGCCTCAACCTCACAAACTGAAATCATGACCTGAGATGAAATCAAGTCAGATACTTAACCAACTGAGCCACTTGGGCACCCCGTAAATGTTTTATATAACTTTATCATCTTCTTTAAAAAAAAAATAATAAAGTATTTGGTTGTCCATTTATAAACTATGATTCTCAGAGGTCCTGATTTTTATTTATTAAAAAAACATTTTTTTAATGTTTATTTTTGACAGAGAATGAGCACGTGAATGGGGGAGGGGCAGAGAGAAAAGGGTGCAGAGGATCCCAAGCAGCCTCTGCTGACAGCAGAGAGCCCAATGTGGGGTTCAAACTCATAAACCATGAGATCACGACCTGAAGTGACATCAGACGCTTAACCAACTAAGCCACCCAGGTGCTCCAGAGGTCCTAATTTTTAAATCTCAATTTCCAATGAAATCAACACTACTGTTAGTTATGTGATTCTTATTATCCAAGAGCAATGTGTTTTCGTTCACTAAATATGGGATAGTGAGAACAACCCATGAATTTTTTTACTGGACAATAAATTTACTTTAATCATTTGTCTATTTCTAAGATGAGAAAGAGACAGAGAGAGAGAGAAAAAAGAAAGTTTGGAAGGAGGAAGACCATGAAAAAATTTCCTTCAGTAAGAAAGGGGAAGACTAGACCTCAATTGTACTGAGATGTCTTTCAACATCAGATTGCCCTTAACACCAGAGAGCCTTCGATGCTCAATATTTCCCTGCGTTGCCACTAGAAGTATAAGATTGTCACTCAAAGGGTAAGAATTACTGCATTAAGCAAAAAACTTCCTTTCCCCCTTTTGGTTATTTTTGCCCTTACATACAGAAAAAGAGAAAATTTCTGTTGTAGCCCAACCCAGGGCATCATTCCCCTTGAACCGCCATTCTGTGGCATCCACAAAGCCTCCTGAAAGCTTAGAAAAAGAAGATAAAGAACTGAGAGCATTAATTTTTTTGCTTACTTTCAACGTAAGAATTTAATTAAATACACTTCTGACCAACATCTTAAGGTTCAAAAATGTTACCAAAACTGTACTAAAGTGGAGATGAAAGAGATTAAGAAAAAAATTCCACTTTCTAATAACACTGGGGAGGAAGAGAAATAGGAGTGGAAGATAATTATAATTACATTCATCTTTATTAATGTTTTAAAATATTAAGTCAACTCCACCTATTTCTACACAACAGCAACCAAGAATAGATTCAAAAAGATTTTCTAACTCCAATTCAGAAGAAACTTGGCTAAATTATGGTATAAGATAGACAACAGAAATATACATATATATATTTAATTTTTAATGTTTATTTATTTTTGAGAGAGAGAGAGCGAGCGAGCAGGGGAAGTGCAAAGAGAGAGAAACACACACACACAGAATCTGAAGCAGGCTCCAGGATCTAAGCTGTCAGCACAGAGCCCGACGCGGGGCTTGAACTCACGGACCGCGAGACCATGACCTAAGCCGAAGTCAGACGCTTAACTGACTGAACCACCCAGGCGCCCCTATAACAGAACGTATATTTAAAAGGGTACCTTTAATACAGCTTAGGAAACACAGTCAATGGTACTGTAATAGTGCTGTGTGGGGACAGATGGTACCTATGCTCATGGTGAGCACAGAATAATGTACAGACTTGTCAACCACCATGTTGTACACCTGAAACTAATGTAATGCTTTGTGTCAACTGTCCCTCATAAATAAATAAATAAATAAATAAATAAATAAATAAATAAATAAAGGGTACCTTTATTCTGTCAGTGAACTGGTATTTTTTAATAACCATTTCCTGCAACTGGCAGAAATCTCCATTCAATTCTACTCCATATAGTTGCAGTGCTGAACTGTAAAGATAACCCTGAAAAAGAAGACATACTGTGATGCAAATTAATTAACTGTGAGTTCATTTCTACCTAAAATTTAAAAAATCAAACTTTAAAAAAATGGAATTCAATAAAGTAAAAATAAAATGAAAAATAATAACTTGTAGTGTATGTAAAACCTACAACTTCAAGAACTTAAAGACTCTTACTGATCAAGACCTTGATTGTAGTTTATTAATTTCTATTATTTAAAAGCAATCATGTTTTGAAAGATTGATCTCTTCTTATCTTTCCTGATAAAGCCGTGCATTCAACAAAGTTGGAAGTGAGAAAAGTGATCACATACAGATTCTCTGTTTAAATCCCTATTTCTTTAATTTCTTGGAAAGTTTTATCAGGGGAAATCAAGAAAGGAGTTAACCCGTGGGGAATATAATGGAAAATCATGCACAGTTTGACACTAAAGGAAGGTGGCTGGAGATGTGTCCTGTTGGGCTTAGGGAAGTCAGTCTGGTGTCTGCAATCTGCCAAAGATAACTGACCAATCAGTCAACAAGAACAATCAAGAACGGACTAGATACTATAACGTATCCATTTTTGGTCGCAATTACAAAAAAAATAATGTGGAAGGAAAGGCAAATCATATTCTGAATATCATTTTACATCAACTAACACCCATGTATAAACCAGATTTGTATTCACAGCTCATGATGGATTTTTAGAATATGTTCAACAGAACATATGTAGGTATTCAAAAATTTCTGTTGAATCATTAACCATATTAATATGGAGAAAAATGACAATATGTTTAAATTTATTAACGCTGCCACATACCTGCACAGCCAGATTTCTTTCAGCTATATACTCTTCCAACAAATCAGAAAATGGACAAGAGTGGAGCAAATATGGTAAACAATCATAATCTCTAATGTTCTCCAAACAAAACCATCTGACAATCTGTATTTTCTACTACAGATATCATTACTAATTATAGAATGTAAGTCTTAACACTAAAACATAAACTAAGCACTAAAGAGTTAACTTTCTGATTAGAGCAGCAACGGATGCTGGGAACTGATGGTGTCTGTTTCTGGTATGAGTCTCTACTGCTGTTGGCCACATGTTTTAACAAGTCTGCTAATGACAACCAGAAACCACATTTAAGTTTTTTGATAAAACCATTTAAGAACATTAGAAATACTCGTGATTTGAATTTTTTTAAAAAGCCACCTTGAAGTGATACTTCAGAAACAAATGTCTCCGTTCAAACTTGAATCACAGAAAATTGGAGCAAGATGTGTCCTTGGATATTATTTAGTTAGCTTATTTACAGGTGAGGAGCTTGAAGCGAGGGTGTTAAGTGACTTGGTTATGGCCATATGCAATTTCCTAGGTTAGGTAAATTTTATAAAAGTTTTACTAAAAGCTCTTACCAAACCTCAGTCCATCAGTAGTGATGGGCAAAACAGCAAAGTGTTATGAGGGTCACCTGCTTCTGTTTTGTTGCTATTCCTTCATTTGTGTCACAGAGGCAAACTAGTAAAGGATATCAGAGAGCTGGCCTTTGAAATTCCAAGTCCAGTATACTATTTTAACATCATTATTCTGTTACTCTAATAAATAAAGCCAAGCTGTCACCTTGGATGGTGGCAGGAAAAATTGTTGCTAGCAGGAGAAGAAAGTATTTTCCAAATGTTGAGTGTGTCCACAAGCTGGACTTTACCCCATAAAGGACTGTGCCAAGCCTGGAGCCAACGTCAACCAAGACCTTTCCCGACAGATCAGGGAGGACATGATGATAAATGAACTTCAATTCCATGAGGGAGAAGGAATGAGAAATAAATCCTGGAGAATTAGAACAGAATAAACATCAAATTGTACTTGGGTATTAAATATTCTCTTCTGTATTTTTAATTCTTTTAACCAAATTTATAAAGCATATTTCTTTTTTCTTTTTTTTACTGTTATTTTTTAATGTTTTAATTATTTTTGAAGGGGAGAGAGAGACAAAGCATGAGCAGGGGAAGAGCAGAGAGAGAGGGAGACACAGAATTCGAAGCAGGCTCTAGGCTCTGAGCTGTCAGAACAAAGCCTGATGAGGGGCTTGCACTCACGAACTGTGAGATCATGACCTGAGCCAAAGTTGGACACTTAACCGACTGAACCACCCAGGCACCCCTCTTTTGTAATTTTTTAAAATGTTTATTTTTGAGAGAGAGAGAGAGAGAGAGAGAGAGAGAGAGAGAGAGAGAGAGAGAAGGAGGAAGGGAGGGGCAGAGAGAGATGGAGACACAGAATCTGAAGCAGGCTCCAGGCTCTGAGCTGTCAGCACAGAGCCTGATGTGGGGTGCGAACCCACAAATGGTGAGATTATGACCTGAGCTGAAGTTGGATGCCCAATAGATTGAGCCACCCAGGTGCCCCTATAAAGCATATTTCATGTTTTTCTCTTCATCAACAAAGGCCATTCAGAGGTTATTTAGAAAAAATTAATGTGATAATTTTGTACTCATTCACTCTGAGCTGTATTAGAGAAGAATAAACATGAAGTCTCTGACATTTAGGGAACAGCTACTTAGCAACCTGTCCCTATCCCTGTGCCCCTCACTTGCTTGTCCTTGGTTTTTCCCTTCTTTTCCTTAGGACTCTTATTCTGTGGGATGCTTCCTAACTCGCATACCATCTGGCTTTCTCCCCTTATCCCAGAGCAACCACAGAACAGCCACACACTACTGAATAGAACACACACTATCAAAAGAATGACCATCTCTGGAGTTGTGCAGTGTGGCAGCCCTGACCAACCTAAAATGTGTTCTGGAGTGCAGGAGGAGGCTGGTATGAGGGGAGGCGAAGATATTCCCATAAATTATTTTTATTTCTGAGTTTAACTGCTACAATTTTTTAACTGTTACCAGCCTCCTAGCTCATCTCACTCCATTGTTTGTGTAATCAAGTATCTGGAAGAGCCTGAGTATATTTTTTAAAGACTTGCTATATTATGTTCTACATAATACAATGGTAGGAAGGGGAGATACTTTGGCTATAAGTAATAGATGGTGGCAAAGAAAATGGGAAGCAGGCAGGCTAATCCCTTGGAAGGAAATAAAGCGTTTGACCACTACTATCCTTTTCTGCCTAGAATCCTCATCCTCACTACCCTCTTTGTCACATTAGTGCTTCTGCCTTGGGTTACAGAGTCATCATTAGTGTCTTACAGCTAGACAAGCCCCTTTTCATAGAAGGAGAGTTCCACAAGATGATAGTTTTTTCAGATTCACTGTAGTTATATGGGCTGGCCTGCACACCTAGTCACTATTTACAACCTGATTTCTATGGGAAAATGCATCTATTTTCCCACAAAATGCTTTGTAATTTTCCAATTTCTATGTGTCAAACATATCTCTTCTTTAGACTTCTGCAAATCAGATCTGATATGGTATTATAGTTGTAATTCATTTTTTAGTTTTCCTTTTATGGTTCTTATCTAAGTCCTTTTCTATTCTTGAATTTTAACTATCTCAAATGGAAATTGTGAGTACTATCTAAAAACAGAATCTTAAACAAGTAAATCAGGGAAGTTTAATTCCCCATTATAATATAGAGACAATATATTTGTATTAGCAGCACATTACAAATTTGGTAGTAGTCAACTTTTGACAATGATATTATCTGAGATCAGTAATATCAACACAAGATTACTTACCTGGAGGGGTAGGCCACTATAAGCAATAACTAAATCTAAGTGACCAGGAAGATTGAAATAGCATGTCTAAAGCAACAGCCTAGATGATCATATCCAATTTGAACAAAGAATATATTAACAGAAGAGTTAGCATATTAGCAGCATGGGGTTAGTCTAGCTTCCCATTTGAGACATAAGTGTTGCATCTTAGGGGCAGAGATGCAAGAGACTTTCTGTCACTAGAGCTGTACTCTCTTATGGACTGGAGATGTTTCACTAGGTCAAATCATGGCCTGAATAAACTCTTTCTCAAGATCATCTTTTTAAGAAAAAATTAAAAAAAAAAGTTTTTTTTAATGTCTATTTATTTTTGAGAAAGAGAGAGAGAGAGAGAGAGAGAGAGAGAGAGAGAATGTGAGTGGGGAAGGGGCAGAGAGTGAGAGGGAGACACAGAATCCAAAGCAGGGTCCAGGCTCTGAGCTGTCATCACAGAGCCCAATGCAGGGCTTGAACCCACGAACAAGATCATGACTTGAGTTGAAGTTGGACACTTGATCGACTGAGCCACCCAGGTGCCCCTAAAATTTTTTTTAAATGTTTATTTACATTTGAGACAGAGAGAGAGAGAGAGAGAGAGAGAGACACACAGACAGCCAGCCAGTGTGAGTGGGGGAGGGACAGAGAGACACAAGGGGAGACAGAATCCAAAGCAGGCTCCAGGCTCTGAGCTGTCAGCACAGAGCCCCATGAGGGGCTCAAACTCATGAATGGTGAGATCATAACCTGAGTCGAAGTTGAATGCTTAATCAACTGTGACACCCAGGTGCTCCCAAGATTATCTATCTCTGTCCTCTGAATCCATGCCCATCCAACAATATCTGGTTACCATCTTTTTTTTTTTTTTAATGTTTGTTTATTTCTGAGGGAAAGAGAGAGACAGAGAGAGCACAAGGAAGAGACAGCGAGAGAAAGGGAGACATAGAACTCGAAGGAGGCTCCAGGCTTTGAGCTGTCAGCACAGAGCCCGATGTGGGGCTGAAACTCGTGAACTGTGATATCATGACCTTAGCCGAATTCGGACGCCCAACCAACTGAGCCACCCAGGTGCCCCTATCTGACTTCTCAAGTAGATGCTTTTCAGCCCCCCTGCAGTTATAGTTCTCATTGTAAATGAATTAGCATTATGGTTTATCTATGAATTTCTTGTAAGTTTGGAAAGTATAAGTTGGTTTCCCTGTACTCAGTTATTTCTGATTAGTTTCTGGACCTGAAAAGTCACTTCTGTGAAAAGCAGAGAGACCCTCCCTGGAGGCATTAAGTGGCCTAACTTTCCTGGGTTAGATTTCTATTTTGCCTCCCTAAACTTCAATAATTGCTAATGGCTATGTTGGAGGTTGGCCTTTTTCTTTCAAAAACCATTGAATGCCTTGGTCAAGAGTTTGCACACTTGGGCAACTGGGTGGCTTAGTTGATTAAGCGTCTGATTCTTGATTCGGCTCAGGTCATGGTCTCACAGTTGGTGGGATCAAGCCCCACATCAGGCTCTGTGCTGACAGTGAAGCCTGCTTGGGATTCTCTCTCTCCCTCTCTCTCTCTGACCCTCCCCTGCTCACAAGTGCTCTCTCAAAAATAAATAAACTTAGGGGCGCCTGGGTGGCGCAGTCGGTTAAGCGTCCGACTTCAGCCAGGTCACGATCTCGCGGTCCGTGAGTTCGAGCCCCGCGTCAGGCTCTGGGCTGATGGCTCGGAGCCTGGAGCCTGTTTCCGATTCTGTGTCTCCCTCTCTCTCTGCCCCTCCCCTGTTCATGCTCTGTCTCTCTCTGTCCCAAAAATAAATAAACGTTGAAAAAAAAAATAAATAAACTTAAAATAAAATTAATTAAAAAAAAAAGAATTTGTATTCTCATGAAATGTAAAGAAAAGACACAAAATCATCAGGTTTGCATAGTTGAATGCCTACCTAAAGGTGCAGTCTGGTGTGAGCCACACACCATACAGTAGTTTCTGCTCATTTTTCCTTCCTCACATAATGAATCAATAAAGTCTTCATCATAAAGGAATGCATCAACGTGAACTGTGGGTTCTGGCTGCTGCTGTATCTGGTGGAGAGAAGAAGAACTTCAAAAGAAACAAAGTACAAAGGAGTCTCTTTTTATTGCTGAATAAGGCAAAACATCAGTGGTTCATATGCTAAAAATCTGAGAGCAACAACAAGGCACAGAAAGACAAGTTTCACTTATTGAAGAGCAACCCTGTTCTTCTTTCATTTTATTTCTGAGACAATTAGAAACTTTTAAGTTGATGCAAAATGATGTAAAACATGGCCATGAGAAATATATAAAATTTGAGTTAAAGGAGTATTTTGAGACCATCCTGTCCATCCTAAGTAGTTTATTTTACAGACAAAGAAACTGATACTCAGATTTCTCCAAAGAAAACGACCATAAGAAAGAATTGAAACTAAAACTAATACCACGTTCTTCTGAGTCCTACATGTCAGTGACTACCCATCAACATACTTAGCAAGTAATCTTAGCCCAGAGACAAAGTTTTCAAATAATAAAGATGTTAGTAAAATTTCTTGCTGACAATTAATAACCCTTTATTAATACTGGCAAAACATGATATAATAGCAAGTGGCTACAAAGAAAAAATGTCTGATTCTTTTTACCTTAACTATAATAAAGAATCAACCTATTTACTTAGAGACCTACAAAATTATATCTATACCTACACATACATGAATCTGTTATACGTGTGTAAAATGTATGAACATAACACAAGGACCAGAAAGAAACAAAGGAAGATAAAAATCATTTGTCAGAATAAGGGATTATGGGTCAATGATTACAGGCAATGAATATACTTTTTCCTTGTTTCATATATTTTGGTATATCATGCCACTGATACAGGACTGTCTTATTAATAACATCCAAACTATATTACAAATACTCTCTCAGTTTTTATACTATTCACTACTTTCCACCTTTGAGAATCCACTCTGAATGACTGGATGTTTACTAAGATTTGCTAAGTGTTCACAATGTGCACAGCACTATCAAAAATTTATGGGATTTAGTTCTTCTGCTTAGGAATTTGCATGCTGAAAAACCACATAGAGAGTTGCTGTTTTCAGATTAGTGGGAGAAGGATTATTATTAGCTTTGCTTTAGGAAACAATATTCCTAGCATATGTACCCCATAAGAGTTGAGATCTGAAGGGACTTGAATGAGAGGTTTGTCTGGATAAGAAACATGGGACTTATTTTAGGAATAAAGGAACTGAATAAGCAAAAATTGTACAGTGCAAAAGCAGGAGAAGGAAACAAAAAGATGAATTTCACCTTTGATAAAAGTGAGGGAAATGGAACAGGAAACAGAAAACCAGGACAATGATGTAGGCAGGACCAGATTATGGTTGGGCCTTGTTCTGTAGGGGGGTGGGGATGGGTTAAGTGCTTGGCAAACAGGATGCCCTCATAAAATATTTGTTGAATGAATGGGAGCCAGAGGGTTACAGACTCAAAAGAATTAGGGACACGGCTGAAGAACCAAATGAAATACTGTTTAAAGCAGAATTCAGGACTAATTAGACCAGAGAGGCTGTGGGATTAGGGAAGAATAGGAGTATCCTCAAATAGCACTGAAAGTAAATTAATTTAATGTATTTACTTTTTGGAGCGCTAGATGTTCTGAGGAAAGCATGGTTTCTAGAGGTAAGCAATTCCGAAGGTCTTCTGCTATGTTTTTCAACATAATGTCATTATTATCTTGAGTGAACTCATCAAAATCTCCTGGGGAAAAAAAAAAAGAAATATCTTTTATGGTTTTGGTCATACCTAAGTTAATACAATGGACATATTTTCCATCAGAAAGCATCAATTTATAACAATAAATAAGCCTTCTAACCAATGAAATATTCAAATTCTAATAAACGTTCCATTTCAAATAGTGAATTTTTCTCTTTCCCAAATTGTTTGAAAATACAAAACTTGACTATTTCAGCCTGTTCAAGAAGAACAAAGGAATTTAAAATATATATAACATTTTAAGGGCACCTGGGTAGCTCAGTTGGTTAAGAGTCTGACTTCAGCTCAGGTCATTATCTCTTGGGCCATGAGTTAGAGCCGTGCATCAGGCTCTGTGCTGACAGCTCAGAGCCTTAAGCCTGCTAAGAATTCTGTGTCTCTCTCTGCCCCTCCCCTGCTTGTGCTCTGTCTCTTAAAAATAAACATTAAAATAAGTAAACACATGAATAATATGTAGTTTTTAAACTACTTTTACTCGAAAATAGCACTGCCATTAGTTTTTTAGGGTCTTAAACTCACCAGCGAGTGGTTAAATATTCCTTCTCAGACCATACAGATCTTAGTGTAGGAGGCATCACAGAGACTGCTAAGAAGATAACTAAACTGAGTATCCCTGCCTCCAACAAAATGTACCTAAGCCTTAAGATAACAAGCACTAATGGCTGACACCAACTATGTAATAAACTTAACAATGACCGTGATGCTCTGCTGCATTTGAGCAGCAGGTAAAATTATCATTAAAACTGTATTTCTGGGGGTGCGTGGCTGGCTCAGTTGGTGGAACATGCAAATCTTGATCTTGTGGTCATGAGTTTGAGTCCCTTGTTGGGGTGTAGAGCTTACCTAAAAAAAAAAAAAAAAAAAAAGCATATTTCTTTTTTGAGAGGGAGAGAGAGAGAGGGAGGGAGAGAGGATCCGAAGAGGACTCTGTGCTGACAGCAGTAAGCCCGATGCAGGGCTCAAACTCATGAACCTCAAGATCATGATCTGAGCCGATGTCAGACACTCAACCAACTGAGCCACCCAGATGCCCCAAAAGAAAATATTTCTGATGGCTATAGCCTACTTCTGGATGATCTGGCAAAAAGTGGAGGGGTAGATGAGGTAAGGGAGAGTATGTGTAGCAATAAAGATGGGGAAGGTCTAGTTAAGAGATTGACAGCTGATGAATCTAGGTGAGGGTATAAAAGGGGTGTTTACTGTTCAGTTGTTTCTACTTTTAGGCATGTTTAATATTTTCTGGTTCTAAAAAAGTATTATTTCCAAGCAGTTCATATGTAATTTTAAATAGAATGTGACTTATCTGAAAGTAAAATACTCATAAAGTTAGCTACCACTTGGGATGCCAAATGTAGACTGGAAGGTACTACTAATGAAAATATTTTATCTTTCTCTTAAAAGACTTTCTTATACTGAACTCTTACTAGAGTAAAAGCATGCCAAAGGGTCTGTTTCAAAATAGCTGTAGAAGGAAAACACGGAGATCCTGAAGGTTAATGTCATCTGTCTCCACACTCCCTGCCCCCGAATTGTGGGCTGTTTGTAAGTAAGCTCATGATTTGTTCTTAAACAAAAAAATAATTCTTGTGTTGGTTCAGAATGCTATTATCCTGTCACTAATAACAATTAAAAGTAACAAAGCAGGCCAATGGCAGCATAAGGAAATAAGCGGAGGTTTTCTCCTTCTAAATAAAGATACTCTTCTTTTTCACTGTATTATTCGGTGCCTTACACACAAAGGATCTTTCTCTGCATAACTTCTCACTGAGCAACAGTAATACAAAGATTCAGTTTGCTGAACTGATGTGAGAAGGTCTTTGAGCTTTTCTTTCCTCACCTATCTAGCATAATGTTCTAAGCTGTTGCTTAAAGTTATTTCTAGAAGGAGACAAAACATAAAATTATAGAGAAACAAAAATACTATTAAAATTCATTCCAAACTCTTTTAGGTGGAACTTAAACAGCATCTGATATGTGTTTTTCAAAAAATTGGCCTTTTTAATTGTATTTGTAAAATCTAAGTTTTCTCAAGGTGTTAATTAATATCTAACATCTGCTTAGTTTCCTTCCCTCCATAGACAGAACACTGTCTGGGAGTCTCTATGACTCACATTAATTCTAATAATATCACTCCCACCAGTGATCCTTAGCAGGTTCTCTCAATTTGTAAATGGTATCACTAGAAAAGCCAAAAAAAGTCTCATTATGTTAAACTAAGATATTTCCTATCCCAACTTCTTTGGATTTAATTCTGTAACATAAGCAACCATATTAATAAAACATAGTTTTCATGTGGGTCTGCCTTATAAAAGGCAACCCAGAGACTCCTGGGTGGTTCAGTCAGTTAAGTGTCTTGACTGTTGATTTTGGCTCGTGAGACTGAGCCCCGAGTCATGGAACCTGTTGAGGATTTTCTCTCTCTCCCTTTCTCCCTCTCTCTGCCCTTTGCCTGCTCATGTACCTGCATGCTTCTCTCTCTCAAAATAAATTAAAAAAAAGTCTTACAGTGAAAAAGGAACTTAGACTATGACCTATTACCAAATGGCCCATCCATCTATGCATGTCTGATATATACATATGCATACAAAGACACACACACACACAGACACACACAGACACACAGACACACACACACACACACACACACACACACACACACACACACGATAGTTGTTTAGTCTTTGCTTGAACATATTCAGGGACAGAATTCCTTCCTCATGCTGAGCCAGAATCTGACTCTCTATAACATTAACTCATTTTTTCTGAGAGGAATCATCACCTTTAACGCTATACGACATTTACTGAATGAACACTTGAGGCATGCTAGACTTGGTGCTTTTCACACACTATCATTTAATCCTAAAAATCCTATAGGTGGTAACTATGATTATTTCTATTTTGTAACAAAAACAACGAAAACATGAGGTCAGAGGTTCAGTTACTTGCCTCAGTCATACTGGCCAAAAGGTGGAGTTAGGGTTTAAATGTAGGGCTTAGTCTGAACTCTTAATTACTACATCATAGCAAAGAAGGCAGCTGGCTAGTAACAGTTCTCCTATCACTACAATAATCTTCTCTTCTCCCCACCTCTGACCAGTTCTCCATATGATGTGGCAGCCATATCTTTTGCCATCTGCTTGCTGTCTTCTGGACTTGTTCAACAAAACCCTTTAAATATAGCCTTGGAACTCACATTGCCAATCTAGTTCTCTAATCCATGGCTACCTTCGTTTATTCTCTTCTTCTATCACATTGTGGCAGCTAGGGCCCTGATTACTACTGCTACTGGGTGATTAATAAATTTGGAAGAGATGGTGGCAGTGGAGGCCAAAGAGTGTCTTCAATAGTCATATGTAAAGATCAAGGAAGCTGGAACAATGACAGATGGGAATGGCTGCAAATTCTAAGCCATCACAATCGATTTCCAGCTGTCTCTCTGGTGAAGTATGTTTATTTGAGAGTCAATACTTCAATTAATGTGAGCGTTACCAGTTGAGAGATACTATGAAAAGGTGTATTAAATTCAGTCATTTAAAAAAGGTAGTTATGAATGAAGACTGCATTTGTTTAACCCCAATACCAAGGATACCAAGTGAAAAAGAGAACTGGCACCTCTTACCCTGAACAAACTCTGATTCAACCACATTCAAGGGTAAAGAGAGATTTTTTCAGTTACAGCAATGATTCCTTTTTTTTTTTAAGGTTATTTGTTTTGAGAGAGAGAGAGATAGCACAAGCAGGGAAGGGCAGAGACAGGGAGAGAGACAGCATCCCAAGCAGGCTCTGTGCTGTCAGCATGGAGCCTGATGTGGGCTTGAACTCATGAACTGAGATCCTGACCTGAGCCGAAACTGAAAGTCAGACTTAAACTGACTGAGCCACCCAGGGGCCCCAAGCAGTAATTCTTCAGTGTGGCCCTAAAGAGGATCTACATATGGGACTTATGTGGTCCTTAAAGGGCCTAAAGCTGTATGCTCGGTTGTATACATAAATATGTATATTTTTCCAGGAAGAAAGTTCTTAAGGGGTTCAATAATTATAGCTAATATTATTGAGTACTATGGAAATTTTTAGTGCAAGAAGGCTAAAATTAGTCTTAGTATCTGTAGTGGTTGGCAAATAACTTATGAAAAGAAGAGCAAAACATTTTTGCCCTAATAATGGCTATAAGACAGGTTAAAAAAGCATGATATGATAGGATATTACTGAAGTGTGTAAATCTGAACTTCATGTTACATCGTTAACTATTTACTCTGTTATTAAAGTAGAATTCCTTAAAACATCATTTCTAAAGGCTGTGCAATATTCCACCATTGTGTATTTAACCATTCACTTCTAATGCACATTTAGATATAGCTCTAACTGTGAAAAATTAAAGACACTGCAACTGACATTTTGGCATCCATCTTCTCTTGCATTTCTGATTATTTGCTTATTGTAAATGGTTAGAAGTACTTAAACATTTTAAAGGCTCTTGCTACATATTGTCAAATTTCTTTCCTGAAAGATAACACCAATTTACTTTAACAGAAAAGAATATGTGTTTCATTAAACCCTGCAGCAGTAAATACTACCATACAAACTTTGTTGTTTTAATTTGCATTTCCTTAATTACTGGTGAGGCCGACATCTTTTAACATGTATAATAGCTATTTCAGAATGTGTGGTAACAGTATTATGCTTGGAAAAAGATTAAAGAAAGGTGTTAGTTGCTTGACAGTAAAGTTTTTCTCAAATTACACATGTAGGTGGGAAGGGAGTGGAGAAAGAAAAGTTGCTCTAAAGGGCAACATTAATTCTTTAAAAATTTCCTACCTATATTTAACTAAATATATGAGTAAACAGAAGTCACCAAAACTGATAGTCTACGAATCAAGCCCCACTTTTTATACCTGGTCAGTATCAAGTCCTGCCATTTTTGCTTGTAAAACCTACCTCCTCTTTATTCCCACTCCAACCACCTCAGCCACAGTAATCACTTCACACTTAGATACTAGGACAAACTCATGACTAGCCCCCCTTGATCTTGGTTCCCCTACTATAACATACCTTGTACATCTATTTTAAACTAATCTCACTCAAACCTCACTTTCATATCACTTGCTTCCCTTACAATTTTTGGATGTCTTTCTACTTTTCAACCTATCAAATCTTATACTAGATATTTAAGGCCCTCTATATCAAGAGTCTAACCATCCTATTTTCTATCCTTATTACCCCTAACATAATTTCTGCTCAAGACAGGCAAATCTTGGGGTGCCTGGGTGGCTTAGTTGAGTGTCCGACTTCAGCTTAGGTCATGATCTCGCAGTTTACAAGTTCAGGCCTTGCCGTCCCGCTCTGTGCTTACAGCTCAGAGCCTGGAGCCTGCTTTGGACTCTGTGTCTCCCTTTCTCTCTGCCTCTACACTGCTCATACTCTTATCTTTCAAAAACAAAAGAGGCAAATCTCCCCAGTTGTTTTCCATAGTCCTTCCCATTCATACTGTTCCTTTCCACTGCATGACCTAGCTTTTTGCAATAAGGGCCTGTCCAAATTATTTCGTGGCCATGAATTGTTTCTTTTTTTATTAAAAATTTTTTTTAACATTTATTTTTTGAGAGAGAGACAGAGAGAGAGGGAGGGAAGGAGGGAGACAGGATGTGAGTGAAGGAGCGTGAGTCCCCGACATGGGACTGGAACTCGCAAACCGCGAGATCATAACCTAAGCCCTCCAGGCACCTCTCCATGAATTCTGACCTTCAACCTCTAGCCTTAACTTATCCATATTCTTACATCTAATGACTTACAATGCATAAATACAAGGTTTTATACACACACACACACACACACACACACATACACAACCTATTATTCATTCATATCATGTATTACTCTGAAGTCCCTACTGAAATTTTGAAAATTTATTGAGGGGACTTCTGGTCCCAGACAAGATGGCAACTTTCCTCACTTTCCTTTGTTCCTCCCCTCTAACTACAACTAAATACCCTGCAAATAATTCAACAGGCAATTATAAAATAGGAATTGGAAAGCTAGAAAGAAGGTGAACTGTCTAGGGGCCTTAGGACTTAAGGACAGTCACTGCAGTGAGTTCCCTGGATTTTCTTTTCATCTTCCATGTAGCCTGGGCTAGGTACCAGAGAAACCAATACCAGAACCACTAACAGGCATAGGAGGAAAAAAAAAAGTATTAAGAAAAGTGTGTTATCTCTTGCCAAAGACTGGTAAAGGGGACAAACAACAGAGACCTACTGAGGAACCCTAATCCCCACTCCACACCTGGGCCAGCAGCAGACTGTCCAGTCTTCAGACCCTCTACCCAGGGGCATTAAAAAACCCAGGTCTGGCACCTCTTAGCCATCTGCTCAGTGGTGGAAAGCAAACAAGGTCCTGAATCGCTTGTCTCCTATTCTTACTATTGGAAGGCAGCTCAGCAAGACAGGGCAGCCCAATGTGTTTCCCCATGCAGGTGACACCAGCATAGATTGAACAAGAACTGCAACAGTGCTAGAGAACAAGGCAAAGTTGAAAACACTGCAAGGACATTGAAAACCAAATTGTTATCAAAAGCCCACAAAAGCAGGCCAGAACCAACAGGTTAGAACTAAGCAAGACAACAAACCGCCTATTGATAAAAAAATTTGAATAGGAACAAAAGTCTTAGCATAACATCCAAAATATCTGAGATATAATCAAAATGATCCTGGCATGATATCCAAAATATCTAGGATATGATGGAAAATCAATTATTATACAAAGAACAGAAAAAAAAAAGTCTTTAACCTGTAAGGGAAGACAGATCAGGAACACAGCAGACCTATCCAGAGAAACTTGACAGACCAGAAAGGAGTGGCAGGATATATTTAATGTGTTGAATTGGGAAAATATGCAGCCAAGAATTCTTTATCCAGCAAGGCTGTCATTCAAAATACAAACAGAGAGTTTTCCAGACACACAAAAACTAAAGGAGTTTATGAGCACTAAACCAGCCCTGCAAGAAATTTTAAGGGGGACTCTTTGGAGAAAAGACACAACAAAACAAAAAAGACCAAAAGCAACAAAGATTAAAAAGAACCAGAGAACATCACCAGAAACACCAACTCTACAGGCAACACAATGGTACTAAATTCCTATCTTTCAGTACTCACTCTAAATGTAAATGGACTAAACGCTCCAGTCAAAAGACAGTGCATCAGAATGGATAACAAAACAAGACCCATCTATATGTTGCTTATAAGAGACTCATTTTAGACCTAAAGACACCTGCAGATTGAAAGAAAGGGGACAGAGAACCATCTGTCATGCTACCGTACTTATATCAGACAAACTAGATTTGAAAATGAAGACTGTAACAAGGGGTGAAGGGCATTATATCATAATTAAGGAGGTCTATACACCAAGAAGATCTAAAAATTGTTAATATTTATGTTCCCAATGTGGAATACCCAAATACATAAATCAATTAATCACAAACATAAAGAAACTCATTGATAATACCTTAATAGTAGGGGTCTTCAACACCCCACTTACAGCAATGGACAGATCATCGAAACAAAATCAGCAAGGAAACAATGGCTTTGAATGACACACCAGACTGGATGGACTTAACAGATATATTCAGAACATTTCATCCAAAAGCAGCAGAATACACACTCTTCTCGAGTGCACATGGAACATTCTCCAGAATAGATCACATACTGGGACACAAATCAGCCCTCAACAAGTACAAAAAGATTGAGATCATACCTTTCAGGTTTTCAGACCACAACTCTATGAAACTCGAAATCAACCATAAGAAAAAATTTGGAAAGACCATGAATAATTGGGAGATTAAAGAACATCCTACTAGGGGTCGCATCACTTCCGCTCGAGTTCGGTGTTTCGTCTGTGAGAACTCACGCGGTTTCAACATGCCTATTGAGAAGTGTTATTTCTGTTCCGGGCCCATTTACCCCAGCCACGGCATGATGTTGTCCACAACGATTGCAAGGTGTTCAGATTCTGTAAATCCAAGTGTCATAAAAACTTTAAAAAGAAGCGCAATCCTCGCAAGGTCAGGTGGATTAAAGCATTCCGTAAAGCAGCTGGTAAAGAGCTTACAGTGGATAATTCATTTGAATTTGAAAAATGTAGAAATGAACCTGTTAAATACCAGCGAGAGCTATGGAGTAAGAGTACTGATGCAATGAAGAGAGTTGAAGAGATCAAACAGAAACGCCAAGCTAAATTTATAATGAACAGATTAAAGAAAAATAAAGAATTACAGAAAGTTCAGGACATCAAAGAAGTCAAGCAAAACATTCAACTTATCCGGGCCCCTCTTGCCGGCAAAGGAAAGCAATTGGAAGAAAAAATGGTGCAGAAATTACAACAGGATGTGGACATGGAAGATATTTCTTAAAGATGTCACTATTTCTATAAGTGCATTTGAAAATCTCCTTAGGAGACCAAGAACTTCTAAATGATCTTTTATATTTTACATAAGGTCACTCAAATGAAAGGTATTTAAAAATACATCTCTTCTACGTTGCTCATTGCTGTCTGTAAAACATCAGATATTATGGATGTTAGATTGCATTTCCATTGTTAAACCTTCACTGATAGTTACATTTATGTAAATCATGCAAATTCTCTTTGTAAATACAGAAGTGAAGTGTAGGCATAAAATGTTCCTGCCATTTGGGTAATGGCACTATTATGTAAGAACTAATGACAAAAATATATTTTACATATCCCTAGCCATAAATTTTCTTTGCAGTAAAATATTAATTTTACTTTATTAATATTATAGAAGGGGGCTTAAAACAAGGAACTAAAACAACCTGTATGTATGATAATTAGCCTTAAGTAATCTTTTATTTTGATTTCAGTATTTGTTTTGGTTTCTTAGAAGAGTATATGAAGCCTAATTATGTTGGGGGTGAGAGCTGAATAGCTTTTTCCTGAAATGGCACTATATACTTTCCACTTTGGAGAACACTCAATTCTGAGATTCCTGATAGAACCAGATTTTTTTTCCAGCTTAGCAGTGGTTTAGAAGTGGAGGAATCCCAGTGCCTTTTAGGATGTTGTGTGGTTTCATTTAAAAAGCTCCTAATTGTTTTTGGATAATAGAATTTATGGTTTTTGTGTCACAAATTATTTGGACCTAAGTTCATATTTTTTGTTTAAAAGCTACTAAAAATGTATTCATTAGCAGGAAGAAAATAACTCCCACATACTACTGAAGTAGGAAATACAATTAAAGAAAAATATATAGTGAATAATGTTTTTATATTTCTACATTTTTTGCAACTTTAAGGATATTAAGTAACTCACTTTTTATATTTTTAAGGACAGAACTTAGAATAAATTATAATCTTAGGGTTATAAAATTATAAAGTAATGGCTAAATTTTTACTTCAGTATTAGTGAAAAAGTGATCACTGGACAAAGTGTTCAGGACAAAGATCTGAATTCCAGTGTGATTTTTGCCCTTGTGTTCTTATTTGTTAAATATGGGTCATTGATAGACAATGTTATTGATAAAGCAATTAGGGGAAATGATATATGAACTCAAAGACATTTGTTAAATTACTTGAAGTTTGTACTCCATACTAGATTTATGTTTGTTTTAATATCAACATGTTTAAGGGGTGCCCAGGTGGCACAGTCGGTTAAGCATCTGACTTCGGTTCAGGTCATGATCTCACAGTTCATGGGTTGAACCCTATGTCAGGCTCTGTGCTGACAGCTCAGAGCCTGGAGCCTGTTTCAGATTCTGTGTCTCCCTCTCTCTCTGCCCCTCCCCCACTCATGCTCTGTCTCCCTCTGTCTCAAAAATAAATAAACATTAAAAAAAAAAAAAAAAGAACATCCTACTAAAGAATGAATGGGTTAACCAAGAAGTTAAAGAGGAAATTAAAAAGCATATGGAAGCCAATGAAAATGAAAGTATGACAGTCCAGATCCTTTGGGATGCAGCAAAGGAGATCATAAGAGGGAAGTATATAGCAATCAGGCCTTCCTAGAGAAGGAAGAAAGGTCTCAAATACACAATCTAATCTTAAACCTAAAAGAGCTGGAAAAAGAACAGCAAAAAATTCTGCCCCAAACCAGCAGAAGAAATGGAGTAATAAACATTACAACAGGAATCAATCTTGAAATCAAAAAACCAGAAGCACTGATTAATGAAACCAGGAGCTGGTTCTTTGAAAGAATTAACAAAATTGATAAGCCCCTAGCCAGAATGACATAAACTCCTAGCCAGATTGATCAAAAAGAAAAAGGAAAGGACCCAAATAAATAAAATCATGAATGAAAGAGCAGAGATCACAGCCAATACTACAGAAATAACAAACAACAATAAGAGAACATTATGAACAACTATATGCCAATAAATTGGGCAATCCGGAAGACTGCCCAATGGACAAATTCCTAGAAACATATAAACTACCAAAACTGAAACAGGAAGAAATAGAAAATTTGAACAGACCCATAACCAGTGAAGAAATTGAATCAGTAATCAAAAACCTCTCAACAAACAAGAGTCCAGGCCTGGATAGCTTTCCAGGGGAATTCCACCAAACATTTAAAGAGTTAACACATATTCTTTTGAAGCTATTCCAAAAAATAGAAATGGAAGGAAAACTTCCAAACTCATTCTACAAGGCCAGCATTACTGCGATTCCAAAACCAGACAAAGAACCCACTAAAAAGGAGAACTACAGAGCAATTTCCCTGATGAACATGGATGCAAAAATTCTCAACAAGATACTAGCAAACCAGATCTAACAATACATTAAAAGAATTATTCACCACAATCAAGTGGGATTTATTCCTGGGACACAGAACTGGTTCAATATTCGCAAATCAATCAATGTGATACATCACATTAATGAAAGAAAGGATAAGAACCACACATTCCTCTCAATAGATGCAGAAAAAGCATTTGACAAAATATAGCATCCTTTTTTTTTTTAATGTTTGTTTATTTTTGAGAGAGAGAGAGAGAGAGAGAGAGAGAGCGCGCGCTCGCGAAAGTGGGGGAGGGGCAGAGACAGGCAGACACATAGAATCCCCACCAGGTTCCAGGCTCTGAGCTGTCAGCAAAGAGCTTGACGTGGGGCTCAAACTCATGAACAGCAAGATCATGACCTGAGCTGAAGTTGGATGCTTACCTGACTGAGCTACTCAGGCGCTCCTAATCCTTCTTTGATAAAAATCCTTAAGAAAGTAGGGATAGAAGTAACATATCTCAAGATCATAAAGGCCATACAAGAAAGACTCACTGCTAATATTATCCTCAATGGGGAAAAACTGAAAGATAAGCCCCTAAGGTCAGGAACATGACAGGGATGTCCACTCCCATCACTATTATTTATTCAACATAGTGTTGGAAGTCCTAGCCTCAGCAATCAGACAACAAAAAGAAATAAAAGGCATCCAAATCGGCAAGGAGGATTTTTTTATAATCAAGGTACAGAAATCGTATGCATTTCTTTTTTTTAAATATATTTCTTATTTAAATGTAAATACAGCCACAGAAACACATTAATTTTTGTAAATGTGAAAACTCTCTTTAGCTCTAATACCTGTAATCTCAATTTAATGTGTCCACCTTTGACTGTACCTGGTTATGTTTTAATTTTTTTAAATGTTTATTTATTTTTGAGACAGAGAGACAGAGCATGAACAGGGGAGGGGCAGAGAGACAGGGAGACACAGAATCTGAAGCAGGCTCCAGACTCCGAGCTGTCAGCACAGAGCCCAACGCGCGGCTCGAACTTACAGAACTCACAGACCATGAGATCATGACCTGAGCTGAAGTAGGAGGGTTAACTGATTGAGCCACCCAGGCGCCCCCATATGCATTTCTATACACCAATAATGAAGCAGCAGAAAGAGAAATCAAGGAATTGATCCCATTTACAATTGCACCAAAACAATTAAATACCTAGGAATAAATCTAACCACAGAAGTCAAAAATCTATACACTGAAAACTATAGAAAGCTTATGAAAGAAATTGAGTAAGACACACAAAAAAATGGAAAAACATTCCATGCTCATGGATTGGAAGAACAAATATTGTTAAAATGTTGATACTACCCAAAGCAATCTACATATTCAATGCAATCCCTATCAAAATAACACTAGCATTCTTCACAGAGCTTCAACAAACAATCCTAAAATTTGATGGAATCAGAAAAGTCCCTGAATAGCCAAAGTAATGATGAAAAAGAAAACCAAAGCTGAAGGCATCACAATTCAGGACTTCAAGCTGTATTACAAAGTTGTAATCATCAACACAGTTTATGGTAGTGGCACAAAAAGACACACAGATCAATGGAAGGGAATAGAGAACCCAGAAATGGACCCACAAATGCATGGCAAACTCATCTTTGACAAAGCAGGAAAGAAAATCCAGTGGAAAAAAGACACCCTCTTCAGCCAGCGGTGTTGGGAAAACTGGACAGCAACATGCAGAAGAATGAACCTGGACCAGTCTTTTACACCATACACAAAAATAAATTCAAAATGAATGAAAGACCTATATGTGAGACAGGAAGCCATCAAAACCCTAGAGGAGAAAGCAGACAACAATCTCTTTGACCTCAGCTACAGCAAATTCTTACTTGAAATGTCTCTGGAGGCAAGGGAAGCAAAAGCAAAATTGAACTACTAGGACCTCATCAAGATAAAAAGCTTCTGCACAGCGAAAGAAACAATCAGCAAATTTAAAAGGCAACTGATGGAATGGGAGAAGATATTTGCAAATGACATATCAGATAAAGGGTTAGTATCCAAAATCTATAAAGAATTTATCGAACTCAACACCCAAGAAACAAATAATCCACTGAAGAAATGGGCAGAAGACATGAATAGACACTTTTCCAAAGAAGACATCCTGATGGCAAACAGACACACGAAAAGGTGCTCAACATCATTCATCATCAGGGAAATACTAATCAAAACCACATTGAGATACCACCTCACACCTGTCGGAATGGCTAAGATTAACAACTCAGGCAACAGATGTTGGTGAGGATGCAGAGAAAGAGTATCTTTTTTGCACTGCTAGTGGGAATGCAAACTGGTATAGCCACTCTGGAAAAAAGTATGGGGGTTCCTCAAAAAATTACCCTATGACCCAGCAAATGCACTACTAGGTATTTAGCCAAAGGATTCAAAAATGCTGATTCGAAGGGTCACATGCACCTCAATGTTTATAGCAGCACTATAGACAATAGCCAAAGTATGGAAAGCGCCCAAATACCCACCAACTGATAAATGGATAAAGAAGATGTGGTATATACACAATGGAATATTACTTGGCGATCAAAAAGAATGAAATCTTACCATTTGCAACAACGTGGATGGAATTAGAATGTATTATGCTAAGCAAAATAAGTCAGCCAGAGAAAAGCAAAAAAAAATCATATATTCCATATATTCCACTCATATATGGAATTTAAGAAACAAAACAGATAAACATAGGGTAAGGGAAGCAAAATAAGATAAAAACAAAGAGGGAGACAAACCAAGAGACTCTTAAATACATGAACAAACTGTGGGTTACTGGTGGGGTGTTGGGTGGGTGAATGGGCTAAATGGGCAAGGGGCATTAAGGAGGGCACTTGTTGGGATGAGCACTGGGTGTTATATGTAAGTGATGAATCTCTAAATTCTACTCCTAAAATCATTATTACATTATATGTTAACTAACTTGGATTTAAATTTAAAAATAAGTAAATAAATAAAAATAAAATAAAAACTCTGTGAAGAGGATGAACAAATTACAGACTTGGAGAAAATACTTGCAAACCACATATATGTTCACAAAGGGCTTATACCTAGAATACATTAAGAACTCTCAAGATGACAGTATAGTAAAAATACAATTAAAATTGGGCAAAAGACATAGATATTTCACCAAAGACGATATTGAAATGGCAAATAAACACATGAGCAGATGTTCAACAACCTAATGATATATCACTCAAATAAGAGAATGGCTAACATAAAAAATATTGATAGGAGTGCCTGAGTGGCTCAGTCAGTTAAGTGTCTTGAGTCTTGATTTTGACTCAGGTCAGGATCTCAAGGTTTGTGAGACTGAGCCCTGTGTTAGGCTCCACGCTGATAGCCTCTGCCCCTGTCTCTACTTGCCCTCTCTCTCTCTCGCTCTCTAAATATATAAATAAACATTAAAAAAAAAAATACTGACTGGGGCACCTGGGTGGCTCAGTCGGTAAAAGTGTTTGACTTCGGCTCAGGTCATGATCTCCCAGTCTGTGAGTTCCAGTGCAGCGTCAGTCTCTGTGCTGACAGCGCGGATCCTGGAGCCTGCTTCAGCTTCTGTGTCTCCCTCTCTCTCTCTGCCTCTCCCCCACTCACACTGTGTGTGTCTCGCTCTCAAAAATAAGTAAGTATTAAAAGAAAGAAAAAAAACACGAATAGCAAATGCTGGTAAGGATGCAGAGAAATCGGATTACAGTATGTTTGTATTAACATAAAAATAGCCACTCTGGAAAAACAGTTTGACAGTTTCTATAAAACTAAAAATGCACTTACCATATGACCCAGCAATTGCACTCTTGAATATTATCACAGAGAAATGAAAACTTATGTTAACACAAAAATCTACACATGAATGTTCACAGCAATATTATTTGTAAGAAAGGCTTGACTGGAGTGGGCATTTCAGATGGCTTCTTTACTCCTATGTCTGGTGTCTAGGCAAGGATGGCAAGAACAGTTACAGCCTGGTTGAGCATCTTGCTGTCCATAGGCTAGCTGGGGATTCCTGACAGTTTGATAATCTCAAGGTAGTCAGACTACACATATGATGGTTACCTTCTCCCAGACCAAGCATTCCAAGAGAAAGAAAGTAGAAGTTGCCAGTTTCTTAAGTCCTGGATCTGAAACTGACATAGTGTCACTTCTGCCATATTCTATGGGCCAAAGCTGTAACAGAGCCCATTCAGATTTCAAGGTAGAGAATATAGATCAGACCTCTCATGGAATGAGGACCAAAGAATTTGTGGCCATTTTGTAAAAAGTTTTATGGAAGAATTTGTACAAATAAACTATACATATTTCAAGTGTATAATTATATAAACTTTGTCATATGGATACAGTCATGAAATTATCTCTACAATCAAGGTAGTGGACATATCTGTTACCCCCAAATGTTTCCTTTTGCCCACCTGTAATCCTTCTCCAATCCCTCCACTCACTCAGTTGCCACAGATGTATTTTCTATCACTATAGATCAGGCTGCGTTTTCTAGTTATAAATCAATGAAATCATGCTGTATACAGTCTTTTTTAGTATGGTTGCTTTCACTCAGTATAATTTATTCACGTTGTTGGGCAAATACTTCTTTCCATTTATTTGCTAAGTAGTATTCCATTATAAAAATATACCACAATTTGCTCATCCATTCACCCATTCCTAATTGAAATGCCTCCCTCCTTCACTTGTTCTTGAAATACTGTACTGACTAGAAGCTGTATTATGATGCTGGATAGTAGCGATGAGTGCACATCTTTGTCATTTCTGATCTTAGGGGAAAGAACTCAGTCTTTTCAATTTTAAGAATGATGTTAGCTGTAGATTTTTCACACATGTCCTTTATCAGGTTGAGAATGTTCCCTTCTACTCCTAGTTTGATGAGAGTTATTATCAGGAAGAGGTGTTGGATGTTGTCAAATGCTTTTCCTGGTCTACTGAGGTAATAATATAGTTTTTCTTTTTACTGAATATGGTGAATTACATTGATTTTATAATGTTTTACTCATTTATTTTTAAAAGTATTTATTTATTTTGAGAGAGGAAAGAGAACATACGAACAGGGGAGGGGCAGTGAGAGAGGGAGAGAGAGAATCCCAAGCAGGCTTTATGCTGTCAGCGTGGAGTCTGATGCAGGGCTTGATCTCCTGAACCCTGAGATTGTGACCGGAGCCAAAATTAAGAGTCAGACACTTAACTGAATGAGCCACCCAGGTGCCCCTGATTTTATAATGTTAAACCAACAATGCATTCTTGGGATAAACCCAGTTGTTCATGATGTATTATCCTTTTATATATCCTGCTCATTTAAAAAAAAACTTTTTTTTTTTACATTTATTTTTGATAGATAGAGAGAGACAGAGCACAAGTGGGGGAGGGGCAGAGAGAGGGGGAGACACAGAATCTGAAGCAGGCTCCAGGCTCCACGCTGTCAGCACAGAGACCAACGCGGGGCTCAAACTCACAAACCGCGAGATCATGATCTGAGCCGAAGTCAGACCCTTAACTGATTGAGCCACCCAGGAGCCCCTATCCTGCTCATTTTATACACAACAATATATTAAAATACAAAAGTACTTTATTCTCTCTTTTTAAAAAATGTTTTATTTATTTTTGTGAGGGAAAGCGTGAGGGGGGAGAGGCAGAGAAAGAAACAGGGACAGAGGACCTGAAGTGGGCTCTGCAATGACAGCAGTAAACCTGATGCCAGGCTTGAATTCACAAACTGTGAGATCATAACCTGAGCCAAAGTTGGATGCTCAACTGACTGAGCCACCTAGGTGCCCCAAAGTACAAAAGTACTTTAGAGAAAAAGTTAATTTTTTTGTTTAAAGTTTATTTATTTTGAAAGAGAGAGTACATGTGCATGCATGTGGGGGAGGGGCAGAGAGAGAGAATCCCAAGCAGGCTCTGTGCTACTAGCACAGATCCTGAGACATAACTCGATCTCATGAATCAAATCGTGAGATCATGACCTGAGCCAAAATCAAGAGTCAGACGCTTAACCGACCCAGACACCCAGATGCCCCAAAAGTGTAATTCTTTTTATTTGATAGAAAAATTTTAAGAGGTACCAATTTAAGAAAGAGGTACCAATTTGCTTAGTATACCACCCTGTTAGGTTTTGAAAAAACAATCTATTTTTGTTACCTCACATTCTTGGTAACTTTCATTAATTCATATGGTTTCAATGAAGATTAGAATATCTTTGTTATGATACTTCCTCAGTGGCAATGCAATATGGAACTGAAGCGGTATACTGACAAATGTAACTAGAAACCAGACTTTGCTTTTTAGATTTGTGGGAATTTCAAAGAATTTCTAACAGCTCTGTAGCTGCTGCTCACAAACAGGTCCACTTACGGTCAGTGAAGATATACCTAAAATATAGGATACAGTGAAGCTTCTAAAAGCTTCTAGTCATCTACTGTTATCTTCTTTAAGCATTAAATATTTTTTGATGATTTTAATTTTCTTAGAGCAAACCCTAATTTTCTACCCTTTGTAATCTGATTCTTAATAGAAACTCTTTTGGGCAGTGTGTTTGACTTCCTCACTTGTATTTGCATATCCAAGAAAAATTCGGTGGCTTCAGAATAGCATATGTTAACATACAGTTGTTCCAATGTACTTTTAAAAATATGCTTATTGGGGGTCCCACTTGCAGTTCTGGCTCTCAGCTCTCCTCACTTAATGGATTGCAGTCACTCTCCTACACTTTGAAATCTAGATCAAGAGCCCATTTTATATATATACAGGAAATAGAAGAGAACAGATGTTCTGCCACAAGATCAGAATCAATTAGCTGAGGTCCTGCTGTATTTTTTACTTCATTCATTCATTCATTCATTCATTCATTCATTTTGGGAGGCGGTATCTTTGTGTGCTTTGCCCTTCAGACTGGGTGTATCCTTCCTACGTTGGTATTCATTTGTTTCCTAGATCTTTGGCCTAAGCTGTACCAAGGTAAAATGTAGGCTCCCATCTATTTTTTCTACATCTTCAGTTTATCAGGCATTGACATGTGCTTGGCTCTGCCCTGGTCCATGCTTCTAGTTCTACCAGCCTGATCCTAAATGACTCCAGGTGTTGGTGTGATAAACCCACTATTCCTTCAGAGATCAAGAATATTATTCTGGGGTGCCTGGGTGGCTCAGTCAGTAAAGTGTCTGATTTCGGCTCCGGTCATGGTGTCATGGTTTGTGGGTTCGAGCTCCGCATCAGGCTCTCTGCTATTAGTGCAGAGCCCGCTTCAGATCCTCTGTCCCCCTCTTTCTCTGCCTCTCCCCTGCTCGTTCTCTTTCTGTCTTAAAAATAAACAAACATTAAAAAAGATTATCCTTCCTTTTGTGTATCTAAAATGATTATGATTTTACCTGTTAGCAACATGTTTTTCAGTTTCAATAAGCATTGCAAAACTCAAAACCAAAGCCATACTCAATACCTACTATTGTCTCTTGCTATTTCATTAAATAGTATAAAAATTCAAGGAGATTTATACTTATTAAATGTCTAAGAAAATGTCATACAAATAAGATATTATGCAAGTGACTTAATGCTAGAGATAAAAGATAATTTTTTTTTCCTAGAAGAAGGAAATTAGTTAGGAAAATAAAAAATGGTTGACTGGAAGAATCTTTTGTGCTCTGTTTAGAGCCACTTCATAAAAAAGTATACTAAGAATTTCAGCTTGGGAAGATGAGAAAGTTCTGGAGACAGATGTGATGGTTGCACAACGTAAATGTATGTAATGTCACTGAACTGTACACTTAAAAATAGCTTAAAATGGTAAATTTTATGTTATGTATATTTTACCACCTAAAAAAGGTATACTAATAAGTTGCTTTTCAAGATTTATGTTAAAACACTCCATTTAAAGCAAAGTGACACCCTCATTTCTTACAATATTCATGTTAATAAACATTCTCAGAAATTCACTGTCGTTTTCTAAATCATTTAATAGATTGCATGAGCTCTCTGACTACAGGATCTGCTGGAGAAAGGCACAAAAAGAGCTTTTAAAAAAGTAAAAATGTACTCTAAAGTCAGTGATCTTGGGTCTTCTTGTTTACAAAATTATCACCCAAGACATGCTTACAGGTTTTCCTGATTTTGAAAAATGGGGCTCTCAACTGATGTCTCTAAAACTGGAAATTTAGATTACAAATGATTCCACAAAACTGAAATCTTGAGGATAAGAATATTTTAGTAACTGTGCAATTGCCAGAACCAGGCAGTAGGTGGCATTTTTGTAGGCACTTAGGGCTTTTGGAATAAAAGATCTTGTGCTGAGGAATGCAGAAAAAAACAAACGGAAACTACTATGGTTTTTATAATCAATCGGGATATGATAAATAAAACTAGCAATACAAAATTTAAATAAGGAGACTCAGCATATTTTGACTCAGCAATTCCTATCTGTCTGTTTTTCTCCACTTTCTACCTGTCTGGTTTTCTCCACTTTCTAAAAGGCTAACTCTATCAGTTTTCCAAGTTAATTTCATTTTGGCCTCTCATCTAAAATGATCCCCCCAAATGTGTAATAATAATAAAAATACCCAATCCTACTGATTGACTAAAAACATCACAAAGAAAGAGAGTTCTAGGAAAAAGTTAAGTTTGGAAGTTAATCAGCACACATGAATATTTCAAATCATGAGTCTGGATGAAAATAAACATGGGAATCAATGTTTAGAGGTATAAAGGTAGCATGGTTTTTTGGCATTGTTCTCAAACAAGGAATATCCTGTTATCTTGTGCTTTCACCAGGCTTCACTTTGCCAAAGCAGTAACCATTCTTCAATAAATGGACCTAATTGCCACATTTCCTCGATTCTAAGTTGTGCTTTTTTGTATTATTAATTTTATTAACAGCTTAAAATCAAAGTCGTCACCCCCCAATCTCTCCCTTACCTCACCCTGGAAAACTGCTATTAAATTGATGGTCCATTTTACAACTGAGAAAATAAGTGCACTAGCTACAGGTGACTTTGCTTGTAGGGTAAAAGCTTCCTGCCCCACAGACTGAAACACCTTTTGCAAAGTGCTTTTTCAGGTAGTAACTAACCTTACTGGTAGTCACAAATTCGTGGGAGTAATGGCGGTGGGGAGGGCAAAACCCTCCACCCCTTCTCTTCCCTCAGAAAAGGATTTGGCACAAAGAGCCTCTAGGTGGCTTGTCTGAAGTCTGCAGCACAATCACAAACAACCCAGAGCCAGGTCTTCCTGCACCCAATTCCAAACTGGACTCTGAACCTGCTAAGGTTTGAAATGTGCCCCCCCGTCAACCGCTCCTGTAGAGAGGAGCAGAGACCGGCACAGCGACCCCTAGGAGGCTTTCGGCCTCATGCTGTTTTAGGTCCCCAAGGTCAACACCTATAGTATATCTTTGCCCCAACCACTTGCGTCAGGCTCTGGTCGCTTACGGGTAGTTCTCATCCACTCGAGCAGCGCTGGGAGGTCTGCCGGAGCCACCGTACGTAGCAGCTGCATTATTGCTTGCCGCGCGGAGCGGAATTCCATCTTGGAGCAGAAAACAGCGTCGGGGAAGGTTCGCAATGCGCACGCGCAAGCAGAGAGCGGTCTCCACTCCAGATCCGACACGGCGGAACCCGCCTCCCCGGGCTGCGAAATCCCTAAACCCCGCCCCTTGTTGGTGTTCACACGTGCACCTGGGGAGGAAACCCTGCTTTGAATTGCATCTATCATGATTCTCCTTTCAGCTGGCAGTGCACTGCCCAGTCACTTTTTAAGGTGACTTCTCGAGGCCGGAATTATTTCCTGAGATCGCATCCCTAGAGAACATCCTGTACTGCCACTTTGCTGCCGCAGTGATTGGGCAATAGGAAACGGAATGTCCCAAAGCCAGTCGAAGCAAAGAAACATCGCAATAAACCCTTTCAGCGAAAGCACTGAAAGTACGCGGCAGGTGCCCCGGAAGCGGAAGTGTATCCTTTTCATAAGAGGGTGGACTACGCCGAGTGGTGACGTTTCCTCATTGGGCGGAAGGTTCGGTGGCAATCGTCGGTCTTCCAGCTGGTGGGAGTTGGCGTCGTGGTGCTGGGCGCTGGAGCCCTAGTTTGTATAGTTTGGGAAGTCGGGCTGTGGGATCGCATCTGTCTGTCTGATCCTTGCTTTTCTTGGTTTCCTCCCACGTTGCGGGGGCCTCGCGAAGGAATCCCCGGCCCCTTTGGGCCACAGCGGTAGCGGTGCCTTTTGCGGTAAGTGTCTTGCTTTTTCCCGCCCCCGACCACGGACTGGCAGCTAGGGGCAGCCTCAGCCCTGCTTGGGGGCTAGAGACTCCAGAGGGAGTCGGCTTCTCTGGCCACCGACTCTCGTCACCGAGATTGAGGTGCACTGGCCCTTTTTCATCTCGTGTGCCCCGTCAGAAGTTTTATTAAAGGATGCACTGTGACCCTTTTAAGTTGTCTTCAGATTTACCCGAGCCAAATTAGATGTAGGCAATTACAGGCCTGGCTCTTTGCTTTGCTCTCTTGATCAATAATTTAGATGTGGCTACTTCTCCGAAAACCTTTTGACGTGTACGAGATTTTATTTTTCCGTGTCCGTTGTGCTCGACACATTGTTCTGCATATAGTAGGCGTTCAATAAGCAATACGGGATATCAGTTCAATGCCAATGGTGACTTCAGATATACTGATGGCTCTTTCTGTACATTTGACACTTTCTTGAAACTCTTTCCCCTATTGTCTTTCTTGATGCTATTCTCACCTAGTTCTTTCATATGCTTAATTCAACAGTATTTACTTATTCCTATCTATAGGGATATTGAAATGAATGACACAAATACTGCCATTGAGGAGCTAACAGTACAGTGAGAGAGGCACATAAATATACATTATAGCAAGATGAGTAATGAGAAAGTTTAAAGAGCCATGATAGCTATGGGAACACAGATGAGATTGTTCAGGGGGATTTGTGACCCTGAGCAGGTTGCTAGTCCAATCTAGTCTCAGTTTCCTCATCTATCTAATAACTTATTATGGGGATGAAAGATTAGGTGATCTGTTCTGGGCAGTGTCTAGAATATAGCAGTGTTGGTGCCAAAGGGTAGAATTATTTCCCTTAAAACTCTTTCTCTTGATGTTTTCATGTGGTCAGTTATTATTTTCTAATTTAATAAAAGCATCTTCAAGCCCTTCTTCAAACAGATCTTGCCTCTAATTTCACCTAACTGGGAATTCTGGATCCACCTCTGGAATTTAATAAGATAAATATAAATGGTAGCTTTAAAAAAATTGATTTTCTTCTGTATGCTTTTGGAGAGGGTAAGGAATTAGTAAGGGCTTCTATCCCTGTTAATTATTCTTAGTCTTAGTTGACTACTTTTTGTTGGCTCTTTGCCATCCCTGTAACACAAATGGTCTTTCACAGTCTTCTTGAGAATTATCATCTACATCCATGGCTTCCATGGCATTATCCTTGTATGCCAACCATTTCCAAACTTCTGTAACTTCTTTTTTTTTCCTGTAACTTCTGTCTCATGAATGATATAGTTTTTTAGTTTCTATAAATTTAGTACATCCAAAACCAAGCTTACTACCTCAACTTTCCTTTTTTAAAATTCTTTTCATTATTACTATATGATATATACATGTTTTTGACTCCTTGTTTGTACTTGAATTTTGTGATATTTGTATGTTCAATTTTTAAGGAATAATAAAATGAATGTGCACAGTATCCAACTTTAGTAGAACATTACAAAATATTTTAGTAGATGTGCTCAAAATCCAACTTTAGTAAAACTTTACAAATACAACATTACAAAACCTTACAGCTCCTTGAACCTTTTCTGTATTAACTCTTTAATTTTCCAACCAGTTTCTCTTTTGCCTTCCATTCTTTGGTTAATGGCATCATTGGCCATCTGGTTACTGTTTGAGACCTTGGAGTCACTTTTGCCTTTTTTTTCCCTTCATTTTCCACAACCATTTGGTCATTATGTCCTGTAGCTTCTGTTTTACGGGCTTGACTTGAGCCATTTTGCTTTCTGCTTCCCTGGTTCAAGCCCACGTCTCCATTAGACTTGGGATAAGATTAGTGTATGTAGTCTCTTTGCTCTCAAGTTTTTCTCCCTCCAAAGTATTTGCTATTTGACTCTAATCTTTTTAAATTATGGAACAGATTTTTCTTTCTCTGTTTTTCTTTGAAGAATATTGCTTCATGAAATGGTTATTAAGCCTGGCTGTACTTAATATGTAGCCAGTGAAGTTTTTCAAAATCTGATGCCTTGTTTCACTCTCCTAATGAAGAATTTAGATGAGGCCACTTCTGCCAACACCTTTTGATGTTACTATCCCTAGAGGTTGATTGAATATCTAATTTTTAGCTGATAGGTGTTAGCTAAACGTCGCTGAAATAACCCATTGCTTGAAATAGCTCATTCCTCCTCTTCCGTATTTTCAGTCTATGTTCAACTTCAGGACAAACTGTTTCCAAGGAATTCTTTTGACTTGTTTTAATCTTGGTAAAAGTTTACATAAAAATTCTTGTTATAATTGACCTGATAGCCAAAAAAGTATCTTAAAGGAATGATTCTCATTGTTTTTGAACTGTTACCTCTTGTTGCTAATTGAGTTTTTGGTACGCCTTTTCTGTTATCAAACTATAAAGTGTCGTATTGTTGTTGTTTTTAATTAAAAGGAATTTTAAAATTTGGAAACAGGTTATTTTAATGAAGAGGGAATTTCCTGATACTTTTTGATGTAATTGAATATAACCTTTGTTGCAGAATTAAAGCAGGTAAGTCAGTGATGGTATGATGTATAATTTATCTTCTGAAGTTAATGGAGGAGTTTTGTCTGTGTTAAATTGATGTAATTTATTGATTTTGGAGTTAGAGCTTTTCTCATGCTGGGACAATTCCTGGAATACATACTAGGTGTTTGATGAACGAATAACTAAATGAATCCATGTGGCAACTTCATCTCAATCCCCAGTATAATATCATTGTAATTCTCACAAGGAGAACTTTGAAAAATAGTTAATTTTACCTTTGACTTAAAAAATAATAGTCATACCAAAAATTTGTAAATTACAAAAAGATGTAAATAAGAAAATAAAAATTCACCATCCAGAAATGATAAATGTTATTTGCTAACAGTTTTATTGAAATAAAATTCACATATCCTACAATTCACCTAAAGTATACAATTCAGTGCTTTTTAGTGTATTAACAGAGTTGTGCAATCATCACCACAATCAATTTTAGAACATTTTCCTCACTCCATGAAGAAACCCCATACCCATTAATAGTCATTCCTCATTTTCCCCCAACTTCGGAGCCCTAACCAACTATTAATCCACTTTCTGTCTCTGTAGAGTTACTTCTGGACATTTCATATAAATGGAATCCTAGAATATGTGATCTTTTGTCACTGGTTTCTTTCATACAGATTATGTTTTCACTATTCATCCATGTTGTAGCATGAATCAGTACTTCAATTCTTTTTTTTTTTTTTTTTTTTTTTTTATTTAAATTCAAGTTAGTTAACATAGAGTGTAGTCTTGGCTTCAGGAGCAGAACCCAGTGATTCATCTCTTACATGTAATACCCAGTGCACATCCCAAGTGCCTTCCATAATGCTCATCACCCGTTAACCCATCCCCCCACCTGCTTCCCCTACAACAACCCTCTATTCTCTGTATTTAAGAGTCTCTTGTGGTTTGTCTCTCTTTCTGTTTTTGTCTTATTTTTCCTTCCCTTCCCCTATGTTCATCTGTTGTGTTTCTCAGATTCCATATTTGAAATCATACGATATCTGTCTTTCTCTGACTTACTACGTGTCGCATAATATACTCTAGTTCCATCCACTTTGTTGCAAATGGCAAGATTTTGTTCTTTTTGATTGCTGAGTAGCATTCTGTTATACACACACACACACACACACACTCACCACATCTTCTTTATTCATTCATCAGTCAAAGGACATCTGGGCTATTGTTCATATCACTGCTGTAAACATTGGGGTGCATGTGCTCCTTTGAATCAGCATTTTTGTATCCTTTGGATAAATACCTAGTAGTGCATTTGTTAGGTCATAGGGTAGTTCTATTTTTAATTTTTCGAGGAACCAACCTCCTGTTTTCCAGAGTGGCTGTACCAGTTTGCATTCCCACCAACAGTACAAAAGGGTTCCCCTTTCTTTGAATTTTTGCCAACATCTATTCTTTCCTGAGTTGTTAATTTTAGCCATTCTGACAGATATGAAGTGCTATCTCATTGTGGTTTTCATTTGTATTTCCCTAATGATGAGTGATGTTGAGTATTTTCATGTGTCTGTGAGCCATCTGGATGTCTTCTTTGGAAAATTGTCTATTCATGTGTTTTGCCCATTTCTTCACTGGATTATTTGTTTTTTGGGTGTTGAGTTTGGTAAATTCTTTATAGATTTTGGAAACTAACCTTTTATCTGATATGTCATTTGCAAAGATCTTCTCGCATTGCCTGTTAGTTTGGTTGATTGTTTTCTTTGCTGTGTTCATTTCTTTTTATTATCAAATATTCCATTTTATGGATATATCACATTATTTTTACCCACTCATCAGTTGAGGGATGTTTGGGTTCTTTCTGCTTTTTGGCTAGAGTGAATAAAGCTGCCAATGACCATTGATGTACAAATTTTTGTTTGGACGTATCTTACTTTCTCTTGGCTTGTACCTAGGAGTGGAATTGCTGGGTCATATATAGTAACCCTATGTTCAACATTCTGAGGAATTGCCCAAATTGTTTCCAACGGGCTGTACCATTTTACATCCCCACCAACAGTACATGAAGGTTCTGATTTCTCCACATTCGGAACAACACTTGTTATGTCTTTTTGACTATAGCCATCCTATTGTGTGTGGAGTAGTATCTGAGTGTGCCTTTGATTTGCATTTCCCTGGAGGCTGATGTTATTTTTTGATATTTGTTTATAGATAAAAATGGATTATACAATAAATACAGTTTTGTATTCTGTCTTTTGCATGTTTTTAACATTAGCGAGCATGTTTACAAAAGAATTGCCCTCATTACTGCTTCCCTTTTCATTACCCCAAATCATAATTCTTGCGAAAACTTGCCTCACTTATATGCATAGAAAATAAAATCTGTAGGAACATATACTGAATTGTTATTGGTGGTTATCAGGGGACAAGAGGGTGTAAGATTAGGGGAATTACATTTTCTGCCTTTAGTATTTCTGTAATGTTTGAATTTTTACAGTGAACACGTATCCTCCTGTAATCACAAAACATAAACTATTATGAATTATTTCCTTGGAGGACCAAGATTCAGTATGAAAAAATATCCACAAATTTAAAAGTCATAATTAACATTATATTGTTGGTTATTCAAATATAATAATTTTAGCAGATAAAATACAGATAGTCCACTTTGTTAAATAAATTTACTTTTCTGTTATCCTAGAATGTGAATACATATGACATACAGAATTTAAATATATATCCATATATTTAGTATCATAGTCAGGAAAGCAAGTTTTGGTTTGGGCTATTGACTAATTTATGGAAAGGTATATAATGTAGAAGTAAATTTTCTAAAGATATTTACTACTAATAATATATTTATTTAGTTTTTTAGTCTAATATTGATCCAATAAGTTAGTCACTGACTAGGGCTAAAAATAAGTTTTTTATAGGGATTTTCATTGTAATAGGATTTGAAATCTCTAGTCATTAAGATCTGTTTATAAAATCTCAGATCAGGCAAGGTTCTGGCAGGCATATTTATAATTGTTTATAAATAATATAAAGTGGCTGTTTGGACACTCCAGCTTCTGTTGAATAATAGAATTACAGGAACATATAATTGGCATTAAAGATTCCTGGGGTGGTTCCTAGGTAATGGGATAGGAAACTTAGTAGGGTAAGGTTTTTAAGAAAATTTCTAGTTTACTTACACTTCGGATGAAAATATAGGGAGAGCCAGTTGGTGTCATTCAAGAAAACAAGGAAGTTTTATATTTATTGTCTCATTTAACCCTCACAACATCCCTTCAGGGTCACTATCTTGATAATGGTATTATCTCCATTTTGCAGGTGAGGAAAGTGAGGCTCAGAGAGATTAAGTAACTTGCCCACAGTAACTCAGCCAGTATGTAACAGAGCTGGGTTTGAATCCAAGTCTGTCAGACTCCAAAGCCCATGCTCTTTCCAGTACTTCACACTGCAGCAGGTAAGTATGATACTTGGCCTTGTGCTTGCCTTATGAGGGCACCCAGACTTGAGCCTGTTTCCATCACCTCACTATCCAACTCCTAGTCAGATTCTTGTCAGAACATGTGACTCAGATGAAGCTCCGTCCTCACACATCTGATTGCAGTGGTCCTCATCAGTTCTTTCTGGACATTGCAGTTATTCTGCCATGGAGAAGAGTGTGCATTTTTGCTTTCAAAAGATGATTTCCTCTGTTGTAATATAGCAACAAAATTTGACCCTGGAGTTTTCCAGCAGGGACATTCAACCCTATTTTTTAAAGCATCATTCCTACTACAGGGCCTAAGACTGGGTAGCCAAGGGACTGTGGGAAGTCATTTTGCTTTTTTTTTTTTTCCTTCTAGGGAAGAGCCATTCCCTAACCTGCTTGTATCATAAAATTGTTGTGAGGGTGGAATGAGATAATAGATGTTAAATTGAATGAAATACTATACAGTAATTTACCCTTACTTTCCAATAGCCTCATCTAAGTAGAGATTCCTTTTTTGTGAAGTTCTAGCACACACTGCTTTACTTCTGTAAATCTTTTTAGTTGAATAAGAGAATTTTGAGGGAGTGTTCGTGAATTGTAAATTACTCTAATTTGAGATATAGGGTTAGCTAGTAACATTAAAAAAGATGTTTTGCATTTTAGTGTGCATATAAGATCAAGTTGAAGGTCATTTTTAAGAATCTTGTTGGAAATTTTTTAGAGAAATTCTAAAAAGTTATAGTAAGTGATGGCAAATGAGTATTAATTGTACAATATCAATTACATAGGTCATTGACTTTTTTAAATTTATCATCTTATCTTCACTGGTTTATTTTAGTCGCCTTAAAGGAGATATTTGAAAGGCCTTTCATGACTTTGGATCCCTAGTCTTGCTTTATTCCTAAAGTCTTAAATGTTTTCATTTGTAAAGTTCATTTTCAATACATAACTCTGAGGATACATAAAGCAGTGAGCTCATAGGGAGAGCAAAAGGGGGAAAAGTCCCTGCCCTCATGCAGCTTATATTTCAGTTGGGGGATATAGAGCACAAACAGTGTGAGTAAATCATATGTCAGTTGGTAGTGGAATGATGAGAAAAATAAAGAGAAGGCAGATTGTGATTTTAAACAAGTGGTTAGGGAAAGCCTCACTGAGAAACTGCGTCTGGACAACCACCTGAAGGAGATGGGGGAGGGAGCTGTCTTACCCATGTGGGCCAGAGGAAGAGCATGCCAGCCAGTACAAAGGTCCTGAGGTGGTATAGTGCAGCATCAACAGCAAGGAGGTCCATGTGATTAAAACTGAGTGTGTGTGTGTGTGTGTGTGTGTGTGTGTGTGTGTGTGTGTGTTTGGGAGTGCCTTACAGTCCATTTTGAAGACTTTATCTCTGCATGAAATAGGAAGGCATTGAAGTTTTGAGCAGAATTCTGATACCGGAGTTTTCACAAACATATCCTTGGAAATTGCAGAGGAAATACTATATAAATAAAAGGTACTATTAGGTATCATTATTCCTCTACTGAAACGCAGGTTTTTATAATCAGTCAAATGTATAAGAAAATGTGCTGCCAATAAGTACTTACATAAGGAAAAATGTATTAGAAAATTCACAGAGGTGCCTAGGTGGCTTATTTGTTTGAGCATCCGACTTTGGCTCAGGTTGTGATCTCACAGTTCATGAGTTCAGCCTGGCACCGGGCTTTCTGTTGACAGCACAGAGCCTGCTTCGGTTCCTCTGTCCGCTCCCCACCCCCGCCCGCCCCCCCTTCCCTGCTTGCTCTCTTTCTCTCAAAATTTTTTTTAAAAAAGGAAAGGAAACTTAACAAGCTTTTTAAAAAAGATCTGGCCAATATGGGAAATAGGTTTATTTTAGTTAACTAGTATAGCTTTTTAAAATGGAGGATGACATGTTTATGACATGATCTCTAAAAAAGTAAATTGTGGTGTCATAATTAGGATTATATCTCTCCTGGTAACACAGTGGTAAAGGAGATGAACTGAAACATCTGGCTCTTACTTTTTACCTCAAGAATATTTACTTAAGCAATAATAGTATAAGGAGTATGGGAGAAGAAACAAAAAGTGCTGAATCTTTTCTATGAAGTAGTTGGTCTTTTAGGTGAAGTAACCATGTAATTGTAAACAAGTTATGGTAAGCACTTGTTTTCAATTCCATCAAGTATTGTTAGTAATTTTTTAGGTTCTAAATTACCTAATTTTATGTGAGTGGAAGTGTAGTGTTTAATCTGGAGCTCAACCTGGAATATCTCTTTGCCAGTGATAAGTCCTTGAGTGCGTTTCCTTTCCTGCTTCTTTTGACTCCCCTCATCTCCGCTTTCTGGATGTTGAATGAGTCAGCAATTTTGTCCTTCTGTTTCTCTTATTTGTAATCTCCTGTATACTCTCTATGTAGGATCTAGTCTAGATTATCTTGGTTGACTATATTAGATTGGATTAATTCAGAAGAGTTACTAAATTGTTTTGAACAAATGAACTTTTCTGCTGATACTACTTATTTATACCAGATAATTGATACTTTTTAACGTGGTTTCAGAGCCCTTTACTAACTGCATTTCCTTTTAATTAGATAGCCCACTCTTCTGACTAGAATGTATAATTTACTGTCTCCTAAATAATGCATATTTAATAATCTACAAGTCCATACATATGTATATGTAAGTTGTAAGTATGTCCCAGTCTTTTCCATGTCTCAATTTCTGCTTATGCCATATCATCTTCAAATTCCTTTTTGTCTTCTTTTACACCTGCCCATGTTCTACCTATATTTCAGGATCAAATTCACATTCAAACTTCTCTGTACAGCCTGTTCTGTCTCCTTGAGCCTGTTTTTTCTTCCTTAGAATTTTCATAGAAATAATCATTGGCCATTGATCATAAAGTTTCATTACTAACTTTGAACTCATACTTTACTGGTGTTATTAAAGGTCTCCACAAAAACAATAGGATATGTGTGTGTATTTACATATATGTGTATATATGTGTGTATATTTATATACACATTTATATATATACACACATATATAAAAAGAGACTTATTATAAGGAATAATAAATGGTTCATGTGATCATGGAGGCTAATTAAGCCCCAAAATCCTTCAACTTGGCAAGCTGGACACCTAGGAGAGCTAAGCCGGTGGTGTAGTTCCAGTCTAAAAAGGCTGGCGGGCTTGAGACCCAGGAAGAGCTGATGTTTTGTTTGAGCCTGAAGGTAGGAAGAAGCCAATGTCCCGGTTCAAAGGCAGTCAGGCAAGAGGACTTCTCTTAGTATTTATTTTGCCATTCATTCATGTGCCTTGTTTTACCAGCTAGTGGATAAGCAACTTGAGGCCAGGGACCACCTGTCATGCTTGCTTGCTTACTGTCCATAAATCCTTGCATAGGACTTAAGTGTAATGGGTATATCTGCATACTTTATAAAACTGTAACGTTTTAGAGCTGGTTAGGGTCTTTGAGGTTATCTTGTTTCAGAGTTGGGGAATCAAGAACAGCTTTAAAATGGGAAGATTAGTAATATACCTCTTTCCTTGGTTATTAGAAGAGTAAGATGAGCTAATATAATGTGTGTGAAAAGTTAGGTGTCCTATTAATTAAAACTTTTTTTTTTTTTTTGGCTTAGAGCATGAATCAAAATAGTTTACAAAAGTCTTTTTATGTGATAAATTAGACAATATTTCTGGGTGGAAATCCCCTTTTCTTTCTCTTTCTCATATTCAAATGTATGTTCAAAATGTCCATGTTCAAATGTATCTCCAGATTTGAGATCATACCATCATTTCCTCAAAGCATATTATCTGATAGGTTAAATTTGCTGATTTGTATAAAATATTCCAATTAGGTATACATCATCAAGTGGTAGGTTTAGCTTTTGGGCATGCCTATATTGAAGTGGCAGATTGAGGCTATAGAGGTTGAGGTTACAGTATCTATTTTTTTTTAATGTTTGTTTATTTTTGAGAGGGAGAGAACACAAGCCGGGGAGGGACAGGGACGGAGAGAGAGGGAGACAGAGGATCCGAGGCGGGCTCTGCACTGACAGCAGCAAGCCCTATGTGCATCCTGAACTCAGGAACCATGAGATCATGACCTGAGTCAAAGTCGGACACTCGACTGACTGAGCCACCCAGGCACCCCAAGGTTACAGTATCTGAAGACTGAAGTACTTTATTTGAATTTAAATACTCTTTTTTAGAAGTCTCCAGTTATGGGAACCGGTATTGATTATTTTCAAATGTTTTTATTTAATTTTTTCTTTCCTAGATTTTCTTGTAATCACATCTATCAAAGCCTTCAAGATGGTACTAGCAGACCTTGGAAGAAAAATAACATCAGCATTACGCTCATTGAGCAATGCCACCATTATCAATGAAGAGGTATGTAAAATATGTGAAATGCATGTGATAGCACATCATTACTAGCATTGGGGAGGTGAATTATTAGTAATCTCTCTGTTTATATTTGTTCTGTTGTAGATTTAATCATTGTAGGTAAACACTTAAAACTGAAGACTCTAGTTAGTGTCTTTTATTGAGTTGACCATTTTACTGTTTAACTTGCTATAAAGAATTATAAAAAAAGAAACAACAACAACAAAAAACTGAACCTTCACTAACATGTAAAAATGACATACATTTTATGTTTTAAAAAAGGGCTTACGTCTGGAGATACACTTTTGCTTTGTCTCTTGACATAGGCCTAAAACTTCATTGTCCTGCTTCTTTTTTCTTGGCTAGGCATGCGTGTGTGTCTCACCTTTTTCTCTTTGACTTCTACTTAGCATTCTTGTTAAAGGCTAGTATTTTTATTTTGTCTACTTTGATTCATTTTCTCTGAAATCTTCACTCAGTTGTTTTAGAGATTTTGTAAGCTGATTCCTTGTATGATGTCTGAAATACTCTTCCTCCTGGCTTTCTTGTTTTAAGTTTAAAATATTTCTTTCTGGAAAAAAAAAATATATATATATATATTTCTTTCTGGGGGTGTCTGGGTGGCTCAGAAATTTGAGCATCCAACTCTTGATTTCAGCTCAGGTCATGGTCCCAGGGTCTCAGGACCCCCTGTTGGCTCCATGCAGAGTGTGTTAGTCGTTTTGATCATAGAGCCTGCTTAAGATTCTCTCTCTCTCTTTCACCCTCCCTCTCTGTCTCCTCTTCTGCCCCCCTTTCTCTCTAAAATAAAAAAATATATATTAAAAAAAATTCTTAAAATATTTCTTTCTTTTTCTCCCCATGTCTTGTGTCTTAATGATTTGTCAATTGAAAAAAGATGAGAGTCCACAAGTATACTTTATATTTTGTGGTACCAATGGGAGAGTACTGAATTTGGTTTTAGAAGACCTTGTTTAGTGACTTAGTAGCTTGTGATAGAAATCTGGGCAAGTCAACTTCAGATTCTTTAATGTATAAAATAAGAAAAAAGCACTTACCTTATAAGATGGTTTTAAGGATCAAATGAAATAATAGATGAAAAGTACTTTCTAACTTGGAAGTTTGAAAAAAAAATTCTTTTTTTTTTTTTAATTAAAAAAAATTTTAATTCCAGTGTGGTTAACAAACAGTGCTATATTAGTTCAATACAGTGTATAATACAGTGATTCAGTATTTCTGTACATTACTCAGTGCTCACTGGGAAGAAATTCTAATGCAGAATTTGTTATCAATATTTTAATAAGCTAATGGAATTGAATAATTTTGGGACCATCTTTGAATTTAGCTAGTCCAGCCTCTTAGTTAACAGCAACAGAAAGTCAGTTTCACATGTTTATTTATTGGAAGAACCAGGATTAGTGTCTTTTTTCTAATTCCTCATCCAGTGCTTTTTCTAATAATTAAAACCATTGTTTAGTCTTTGGAATTCAGAATAAATAAAACAACAGCTTTCAAAACAGTTTTCCCTATTGTGTAACCTTTATGCTGTTTATGTTTATAGTGGAGAAAAAAAGAAACCAGGGAAAAGAGCTTAGTGGGAAGTAGAGTTAAAGCTACTGCTTGAATTAGCAAACTTCTCTGTTCCTAGTACTGTGCTGCTAGGGAATTAACAAGAAGAAATCCCTCTAATGAAAGATCAGTTCCATTTTTATCAGGCCCTTTTAGTGAGAGACAGATCTGATAAGCCTCTGTAGGATGTACGAAGTGAGTTGAAGATGGGAATTCATTCAAGAACATTTGAGGGACTACATTTTTTTTTAAAGATTTTATGGTTGAGTCATCTCTGTACCCAGTGTGGAGCTCAAACCCACAACCTGAGATTGAGCATCACACCGTCCACTGACTGAGCCAGCCAGGTGCCCCAAGGAATACATTTTTGCTGGCACCAGGGATTTGGCAGTGACAAAATAGACTACAGAATCCCTGCCCTCATGGAGCTTACAGTTTAGTGTGTAAACACTTATTTACATGAGCAACAAAGGCCTCACCTTTTTTAAGACTTTATAGTTTGTGACCTTTTAACTGGCCTTGTAACTCAGCAAATATATGATAGTTTTTTTTTAATTTTTTTTCAATGTTTGTTTATTTTGAGAGACAGAGTGTGGGCAGGGGAGGGGCAGAGAGAGAGCGTGAAAGAGAGAGAAACCCAAGCAGGCTCCCAGCATAGAGCCTGATGCATGGCTCAGACTCACAAACCATGAGATCATGACCTGAACCAAAATCAAGTGGGGCGGTTAACCGACTGAACCACCCAGGTGCCCTGATAGTTATGAATGGAGGATAGTTGTTGTTGTTATATTTTCCTCCATGGTAGTGCAATTAAGCAGATATAGTGAATATAAAGTGCTGTGTATCAGCCACAGGTGTTCAATAGCAGCATCTCTTGCGTAGTAACTTTCTTTGGCTTAAAGAAAAAGTCTTTACTACTGTTACGTTAATATAGGAATAAAATTGTGATAATATTTGGTTGAATAAAACTAAATAGAATGTCTTATTTTGACAACATGATTAGACATTTGATAAAATGCTCTTTCTAAGGCTAATTGAAAAACTTTTTTTCCTATGATAGTGTAGTATTATTTTTATTAAGTTATGGTAGTATATGATGAGTAATCAGCCATTGTTTTTATAAGATTGAAATGATACACGGGGAGTGTTAAACTTTTTTGGGGGGTTGTGTTAAATTTTTATGTATTTATTTATTTGCAGGTATTAAATGCTATGCTAAAAGAAGTATGTACAGCATTATTGGAAGCAGATGTTAATATTAAACTAGTGAAGCAACTAAGAGAAAATGTAAAGTAAGTTAAATTAATCAGGTAAAAAGCAGGCAAAACTGAATTTAGTTTACTGAGATGAGGAGCTAACCAGAAAAGTCTGCTATATCAAGAAATGTTTCTGCTTTAAGCATTTGAAAAGAATAGAACTCATATGTTGCAAGACTGTATTTATAGTATGTTTCCGTAATGATGTTTCAAAGAATAAACTACATGTGGCTTTCATTTAATTATGGATTTCTTTCCATTTTACTCCTTTATTTGGATGGATTCAATCATATACAGTATAGTATTTCAATATAAAAGCTTTTTAACAATTCTTCATACAAAAGTGGTGCCAGTTTATCCTTTTCAGGCTTAAGATGACATTAATGAGCTTCCTTCATTATTGGAGAATTGTATTCATTTCTTGTTCTCCTTTTTGATTTTCTGTCCGTATTTGAATGAAGGAGTAATGTGTGTCATCTCAGGTACTGTGTTCACTGGGAAAGGCACTGACTGGGGCAGGGCTCATAGAGTAATACAGGCACCTCAGTTAACTTCTTGAATCCTCGCCCTTGTCATGTCCAGGCCATCTTTCCTTTTCATACTGTTAGACTGGGTATGAATGTAGAACTGCTGGCATTTACACATTTAGAATTAGAGAAATTAATCCTATTTTCTGCTTGGTGTAAAAATGTATAAAGTATATATGTAAAAATAAGTAAATAAAATTAATACTTTGTGGTGATATGAGGACAAATTAATATTTAGACTTAAAAAAAAAAAAAAACCTTGAAAAACTAACCAGTCTTGCGTCTAATATTTCCTGATCAGTTTTTTAGGATATAGACTTATAAATCTGTGGTAATTATATGCATGTTAATCAGAGGGCTACTAGTGTGAATGATTGAATATTTTTACATTCTCTGGAGCAGAAACTTTTTTTCAGAACGTCTTAACTGGCTTTTCTCTCCTACCCACAAATAACCATCATCATGAAGGTCTGCTATTGATCTTGAAGAGATGGCATCTGGTCTTAACAAAAGAAAAATGATTCAGCACGCTGTATTTAAAGAACTTGTGAAGGTAAGAGTATATCAGGATTGTGCTGTGATTCTCTGTAGACCTCAGTGGGTAAAAATACATTAGCACTGCGAACAAGAATATTATTTCAGAATACTTACTTACATTTTTATAGAATATTCATCTGTATTAAAAATATTAACGGAAAGATTATTAACTTTTCTAAAGGGGCCTATGTTTATTATTGACTTTTCTGAATACAAAGTTCTGAGTATAGATATGAAAGGCCAGTACTATTCCTGAAACAATTCCCAAAGCCAGGTTACAAAAAGTAAAACTGCACTACAGATTAATGGATGGAAGGGCCTCTCTTGAGTTTATCCTCTTTAGCATCAGGTTTTATCTTATTGATCTTACTTTTGTATGGAAAATCACTCTTGACAAGTCTTCTTTTCTGAACTGTTCATTGTTTACAGAATTCCCTTTGAAAAGACCAAATATCCCAACTCTTGCTTAGATTATGAGCAATTGGTGAAATTTTATTTTGCAAGTGGTAAATACAGCCTATTACTTTGTATCACCTTAGAACTAATTTTGCTTCCATGGTCATGAAAATTATGGTGAGAATCTTAGAGCTTTAAAAAATATGTATGGGTCTTGGGGCACTTGGGTGACTCAATCAGTTAAGCATCTGACTCTTGATTTTGGCTCAGGTCATGGTCTCATGGTTGGGAGATTGAGCCCCATTGGGCACCATGCTGTGCATGGCGTCTGCTTAAGATTCTGTCTTTCTCTCTCTCCCCCCACCCCTACTCCTTCTGCTCCTCTTGTGCTCTCTGTCTGTCTCTCTCTCACTCTCACTCTCTCTCACTTTCTCAAAAAAAAAAAAAGAAAAAATAGGGGCGCTTGGGTGGCTCAGTTGGTTGAACGTTCAACTTCAGCTCAGGTAATGATCTCACAGTCCGTGGGTTCGAGCCCCGTTTTGGACTGTGCTGACAGCTCAGAGCCTGGAGCCTGCTTTGGATTCTGTGTCTCCCTCTCTCTTTGCCCTTCGCCTGCTTGCGCTCTGTCTCTCTCTCTCAAAAATAAATAAACATTAAAAAAAACAGATATAGGTTCAGTGGTAGGGGGAGAAAAGGAAGGAACTATAAAAACTTTTTTTAGAGCAACAGATGTCTGCTAGTGGTCTTCTAGTATTTTTCCATTTATTGTGTGAGTAGTTTCATTTATTCCTTTGGTTTCTTATAGACTAATAAATAAAAAAAGAAATTCAGACGTAAATGAGGTCAGAGAATTTATCCAGTCATGCTTCTTCATTTGTAGTTGAGAAAAGTGAGACAGCTGGTTAGTGGCAAACCCAGGTCTGATCTCTAAACTCTGTAGGATTCCTCACATTATTTCCAGTTTGCTTTTTATCTATAATCTAAAATAGAAAATTTGCCTCTGTAGGCAAAATAGGGAAATAGTCAAGTTTTATGGGAATGGTAGGATTATGGTTGCCTTTTATACCAAAGTGCCTTTAAATTATTTTTACAATTTAGAAGTTGTGGCGACAGGGGTTTTGAATGTAAGCATATGTTAACCCAATCTTATTAATTTATTTCTGGTACATAGCTTGTAGACCCTGGAGTTAAAGCATGGACACCCACTAAAGGAAAACAGAATGTGATCATGTTTGTTGGATTGCAAGGGAGTGGTAAAACAACAACATGTTCAAAGGTAAATTATACTTAGTTTTAAAAAAAGTCATGGAACATATATGTTTGTATATATCAAGTTTTATGTTAAAGCCAGGCTAGAATGCTCGCTTTACAATTTTGTGTTATTTGATGTATCTTATTATTTTTTTGTAATAGCTTTTTGTACGGTAAGAAGAAAGAATCCCAGAGTCTCCCTTGTGATTGCTTTTTATAAGAATCATAGACTTCTACATAGCTATCCTGTTTCTTTTACCAAAGAGACTGTTCCTGTACTTTAAGGACATGAGGATATGATTTTTGGAGAAGAGAACATGGAAAGTTTAGCTTATCTCCTGTGGTTCCAGACTCTCTTTTCACAGTGTCCCCCCCCAACATAATCATGGATCTTTATTTTGCATATCCTTCTACTAATTTTTAATTCATTATACCACCTCTTTCTTCAGAATTAAATGCCTCAAGTTTTTTACCGGATTTTGTTTCACAAGCCTCAACTATGTTATAGTCTATAAAAAAAGAAAAAAGGATTATTTCTTAGAGGATTCTATTATTTATTTTTACTTAACATTAATAGTAGTTAGTATTTTTCACTATGGTAATGTATTGCTTGATCATTTTATGTCCTTTGAATGTTACTGTATGGCAGTTAGAATTTAAACTCTTTAGCAAATTCACCATGTTCAAAAATGTAGGGGTGCCTGGGTGGCTCAGTCAGTTGAGCGACTGACTTCGGCTCACGTCATGATCTCATGGTTTGTGTGTTCCAGCCCTGCGTCGGGCTCTGTGCTAACAGCTCAGAGCCTGCAGCCTGCTTCGGATTCTGTGTCTCCCTCTCTCTCTGCCCCTCCCCCACTCATGCTCTGTCTCTCTCTCTCTGTCTCAGAAATAAACATTTAAAAAAAAAAAAAAAGAAATAAACATTAAAAAAAAAGTAATAGTGGTGTGTGTATATAAATATAAATATATATATGTATATATATAATGGAATGTTTGCTGTGTTCAAAAATGTAATAATAGTGGTGTGTGTATATATGTATATATAAAATATATAATATATATATAATATATATATAATGAAATGTTATGGAATGGAATATATACGTGTGTGTGTGTGTGTATATATATATATATATATATATATATAATGGAATGTTACTCGGCCATAAAAAAGAATGAAATCTTGCCATTTGAAATGATATGGATGGGGGTGCCTGGGTGGCTTAGTCGAAGTGTCCAACTTCAGCTCAGGTCATGATCTCAAGGTTCTTGAGTTCGAGCCCTGCGTCAGGCTCTGTGTTGACAGAGCCTGGAGCCTGCTTTGGATTCTGTGTCTCCCTCTCTCTCTGTCCCTCTTGCACTCTGTCTTTCTCTCTCTCTCAAAAATAAACATCAAAAAAATTAACGAAATGACATGAGTGGAGCTAGAGAGTATTATGCTAAGTGAAACAAGTCAGAGAAAGACAAATACCATATGATTTCACTCATATGTGGAATTTAAGAAACAAAACAAATGTGAGCAAGGGGAAAAAGAAAAGAGAGACAAAGAAACAGACTCTTAGGGTGCCTGGGTGGCTCAGTCGTTTAAGTGTCCAACTCTTGATTTTGGCTTGGGTCATGATCTCATGATTTGTGAGATTGAGCCCCGTGTCAGTGCAGTGCACTGTCAGTGCAGAGCCTGCTTGGAATTCTACCTTTCTCTCTCCCTCTCTCTTTGCCCCTCCCCTGCTCACGCTCTCTCTCTCTCTCTCAAAAATAAAGAAACTTAAAGAAAAAAGAAACAGACTCTTTAAACTATAGAGAACAAGCTGATGGTTATCAGAGGGGAGGTAGGTGGGGTGATGGGCAAAATAGGTGATGGGGATTAAGGAATGCGCTTGCTGTGATGAGCACCGGGTGTTGTATGGAAGTGTTGAATCACTGTATTATACACCTGAAACTAATATTATACTGGTAACTAACTGAAATTAAAATTAAAACTGTTAAAAATGTAATACTACTACTCTCAGGAGAATATGAGCAGTTTTACTTCAATCCTTAAGTAAATAACAAGAGTAAACAAAAGTATTTTGTGTATAATAATTTGTATTTATTGATATTGTATTTTTTAAATCTTATTTTCCCAGTTAGCATATTATTACCAGAGGAAAGGTTGGAAGACCTGTTTGATATGTGCAGACACATTCAGAGCAGGTAATGTGTTGAAATTTGAAAACCGTTCTCTGTAATTTTTATTTTCAAGTCTGAGAACTCATTAATTCTTTATTTTATAGGAGCTTTTGACCAACTAAAACAGAATGCTACCAAAGCAAGAATTCCATTCTATGGAAGGTGGGTTTCTGGTTTTTATTTTGATACTCATGTCTTCTCTAAGTTTTTATTTTATGCCATCTTGTGACATTTTTAATATTTACTTAGAAGTTTAAATCTTTCTGGAACTAAGTAGGGTATAATTAATAAATTATCTTTTATTATTGTACCATGACTCTTCTGATCCAGCCTTATAGATCAGAGTGGACATTATTTAGTTCATAATCCTGCCTGTATTTACCATCCTGCCTTGCATGCCTTCTGACTTGCTTCCCTATTCCTGTTTCTTTTAAGACCTATCTGAAGCATTCCTCGATTAAATACACACTGGTGAATTCCATGCTGTTTCTTTAGTACATAATTTTAAAAAGTTGTGTTTGAACATCTTAAAATAGCTTATAATTTGTCATTAACTCAGAGATTCTGATCATTGCTGTCCTTCATTTGATACGGTAGTTCAGGTAGGTAGTTTATACATGTTAGAATGATTGATGAAAAAAATCAAGTCTAGATTGATTTTAGGGCTTTTTGAGAGGATAGCATTTTTTTAACATTATTGATATGAATGGTTTATTATACCCTTAGAAAGAAAGTTTAAAGAAGCTAAACTTTGAAGTAATTAAATGAATGATATCATTTTGTTAGTCACTGCCTTCTACTTTTTGGCTGGCCAGAAATGCGAACGAACTTTCGCTTTCCATGTATTCTTTATTTAAATTTTTTTCCTTTCAGTTTTATTTATTTATTTATTTATTTATTTTTATTAAATTTTTTTTTTTAACGTTTATTTATTTTTGAAACAGAGAAAGACAGAGCATGAATGGGGGAGGGTCAGAGAGAGAGGGATACACAGAATCCGAAACAGGCTCCAGGCTCTGAGCGGTCAGCACAGAGCCCGATGCAGGGCTCGAACTCATGGACTGCGAGATCATGACCTGAGCTGAAGTCGGCCGCTTAACCGACTGAGCCACCCAGACGCCCCTCCTTTCAGTTTTTTTATGATAATGTCTTACAGGTAGATTAAAGAATAATGTTAGGAATTTTATCTTTTTAGGATAAGAATGGTTTCTAATATAGATTTAAAAATCAAGGGATAAAAAAATCAAGGAATAGTAAAATTTTATCTTTAGGGTTCAAAATTTGTAAACAATTTAGCTGATAATTACTTGAACTATTGGCCAAAGCCAAACCATTTTCTTTTAAAGTTTATCTTTTTTTTTTTTTTTTTTTTTTTTGCGAGGGAGGGGAGGGACAGAAAGAGGAAGAGAGAAAGAGAATCCCAAGTAGGCTCCACATGGTCAGCACGTGGGACTCAAACTCACAAACCGTGAGATTTCACCTGAGCTGAAATCAGGGGTCAGACGCTTAAATGGCTGAGCCACCCAGACGCCCTTACTTATTTATGTTGTGAGAGAGAGGGTGTACGAGCACGTGTGAGCATGAACAGGGGAGGAGGCAGAGAGAGGGAGAGAAAGTGCATGCAAGAGAATCCCAAGTAGGCTCTACATGGTCAGCGCAGAGCCTGATGCAGGGCTCAATCTCACAAACTTTGAGATCATGACCTGAGCCAAAATCAAGAGTTGGATGCTTAACTGACTGAGCCACCCACGGACCCCCAAAGCCAGAGCATTTTTAAACAGTTATCTCAATACCATTTATTAAATAATCTCTCCTTTGCTCATGTAAACTTAAGAAACATCATGTATGTGTGGAGTAAAGTATTAGTGTATCATTGTTTCCTCTGGGAGGACTGAAGGGAGTGAGACTGAGGAAGAATTTGAACTGCATCTCTGCTGTTAAATTTACATATTAGCATTTATTTTAGGGGGTGGTACATGTAGGACTGTTTGTTATATTATCACTTGTTCTGTGTTAAAAAAAAAACTATTTCACATAAAACTTTTAAAGAAGTGAAAGCACTAACAGTTTCACTTCCTAGTTACCAGTTTTTAGTGTGTCCACCTGTGCTTTTTTTCTATGTCAGTACAAACAACCACACAGAAAGATAATTTGAAATTGAAATGGAGTGTTACAGTGCTTTGTACCTTGATTGTTGTGGTAGTGGTTATATGTAAATTTGTCAAAACTCATCAAAATGAACATTTAAAATAGTGCATCTTCCTGTATATCAGTAGACCACTGTAGAGTTGATTACAAGTGGGATCTTTTTTTTTAATTACAAATGAGATCTTATGACCAGATTGTGATTACTCTTAGGAGGGAGTGTGGTGCTGGTTATTGTTTTTTGATCTGGGTGTGTTTGCTTTTTGAAAATTCACTGAGTTTATAATTTGTGCAGCTTTTCTATATATATATTATACTTTGTTAACACATTTACAAAAAAAATGGGATCTTAATAATTCTGGAATAGATAATATACTATTTAATGTAATTCTTTTTTATGACATTTTTTTCAACATTCTCTTGCCTAGTCTCACCTGCTTATTTTCCTAGATTAAATTTTAAAATTCCTTATTAAGTTCCAAAAAGAAAAATCTCTCTTAAGATTTTGATTGGAAGTACATTGAAACCAATTAATCAACTTAGTGAAGAGTTGACATCTTTACTGTATTTGTATAGTTAGCTTAGAAACCTACTATGTCATTTTTGCTTTAAAAACTTATGTCCTTAAATATAGTAATTTTCTTCATTTAAATCTCACACATATTTTTATCAAATGCCTTCATACCTGATTTTTATTGTTAATTTAGGGGGGAAACTTTTTTTAACATATGTCCTTTCATCTGACAGTATTGATCTGTATAAGAAGTTGCCGCTACCGAAAACAGTGCAAATTAAAATGGGATTTCATTTCTTTTTTTTTTCTTTAATTTAAATGTTTATTTATTTTTGAGATGGAGAGAGAGAGAGAGAGAGAGAGAGAGAGAGAGAGAGAGAGAGGGATAGAGGGAGATGGAGGATCTGAAGTGGGCTTTGTGCTTACAGCAGAGAGCCCAACGCTGGGCTTGAACTCATGAACTGTGAGATCACAACCTGAGCCAAAGTCAGACATTTAATTGATTGAGCCACGCAGGAGCCCTGGGATTTCATTTCTTGATTTTCAAGTTGAAAAGAGTTTTGAGAATTGTGAAAATGTAGTGAAATAGGAATGAAATTAAAATTTTGTGGAAGACATTTTCCTCTTAGGAGCCAAAAGCCTACCATCAAATGTAATAACATTCAGGTTATAGGAGTACCAGAAGAAGAGAGAGAAAAGGGGCCAGAAAATTTATTAGGAAGTAATAGCTGAAAACTTCGCTAATCTGGGGAAGGAAACAGACATCCACATCCAAGAGGCACAGAGAACTCCCATCAAAATCAACAAAGAAGAAACAAAAAGCCTAAATTATCATATCATTTGATACAAAGTCAAGCTGTAAGAATATGTCATCACAATTTCAAAGAAACAACATTATGAACTCTTCATATTGACTATGTTTTTAATACCAAGAAATTGAAAAAACCTCAGATGACCAACAATAGGGCATTTATTCAAGAAATGATTGCGTAGCCATATGATGGAATGCTATATAGCCTAAAAGTCATGTTTTACAAGAATAATGGTTTTATAAAATGCTTAAGAAAGGGTGTTAAATGGGAAAATGTGTGAAACACTAACTCAGTCATTTATTTAAGAAAATATAAAAAGTATCTTAGGAAAACACATTCAGAGAAGACATGTGGCAGAATCACATAGAATTTTGTGATTGGAAAACTAGATATTGCTTGATGATACTCTAGAAGTGGTTTGCTATTTTTATTTTTTTTTGTTTGCTATTTTTAATATTTATTAGATATTGTTATTCTAAATTGCAGTTGTGATCATTATGACTTTTTCAGAATGCATTAAAGGTGTAGAAACAGTTTCCAAATTATTAGTATTCATAAGTTTTGCTCTTGTGGTTGTTGTTAAATCATTTGTCCTTGTTAAATAGCTATACAGAAATGGATCCTGTTATCATTGCCTCTGAAGGAGTGGACAAATTCAAAAATGAAAATTTTGAAATTATTATTGTTGATACAAGTGGCCGCCATAAACAGGAAGACTCTTTGTTTGAAGAAATGCTTCAAGTCGCTAATGCTATAGTAAGTAGCTTTCAATTTAATAACATTGTAAGGACTTTGGTTAACTTAATTGCAAAACCTGACTGAATTTATGATCCATGTAAATTTATAAGTTATTTTTTGCCTGTATGATAGATTCCAAGTAATTTATTTCTATTTTGGGTACGTATATCTGTATGGTAAGGACTTAATTTTCTCTAACTAGGTATGAAATTTTCATAAGTAAGTATCAAAAATTTCCTTTCTTAATTATCTTATTAGTATATATAAGAAAAAATAAGAAACAAAAGTTTAGAATTAACTTTTAATATCTGTTGAATTTCCTTTCTGTAAATAATTTAAATTGGAACATTTACCTGAGATGGATTTTGAAAGATTTTCAAAATGAAGCACTTAAAAATGTTAATCATCATTTAGTGTCTCTTTAAAATTATGATGGAAATAATCTGGGGAGAAGAGGCGGTTTGTAAATAATCTGTAGCACATATTTTGCCCATGAACCCATGTTTTGCCATTGAAGAGTTGGCAGTGATTCTTTAGTTAATGGTTAATGCTAGTGAGGTTTTCTTTAGGCATGCCATTATTTTGACCTAGTTGAGCAGAGCTTAGGGAAAGAGCCTCACCTCTGTTTTATTAATATTGGTTTTAGTGCATACTCTTATATGTTTTTTCCTCTGATTTACTTTTGCTATTCCCTTTGCTTAGAATGTGATTCCTCCAGATCTTTGCATAACTTTTTTCCTCTTTATTCAGGTCACACTTTAGCTAAAACGTTACTACCTCCAGAGAGACCTCCCCTGGTTGCCCCACCTAAAGAAGCCTCCCACATCTCAAAACTCATATTCTCTATCTCATTTTAATTATCGTACATCTTAAAGTTTACTTGCCCATTTATTATCTGTCTCCTTTGACTAGAATGCAAGTCTCATAAGGACTAGGATTTACATATTCATCTCTTTGTCTCAGGACCTAAATGGTGCCTAATACATAGTATTCCCTCAGTAAATATTTACTGATTGAATGAATAATTATTTATAATAAATATTTTTCTATAGCTTCTAATTATGAAATTTGCTTAAGAGCAGGAAAAATATGTATTGTTTTCATTTAAATTTTCTAGCAACCTGATAACATTGTTTATGTGATGGATGCCTCCATTGGGCAGGCTTGTGAAGCCCAGGCAAAGGCTTTTAAAGATAAAGTAGATGTAGCCTCGGTCATAGTGACAAAACTTGATGGGCATGCAAAAGGAGGCGGTGCACTCAGTGCGTAAGTACCATTGATGCTGTTGTCCTAAGTCTTGGGCGCGCGCGCGTGTGTGTGTGTGTGTGTGTGTGTGTGTGTGTGTGTGTATGAGTGTATTTATGGCTTTCTTTTTGATCATTAAAAATATATTCAAGGCGGGGCACCGGGGTGGCTTAGTCGGTTGAGCTTCCAACTTCGGCTCAGGTCATGATCTCACAGTCCGGGAGTTCAAGCCCTGCATCGGACTCTGTGCTGTCAGTTGAGAGCCTGGAGCTTGCTTCAGATTCTGTCTCCCTCTCTGTCTGCCCCTTCCCCATTCATGCTCTATCAAAAAATGAATAAATGCTAAAAAAATTTTTTTTTAAATATATGCAAGGGGCCCCTGGACGGCTCAGTCAATTAAGCACCCGACTCTTGATTTTGGCTTGGGACGTGATCTCGCAGTTCATGGGATTGAGCACCGTGTCAGGCTCTGTGCTGACAGTACAGAGCCTACATGGGATTCTCTCTCTCCTTCTCTCTGCCCCTCCCTGCCTCCAAAGTAAATAAATAAACATTTAAGAAAATAAAATATATTCCAATATATACTCAAATTTAAATAATTAAAAATAAAATAAAAATACATTCCAATAGTGGACTTAATACGGTCTATAAAAGAAGTTTAAATTGAAACAGAATTTTGGAGTCTTTCTGGTATAGTTCCGTTTTAATAGGTGAAAAGAAATTTGAACTGTGTACCTTTGTCTAAATACTCTAATCTGCTAGAAATTTGTTTGCCTTTTTGAGATTATTTTATGTTTTCTTTTTCTTTGCAGAGTTGCTGCCACAAAAAGTCCAATTATTTTCATTGGTACAGGGGAACACATAGATGACTTTGAACCTTTCAAAACACAGCCTTTCATCAGCAAGCTTCTTGGTATGTACATTGGTAGGGGATATAGAAAAATCTCCGAAAAATAGCATAGATCTTTGGGATGGATTAGGATTTTAGTCCTGCCCTCTCATTGACTAGTTCAGGAAAACCATTACCTTCCGTGATTTATCTCCCTCACCTGTAAAAAGTAAGGGTGATGGTTTTCTGCTTCTTGTGGTTAGAGTGGTAGAATGAGCTACTCAATGGAAAATTTTTAGGAAAAGTTTTAGAGCACAATACAAAAATATGTGGTTGTGGTAATAGCAGGGGTAATGGCAGTAAAACTTTTGTACTAGGTAATAGAGTTAGAGAGCATGGAATTTGGAACCCTGGGCTGGAGTCCCTGCTTTGTCACTCTAGGTTCAGTTTTCTCACCTGTAAAGTATGGTAGGAATATCTGACCTGCTATCTCACATGGTTATTATCTATGTGCATGTATTTTGTATAATGTAAAGCAGCATATGCTATTGTTAATTTTTCTCTTTTTGGGTCTTGTAGGTATGGGTGACATTGAAGGACTGATAGATAAAGTCAATGAGTTGAAGTTGGATGACAATGAAGCGCTTATAGAGAAGTTGAAACATGGTATATGAGTAGCAAAAAGCATTTGCTCTCAGATGTCTTCCCATGATTTCTTTTTGATAAAGCTACTGTTAATTTGTTTGAAATGATAAATCTCTTATTAAAGTTAGTTCTTCAAATGTTTATTTTCTACATGATTTGTATGCAAATCATTTTAAATCTCAAATATGTGAGCAGTTGTAGAATTGAGTATTTTTATTTTCTTTCTTGTAATCAAATTGCCTTAAAATTAAAATTGAAATGGAGTTTCTTGAAGTAAAACAGGTTAAATATAGGTTAGAACACTCTTCTAAACTGTTTACTTGTAAATTAAATGTGTGTATATATGTGTGTGTGTATATTATTTACATTATAAAATATAAGGAAATTTAAAAGAATGAGATTAATAAACACTTTTTTTGACTCCACATTAAAGACCACTCTTATAGAGAATATATGTTGTGATTAAGAACTCAATCAAGTTCTTAAATCTATCATACCTGAATTTATATCTGATCTATTTTCAGCTGTATAACTTTTTCAAATTACTTAACCTTAATTTCCTTACCTGTAAAAAGTAGGTAGTACTAAGTATCTTCCTCATGGAGTTGTGAAGATTAAATCAGCTGATATATATAAAATGTCTAACACATCAGAAGCATTCAACATATACTATTATTGACCATTCTGTTTTTCTCAAAATGATCTTACTTTTAGTTTCCATGGTCACATACTATCCTGCCTCTTTCCTCTTTCTCACTCATGTTGTCAGTTACCTATGCCTTTATTCCTGTTTTAAATACTGGTGTTTTTCAGGGATCATGCTAGGTCATCTTCTTTCTCTGGAGCTTCAGACTCCTATCTGTATGTTTATTAGACCATTCTTGGATGTTCTGTAGACACTTCAAATTCAGCATATCCGTATCTTCCCATCCTAACTTCCCACCCCCTTGTTACCATCAATGAATGTTAACATCATTTGTCTTATTGCCAGAGTTAGGAACTTGAGTATTGTCATGGACTCTCTTATTTCTTCCTCACCCTGCCCATTACTTTTCCTGTCAGTCAGCTTGTCCTACTGATTTTACCTCCTGTCTTCATTCCATTCCCTTCTCCAGCTCCAGTAATTACGCAAGTTTACCTCTTGCCCAGATTGCTTATTCTGTCTTTTATCAAATCTTCCTGTTTCTTGGATTCTTCCCCTTGGATCTGTTTTTTATACTGCAGCCAAAATGATCTTTCAAAAATGCAAGTCTGATCCTACTACTGCCTTTCTCAAAATCTTTCAGTGGCTTCCCCTTGCCCTTAGAATGTTTTTACATGAGTCTACCATCAGGCTGGCTGGCTGGCACAGTTGGAGGACCATGCAACTTGATCTTGGGCTTGTGAGCTTGAGCCCCATGTTGGGTATAGAGATTACTTAAAAATAAAATCCTTAAAAAAAAGTGACTCTACCATCTAGCCCACATCCTCTACATCATTTTTGATGCTGTTCTTAGGATTCTGTGTGCCAATCGTGCTGAATTTCTCTCAGCTTTTAAATGTACATTGCTATCTGTCTCCTCTGTGCCTTTGCCTATTAGGTATCTTCTTCCTGCCTCCACCCTCCTCTCCCCAGCCATACTGGGCAGCTTCTACTCATACTTAAGTTTCTCCTTCTTTAAAAGGGACGTTTTACCTGATCCCTGGACTGAGAACTCTCTGCTTTATGCTTCCATCGTGCCCTCTAATTTTTGTATCATTCATCACAATTATTAGATACCTGTCTTCCCTGCTTGAAGGTGAAGGTAAGTTTCATAGCTGTGTTCCTCACCTTTTATGTTTACAGTATCTACCAGTTTCTGACACTTAGTAGATCTCTAATAAATATTTATTGAATGAATGAATCTGTCCCTCATGGCCTGGCTCTTTTCCCCTGCCTTCCTCTATCTTGAACAGTCCTACCGCTGCTTCCACTACCACACTAAACTGGGTAAAGTATCCCTACTCAGTCTACTTTTTGACTCTTAGGTCTCTCCTTATGTCTGCATTTTGCTTCTGCTCTTAGCATTCTACTCATTTCTGTGGTCACCAAGGGCAAAACTAGTAACCTTTCTTTTTTCCCTTGGTTCCCAATATTTAAGTGTTATCTTTCTTTTGTTTTCAAACTCTTCACTTGGGTTCCATGACAGTGAATTTCCTTTGTTATCATGGCTTCAATTGTCATGTATGTATAATGACCAAATAATATTTCAGCCTTAACTTTTTCTACCACTGTTTAATTCTGCATTTCTAGCTGCCTGCTGTAACATTTCTTTTAAAATATTGTACTGCCACTGAAATTCAGAATGGCTAAAACCAAATAACCTTTTCCATTTATATCTTTAGGACATAAATAGAAAATACTCTGGATGTTTTTGTCATCGTTAATTGAAGTTAATTTACATGTAATGAAATGCTTAGATCCTAAGGGTATCATTCCATCAATTTTGACAAACGCATAATAACCCATATCCGTCAGGAAACAATATTTCCATTATCTAGAAAGCTTGCTTATTCTCCTTGCCAGTAAGTACTTCATAGTATAGGAATCCTAGAGTATTCCTTTTTCCCCCACCTGGTTCCTTTGACTCAGCATATTTTTGACATTCATCCATGTAGTTGCATGTGCCTGTAGCTTGTTCTTTAATTGCTGAATAGTAGTTCATCCACAGTCTCTCCATTTTCTTGTTCACAGATAGCTAAGTTGTTTATAAAATGCCAAATGATGTTCTAAAATGTTTTTGCCACTTTACATTCTCACCAGCAGTATATGAGAATTCTGCTTGCTCCATGTCTTGCCCCCTATCTTCTTTAACTTTTGGTGTTGTCACACTTTTTAATTTTAGTCACCCTAGTAGGTAGAGTTTATCTGCCTCGTTTTCGTGTTTTTTGTTGTTTGTTGTTGTTGTCCATTTTCTCTGATAGAATGTAAACTTCTCTAGGATAGGATCTGTCTGTACATCTGTGTATCCTGTACTGCATTCATCCTATGATCTTGCCCAGAGTAACTGCTCAGGAATATTTGTTGATTAGATGTTTTGTAAGTGTGCTTCAGGATGAACCCATGACTAAGGAAAAGATTAATTTTATTGAATGGAAATGTACACCTTCTAATATATCTGAATAATTTATATTTCAGGTCAGTTTACGTTGCGAGACATGTATGAACAATTTCAAAATATCATGAAAATGGGCCCCTTCAGTCAGATCTTGGTTAGTTATCCTAAAAAATTTGTTTATTTTCATCTTCTTTTGTTTTTCATTAAAATTTTAAAGAGTAGATGCATTTACTTTCATTATTTTTGCTATTTGTGTAAAAATGCTTTAAAAACTTAGTGTCAAAATTAAAGCTGAGTACTTAAATGTGAACATTGTGAACAGTTTAATCTCAAGCTGTTGTTGATTTTATGTTTAAATATATCTGTTTTAGGGGATGATCCCTGGTTTTGGAACAGATTTTATGAGCAAAGGAAATGAACAGGAGTCAATGGCAAGGCTAAAGAAATTAATGACGATAATGGATAGTATGAATGATCAAGGTAAGATGGCAGATTACTTGATTTAGAGGACAATGCTCTGAATATTTACAAGTGGATTCACTGTGTTCCTGTGGATAAGATGGGGAAAAATTTAGATTGAAAGATTGTTAGGTAGATTTGTAGCCCTTTGAAAGCTCTTACTCAAAGCGTTGTAATTACTGGATTGACTTTATCAGAGAGAGAAATGTCTAATACAGTTCTCCAAATGAGTTTCATGAAAAGAACACTAGCTCTTCATGATGATGATGGAAATAACTTGAAAGGAGAGTTCTGTAATCAAATAAATTTGGGGGAATTATGGGTTAAAAAAACTATTATTTATTATAAGTCTCCTTAGTGCTCTCATATACTAACATGAATTGGGAATCTGTCAGAAAGATAGTTTAAGCAATGTTTACAAACTTATTTTATACTGAAACTCTCGGGCCTCAGTCTTATTAGAGATACACTGCTCTCCGGGTGCCTGAGTGGCTCAGTTGGTTGAGCATCCGAGTCTCCATTTTGGCTCAGGTCATGATCCCAGGGTCATGGGATTAAGCCCCACCTTGGGCTCTGTGCTGAGCATGGAGCTTGCTTGGGATTCTCTCTCTCTCTCTCTCTCTCTCTCTCTCTCTCTCTTTTTCTCCCTCTCAGTCTCCCATGCGTGTGGGTACTCTCTCTCTAAAAAAAAAATTTTTTTTAAAAAAAGGAAAAAAGAAAGACATACACTGTTCTCTGTAATCCTGCATTATACTTCCAGGTCTTTTATGTAATCATTAGCTTGTTAACATTTATAGTACTATGACCCCTTTATCTTTTTTCCAGTTTTTTAGCACCCTTTCTGATGCAGCCCAGAAGATATGCCGAACAGTTTTTAGGTCTAACTCTACCACTTGACCTCTGACTTCATTTACAAACAAATACAGGCTTTTGGCCTTGAACTTCCTCAACCATTGGCTACCTTACCAATACGATTGTGGCAGCCACAAACCACTCTTCAAGCTTTTTCAAGGACCTTAGGTCTCCTTCAGTACAATTCTTTCCTGGATCTCTAGTCTCTTCTCATCTTTTGACTTTTCTTTCCCATCAGCATATAAACATTAAGTTTTTTGAGCTATACTTCTCTCTCATGCTTTTTTATTCTTTTTCTCTTTCCAGTCAAACTTCTTCAAAGAACGGTTTGTATTTTTCTCAAACTAGTGAAATCTGACTTCTGTCCCTACCACTGCTTGGAAATAGATACTAAGATTTCCAATAACCTGCTGGGCTGCTCCAGTGGATCCTTTTCAGTCTTTTTCTTGACCTTTACAACATTGACTGTTGTTAATCACCTTTTTTTCTTGGCTTCTGTTATATCATCTCCCCACTTTTACCCTACTTTTCTTGTTAACTCAGTTACTTTCCCAGCCTGTCCCTTAAATGAATACATACTACAAGTTTTGTCCTCTGCCAATGCTTCTTCTCATTCTGCTCATTTTCTTTGAATAATTCATCCACATCTGTGCTTCCTCTACTGCTTCACTGATTATTTTTTGTATTCTCTACCTCTTTCCTGGGCTCTAGGCTTTCATAGTAACCCAGATAAGACTGTATCTTTCTCATCTCTGAATCTTTAACACCGTGAAAAGTTTTGTATGTAGAATTAACAATTGCAGCCATAATTGGAGTATTTACTCTGTCCTGCTACTGTCCTGAGCACTTTACATAGATTAACCCATCTAATTATCACAGTCACTCTCAAGAGACAGTTCTGGGGTTAAAATCCATTATTATGTAACTTTTGTAGATTAGGAAACTGAGATATAGGAAAGTTGAGTAATTTGTTCAAGGATACTAGCTACAGAGTAGAGAGACTGGGCTTCAAACTCAGGCATTTTGGCTCAAGAGTCTACACTCTGGACCACTTCCTTTCTAGATGCTCACTAAATGGTGGACAGATATCTTTATTTACATAATTGAAAGTTTTCTGAGGCACAGATCCAAAATGTAGTTTTTCTCCCTTGGTGAGTGACGCTTCATCTATCTAATAGATACCTATTTACTCAGTCACCTAAGCTAGAAACTGGGGTCAACCTAGATTTGTGTCCTTGCTGATTTTCTATCTAGTGGTTCAACTATGACAGAGGTAAACGTATTGAAGTGCCTAACTTTTTCCTTTTAGTTGTGTCAGTTTTCTGTCAGGTAAGCTCTTTTGTTGGGTACAATACATATTCAGGATTGTTGGGTCTTCTTGGTGAATTGACCTTTTTATCATAATGTCTGTAATGTCCTCCTTTGTCCCTTGTCTATTTTGTCTGATTTTTAAAAATTTTTTTCATGTTTATTTATTTATTTTGAGAGAGGGAGAGACAGAGTACCAGCAGGGGAGGGGCAGAGAGAATCCCACGCAGGCTCCGTGCTGTCAGCACAGAGCCCAATGAGGGGCACAATGTCAGGAACCATGAGATAATGACCTGAGCTGAAGTCAACAGTTGAATGCTTAACTGACTGAGCCACCCAGGCGCCCCTGAGTAGTTTTCTTAATGGTTGCTTTAGGTATTATAGTATGCATACATATTTAACTTAAAACAGTCTACTTCTATCAGTATTTTACCACTTTTAGGGGAATAGATAGGAACCTTAACATTATCTTGGATTTAGTGAGTTCCATTTCCTTAATATTTCTCATATCTTCCCTCTTCTCTTTGTCTCTAAATCCCCTACATTAGTTCATACACTCATCATTTCTCTCTCTTTTTTTTTTACACCCATCATTTCTTACCTAGATTGCTGTCATAGGTTCCTAACATTTCCCTTTCTCTTTTTCATCCCTCTTTTCAGTTTGTATTCTTCATTGCCACAAGAATGGTCTTTCTTTTCTTTTTTTTTTTTTTTTAATTTTTTTTTTTCAACGTTTATTTATTTTTGGGACAGAGAGAGACAGAGCATGAACGGGGGAGGGGCAGAGAGAGAGGGAGACACAGAATCGGAAACAGGCTCCAGACTCTGAGCCATCAGCCCAGAGCCCGACGCGGGGCTCGAACTCCTGGACCGCGAGATCGTGACCTGGCTGAAGTCGGACGCTCAACCGACTGCGCCACCCAGGCGCCCCAAGAATGGTCTTTCTAAACATAGAAAGTTCTGGGGTCAAACTCCTTCAGTGGCTCTTTAATGTTGTCATAATGAATTTGAAACTCTTAAACCTGGCTTACAAGTTCTTTATAATCTTGTCCTTATCTACTTTTGGAACTTTTTAAATCTCAGCTCTTACCCAAGCTTGGTTTCTTCTACAAAAAGCTATTTTTATTCTAGAAATCCATGTTCTACTTCCTAGAATGTCCCTTGCTTTCTCTTCTTTACTTAACCTCATACTTGTCCTTTAGGTAACCTTTAGAGTTACCTTGTTACTCAGTTAAAGAGAAACCATCAGCATGGAGCCTTTCCTGACTTTCTTCTTTAAATTATGTCCCCTTTTGCTATTTGCTTAAATCTATCATGTTGCTTACCATGATATGCTGTTATTAGTGTGTCTTTTTCTTCACTACACTTGAGGTCTTAGAATGCATATTTCCTAAATATTTTATAGTGAAGATGGGGCTTACAAGCTGCATTTATGAAATGGATTTAGGTTTTAATGACTGTAAGTTTATTATGAGACAATTTGCTCTTTATTTATATCTCATTGGTAATCAAATTTCACCTGGATTTCAGTTCACTTCTGGATGATATGCTTAGAGGGCATAAACAAATTAGAAGATATATTTAGGAAATGTTATTTGTAACCTAGAGGAAATTCACAAGAATTTGAAATAGTCTCTCAAATTCTCAAATATTTGAGAATATTTGAAAGCCTTATTTTTTGTGCCTGGCAAGGAGACATGTATGCAAATAGGAAGAAATGCCATAGAAACATACTTCATTTTAATACGTGAAAAGATTTTCCATAATTATAGGTATAATAGGATGGTATAGATTACTATATTTTATTATGTATTTATTTTTAAAGTTTATTCATTTATTTTGAGAGAGTGCTCACGTGTGCATGCTGTGTGCATGAGTGTGGAAGGGGCAGAGACAGAAGGAGAGAGAGAATCTGAAGCAGCCTCCATGCTGACGTGGGGTTTGATCTCACAAACCATGAGATCGTGACCCGAGCCAAAATCAAGAGTCGGACACTTAACCAACTGAGCCACCCAGGTGCCCTGGAAATATTTTCCATAATTATAGGTACATTAGAATGGCATAGATTACTGTATTTCAGATACTGGGTCACCTCTCCTGGGGATATTAAGATGGAGGCTAGGTGACCATTTATTGGGGAATGTTGTAGAGAGAATGGAGACATAATAGAAATTTTGACTAAAGTCCATCCTGTTCCTGAGATTGTATGTAGCTAAAGCCAGAAGAAATACACATCATACTCATAGAGTTATAAAAATGCTGAAGGGGTGGGGTGCCTGGTTGGCTCAGTCAGTTAAACGTCTGACTTCAGCTCAGGTCATGATCTCACAGTTCATGAGTTTGAGCCCAGCATCAGCCTCTCCACTGACAGTGCAGAGCCTGCTTGGGATTCTCTCTCTCCCCCTCTCTTTCTGCCCCTCTCCCACATGTGTTTTCTGTCTCTAAAATAAATAAACTTAAAAATTAAAAAAAAAAAAAATGGGGCCCCTGGGTGGCTCAGTCGTTTAAGTGTCTGACTTCGGCTCAGGTAGTGATTTCACAGCTTGTGAGTTCGAGCCCCATGTAAGGCTCTGTGCTGACAGCTCAGAGCTTAAAGCCCGCTTCAGATTCTGTCTCCCTCTCTCTCTGCCCCTTACCCGTTTGCACTCTGTCTCTCTCTCTCTCTCTCTCAAAAATAAACATTAAAAAATTTTTTAATTAAAAAAATTATTCTTAAAAAAATAAAAATAAAAACTAAAAATGCTGGAGGAAATTAACTCATTATGTTATAGAAAGGATTAAAATACTAATAATAATTACTTGATTATAAAAAATATAACCATTATTTTGTTGATGATAGGTAGAGCCTACCTAGTTCCACTTGCTTAAGTGCCTAAATTTGTGACTTAAGTGTTACTAGTTATTTAGAAATGAGCAGTTTTCTTTTTTGAAAGACACCTTATGCTTCTAATATATGCTCTGAGGAGCAGGTGGATATGAGATATGGAAAAAGTGGACATGGGTTTCAAAGGTTTTCAGAATGTTCTGTTTTACTTAAACTGTGGGGTGAGTACATGTTTATTTGTTTTAAAGTTTATTTATTTATTTTGGGAGAGAGCACATGTGAGCAGGTGGAGGGGCAAAGAGAAAGAAGAGAGAAAATCCCAAGCAAGCACCTCCTGTGGGTTCAGAGCCTGATGCGGGGCTCCATCCCGTGAAGGAACCATGGGATCATGACCTGAGCCAAAATCAAGTCAGATGCTTAACCGACTAAGCTAGGAGCCCCTGTTTTATTGTTTTCATAGCTTATGAATATTATAAATGTTCTTTTGAATATATTCCATGTTTAATTTTTAAAAATCAGATGCAAACATGGCAGATGATAATAACATTTGTTAAATTTGGTGGTGACTTCATCATTTTGTTTTCGTGTGTGTGAGGTATTTGTACATAACTGTTTTGATAATGAATGTTAATTGTATGTAAGTGATAGTAATTAATCCTCGTCTACAGAACTTGACAGTACTGATGGTGCCAAGGTTTTTAGTAAACAACCAGGAAGAATCCAAAGAGTGGCAAGAGGATCAGGTGTGTCGACTAGAGATGTCCAAGAACTTTTGACACAATATACCAAATTTGCACAGATGGTAAAAAAGATGGGAGGTATCAAAGGACTTTTCAAAGGTAAGAAAAGTAACAAACTCCTCTTTTGTTAGTATTGAAAGTAAAGAAAGAAGGTGAGAAATTAAAAGCCAGGAGTGCTACCAGGATTGGCAAACACTGCTGAATTTCATGTTACATTCAAGTACTACTTGAATGTGATCTGTGATTTATCTGTTTGCACATTCAAAGTAATAAATACTAATGTTTAAAAAAAAACAAATTTAATGACTTTATTTTTATCATGTAATATATATTAAAGACAACTTAGAGCATATAAGAAAGAATAAGAAAAAAATCCTAAAGCACCCATTACCTTTTCTCTCCAGAGAATCCTATGGGTTTTATTTTAAATAACATTTGGTAAATGAGTGCTTTCTTCTGATACGTCATGACTATTTTTCTGTATTGTCAAATATTCTTCAAAATATAACTTTGAAGCACTGAATACTCTCCCAGGTATGCTTGTATCTTCGTTTAGTGCAATGGTTATTTATGTTGATCCATTTGCTCCTATATCAGTATCAGTTCCTGCATCAGTTCCTGTGCAGTCTTCCATGAGGCCAGGGATTTTGTCTATTTTATAGATGCTGAACAAATTTTGTAATTATTATTTCCAATTGGTGGTTAAATGTTTTCTCAGTATGTGTTTTTTAAATTACCACTCAAGTTTAACATCTCTTCATACATTTTTTGGTTTGAATTTCTTTTGTGAATCACCTCTTAGGTTCCTTGTTTATTTGTCTCATTTTCCCCGCTATTGCTTTGTAGTAACTCTTTAAAATGCTTCGTTTGTGTCTGCAAATATTTTACCCAGTTTTCATTTGCCTTTTACTTTTATTTATTTTTTTTAGTGAAAGGAAGCTTTCATTTTTAATGTAGCCAAGCCTATTTATCATTTTCTTTGATTTCCTTTATACTCAAAAAAGCCTTCTCCATGTTGGTACCACAATAGCCACCTATACTTTCTATTTTGGTTTTAGTTTTTAACTCTTTATCCCATCTGAAATTTATTTTGCTGTGTACTGTATAAAGCAAAAAGATGTTTACTTTTCCAAAGAGTTAATCAACTGTCCTAATCCTCTCTTAAAATTTATTCTAATTTTTTTCTATATTTTCTATATTAAAATTTTTTTCTATGTTGTTGTTTTTTCTATATTGTTCTATATTATGTATAGAAGTTTTTACTGCCTTTTGTCCTAGACACTTATTTTCCATGCTTGTTATATTCTATTTTGTTTTTTGTGGCAGGGAGAAAAGTTAGACTAACATGTTTAAAATTGTAATTCCTAACATCACATGCTGTTTCAGATAGTGATTATTAAACACATTATGTCAGTTTAACACCTTTCCCAAATAACGCTGACTATTCTTGATAGAACTGCAGATCTAAGCACTGATTACTCAGTAAAGGCACAATCAAGATGAAATGAGCAGTGGATGTGGCACACATTCTTGTCATACCAAGCTCTTCATATTCTTTTAGAAGTTTTAAGTCCTCGGAAACAAATACATATGACAGTTTACCAATAGACACAGAATTATGTTTTACACAGATTTATTCATCATGGAAAAATTTTTCACGGATTTTACCATGTTTTATAAAAACATATTTTTCATTCATATATCTTAATTCATATAACTTATTCAGATTAGTCAGCTTTGATGCTTATTTTCATAAATACTTTTGAGAAGCACCAGAGTTATGTTCCTTTGAAATAATTTTGCTTGAAGCAGCTCTACTTACTCATTATTGTTACATCGATGATCTCTTTTGCTTCCTGTCTCTTAAGACCACAGCAGCTATTCTCTTAAAGGAGCTCTTTCCTGTTTTGCCTCAGAGTGCATCTCTTTTATTGGCTTCCTTTTTTCCTGTGGAGTTTCAACCAAGTGTGTGGAAATTCATTGGTAAATGGAGTTGCATTATTTGTCTTTCTCTTGTCTGAAGGTTTTCATTATTTTTAATAGCTTCTTAGATATATGCAAATCTTCATGCTTTCTCAGAGTCATTATTTCATATTCATTTACCAGCAATCCAGGCTCATTCCTGATTAACTCTTATCTATAAAGTCAGTTTTTTGTTTAGCATTCTCCCGTATGACTATTAAACAATTGTTGTTATAGCTTACTGTTAATAACCACTGGATACAGTTTTAACAAAAATAGCCCTTAAAAAGTCCCTTGAATGTCCCTTAATATAGAATTTTAGTATAGAATTTTGTTCTTTCTCAAAAATATGTATGTAATTGAGATAAAAATTAGAAGGGAATATGTATAAATAGAAATAATGTGTTCAGGGTAATAACCTAATACCTAAAGTTATGGGTGATTGTTTAAAAATTTTACTCAATTCATAAAATTTTCTTTGATACCCTGATTATATTACATTCTTACATTCTACATTGACTCAAAACCTTTTTATTTTTTTTCAGGTGGTGACATGTCTAAGAATGTGAGTCAGTCACAGATGGCAAAATTGAATCAACAAATGGCCAAAATGATGGATCCAAGAGTTCTGCATCACATGGGTAAATATAAAATTGTTGCCAGTTTATAACCTACAGTTTTAATTTATAAAGGTTGAGTTTTAATAAGCCTTCTGTTGTGATACTATGAAAATCTGTTCAAAGATGTATGGTTTAGGGAAATGGCCATCTGAATTCTAAGTTGAATGGTTGTAATAGTGCTATATAACAGAGGTTTTATTTACTCTTCTGCTGCCATCGGTGTGATTTTTTTTTTTTTTTAATCTTTATTTATTTTTGAGAGAGGGACGGAGTGTGAACAGGGGAGGAGCTGAGGGGAGGGAGACACAGAATCAGAAGCAGGCTCCAGGCCCCGAGCTGTTAGCACAGAGCCCAACGCGGGGCTCAAACTCACAAACTGTGAGATCATGACCTGAGCCGAAGTCGGATGCTTAACTGACTGAGCCACCCAGGCGCCCCATTGGTGTGATTTTTGAGCAAGATACTTAATCATCTTCTGTTAATGTTTGAAGACCTTTTGCCCTAGTTTGGAATCTGGGTATTTTCAATGAGGAGACTTTGAAATTATATAAGGATTCTGAAACCCAGTTATACTTTTGCCATGTGACCTATGAAAAGTTCCTTAAACTTTCTGAAACTCACTTTCCTCTTTTGTAAAATCACAGATAATAGCTCATCAGGACATTGTGAGCTAATATATATGAAAGCATTTAGTACAGTTCTGGGCATACAGATGTTCAATAAATGGTAAATTCTTTTCTTCCTGTAAGTCCTATGAAACAACTCCTCTGCTCCCCTGAATTGGTCATGATTTACAACAAGAGTCTTTTGGACTTCCCAGAAAAAATTTTTTTGTTTAGTTTTATTGACTTCCTATTGTGTACCAGGTATTGTTCTAAGATCCTTTCATATATTATCTCATTTATTCCTTATAACTTGATGAGATATGTTATTCGTTCTGTTTTACAGATAAGGATATTGGTGATAATACAAAATTTTAATTGGTTTGTTCTTTAAGGCTGATGACCAAATTGCAGTCAGATCCCAGTAAATTTTTAGAAGTTAAAGTACTTCTTAGGCAAAAGTAATGTTTCAAGTTCTGCATAATAATTATCTGAATTTACTCTACTTTCACTCTAGGTGGTATGGCAGGACTTCAGTCAATGATGAGGCAGTTTCAACAGGGTGCTGCTGGCAATATGAAAGGCATGATGGGATTCAATAATATGTAAAGAAGATGCCTTAATATAAACTGACTCAGTTGATTACATTATTTGCTGAGACCTCAGAGTTTCCCTCCTTTTTGCAAACAGGAAAAAAAAAAGTATTTTTCTTGCCTGTCTTGCTCTTTTTCTTCTTCTCATCTTTTTTCCCCCTCCTTTTCTTCTTCCTTCCTTCTTTTCTCCTTCCCTTTGATATAAGGGAGGAATATATAGTTTTTGTGGAAATCATTCTATTTTTGCTTTAGATTTTCTTCTGTTAGTGTTCACCACCATAATACTTCTTAAGTTAAACAAATCATGATGTAAAATTTAGTACTTAAAAGTTTTTAATTGTCTCAAAGGCCAAGCATTACATTTGTAAACAGTCCTGGTCAGTAGTTACATGATGTCTCAATAAAAGTGCTGTAAAATAAACTTCAAACTCGTTATAAATTAAGGGGTTGTTAACTTTCTTATGATTTAAATTTATCAATGTATCACATTAAAAGGCAGACAGAAATACCAATTGCTGTGTCACTTAAAACTAGTCCTACATGTATACCTTTAATTGGAGATATCATAGAATAATTTAACCATTAGTATTAGGGATTTTTGTTTAACTTAGAATAATTACGGTAATTTTGCCATACAAATCTTAGGCCTGCCATTTAAATTGAAATTGTGAATTTGGTTAGTTTACAATATAATGTTTTGTATATAGCTTCCATTTTCTTATCTCATATTTTTGAAGACTTAATGACAATATTTGGTTTTTTTTGAAAAGCCAGTTTTGTTTCTTACACACCAAAAAAATCTGTTTGATGAAACTGATGTACTTTGTTAATAGTTAATGTATAGACCTCCTAATGGGAAAATAATTGCATATATTAGGCTGTTAATACATATTAAAAATAATGAGACCATGACAAGGTTGATCTGGTTGTTGGTTACTTTGGATTGCTGCATAGTACATTTAGAAAAGTGGCTTTTAAATAAGTTATGAAATTAAAAATACTAGAATAATTATTATACTTATTCATTGTTGATCATGAAGACTAGATATGGTATAGTTGTGTATTTTGAGCTATAGTGAATTGATCTTCAGCACAGGATTGATTTGTAGTAGTAGGAGAGGATATTTTTATAGTATTAATTTTTTATGACTCAAGCGTTTCAAAAAGGTCTTATAAGCCAAAGTATCTTTTAAAAATAATTACAAAAAGAGTGCAACAGATTTTCTTGTTTACTTGGGCACAGATTTTTATATACCACTAAATTATTTTTACCAGCTAAAAATTAGCATACTCCTATAAAACACTGTATACCCTATATAAATGATGTATCTTGTACTCTGCAGAAATGTCATAAGGTCCAGCTATAGAAATTTGACAATGAGAAAATGCTGTTTTCCAAATTAGTTTCTAATTAAACTGATGCATACCACCTTTTCTGGGCAAGCATTTTTGTGATTTCTGTCCTCGGGGTACCACTTTTCACTTTGACCAAAAAGGGAAATGAGACACTTGGCCAAACTTTATGACTAAGGTATTGCTTTTAAGTTTTTTTGTGTGTCTGGTGCAAATTATATTTTTCAGAAGCAAAAATAACAGTGGCAAAGGACAGCTGAACACCTGTTCAGCTTCCATTTCCTCTTTGGTAAGACGAGGGAACTGGAGATGCTCTCTAAACTTCTGATTTCATTAATTCCTCAATCTGACATCTTTAGTTGCAAATGCTAGCCTTCCATTCTCACGGTTTTTGTCCAAGTGCAAACAACGTAAGTTTGACAGCATAAATAATTTGACCAAATTTCCTTTTATTTTTCACTATTGTTAAAATTGGTTCCTAAGCTTTTTGGTACCTGTTATATTCCCAACTTAGACCCCTACGTAGATCTACTATTGTATAACATTGGATTCTTCCTGAAGTTTATTATAATATGTACAAAAATAAAACTAGGTGTAGTTCCTAAGCTTACAATGCTTATGTAATTATAAAACAAAAACTTGGAAATTAATTTCAACAAACTATAATACCAACAAAGGGCAAATTAGTCGGCAATTTCATGTGATGGATGTCAGTATTTTTCTGGAAGTATCGTATTTGCTGGCATATAAGATACAAGGTAAGTATATACAATGCATTGCAATTTTATGGAGTAATTTATTGGAAGAAATTTAAGTACCTTTCATATGTAGTAAAAATGATTTCAAAGTGTCTTATATAAATCATTATTTTGTTCAGATAAATACAGTACATTATAATGAGAAGAGTTCCTAGGTCTGACATGCAGTAATACACTATCTTCAGTATAGTGTCACGTAGCTAAAAAGAAATGTAATATTGTCAATAAATACTGATCTACAGAGGTAACAAAAGCAGGAAATTTACTAGAACTAAAGTCTCATTATGCATATTCATATAGGTAGAACATATAATATTAATACCTTATTTCAGTGAATGTAGAGGGTTTAAAAAGTAAGCCACAATATAAAAATAAAATTGAATTTCTTTTATATATAGCTTTAGTACATACAAATATTTCAGTAAAAAATGGAAAAAGCATTTAAATGCAAAGGAATTTTAGCTTGATGCTTGTGTATGTGGTAAAAGCAAGTATTTTATAGTTTGTATGAGAGAGTAACCAAGGAATTTGAAGAAGTTCTAATAAAGGCTAGATCTGTGAGAACCATGGCTAAATAACAACAAAATGTATGTAATTTTTGATCTTCCTTAAAACCCAGAAATAATTTTAATAAAGCCAAATAAGTTATATCCAAAACTAGAAACCCATCATCACACCTCATATTTAGATAATTTTGTTCATTGCTTGTATTTACCAGATTCGAAACGGAGTGGTCATCTTCAAAATTTTGCTCTAAAATCCAATTACCATACTCTCAATGTTAAGCCATTGCGTTAAAGTTGAGCCTAACATCTTTGCTTTTGAGTCATGAGTTACAGGAATGATGAATTTATATCTCCTATGTTGGGGGCTTAATTTAAATTTAACTTCTAGAGAGTTGAGTAGTCTAAGAGTTATCTTTGTTAAATAGTTGTTGATGTGATGTGAAATTTTGCTGATAGTTTTTTTCCCATACTTTGCAATTAGAGGGGAGTGACTTTGTGTTCAGTGTCAAGTAGTTGCTAACCCAAGAATCTAGGCCCTGTCTCTACTGACCTGGTATCTCTGATATGGGTATACTGAGTACGAGGTAATTTCCAGATACTTTTAAAGTGAAAATATACCTTGTAATCTGGTGATTATGGCATATTTCCTTTGATAATATGCATGTGGTGCCACTCAAGTTCTTTTGAGTTTGGCATGCCTATGCTACTATCTGCAATTTTCTCATTACTTTTCTTCTCTCCATCTGAAATTATCATTTGAAAAGCATATATCTTTTAGCTTCATTTGGCTTACAGGGTTCTCTCAGCCTAAAACAATGTGTTTCCTGGTACCAGTTGAATCTAAATGGAAAAACAGTCAAGTAATTACACAGCAGTACCTACCTGTAACAAGGATAATTCAGATGAACCTGATCCTTAGACAATCTCCTACCTCCTCTGACACTGGGGCATAAAGGCTTTACCTTCTCATGGGAAGCAGAAGGGAGTAATACCCTGTGACTATGGTATATTTTTAAGCAACACATGGCTAAAGTTTTGTGAGCTTTTTTACAGAGATAGGTCTCCTGTCTGCATCAGTGAGGACAACATGCAATGTCTGCCTACCTGCATAGTTTATGAACCATGCTTGCTTGCTTTTTATGATTTTATAATTGAATGAGAGAAATTTGTTCCTCAGTGACACAAAAGAGGTAAGAGTTGTTATTGGATATGTTCACGGATCCATAATTTCTGACTTTGGGAAATCAATTAAGGGGGTCAGAATTTCATTTCTGGTAGAAGTGGTGCAAGAAATATCTGCTGGTTTCTTCACACTCAAAATATAGGAAGTGTGAAAACCTTCAGTTGATGTGTGTCTCTTGATTTTCTGCAGTTTCCTTCTTACTGTGTTAAGAGAAACAGTGGATAATCTTCCCTGAGATAAATGGCATCTTTGTTTCCCCAGTTTTCTTGAAAAATAATGGACATAGGTCACTGTATAAGTTTAAGGTTACAGCATGATAGCTTGATTTACACATATTATGAAATGATTACCAAAATAGCTTCAGCTAACATCCATCTTCTCATGTAGGTACAATAAAAAAGAAGAAGGAGAAAAAAATTTCTCTTTGTGATGAGAATTCAGGATTTATTCTTAAGTTTTCTATATATCGTATATCAGTGTTAGCTATAGTCATCATGTACGTTACATGGAAAGATCCTTAATTGTGGCAATCCCTATTTTTATTATTTATTTATTTATTTATTTATTTATTTATTTATTTTTATATTTATTTTGAAAGACAGCTGGGAAGGGGAAGGGAGAGGAGAGAGAGAGAGAGGGAGGAAGAGGGGGAGAGAGAGAGAAAGAATCCTAAGCAGGTGCCACACTGCCAACACGGAGGCTGATGTGGGGCTCCATTTCATCAACTATGATACTATGACCTGAGCCAAAATCTAGAGTCAGACGCTTAAGTGACTGGGCTACCCAGGTGCCCCGTTGCAATCCTTATTACAGCTTTATACTTGTTTTTTTGATTATTGCCAGAAGACTCCTAGTGTTCTACGGACTTCAGATTAATATGTACAGTTTTCAACATTGAGATTATTGTGTTTAGGCAGAGTATACAAAGAACCTAATATGACTAATGCCATGTAAAAGATTCTGCTAGTTGAATATCAGTAGTCTATTCTTGAGACAAAAAAAATCTGACCAAATTGCAATGAGAAGAAATGTGCTTACATGGCATCAGATAAAACCTGCTCACTTGGTATTTTCATTTGTTTCTTAAATATAGGGCTTGCAAATGGCTGTATCTTAGAATAGACTTCAAAAATACACACACTTTGATAATTTGCCTCCACATCTTTTCATCTATCACATTCACCTTTGATGTAGGGATTTTCTGCCCCTAATAGCCCATTTTCTGACATTTTCTTTCCCAGAGGAGCAGAGTAGCTAAGAGTATAGGCTTCAGAAGCAAACTGCCTGACTTTGAATCCTTGCTTGGCTGCTTACCTGCTGTGTCCATGAGCAAATTTTTTTCTTCCTTCCACCCCCTGCTTTTTTTTTAAAGTAAGAGCATGGGCAAGAGGGTCAGAGAGTGAGAGACAGACAATCTTAAGCAGGCTCCACGTTCAGCACGGAGCCCATCGTGTGGATAGATCCCACATCCCTGGGATCGATGACCTGAGCAAGAGTCAGATGCTCAACTGACTGAGCTACCTAGGAGCCCCATGAGTAAGTTTCTTACTCTCTCTAAGCTTTTATCTCCTCATCGGTAGAATGTTAGTAACTATAGTAGTACCTCGCAGCTGTTAGAAGTGAGGAAGAGTTCATACAAGGAAAGTCCTTAGCGCAGTATCTGGGCTCCATAAGTGAAGCCACTACTATGATTTAAAATTTTTTTTATGCTTAAAATCAACCTAAAGTGCATTTTTCGTTTTACCACCTTATTTTTTCTTATGTGTCATTGATAGTGATCCCTTATTTGAGGGATGGGATAACTTAAAAACATTTTCTATTAAAATATGTATGTAGCTATGATAAAACCATAAGAAAATCTTGTTTTATTTGATGGACATTCCTGGTTATCAAGTTTTAGCTTTGTTTTCCTAGCTTTTCAGAGAAATAGGTGGATCCAACTACACCTTTTTAGATCTATAAGCACCATTAAGTGATAAATTTAGGCCACAATTATGTTTTCAAGTAGATATATTAATATCTGGATATGGTTTTTTTGTCATAGTGATATAATACAACTTACACTACCAAGGTAAATGAAGGAAAGATTTGACATATTGCTTTGTTTGCCCACTTTTAGTTGACCTATGACAGTCTGGAATAATGACAAAAATGTTAATGCCCAAAATAAAACCATTAGAATTTCTATGCTTTTCTGTTGCTATCAGTCCTTCATTTGTAATAGACTGCCCTTCAAATGCTAATTTGTGTTAAAAAAGTAACTCTTAGGAAATGCTTCCAGTTCATATTGGGATATGACTTGCATTTTGAATTTTCAGTTAACTAAGAAATACACTTGTAAACTATGAACACAAGTCCTGCTTCAGCAGTGAAAATTGTAATTTGATGTTTAATTACCAATTTGCAAAATAAAATCATGCATTTATAAACATTCCACAAAATTTTTAAATAATATCGTTGATGTTAAGAGGAAAGGGATTTTGAATACAAGTAATGCAGAACTGTTCTTGTTTATGAAAGCCAAATCATAAGGTCTTTAACAATTGGCTCTTTTTCTTTTCAGTTTATTGCAGAGATTGTTTTTGCTGTTTTGGACTGTCTCAACCCTTGCTAATGACACTAGGCAGCCTCAGATCATATTACTAAAACCTGTTTACCTTAGCAACAAGCTAACTTGATTTTATTACCAGAAAATGGATTATGAATTCCCAATTATTAAAATGTTGGTTTTCAAATAATCAACTTTTGTCTTTAAGGTTTTTGGTTTTTTAGGTTATAGTTACATGCAGGATAGAAGTGTACAAAAATATTAAGCAGAGAGTAAGGAAAAACAATTTTTGTACAAGAGAGAAGGGAATATTTAAGATTACAGGGGTGTGGACCTTGTTGGGGTCAGGTAGAATTACAGATACACTACGCCATAACTTTGGAGAGTATTTCTGGATTTTGACTGGCATAAAAATGGAATTTAAAGTATCATATAACGCTCCCTGTGGCCCAAATAATGTATTTTATTTTTGACCTCTACAATTCACAAAACCTTGTGTGAAAACTTTCATACTAAAACTACAATAAAAATAATTTTAGCTGGAAATGCTCCAACTAGTTTAAGTGATACTGTAATCGGTGCAATCATGACTTTAATTTGGTTAAACATTGGGAAAAATGGGAAAAAATTCCCTTATACATGCACACACGCTCCTAAAACATAATAAAACATGCCTTGTATTTGTCAAAATGGAACCTTGGGGCTGCCCTTTGCCCTCCTTCAGATATCACTTAACTTTTTCTTTAGTTATACTTAAGTATTTCAGAGAAGTGTAAATAAAATTTACCTTTCAGGCTCTTATTTTACGGGTATTTTGGCTAGACTGTCATCCATGTTAGGTATGGAATATGCAGCATGAGCCGTACATCTTAAAATCTATTTGACAAACCTTTGAAGCATACTACAAGGCTGTTTGGTTTTACAAGTGCAGAAACCAAGATCTGGGAGGGTGACTGCCCAAAACGCAGCTGCTGCATGGCTGCCCCGGGATCCCCAAGGCCAAGCTCCAGGTGCAGGTACGAGGCATGACGTCACCGGTGGTGCCAGGCGGCGGCTCCGAGAGCTGCGGACGTGGGCTGGGCCGGAAGCGGTGCTGCTGGCGGCCCTCCTCGCTCCGCCCCACGCGAGCTGGTCGCTGAGTTGTCCAGGCCGCGGTCTGCCAAGCCGGAGTGGGGGGGCGAGGCGCCGGCCGGCCCCGCCCCTCAGGCAGGTCCCACCCATCAAGGCAGCCCCACTCCTCCTGCCTTGGCGTGGCCGGGCGCGGCGTGAGGTGGGCGCTGCCGGTGAGTGCCAGTTCGTGACGGCCGGCTCGGTCCGCGCCTGGGTGGGGAGGCGGAGAATGGAAATGGGCTTATCGGCCATTACGTTCTATCTTGCCAGCGCCAGCAGCCCTGTAGCGGTGACAACGATGGACCCGGAGCCTCTGAGCCGTGCGGAGGGAGAAGCAGTAGGAGCCTCTGGAGCTGCGGCCGCCGCGACGTTCAGGGAATCGACTCGGCAGGTAGGTGGGGCCGGCGAGGGAGGTGGCGGCGCGGAGGCTGGGGCTAGGAGAGACTAGCTGAGAGGAGACAGCCCTCGTCCGCCGGCTGCCCTCTTTGGCCTGCGCGGTGTTGTGTTCCTCCCAGCAGGCCGCCCGCCGGAGGTGCGTTTCGGGGTTCGTCCTCACGGTATCCTCGCGTCTGCCCAAAGGCACCGGCTTGGGGCAAGGGGCGAACGCCTCGCCACAGCAGGGCGTCCCTCACCAACCCTTTCCGCTGGCAGCTCTGCGGACTGTGGGGGCTCCCGGGGGTGCTATTCCAGCTTGGGGTCTGCGAGCGAGGAACGAAGGCGTGGCTCCGAAAGGCTGTCCTTAGAGTAGCTGGAAGCCAGGTGACGGCGGCTTCAGACACTTCTCTGCCTCTCCTTGTGCAAGCGCCTGAGTGTCTTGTTTGTGCCCTTTGGTTAGCTAATAGCAACTGTGTGCTGAGCGTTTACAGGCTTTCTTTCACTTAATCCTGATAACTTCTGCATGATGTGGGCGTTATCCCCATTTCACTCGCGGGGTAACTAAGGCTCGCAGCTGCCCAATAGAAGCATAATGGGAGCCACATTTTCTAGTAGCCATTACTTAAAAAGTAAAAAGAAATTTTAATTTTTAATTGTATATTATTTTATTAACCTAATTTAACAAAAAACTTAAATATGTAATTAATGTGAAAGTTAACAACGAGATATTTTACGTTCTTTTTGGTACAAGGCTTAGGAATCCTGCGTGTGTTTTAGACCTACTGCACATCTAAGTTTGGGCTATCCTCATTTTAAGGGAGCATTAGCCACATGTGGCTAGTGGTTACTGTGTTGGACAGCAGAAGTTTAGAGAGGTAAGGTCTGGAGGTTTGTTTTGTTTTCAGTTTGATAGTTTAAAGTAGTAGTTTAGGGGAGCCTAACTGGCTCAGCTGGTGGAGCATCCAACTCCATCTCAAGATGGTGAGTTCAAGCCCCACTTTGGGTGTGGAGCCTACTTTAAGAAAAATAATAAAGTGTTCTTTTATTTAAAAAAAAAAGTAATAGTTTAGGAACTTTGGCCAAGTAAAACTAATGAAGAAATTGTTTCACCTGAAACTAGCTTATTAGTACAGTGTGGGCCATTAAGAACCTCGAGTTGCTCCTATGTAGAAATCTTTCCACCTTCAGTGGAAATGAAGCTTTTTGGGTAGCTTCAGTTTTGAGACTAACCACCACCTGAATGTTAGTAAGACATTTCCCCCAAACTACAGTTTCCTAGGGAATAGTGCGTGAATGCGAGTGTAGTAGTAGAACGTAGTTTGCATGAACAAAAACTTTTCTCCATACTAGTTTTAATATGGAATTTCTTGTTTTTCTCCTACTTGAGAAGGAGAAAAGTCATCAGCAAGAAGGAATTCAGGGGCAACACTAATTGATTAGGGAGCCTCTTTTCATTTTCAGTAGAGACCTGTTGCTGACAGGTACATGTGAACTGGACCTTTAAGTCTGTAGTGTTCGATATATTTTCATTTGGTTTTTCCTTCTGTTGTTATCATTGTTTTCATCACTGCTTCAAGCTTTGAATCACTCTAATAGCAAAGTAAACATACCTGTAATGATTTATAAGCTAAATATTGTTTGAAGAGAGGCTCTTTGTTTTTTGGTTTAGTGATATTATTTTCAGATTCCTGGTTGAAACATAATAAATATCTAAACAATAAAGGAGGCTGTTGAACAAAAAGTAGGAAGTCATAAGAATACCCCCATCGCCAGTATCTCACATTCACTTTCACCAAAAGTAAGTTTCTGTTGTGATCATTCTGAGATTTCCTATGCATATATAGTCTCTCCTGCATTAAACATAAATAGGTTCATACTATACAAACTGTTTTCTGACTTTCCCTTTTTTGCTCTCGCATTCACATTCCTGAAACAGAAACATCTCTGGGAACCCCAGATCTATGCCTTTGAGCATATTTAGAGCAAAGAGGCCCAAGTGGGGACTTGGGTGGAAGGAGAGCCTCCTGTCCTTGATCAGTTGTCTGAACTGAGAAATTCTAAATGCAGTGTAGGGAAAGGAGTAAGAAATAGGAGCTTGGCTTTGTGTTTAGAATTTCACCTCAAATCAGGCCATTCAGTACCTGTTGTGATATCCTATCAGGCAGGTTCTTTGACTAGACTTTTAACCAAAATCTGAGCCTCAATATTATTAAAGGAGTGAAAATTTTAGTGCTACACATTCATTTATGTGGCACCTCTGATACCAAGAACTTATGATGTGCTAGGAACTATCTAGTGAAGGATACACACTCTGCCTACTTCCATGTTGCTACCTAGTTGGGGACGGTGACACAGAATAAATTCCATGATGTGCAGTACAGGTTTTAAAGAAGTTCTTGGTGCTAAGAGACTGTGTAAAAAGAAAATTGCCGTTAAAATCAGGCCCCGAGGAACTAGATAAGTTAATTTACAGTCTAGTCTGGTTAACTATAAAATGTGAATTGACAATGCATCTATTAATTTCCTGATGTTAGGAACCTCTTTTTTCGGATCTTTGGAATTTGTTAAAATGGAATTTGTATTATGGACAGTGAAATTTTTCTTACTAAGAGGTTTATTGTTTATCAGTAAAAAAGGAACATTTGCAAAATTCAGAGAATAACTTTCATTTATAATTGTTGGGAATTTTGCACCAGACTATTTTCATTTTCTGGTTGGTTTTACTCATCAATGCCTCCCTTCACTGTTCCCCCTTTGTTTTTCCCTAGAGGTTGGAATCACATGTCATAAACTGCCTTTCACAGGTTTTTTTACTTGCCACTCTCGTTCCTTAAGATGATGGGTTGACCAAACTATAGCCTATGGGCCAGATGCCCACTAGCCACTATATAAAGTTTTTTTGGAACACAGCTGTACCCATTTATTATGTATTGTCCATGGCTGCTTTCACAGAGTTGAGCAGCTGTGATAGAAGCTATATGGCCTGCAGAACCTAAAATATTTACCATCTGACCTTTACAGAAAAGGTTTGCTTATTCCTGTTTAAGAAGATAAACCTAAAACTTGGGTTTTACTGTATCAAAAATTAATATTAAATTTTTAAAAGGAAGCCATTAGATAAAAGTCTCTTTAATAAAAATCTTTATATGAAATGTTACTAGAGCAAATAAAATGCCATTTTTAATTCTATATTGTGTGTAGAGAATATTACTCAAAGTTTTGTTTAAACTTAACCTCGGTGTTGGAATGAAAAATATGAATCCTGTTTCAGCCTTCACCTTTGCAGGTTTTAAAAAATCTTTTGGAAGGAAAATTGCCAAGAGTCACAGCTAATGGAGATAGTAGCTAAGTTTATACTAATTGTTATGAACCAGCCAGAATGTTTTGATATATTCAAGTTGTCCAAGGAAGGAAGGTAAAGTAGTTGAGCCAATAAGAGATATGCCTTTTCCTTTGCCTTTATCTAAGAAAGGAAAAATTAAGCCGATGAGAAATTACCAGAGGGAGCAGTGAGAAGCTGCTTCTGCTCTAATGGGGGTGGAACGGGACATGGTGATGTGCTGTGAAAGGTCTCAGCTCTGTCTACCGACAGGGACTGTTGCTTTGGCATCAGATCCATACAGATAGTGTGATGACTGGAGATATAACCCAACTCCTCTGACTTTCCCTTGCTTGTGAAGGGATCCGCAGAGCTGAGTAATGGTTCAGAAGGAAATATTGACATCAGAACACCTATAAACCAAATCTTATTTCAAGGGGAAAAATGAAATTGAGTAGGAATGGCTCACTGTGCCTAGGGACCAGGTAAACCTGGTGGACCATTTGTTGTCCATTTTGTTTGTGGACATAATAAATGGGCTGGTCTTCCTTTATTAAGGGCCAGGATTTGTTTGAACCTTCAAGACAGGGTAGGGAGAATTGTGGCTTTTGTTTTTTCAGGTTAATCCAAAGATAGCCCCTGCTCTCAAGATTTTCATGATCTCAGTTCACTGTACAGGATTCGTAGATGCTGTCAGTGATGTCTTCGTGTGTCTTGGAGCAATGTATGTGTTCTTTGAGTTGGTTATAGCTGGATTCAAATCCTGGATAATGACTAAACTTACCTTTGGGAAGTGAAGAACAGAGAGGCCGTATATTTTTTCGAAGAAGGAACTTAGAGGATTAGAGGAAATAATGCAAAAGTAAAGTTACTTATATTTGTATAACTGGGCAGTTCTAGTCCACTATTTTTATCAGTATAATCCCATCTCTGCAACTGCAGTTCAAAGAATTTTCCTGTTGGTTGAACAACATTCATGGTTTTAAATTGTTTGGTCATATATACAAGTGTAAGACTCCTTATAGAGGACGAAATTTTTGAACTCTGGACTATTCTAGAGAATCCCACCAATGTGGACTCTAATTGTGGGAGTCCTGTAGTCCTATATCATTTTGTTCGTTTAGTCATAAAATTATATCAGTAATACATGAACATAGTCTCATCACAAAACAAAGAAAACAACAAAATACAAAAAAAGAATAACAGGCCCCCTTGACTACTCCCTTGCCTCAACCTCTGCCCCTGTCTTAGTACCTGTCCCTAGGAGTAACCACTTGCCAGATTTTTCTTCACAATTGCACTGGCCTTTTTGAAATATTCTAGTAAGGAGATAAAATAAAGCCTTTCTTAGGAGTTTAAACTTGAGGCAAGATGACAGTGAAAAACCTTGTCCTCTCCCACAATGTGCATTTACTCTGAGTTTGGAACATGGCTATATATGTGAAGTAAAATTAGTATTTCCCTAGGAATGAAATTTGAGTGTAATTAGAATTCCATACACACTGTTATACTGAAATTTGTAAAATCCTTTTACTATCAGGAAAACTGTTGTCATCTCTACATTATTGACTAAGAAATATGGAAATTTAGAGATAGAACACTTATGGCCTGTTTTCCAGATTTGATTTACAAATGAGTTTTATTTGGACTGCACAGTTTAAAATTTTTTTTCGGTTTGAATGTCTTCATGGGGGATGCTTTCAACCCAGGGTCTACCCTTCCCTATATAGTTTTGCTCACTTTTGGTACCAGTTGGCGTTAAAAAGCATTTTAATTAGGAACTTTTGGGTAAAGGAGAGATACAGAGTTAAGTTATACTAGTTTTGTTTTGCCCACACATAGCTAAGCCCAAATCCAGAGATGTAGAATTCTCTGCCATGAACTGTTATTTTATTTTATGTCTCTACTGTATGTATATGTGCATCTATATGATTTTCCTTTGATATTGTACATTAATCCATAATTAGCATTATTCTTTAAATGAGTGAAGTCCAGAGTATCTTCACATATTATATAGCATTGGAATTGCTATGACTTGAAGTGCAGTGCTTGATTTCTTAGCTGTTGACTTCAAGAACGTTTATTGGTTAAGTTCTATTTTTTACCCTCAGTAGTGAGTGTGCATGTGTTTGCTTTATTATTCATTAAACTCCACATTTATGCTGACACTCTTGTGTGTATGTGACCTCTTTTAAAAAAACATTTAAGGATTGGTTTATGTTTCTTAATTCCCTACAATACAGCAACTAAGAATCTTTTCGCCATTTGAAAGATTAACCTCACTTGAAACTCATTATCTTATTATTGACATTAGATGAATAGTGAAAGAGGCTTTGAAAATGTAGAACTCGGAGTCATAGGAAAAAAGAAGAAAGTCCCGAGGAGAGTCATCCACTTTGTGAGTGGTGAAACAATGGAAGAATACAGCACAGATGAAGATGAAGTTGATAGCCTGGAGAAGAAAGACGTTTTGCCTACTGTTGACCCAGTAAGTTTGATACTTCTGTCAGTGGTTTTTAAAATTGATTTGTTTCCCCTTAAACATTGAATGAAGGGGCCTTTTGGGGTTTAAATTAACTATATATTGATTATCAAATTATACATTATGATTTTGGTATAACATAGTATTTTTACAAATATGGATGGAAATATTTCCTGCATTTCAGTAGTGTGAAATCATTTGAGTGTCAGAATTCTTTGTCAGTGTAGCTAGGTTTCTTTAAGAGTTATCTTACTGAAGAGTGTTTGAATTCCAGTCCCTTTGAATTAAGGACTATAATAGTTTCCATCTAAAACTTAGGATTTGTCGGTTCTTTTTATATTGCCTCAAAGTTTGAGTAGAAGATGGGAGTGTACAGGGATGCCTGGGTGGCTCGGTTGGTTAAGCATCCGACTTCGGCTCAGGTCATGATCTCATGGTTCGTGGGTTCAAGCCTATGGCAGGCTCTATGCTGACAGCTCAGCATCTGGAGCCTGCTTTGGATTCTGTGTCTTCCTCTCTTTCTGCCCCTTTCCAGCTTATGCTCTCTCCCTCTCTCTCTCTCAAAAATAAATAAACATTAAAAAAAAATTAAAAAGAAAAGAACATGGGAGTGAATAGTTCTTAATTTTATGTGCCTTATCAGCTAAATTTAAGAATTTCTAAATTATACATGATATACTATAAAATTATAGGACTAGCTGTACATTCTTAAAAAGGAGTGTTGTCCTTCTAAGTAGGTTTTTGAGAGTTTAGTTGATCAATATTTACTGACTTTCTAATGGGTTCTCTTTCAGGCACTGGTGATACAGCAATGGGTACATAAATTTCTATTACATGCTAGTGGGCAGACAGGTAATAAATACATACTATAATTATTAGACTGAAAATTGCTATAAAGAAAATAAACCAGGATAACAGGATAGAGAATTATTAATTTGTATTTGATTTTAAAAATGTTATTACTAGTTTTTTATTAGATTCCACTCTTCATAAATTTTGGTTATTAAAAAAACATCAGATCCAGAGTCTCTACTATAGAATATATTCAAAGGACTGTGCAGTATACTCTGATGGCATTTCCAAATGCATGCAAAACATTGCAGAGGTGTTTCATGCATTGGGAGAATTGTTGGAATAAGTGTTTTTCTTTTAAATTAATTTGAAGGGATTCTTATTTATATACATTGTGTATATATGTATGAATTTAATTTAATTTAATTTAATTTTTATGTTTATTTATTTTGAGAGAGAGAGAGCATGAGTGGGTAAGGAGCAGAGGGAAGGGGAGAGAGAATCTAAAGTAGGTTCCCTGCTGTCAGCATGGTGCCTGACGTGGGGCTCACAGACTGTGAGATAATGACCTGAGCTGAAATCAAGAGTTGGTCACTTAGCTGACTGAGCTGCCCAGGTTCCCCTTAAAAGTCATTGTCTCAAAAGTTGCTCTCTACTTACAAAGAAACTGATAATAAAAGCATTGCATAGAAACGAATGCATTCTTACTACTTTCCTAAAGATTAACTCTTTTTTAAAAAAGCTTTATTGAAGTGTGCCTGTGTGGCACAGTCAGTTGAGTGTCCAGCTCTTGATTTCAGCTCAGATCATAATCCTGTGGTCATGGGATCAAGCCCCACATTGGGCTCCACACTGAGCTTGGAGCCTGCTTAAGATTCTCTCCCTCCCTCCCTCCCTCCCTCCCTCCCTCTCTCACTTTCTCTCACTTTCTCTCATTTTCTCTCACTTTCTCTCCCTCTGTCCCTCAACCCTTACTCTCTCTCTCTCTCTCTCTAAAAAAAAAAAATTAAAAAAAGGAAATAAAAGATTTATTGAAATACAGTTCACTTGGCATACAATTCACTGATATAAAGTTAGAGTGACCTGGCATTTATTTATTTATTTATTTATTTATTTATTTATTTATTTAAATGTTTTATTTATTTTTGAGAGGAAGTGCACAAACAGGGAAGGGGCAGAGAGACAGAGAGAGGATCTCAAGCAGGTTCCATGCTGTCAGCATGGAGCTCAAACTTACAAAGCAAACCATGAGATTATGACCTGAGCCAAGATCAAGAGTTGGACACTTAATCAACTGAGCCACTGAGGTGCCCCAGGTCTTTGATCTATTTTGAGTTAATTTTTGTATATGGTTTGAGGTAAGGGTCTAACTTCATTATTTTGCATGTGGTTTTCCATTTTTCTCATTCTTTTCTCATTGTATGATCTTAGTATTCTTGTCAAATTTGATCATAGAATGTGGTTTTATTTCTAGACCCTCAGTTCTCCTCCACTGATCTATGTATATATGTCTTTCCTTGTGCCAGTACCACACTGTCTGGGTTACTGTTGCCTTATAGCAAATTTTGAAGTTGAAGGCATTGAGACTTTCTACTTTGTCCTTTTTCTCCCAAGATTGTTTTGACTATTCTGGGCCCCTTTCAATTCCATATGAATTTTAGAATCAGCTTGTCAGTTTCTGCAAAGAAGTTAGCTAGGGATTATGTTGAATCTGTAGATAAATTTTAGAGCATTGATGTCTTAAGACTTTTGATTCATGAATCTTTAACTTCCTTAGATCTCCCTTAATTTTTTTCTATACTGTTTTGTAATTTTCAGAGTATAAGTTTTATACCTCATTCTTAAATTTATTTCTAAGTGTGGTTTTTTTTTTTTTTTTTTGATGCTACTGTAAGTGGAATTGTTTTCTTACAGTTTTCTTCTCTTCCAATCTGGATGCTTTTTATTTGATGTTCTTGCCTAATTACCCTAGCTAGAACCTGCATTACAATGTTGAATAGAAGTGCTGAGAAGTGGCCATTCTCATCTTGTTCTAAATCTTGCGCGAAACTGTTCCATCTTTTACTGTTAAATATGATGTAGCCATGAGTGTTATGTAGATTCCCTTTACCAGTTTGAAGAACCTCCCTCTATTCTTAGGCTTTTTTTTTTTTAAATCATGATGCAGCCTTGAATTTTGTAAAATGATTTTTCTGCATCAATTGGGATGGTTTTGAGATTTTTGTTCTTTATTCTATTGGTATAGTGACATTAATTGATTTTTTGGATGCTAAACAAGCCTTACATTCTTAGGATAAAACCCACTTGATCATTGTATATAATTATTTTTATATGTTCCTGATTTGGTTTGCTGGTAATTACTGTGAATTTTTGCACCCATATTCATAGAAAATTTTGCACCCATTTCTTGTAAGGTCTTTGTCTGGTTTTAGTACCAGAGTAATACTGGCCTCCTAAAATGAGTTGGGAACTGTTGCCACTTCTGGTTTTTTGGAGGGGGAGTAGGGGGGAAGAGTTTGTAAGAATTGGTATTCTTTTATTTTTTTAAGTTTATTTATTTATTTTGAGAGAAATCAGGGAAGGGACAGGGAGAGAGGGAGAGAGAGAATCCCAAGCAGACTCTGTGCTGTCAGTGCAGAACCTGATGTGGGGCTCGATCTCATGAACTGTGAGATCATGACCTGAACCGAAATCGAGTCTGATGCTTAACTGACTGAGCCACCCAGGTGCCCCCAGAGTTGGTATTAATTCTTATTTAAATGTTTGGTAGACTTTGCCTGTGAAGCTGCCTAGGCTTTTCATTGCGTCTGGGTTTTGTTTTTGTTTTTGTTTTTGTTTTTTTTAAAGTTTATTTATTTTGAGAGAGGGAAAGAGTGCAAGTGGAAGAGTGGCAGAGAGGAGGGGGAGGGAATTCCAAGCAGCTCCACTGACAGTGCAGAGGATGACTTGGGGCTTGATCCCATGAACTGTGGAGTCATGACCTGAGCCAAAATTAAGAGTTGGACGCTTAACCGACTAAGCCACCCGGGCACCCTGTGTATAGTTTTTTTTTTTATTATTATTACAAAATTGTCTTCTTTCTTTTTAAGTCCATTGTGGCAGTTCTGTTTATTTCTTATAGGTAAGTTATTTAATTTGTTGTCATGCAGTTGTTCACAGTATTCCTTTATAGTTTTTTCTGTTTTTTCATTTCTGATTCTAGTAATTTGGGTCTTCCTTTTTCTTGGTCAGTCTAGCAAAAGATTGATCAATTTTGTTGATCTTTTCCAAGAATGAGCATTTGGTTTCATTGATTTTCTCTTTTATTTTTTTTCTCCATTTCATTAGTTTTCACTCTGGTCTTTATTATTTCCTTCCATCTGCTTGCTGTAGGTCTAGTTTGCCCTACTTTTCCCAGTGTCTTGAGGTGGAAGGTTAGGTTATCTTCTTTCTTAATTAGCTATGAACTTCCCCTTCTAAAAAAAATTATTTTGGAGAGAATGTGTGAGCAGGGGAGAAGGGCAGAGGGAGAGAGAGACAGAATCTCAAGTAGGCTCCATGCTCAGCCTGGAGCCTGACACGGGGCTCAATCCCATTACCCTGGGAGCATGACCTGAGCCAAAATCAAGAGTTGGTCATCCAACTGACTAAACCACCCAGGCGCCCCTGAAATTCCCTTTTAGAACTGTTTTAATTACATCTCATAAATTTTGTGTGTTATATCTTCATTTTCATTCATCTCAAAGTATTTTCTCTTTGACCTATTGGTTTTTTAAGAATATGTTATTTATTTCCCACATATTTCTTTTTTTTTTAACTACTTTTTTTTTTTTTAAGTTTATTTATTTTTGAGAGGGGGGAGACAGAGAGAGAGAGAAAGAGAAAACATGCAGGAGGGTTAGAGGGAGAGAGGGAGGCGGAGAATCTGAAGCATGCTCTGTGCCATTAGCTGATTGCGGAGCTCGAATCCACTGACCATGAGGTCATGACCTGAGCTGAAATCAAGAGCCAGTTGCTTAACCCACTGAGTCACCTAGGCGCCCCTATTTCCCCCATGTTTCTTAAATTTTCACATTTTGTTTTCTTTCTTGATTTCTAATTTCACCCCCATGTGGTTGGAGAACATACCTTGTATTCTTTCTCTCCTTTTAAATCTGTGGAAGTTTGTTTTATGGATATCAGCATCTGGTCTTGTGGAGAATGTTCTGTACACACTTGAGAAAAATGTATATTCTGTTGTTGTTAGGTGGTGTGTTCTATAGATATGTTAGGTCTGGTTGGTTCATAGTGTTTTTCAAGTCTTCAATTTCCTTGTTGATCTGCCTGATTGTCCTATTCATGATTCAAAATGGGGTGTTGTCTCCAGCTGTTATTGTTGAGTTGTCTATTCCCTTCATTTCTGTCAGTTTTTGTTGAGTCCCTCTTCTGAATTTTTCATTTTAGTTATTACACTTATCAACTACAGAATTTCTATCTGGTTCTCATTAATAATTTTCATTTTTTTATTGATTTTGTCTTTTTTTTTTTAATGAAATTTATTGACAAATTGGTTTCCATACAACACCCAGTGCTCATCCCAAAAGGTGCCCTCCTCAATACCCATCACCCACCCTCTCCTCCCTCCCACCCCCCATCAACCCTCAGTTTGTTCTCAGTTTTTAACAGTCTCTTATGCTTTGGCTCTCTCCCATTCTAACCTCTTTTTTTTTTTTTTCCTTCCCCTCCCCCATGGGTTCCTGATAAGTTTCTCAGGATCCACATAAGAGTGAAACCATATGGTATCTGTCTTTCTCTGTATGGCTTATTTCACTTAGCGTCACACTCTCCAGTTCCATCCACGTTGCTACAAAAGGCCATATTTCATTTTTTCTCATTGCCACGTAATATTCCATTGTGTATATAAACCACAACTTCTTTATCCATTCATCAGTTGATGGACATTTAGGCTCTTTCCATACTTTGGCTATTGTTGAGAGTGCTGCTATGAACATTGGGGTACAAGTGGCCCTATGCATCAGTACTCCTGTATCCCTTGGATAAATTCCTAGCAGTGCTATTGCTGGGTCATAGGGTAGGTCTATTTTTAATTTTCTGAGGAACCTCCACACTGCTTTCCAGAGCGGCTGCACCACTTTGCATTCCCACCAACAGTGCAAGAGGGTTCCCGTTTCTCCACATCCTCGCCAGCATCTATAGTCTCCTGATTTGTTCATTTTGGCCACTCTGACTGGCGTGAGGTGATACCTGAGTGTGGTTTTGATTTGTATTTCCCTGATAAGGAGCGACGCTGAACATCTTTTCATGTGCCTGTTGGCCATCCGGATGTCTTCTTTAGAGAAGTGTCTATTCATGTTTTCTGCCCATTTCTTCACTGGGTTATTTGTTTTTCGGATGTGGAGTTTGGTGAGCTCTTTATAGATTTTGGTTACTAGCCCTTTGTCTGATATGTCATTTGCGAATATCTTTTCCCATTCCGTTGGTTGCCTTTTAGTTTTGTTGGTTGTTTCCTTTGCTGTGCAGAAGCTTTTTATCTTCATCAGGTCCCAGTAATTCACTTTTGCTTTGAATTCCCTTGCCTTTGGGGATGTGTCGAGTAAGAGATTGCTACGGCTGAGGTCAGAGAGGTCTTTTCCTGCTTTCTCCTCTAAGGTTTTGATGGTTTCCTGTCTCACATTTAGGTCCTTTATCCATTTTGAGTTTATTTTTGTGAATGGTGTGAGAAAGTGGTCTAGTTTCAACCTTCTGCATGTTGCTGTCCAGTTCTCCCAGCACCATTTGTTAAAGAGGCTGTCTTTTTTCCATTGGATGTTCTTTCCTGCTTTGTCAAAGATGAGTTGGCCATACGTTTGTGGGTCTAGTTCTGGGGTTTCTATTCTATTCCATTGGTCTATGTGTCTGTTTTTGTGCCATATTGATTTTGTCTTTTTAAAAAAAAAATTTTTTTTAACGTTTATTTATTTTTGAGACAGAGGGAGACAGAGCATGAACAGGGGAGGGGCAGAGAGAGAGGGAGACACAGAATCTAAACAGGCTCCAGACTCTGAGCTGTCAGCACAGAGCCCGACCCGGGGCTTGAACTCAGGGACCATGAGATCATGACCTGAGCCGAAGTTGGACGCTTAACTGACCAAGCCACCCAGGCGCCCCTGATTTTGTCTTTTTGATGCAACATTGTTATTCCTTCCTTTATTTCTTTAATTATGTTTTCCGTTACTTTGATGTTTTTTCTGTTAAATCCAACATCTAGTCACTCATGGGTAGTTGCTGTTGCCTGCTTTTCTTCCTGTGTACAGAGTATACTTCTCTGTTTCTTTGCATGACTCTTAGTTTTTTGTTGGAAATTGTACATTTTAGATAACATATTGCAACAACTCTGGGTACTGCCCCTTGCCTTCTCCCTCTCCTCCCTCCCACCCAGTCTTATTATTTGCTTGTGTTTTTGTTTTGTTTTGTTCTGTTTAGTGACTGTTGGATTATTTTAGTGAAGTCTGTCTCCTCCCCATGTCCTCTTCTCTCCTACAAACTAGCTGGCCTAAAAAAAAAGGGGGGGGGGGGTTGGCGCCTGGGTGGCTCAGTCGGTTGAGCATCTGACTTCGGCTTAGGTCATGATCTCACAGCTCATGAGTTCAAACCCCATGTCGGGCTCTGTGCTGACAGCTCAGAGCCTGGAGTCTGCTTCGGATTCTGTGTCTCCCTCTTTCGCTGTGCCCCTCCCCCATTCATGTTCTGTCTCTCTCTCAAGAATAAATAAAACATTTAAAAACATAAAAAAAAAAAAAAAACTAGCTGGCCTGTAGTTTAGCCTGCATCTTTATAGACTCTAAGAACTTCCTCTCAATTACCTTTCACCATAATCTCTACTGATTTTGAGAGCACCCTTTGGGCTTGAACTTTTCCAGCTCTGTTGCAAATGAAGTCAGTTCCTTTGGGAAAAGATTAGGAACTATCTGTTTTATGGCTTATTCTCCTGGGCAAAATCTCTTAACCAGAGCTCTGAAGTTGGTGGTAGGGACAGTGGTGCATTTCTGAGTGACACACGTACTTTTTTTTTTTTTTTTAATTTTTTTTTTGACGTTTAATTTTTTTTGAGACAGAGAGAGGCAGAGCATGAACGGGGGAGGGTCAGAGAGAGGGAGACACAGAATCTGAAACAGGCTCCAGGCTCTGAGCTGTCAGCACAGAGCCCGACGTGGGGCTCGAACTCACGGACCGCGAGATCATGACCTGAGCCGAAGTCGGCCGCTTAACCGACTGAGCCACCCAGGCGCCCCGAGACACACCTACTTTAAGAGCTGACTGCTTGGTGGAGGTGGGGAGCCTTAGATCTTCTTGGTTTTTTTCACTGCCTCATGAACCAGGCCTATTAGTGCCCCAATATTCTTAGTGGCACCGTGCCCATGGTATAGCCTCCATTCCATGAATGGGGGCTGACAGAAGGAATCCCCTACCTGTCAACTGCATTTACCTGGAACTTAGTCTCAATAATAGGTGGCTTGTGGGCAGGATCAGAAATGCTGATTGCTGGCCTATCATGCAATATTTGTCCTTCTGAGACTGGCTTATTTTATTAGCATAATGTCCTCAGTTTCATCTAGGTTGTTGTATATGATAAGATTCCCTTCTTTTTCACGATGAATTTTTCAATTATATGTATACATCACAATTTCTTTATCCATTCATTTGTCAGTGGACATTTAGGTGTTTCCACATCTTAGCTGTTGTGAATAATGCTACAGTGAAGATGGGAGTGGAAGTAACTCTTCAAGGTCCAGATTTCAGTTCTTTTGGGTAAATGCCAATATTGTAAATGGGAAAAAGAGCAGGATAGAGAAAGTATGACAGTGTTGTAAAAAACATACACACTTAGGAAAAGACTGAGAAAATATACTAAAATATTAATGATAATTATTTACAGGTAGTGGAAAAATGGGTGGCTTAGATGTTCTTTATATTTTGCCCCATTTTCTAAGTATTATACAGTAAATAAGCATTACTTTTGTAATCTAAAAGTAAGTTGTTCAGTCCCAAAATATGTATGGAACCACAAAAGACTCCCAATAGCCAAAGTAATGTTGAAAAAGAAAACCAAAGCTGGAGGCATCAAATCCGAGACTTTAACCTGTATTACAAAGCTGTAATCATCAAGACAGTACGGTACTGGGGCGCCTGGGTGGCGCAGTCGGTCGAGCGTCTGACTTCAGCCAGGTCACGATCTCGCAGTCCGTGAGTTCGAGCCCCGCGTCGGGCTCTGGGCTGATGGCTCAGAGCCTGGAGCTTGCTTCCTATTCTGTGTCTCCCTCTCTCTCTGCCCCTCCCCCGTTCATGCTCTGTCTCTCTCTGCTCCAAAAATAAATAAACGTTGAAAAAAATTAAAAAAAAAAAAAAGAAAAAAAAAAGACAGTATGGTACTGGCACAACAACAGACATATAAATCAATGAAATAGAATAAGGAAACCCAGAATGGACCCACAGATATATGGCCAGTGAATCTTCAACAAAGCAGGAAAGAGTATCCAGTGGAAAAAAGACAGTCTCTTTAGTAAATGGTGCTAGGAGAACTGGACAGCAACATGCAGCAGAATGAATGTGGACCACTTTTACACCATACACAAAAGTAAATTCAAAATGGATGAAAGACCTTAATTGTGAGACAGGAAACCATCAAAATCCTACAGGAGAAAACAGGAAGCAACTGCTTTGACCTCGGCCACAGCAACTTCTTACTTGACATGCCTCTGGAGGAGGCAGGGGAAATAAAAGCAAAAATGAACTATTGGGACCTTATCAAGATAAAAAGCTTTTGCACAGCTGGGGTGCCTGGGTGGCTTAGTCAGTTAAACGTCTGACTACAGCTCGGGTTATGATCTTATGGTTCGTGAGTTCGAGCCCCACATCAGGCTCTGGGCTGTGGAGCCTGCTTCAGATTCTGTGTCTCCCTCTGCCCCTCCCTGCTTGCTCTCTCTCTCTCTCTCTCTCTCAGAAAATGAATAAAACACTAAAAAAAAAATCTAAAAAAACCAAAAAACTTCTGCACTGCAAAGGAAACAATCAACAAAACTAAAAGGCAACTGACAGAATGGGAGAAGATATTTGCAAATGACATATCAGATAAAGGGTTCATATCCAAAATCTATAAAGAATTTATCGAACTCAACACCCAAAGAACAAATAATCCACTGAAGAAATGGGCAGAAGACATGAATAGACACCTTTCCAAAGAAGACATCCGGATGGCTAACAGACACATGAAAAGATGCTCAACATCGCTCATACCAGGGAAATACAAATCAAAACCGCAATGAGATATCACCTCACACCTGTCAGAGTGGCTAAAAATAACAATTCAGGAAACAACAGATGTTGGTGAGGATGTGGAGAAAGGGTAACCCTCTTACACTGTTGGTGGGAATGCAAACTGGTACAGCCACTCTGGAAAACAGTATGGAGGTTCCTCAAAAAGTTAAAAATAGAATTACCCTACAACCCAGCAATTGCACTACTAGATATTTATCCAAAGGATACAAAAATGCTGATTGAAAAGGCTACATGAACCCCAATGTTTATAGCAGCACTATCAACAAATAGCCAAATTATGGAAAAAGCCCAAATGTCCATTAACTGATGAATGGATAAAGAAGATGTGGTATATATATACAATGGAATACCACTCAGTGATGAAAAAGAATGAAATCTTGCCATTTGCAACAATGTGGTTGGAACTGGAGGGTATTAAGCTAAGTGAAATAAGTCAGAGAAAGACATCACATGATTTCACTCATATGTGGAATTTGAGAATCTTAACAGATGAACATAGGGCAAGGGAAGGAAAAATAAGGTATAAACAGAGAGGGAGGCAAACCATAAGAGACTCCTAATACAGAGAACAAACTGAGAGTTGATGGGGGTGGGGAAAATGGGTGATGGGCATTAAGGAAGGCACTTACTGGGATGAGTACTGGGTGTTATATGTAAGTGGTGAATCACTGGATTCTACTGAACCAAGACTACACTGAATGTTAACTAATTTGAGAATAAAAAACAAATAAAACATTTAAAAAATAATTAAAAATAAGTTTAAAAACCAAAAAGATAGCAAGTCTCAATAGTTCTCTATTAAGGAAGAGATGGATACTTTATGCAGGAAGAGATTGATACTTAAATTTTTGTAGAAAAAATGAATCAGCTTGAGTTTGCATCATAAACTGGAAGTCTTGAAGACCAAGATCTAGTCCATTTTTCTTATTACTGGGATGGTGGTGGCAGTAGCGATGCTGGCAGTAGTGGCAAGGTTCCATTGTAGGCTCTTGAGTCATCTGTCCTTTTGATTCAGTGAGGTCAGTGTTTAAACAAAGAGCCCTATACGTTCATTCTGTATAATTGTGTGTGATGATAGATGTTATTCGGGGATCCTTATCCGGTCCCTCAGCTCTGGAGCAGGTTTGACTTTTTGGTAGTCACCACATGGTTATTAGCAATTGTTCTCTCTAGAAACAACCCCAGGAGAATTGGTCCACTTAGAAATATATGCTTTCCTTCAAAAGCCTGCTTAATCCCTTTCTAAGTAGTTTCTTGGCCCTATCATTATAATGTGTTATAGAAACTGGTTCCATTCCCTAGATTACTGCACTGTCCCATTTGCTGGAAGGACTGTAAGGTAAACATGAAGGGGGGCCTGGGTGGCGCAGTCGGCTGAGCGTCTGACTTCGGCTCAGGTCGTGATCTCGCAGTCTGTGAGTTCAAGCCCTGCGTTGGGCTCTGTGCTGACAGCTCAGAGCCTGGAGCCTGCTTCGGATTCTGTGTCTTCCTGTTTCTGCCCTTCCCCACTTGCTCTCTCTTTCTCTCTCTCTCTCTCTCTCTCAAAAATAAGCATTAAAAAAAAAGGTAAACATTAAGATGAGAGCATCTTAAACAGAGTCCCTAAAATAACCCTTATCCTCAAATAAGAGAGATGCTTCCTGCTCTGAATGTAGAAGATATACATATATTAGATTTGATTGAGGAAAACATAAATATACAGTATTTTCTTAGTTGAATGTATTTGCTTGGACACTCATTCTTGTGTAAATAGAAGTGGAGGAGCTAACTCACTTCTGTGTCTTTCCAAGAATCCTGTCACAGAAATTCGCTTACCCACTTTTCATGAGAAGATTGTGTTATATGTTTCCCCCTTTTCTCTTTAGTTTGTCTACCCAGTTACAGATATTCCTGTGTTTGCTGTTTTAATACCCTTATAATCATGAACATATCTTAGCTAAGAATGTTATCTTTTTTCTCCTTCCTGGAAACAGTATTAAAATAATAATAATAATTGTTATTTGATTGATTGCTCTCTACTTCCTTTTGGTAAACAAAAATATTGGTATAGTGAAGCATGCTTATATTACTGATTTCATCCACAGAGGCAAACTGTCATCTGTGTGGCAAGCTTCACAGAAGTATTCTGTGGGAAGTGCAGCATCAAGATTAACAATGGAATTGTACAATGTAGATTGCATTCTACCATTGGTCCTATAAATATACAGTCAGCTTGTCTTGGGCTATATGGTCTAGTCCCTTTATAACCTTTAAAGAAACAGAAAAACTCATCTTGTTGCTTATTGGTCATTTATTTTCCCACCATTGAAAGTTCATTTGATATACCCTTACTTATTCTGCTTCATTTATCTGAATCTTAATTTGCCTACTGTATCATAAAGTATGTTGTACTGTATGATTTAAAAAATGTTTTTGAATTAATTTATTTTTAAATTTACATCCAAGTTAGTATATAGTGCAACAGTGATTTCAGGAGTAGATTCCTTAATGCCCCTTACCCATTTAGCCCCTCCCCCCTCCCACAACCCCTCCAGCAACCCTCTGTTTGTTCTCCATATTTAAGCATCTCTTATGTTTTGTCCCCCTTTCTGTTTTTATATTATTTTTGCTTCCCTTCCCTTATGTTCATCTGTTTTGTATCTTAAAGTCCTCATATGAGTGAAGCCATATGATATTTGTCTTTCTCGTACTGACTAATTTCGCTTAGCATAATATCCTCCAGTTCCAACTAGGTGGTTGCAAATGGCAAGATTTCATTCTTTTTCATTGCCAAGTAATACTCCATTGTATATGTGTATATCACATCTTCTTTATCCATTCATCCATCGATGGACATTTGGGCTCTTTCCATACTTTGGCTGTTATTGATAGTGCTGCTATAAAAATTGGGGTGCATGTGCCCCTTCAAAACAGCATACCTGTATCCCTTGGATAAATACCTAGTAGTGCAATTGCTCGGTCATAGTGGTAGTTCTGTTTTTAGTTTTTTGAGGAACCTCCATACTGTTTTCCAGAGTGGCTTCACCAGTTTGCATTCCCATGTACTGTGTGATTTCTTAAGGTCCCTTTCTATTTATTGCATCATCTCTCTGATACTGTGCTTATCAATAATAAAGGCAAAAAAACCAGCAAGACAGGAGAAAGGCTATAGATTGTAAATTCATAAATAATCAAGACTATGACTTACCAACTCCATTTTTAGGGGCTGCTGCTTTTTTTGGTTATTCCATGGGTTTAAGGTGGTGGTAGTTAAATGGGTAAATATAAAATGTCTTTGTAGAATTCTGTCTATAAAACTTTTAAATTTTTAGTTGGATTGTAGTCTATAGTACTATTTATAGAATGTTTTATGTGCCAACCAAGTATTTGATTACTTCATTCTGGCCTAAATATACAGAATGAGTTTAGGTATGAATGTTGCTAACCTGACTTCTTGTTGCAGACAAAACTTACCTGGGGCCCCTACTTATGGTTTTACATGCTTCGAGCTGCCACATCAACCCTTTCAGGTACTACTTTTCTGTTTGAGTATTGTATAACTATTATAATATGCTCCAAAAACAGGAGCTTTGCCAAATGGGGTGTTTCCAAAGTGAAGGAGAAACAATAGGGAGGTAATTACTTTACTTTCAGCAGCTAGCTAGCATTAGAAGATGTTAATCTAATCTTCAGCTTCTGGTTGTGGTGTTTTTTTTTTTTAAAGAACTGAAAAATGGCTTTATTAATTTATTTTATATTAATTTTTGTGTTTTTGAAACTTAGTTCTGTCAGCAGCTATTTTGCTATTTTGTTACATGATTTCCTACTGATACTGTTGTCATTCTGTCTGCTTATTCTAGAGCCTGTAGTTATAATTCATTTATATTTTAATTTCATTAATACTTCATATCTTAAGTTGAGCTGTAACTAAGTCATATTTGAAGGAAATGAATTATCACCTTATGACTTAATCATGCTAACTTTAAACATAGGTTTTAAAAAAAATTTTTTTTTTTTTTTCAACGTTTATTTATTTTTGGGACAGAGAGAGACAGAGCATGAACGGGGGAGGGGCAGAGAGAGAGGGAGACACAGAATCGGAAACAGGCTCCAGGCTCTGAGCCATCAGCCCAGAGCCCGACGCGGGGCTCGAACCCACGGACCGCGAGATCGTGACCTGGCTGAAGTCGGACGCTTAACCGACTGCGCCACCCAGGCGCCCCTAAACATAGGTTTTAAATCATAAAGCTTTCCTCTGTTTCCAGTTTTAACTCCCTCATAGCTTCTGTCATTTTCTGCTTTTTACTAGAGCTAATTTTGAGCAGTAATTCATACAAGAAACGTTTACTGAGCACTTAATATACCTACACAGTGTGGTGTAATGAAAAGAACATGAGCTTTACATTCAGACCTGGATTACATTTTGGATGTGCTTCATCAGCCCTTCTGAGTCTAACCTTTCACAAGCCTGGCATGTGGCAGGCACTCAGTGAGTGTTAGAGAACAAGCCCTTCCTCTCCTACAGCCTAATGGTGTCCCATCTCTCTAAGAGTATATGTTTTTCTTTAAAAAATAGACACATAATAGATAATTATAATACATGGTGATATGGGTTATAATTAGAGGTATAAGGAGAGTGTTGTTAGGAACAGTGCCTCTTGGGGAAATCAAGGAAGATACACAGAAGAGATGTATTAAGTGTTCATAATCTCCCTGAGGGCAGAGACTGTAACTTTTGTATTTTTACAGTGTCTTGCACATAGAAAATACTTAAGAAAAGTTTATGGAATTGTGTAAGTCATCTAACTTTTGTATCCTTAGTGTGTGACTTTCTTGGAGAGAAGATTGCATCTGTTTTGGGCATCAGCACCCCTAAATACCAATATGCCATTGATGAGTATTACCGGATGAAGAAGGAGGTGTGTCTCCTTTTTACATTTTTTTCATTCAGTTCGGTTTACTGTGGACTTCATGGGTTGTGTAATGAGCATATATATCGTCCTTAGCTGCCCAAAAGAGAGCTCCCTTAGGATAGGCATTTCATTCTAGTGTTATTAATTTATCAACTTAGATATTTTTAATTTATGTATTTTTTAATACTGAAATTTCTCTAGGATCTTGGTGTGAAACTAAGCTAGATTTCATTGTGCTAGGTGTTATGTGAGGTGTTATTTAATCTTCATACATCTCTCTTTGGATTAATTTTGCAATTTTAAGATGAGCAAAGAAGACTTAGTCTCTATACTTAGGATATATAGATGTGGAGGGTTAGGTGCACAGAAAATTACAAGTATTAGAAATGTGTAAGTGCCAGTTGTTAAGGCACAAAGAGGTGAAGCAATTTTGTCTGCAAATGTAGTGAGGTCTTAGGGTGGGGGTAAAATGGGTTGAGCCTTAAGGAATGAGAAAAGTTTAGCTCTCAAGAGCATGGGCTGAAGAACCAAAGGGTCTGAATTCGAGTTTTGACTCTGCCACTTCTAACTTAGTAACCTTGAGCAAGATGCTTAACGTCTGTAAAGCCTCAGTTTCTTTTTTTTTTTAAATTTTAAAAATGTTTATTGATGTTTTGAGAGAGGAAAACAGAGTGTGAGTGGGGGGAGGGGCAGAGAGAAGGAAACACAGAATCCGAGGCAGGTTCCAGGCTCCGAGCTGTCAGCACAGAGCCCAGTGCAAGCTCGAACTCGTGAACTGGGAGATCACAACTTAAGCCAAAGTCAGGCACTTAACTGACTGAGCCACCCAGGTGCCCCATGTAAGCCTCAGTTTCTTCATCTTAATAATCAGAAGTGTGGCATCCATGTTCAGGGTTGCTCTACAGATTAAATGAGTTAATATGTAAAATGCTTAGAAAAAGCACCCAATGTATATAGATGAGCATGGGATAAATATTGGAATCTTTTATTATTTTCCTTCAAGCAAATGGGGAGGGCAGCTCAGCTAAAGCTAGAATGTAGAGACATGAAGAGAAGTCATGTATCTGGAGAAGTGGCTAGAATAGTACTTTGTCACTGGAGCAGAGTGCAACGGGAGAGTGCCTAAGGCAGCTTACTTTATATTTGTTATATGGTTTCAAAAATGTTTTATGAACACATGAGTGTTTTTAACACTACCAGCCTTGTTTACAGCCTCATTACCTCACCTGGACTATTAAAGAGTCCTAAGTGTTCTCTTTTTCTTGTTTTCTCTCAAGCAAGCTCTAGAATGATCTTGACAGGTTACTTATTCTGTACTAACTACCCATATTGTGTTGACTGATACAATTGCCACTTCTTCCATGAATTTAGTAGTTCTGGAACTAGAAATTACTTACTGTCTAAATCTCTATAGCGCTTATTCCTTTCTGTCTTAATACTCTTTTTACATGTCTTAACTTCCCTCCTAGATTGTAAACTTCTTGAGGGCAGTGACTGCCTTATCTGTATACAAGCTGCTTACAGAAGCATTAACCATGTTATACCATTTAGTGAATAGACCACCCTATTCCACTGAATAGGCTGATATCCTATAATTGAAGTGATACAGTATTTAGCAATTAAAAAAATTTTTTTAATGTTTATTCTTGAGAGAGTTAGAGCATGAGTGGGGGAGGGGCAGAGAGAGAGAAACACACACAGAATCTGAAGCAGGCTGCAGGCTCTGAGCTGTCAGCACAGAGCCTGATGCAGGGCTCGAACTCATGAACCACGAGACCTGACCTCAGCTGAAGTCAGACACTTCTTCAGCTGGCTGAACCACCCAGGCGCCTCTAGCAATTTTTTAATTTAGATTAGAATCTGAAAAGATATAGCCTTTGTCAAAGTTAATTCAGGTCCCATCTAAGGGAAGCAGTGCTGTACCGTGTTTTAAAAATAACATCACTTTCTTTAAAATGTCATATAATAGTTTCCATTTCAGTTTGGGAACAGGGGACAGGGAGGTAAGTCTTGTCTTAATTTGACCAAACTGAATTGGACATGACACTAATGTTTTAGTTTAAAAAAAACAAAGGCACAAGTAGTTGAAAGCAGGGGAACAAATATTTCTTCTGGGCATTTATATTTCAACAATTCTTGATATTTCCTCTTTTTAGGAAGAAGAAGAAGAAGAAGAAAACAGGATGTCTGAAGAAGCAGAAAGACAGTACCAGCAGAGTAAACTGCAAGCTGATTCCATTGTCCAGACGGATCAACCAGAAACAGGGGCATCCAGTTCATTTGTGAATCTCAATTTTGAAATGGAGGCAGACTGTGAAGTAGTTATGGAAAACAAACAAAATCCAGTCTCTGTCCCACCGTAGAATGAAATGACTATCAAACTTCAAACTCTAGGGTTTTTATAATATCAGGAACTTTCACATTCTTTATTCAGTGGGACTTAATACAATTATTTATATTTTAAATTATTATCTGGAAAGGGAGAAATGTTTCTTTATTCTTAGGGTCTATCTAGCAAAAGCCAGATCTGAAATTTGGGCATTTATATTATGCTTTTACTGTATGTCAAGTTAGTGCTTTGGTTTTAAAATATTCTTTAAAAAAATAAGGACATTCTAGAGCCGTAATTGCCAATTAAGAGTTAAATTATCAAACGTGTCTGTTATTTGTGTTTGTAAGAAAAAAAATAGTTAAATTACTGATTAAGACTAATTGGAGCTGATCTTCCTGGTCTCAGATTAAAATGAGGACTTTCCCCCATAGATTTTCTCATGTTGTCTTACATTTATACATCTAACCATTAATTTCATACTAAGGATGGTTTACCGTGTGTAATAAAAGGAGCAAGACAAAAGCACTTTGATTTTTCTTTCCTTGAGAATATTTTATGAAAAGATAACACCAATTTTAAGATGGGTTTACTTTTTTAAATGCAGGTTACTACTTAATCTTTTTCTTTTTCAGTACTCAAATAACTAGCTTTGAAAATTATGTTAAAAACACTAGTTACGGGATGAATTTATTAACGTGTTTGTATTCAAGTGGTAACACCTAGTGGTCATCCACATGGCATCCTGGTTTTGTCACTCAGTGGACCCTGAATGCTTCCTATGGGATAAGTCGTTGCAGTGAGGTGGGTGGAGTAAGGGACAGATGAAGACTTAACCCTTCAGGGGCTCACTGTTGAATATTGTATAAGGTGCCATGGTAGCATAGTGGTGACTGGTTATTACCTTTTCAAAGTAACAACAGTAAAGTGGACAATTTACTTAACCCAGGTATGGTCAGTTCTCTAGAGTCCACTGTGCTATTGGCAAAACTTAACAAAAGTGTAATATGAAACTGATTTTGAAAATATTCCTAAGTATGTGCTCATAGTCTTACAGATATCTGTATGACTGATTTATAACTAAATGTGGGTAAGGAAGAATGTGTGGAGTATTTCAGAAACGCTGCTCTTAAAAGCTTTTTCACAAACTTAAAGCTTTCAGAGATTAATGGTTGTCCAAAACAGCATTAAGCTTTCAGTCTTAAGTATTTTTATATAAAACATGGCTTCAGAGAAACTCTAACATAGGGTACAGTAGGCCTGTTAAGGAAATCTTTTATCAGTGAACACGAACATCTGGCCATTAAGTTCTTCAACTAAAATTTGAAGGATTTAGGAAAGATAATTTTTCATCTGGAATCTTCAGTTAGAAGGATTTGTGGTATGGTACTTCATGGTATATGATGGTAATTTTTTGGTCATGGGTGTAAACTCTTTAATTTAGTACTTAAAGGATTAATCTTCAGATTATGTAATTAATGTCACCATAAATTTTAGTTTACCAGTAGCGCTGAAACATGTTAACCTGACCTCCTCCAATTTGTTTTAAACTTCATTTGAGATAGGACCTCTAACTCAGATATTTATTGGTTTATCCAGTGAAGGCATGCATATCTAAAGATGATCTGAATCTTCTCTCTTGAAAGGCACTAGATCTGAAAGTTTACCTAGAAACTCTTCTGATTGTAGTAGAAGGAAGATGAATTATGAAGGTTTTGTTTCTTAAATTTCACTTTCTCTACTTGTCCAACAGTGGCCAGTTTGTAATGTTTATATAGTTATTCAGTGTGCCTTAAATTTTTATACTTTACTTATGCAAACTATAAAATTTCCCAGAAATGCATTAAATGGTTTTGTCTTATTTTTAAGCCTCTTTCAATTTTCCTTCCTTTTCAACTCTTTTTATAATTACTATTTCCTTTGGATCATAGTTCATGATATTTTGCCCTCTTCTAATCTTTCTTCTCATAAACAAATTAAACACAGAACAGTATAATTGAGAATCTTTACACTGAGTTAATTTCTCTAACAAAATCCTTAACGAAATGGAGTTTTGTACAGTGTAACCCTGGTACTGGTTAATAAAGCTAGACAGATTTTTAAAAATAGTGTTTTTAGTTGAAATATTAACTTGAATACTTTTTATTGAAACATCCTAAAAAGAAACATCACGTCCAAAGACTTCTAACCCAGAAATGAAATGGCTCTCTTCTAATGAATGGGTAAGTTTATAATCTCTGATACACTTAATGCTTTAGAAGACTCAAGGTTAAGTGACCACATATAAATAAATTATCCCTCAAATATGCAAATTCTTAATGTCTAATGTCAGAAATATCCCATGAAAACTTCATTTCTGAAGATGATATAGGTTTAAAGTGGACTCCTACCTTTACCAAATCACACTTGCCTTACTTGAGCTAAGTGGAACCAGAATTTACTACCTCCTAAAACATTTCATCCTATTGCTTTCCAACTACTGCAAACAAAATTCCAATAACCAGAACATTTGCTGTGTTCTATAGGCATATAAAGTATTTTATTTAGGCCAGCTTGAAAGGTTTTGCATGCAGCATTCAAGTTTATCTTAATGAACACAGTCTAGTCTTTGAGAGATCATGTATCATCAAGGTCTGCAGAGTTTTCATTGTCATTTGCAACAAGGGCTTCTCTGTTCTCATAAGTCCAGAAGCCATTCAGATCGATTAGAATGGTGGTGACTGTGTCTCCTTGATTACTGTTGATTAAATCCTGAAGAGAGATTTTCAAAGGATCCTTTGGTTTAACCATGTCAAAGATTTCATCCTGTGAGAGAGAAAAAAATACAATGAAACCTGGTACCTGATGAACTTAATTTCTTTCATATAGTGATGTGAAATTCAAGGCTGGCACTTGACCTCATGTAAAATTTTTTGTTCTAGTTTTTTTCTTTTCCATTTAACAGACAACTCCTTTTCCCTACACACAATCAAATTTTTACTGGAAGATTCCTTAGGTATGTGGTATTCCTTAGGTATCTCTCATCTTAAGAGAGAAAGAAACTGAGGCTTGGAGTTTCATCTGATCCAAGCTATATAGCTAATTAGTGGTAAAACTAATGCAGTGTTCTTTGAATACATGATAAGTATCTTATACTTTAATGTTGTCTTCTAATTGTTGGTAAAGCAAGGTCTTGATTTAAGTGCAAACTCAGCTCAAACTAAAAACTTAAATGCTTCCAGAGCCAAGATAATGACAACGCTTCATTTCCAATAGTGATGTCAATGTTTTATACTCTGGATCTAAGATGGGTGGTGGGTGAGGGACATTCAGTATCAAGGAATTCCAGAATGACCATGAAATTGTGCTAAAAGTTACTGGAATAGATGGAAAAATCTCTTCTATATTATGAGGTATACTATATGAATATTTACAAGGAATTAGATGCACGTTTTCTAATCTTTTTGCAGGAAAATTACTCAGGATTTAGTAGCATTTAAAGAGGGAGATTACATTTTAAAAAGATTAGAAGAATTCAGGTAAATGAAATCTATGAGCTTTTAATCTTGTATGTTTGTGAAATGTCCCTTTCTAGGTTAGTGGCAATTTAAAATTACTAATTCTTAGATTGCCTGTTGCATAGTTTCAGATTTGTCTCATTTATTATTATTATTGTTTTATACTTAATTAAAACTGGATGTGTTATTTTATTATTTACTTAGCCTGAACCTGAATCTGTACCAGATACTGAATGTTTTTCATAGCTGGTAAAGTCTACAAAAATGCTAAATAGCAGCACGTGTTTCAAACAGTGGTAGTTTTCATATTGTAAGACTGATGTCTCCGTAATAGTATCAAAGCAAGCAAGACCTTTGAAGTAGCAGATTTAAAAAGTGTCCAAACCTAAATATAGTTGATTCTTGAACAATATGGACTTGAAATGGATGGATCCACTTAGACATAGATATTTTTGATAAATACAGTATACAGTAAATGCATTTTCTTTTCCTTACGATTTTCTCAATATTTTTTCCCTAGCTTCATTTTTAAAAATATAGTATATAAAACATGTAATATATAAAATATGTGTTAACTGTTTATGTCATTGTTTATGTGAGGCTTCCAGTCAAAAGTAGGCTATTAATTAAGTTCCAGGGGGTCAAAAGTTATAGGTGGGGGAGAGGGGGGCGCCTGGGTGGCTCAGTTGGTTAAGCATCTGACTCTTGATTTCAGCTCAGGTCATGATCTCACGGTTCTGTGGGATCGAGTCTTGCATCGGGCTCTGTTGACAGCGTGGAGCCTGCTTGGGATCCTCTCCCTCTCTTTGCCTCTCCCCTGCTTGCACACACACTCTCTTTCTCTCTCAAAATAAATAAACATTTTTTAAAAAGTTATACATGGATTTCCAACTGCTTGGGTGAGCAGGGAGGGTATTGCCCCTAGCTCCTGTGTTGTTCAAGGGTCAACTATAGTTACCAAGTTAAAAATTCATTTTAACTTGGAATAGGCTGCCAAAGGATGCAGGTTATATGGATTCTCTTAATTTTCAATCAAATGAATGAATGCTTCCGATGAAAATACAGACTGACATGCTAAAATCATTAACTATACAAATCATTAGTCCAAGTGTGGTCTCAGTTACTAATGATTTAAATATTGGTTCAGAGCAAGTAACAGCAAATACTTGATTTCATTCACTTCATAGTTCATAAGTTTCTTTCATATAAAATTTCATTTAATATAGGTGATTATCTGTATTACATATATTAAAAGAAAAGGTAGAGGAGCCTGGCTGGCTCAGTTAGTAGAGCATGCAACTCCTGGTCATGACTTCAAGCTCTGTGTGGGTGCAGACCTTACTGAAAAGGAAAGAAAAGGTAACCTTGACATCTTGAAATGAAACCGGATCTTGTCCATGGATTTTCATTAGTTCCTGTATGGCCTGTATGGATAGAAATAAGTCTGTAAATAAAAAATGCACAACAGCCCCCTTCCTGTCCCAAGGCCCCTTTCTAGTTCCACTTCCTTTCCTATCAGACCACAAGCCTTATCATTTCAACCACTCTTGCCAATATTCTCAACTTCCTTGACCTTGCTTCACATCCAGTTGGCCAAACTTAAACAATTTCAGTGTAACTACCAACCTTTCAAGATACATAACGTTGCTATTGAGAATCCCAGAAAAAAAAGTCTACAGATTATTGCTACCATATAGGAATGGTCTCCAACCTCAGATCGGCCTTTACATGGCCTAGCGATTAATCTGTGATGCCTGATCCACTCATTTTCCAGGAATGCTGTTCAAACCCTCACCGTTCTTTTTTTTTTTTTTTTTAATTTTTTAATGTATGTTTATTTTTGAGAGAGAGAGAGAGAGTGCGGGAGCAGGAAAGGGGAAGAGAAAGAGGTAGACACAGAATCCGAAGCAGGTTCCAGGATCTGAGCTGTCAGCACAGAGCCTGACACGGGGCTTGAACCCACAAACCGTGAGATCATGACCTGAGCTGAAGTCGGCCACTTAACCTACTGAGCCACCTAGGCGCCCCATACCCTCACCATTCTTTAAGACACCCAATACGCCACCTCTGCCTCCCACCCTATACTTTGCCTTCTACTTGACAGAAAAAAATGTAAGCAAAACTCCCTCAAACTTTTTTATAACCTTTAAGAACAACAACAAAAAACCCTAACTAAAGAAACTACTGTGATCCAGTTGGACTAATAAATATTTTAGGTGAGAGTCATTCACTGGAAAATTCTTGGTAAATAGTCAAATAAATACGTTGCAGGTGCTTACTCAGTATGTGGTGCCACTGGTATCAGTGTGTGCACAGGGCATCTCTTTGAAGTAGATGAGAATCTTTAAGTACACCCCCAGCTACTAGAGGGGTAGACCTGGAGGTATGATCTAGAGTGCAACATCTAGGCCCACTTTATAACTGGAATACTGACGTACAAAGACTTTATGAACAGCTTAGGACTGCAGGACTCAGTACCAATAAATAATTACCTTAGCCCACACAACCAAGCCTAAATACTTTGATAAAATAAATGAGAGCAAGCAGGAGGGGCAGAGGGAGAGAGAAAGAATCTTAAGCACACAGCTCGATTTTGCGACCGTGGAATCATGACCTGAGCTGAAATCAAGAATCGGACACTAAGCGAATGAACCACCAGGCACCCCAATATAAAATATTTGACAAAATTTAGTATTATAAGAATGTTATAAAGAAATCTTTATGAAAAAGAGTTGAGGGTTTAATTTCCAAAAGATAACATTTACTTTGTTTTCCTAAAATCGAATCTTCATTGAATAGGTCTGCCTAAAGTGGGAGATCCCTATGATGAGTTGGTATTATATTCTTATATTAGCCATTGACTCAGTTTCTAAAAAATGTATACTAATACTGCAATTGTAATTTATCCTAATATTTGCAGTCATTACGACCTAGGAAATCATAATGGAAGTTTTAGAGAATTTAACATGAAACTAAGAAATACATAGTATGAAACTCAGAAACCAAATAGTTATTTTTAAAATATCTAAAATTTTTAAATGGCAAAGAGAAAGCCTCTGGAGAAAAATGGTTTATGAGAAAGATGTGAAAATGTCATTTTTATCATTTAAAAAAAGCCATTTCTTCCTACTGTTGTCTTAACCATATAAAAATCACTTAGTCTTCTAAGGTAATGGAATGAAATACTACTATACAAAATTATTCTACCAAATGGAAAAGTCACCAAATTTAGTAATGATTTGTCTTAAAAGGGCAGACATTCCTACTTTTATACCTTGTGCACCTGAAGGCTTATCAGATAAGATACAATTAAATTTCCCTTCAGAACTCATCATGTTATTCCCTGAGACCACCTAAGGTGCAATATAAGTACTTCAGCAATAATGTTTTCATGCTGAAATGTGGCACACAATTCTAGCCAGTTTTAAATTTATTATTATTCCTATTTCTAAGTTACTTTGTTTTTGTTTATTAGAGAGTGCACGTGTGACATGGGTGAGGGGCAGAGGGAGAGGGAGAATCCCAAGCAGGCTCTGGGCTGACAGCATAGAACCTGACGTGGGGCTCAATCCCATGAGTCTGGGATCATGACCTGAGCCGAAATCAAGAGTCAGATGCCCAACTGGCTGAGTCACCCAGGCGCCCCTAGCCAGTTCTAAAATTATTTTAAATATGATAATAAGGGGCGCTTGGGTGGCTCAGTCAGTTAAGCGTCCAACTTCAGCTCAGGTCATGATCCCACAGTCTGTGAGTGTGAACCCCATGTCGGGCTCTGTGCTGACAGCTTGGAGCCTGGAGCCTGCTTCGGATTCTGTGTCTCTCTCTGCTCCTCCCCTGCCTGTGTTCTGTCTGTATGTCTCTCTCAAAAATAAATAATATATACATACAAAAATAAATTTTTTTTTTTACAGCACAGCATTTAAAAGGATCTACTACTGGGGCGCCTGGGTGGCTCAGTCGGTTGGGCGTCTGACTTCGGCTCAGGTCATGACCTCACCATCCGTGAGTTCAAGCCCCACATCAGGCTCTGTGCTGACAGCTCAGAGCCTGGAGACCACCTCGGATTCTGTGTCTCCCTCTCTCTCTGGCCCTCCCCTGTTCATGCTCTGTCTCTCTCTGTCTCAAAAAAATAAACATTTAAAAAAATAAATAAAAAATAAAAGAATCTACTACTACCAAAGTCTGCAAAAGTTCTACCTTTTCTGAACTGTTTAATTGAAGCTTCTGTAGGATTTTACACATTAGTTTTTGATCACCAAAGCAACGAATTTCTCATGCATATCTGTATCTCCATGTCCAGTATAACCCCTTACATATTTGCACTTTTTTAGTGTTCTACAACTAATCTAATGAGCTTTTAGTCAATTTAAATAGGAAAAAAAAAAAAACCTAAAAGCAGACTTGATTTGCTTCTAACATCTATTAGTAAACGTTTTGTTAAATGAGACTTACCCTGAAGAAGTAATTAAGTGAAAAGACATTCAGATATCCTTTGTTCTCAATATCAAGTAATTTGAAAATATACTGCAGAGCTGCAGGTTCTTTTCGATTCTCTAACGCAAGAACAAAGTCCAGGTAGGTCTTATAGTCCTACAGAAAAGAAAAGGATGTTCATTAGAAGCCTTATTTGGAATTAACTTTTCAAGTGAGTATCTAATGAATTGAAGCCATTTTACAATCAAAGATGGCAATTTTTTTTAATATGAAATGAGACATTCACTTGTATACTTAATATTGGTTTCTAGGAATTCTACTTAGCAGTTAATCTGTACTGGGAATAGTCTGGGGGACACAGCTCATTTTCTTACGAGAGATTTGCTGCTTTAAGGAGTAATTTTCTTTGATTATGCCTTTGAAATGGACAGGACAGTGACCAAGCTATCGTACAATGCCACTAAATTAGCATCTTCATTTCAATGTGGTCAGTTTTGTGGGGGGGGGGGGGGGGAGTTTATCTGGAATGAATAGAATAGTATGTTTAAATAGTTACTTTGAAATACTGTTTAAACATTTTTAAATCAGATGATTTCCAGTAAGAAGCCATCTTAAGACTACCAGACATTCTACTTTAACTGAAACTGTTCTCCTGCAAAGAAATGGAAAAAAGCACAAATAAAAGCTAGAATGACATAAGGAGAACAGAAAGATTTCTCTACAAAAAAGGCATATTCAGATTACTTTTGCATGGTGAAAAGAACACTTGAGAGATTCTCACTTAGAAAAAAAATTTATATTCTTGGAAAATACTTTTTTAGGCTAACATTAAGAATTCCTTTTTGCATAAATTGCAATATAAAGAGCTAAAGAGATGCAGCCTCATCATGGTCTAACTCCATTCACAGTTGAAGCCTCTGGTTTACTTTATTCACCAGAAGTCATTAGAATAGTACAAGCTCCTCACTCTTGAGTGTAGACAGCCGTAGGAGTCACAAAGCAGAGTTTCTGCACCTTTCCCTCTTTTTCCTGTGCCACCAGCTATCAATTATGTTATTCAGAAAACTGCTATTAAAGCTAAATGATAAAACCTAAAACCCCAATTCTCTTCTGACAATATGACCATTTCTTTAAAATTTTTTTTTCAACGTTTATTTATTTTTTTGGGGACAGAGAGAGAGGGAGACACAGAATCGGAAACAGGCTCCAGGCTCTGAGCCATCAGCCCAGAGCCTGACGCGGGGCTCGAACTCACGGACCGCAAGATCGTGACCTGGCTGAAGTTGGACGCTCAACCGACTGCGCCACCCAGGCGCCCCGACCATTTCTTAACTGTCATTCATTTGGCAATTTATCAGATCCCTAACATGTGTTTTTAACAGCAAGGATGGTGATTTTAAAACGCTAGATGGGCACCCGGGTGGCTCAGTCAGTTAAGTGTCCGACTCGGTTTCAGCTCAGGTCGTGATCTCACATTTCATGAGTTAGAGCCCCACAGTGGGCTCTGTGCCGACAGTGTGGAGCCTGCTTGGGATTCTCTCCCCTCTTACCCTGCCCTTCCCCCGTGCACTCTCACTCTCTCTCAAAATAAATAAACAAAAAAACATAAAATACTAGTTAGAATTTCCTAAAGTATTTTGCATTGTTGTGATAAAAGGACAGGTGCATGTTAATTGTTAGGTACTAACATAGCCACTTACAGAAAATAATACAACCTGATTCTTAGATTTAAACCATGGCATCTGTGGTACTATACCTGACCTGGTAGTTTAAAGAATGAATCATCTATATGAAAACAGTCGATAGGATTTGCCCATTTGAGATTTTTTTTTTTGTTTTCTCACTAGTCCATGCTCTTCAGGGGAGGTGGGCAGAGGATAGGCTAAATGGGTGATGGGTATTAAGGAGGATACGTGTTGTGATGAGCACTGGGTGTTATATAAGTGATGAATCACTAAATTCTACTCCTTAAACTAATATTACACAGTATGTTAACTAACTAGAATTTAAATAAAAACTTGAAACATTAAAAAAAAAAGACGATAATGAAATGAAAATATTAAAATTTTGTATTTGTCCTGAGTCCATGTTTAAAGTGAACTTTCCTTAAGATCAAAGTCTCCAAAACTCAAACAATTTGATTAGTTCGGACTTTTTAAGATAGATGTAAAAATAATGCTGTATCACATCAAGAAAAGGGTTTGTGGGAGTTGTGGGAGCCTAAATTTTTAAAACTTATCAGAGCTTTAAACTACTACCATTTCTCCATCATATGTGAGACACTCCTGGAAAACACGGTCTAAGAAGACATTGGTCATGGTTGCTGTTCCATAGCGGGAGAGTTCTTCTTTACTGAGCATGCCATTGTGATCCTTATCAAGATTCAAATACTGGCCTTGGGAACAAAAGTTATAAAAAGACATGACAAAAGTAAAATTCTAATTAGAATACAAAAGAATAAACACAAAAAGTTCTTTCTATTGGCTAATACTTTGATTTTCAAACTATATTAGGGTAGTGCCCTAAGATCAACTATCCCTGGACTCTGTCACACCAGCCCTTAAGCTAGAACCAGTCAAAGAAAACCCATCATGAAGGCCATGGCCTTTGGGCTATTCCACATCATTATTTGTTTTCAGTTTGCAGGCGTTTAAAACTTTCCTAGGTGTTGAAATTAGAGAGAGATAGGGGTCAATAAAAAGCACTGAAATGTTAGTATTTGAAAGCAGAGATCAAGGATGCCAAAATGAATCAGAAGACCACCCAAGAGAATAGTGTAGCAGACTAATGAAATTAAAGGAAATAAGCAAACAGTCCCTAGAACACCTGCCTCCCTCAGAACACTGACAGCAGTGGCATTTTAATCACAATGCAAGATAATAGCTGATGTTCATAAAGATGCTCCTGAGTCATTAAGAAAGGGTCAAATTACATTCTGTATGTTCTGTTAAAGAGCAAGAAAATGACAAGTAAATTTTAGTAACTTATAATACTAGCTCTTAAGGTAATTAGAATACTTTGATCCTAAGCTAAATTAGCCTATGTATAAAACTGTTCTTTGAACAACAATTAACCGAGGAAAGGATAACTCAAATTTTAGCATTATGATAGGAACCATACCATAAACCCTTAAGGCAGAAGGTGCAGAAAACCAATTAGTTTCTTGACTCTCTTTGGACAGTTCCTCATCCCTTAACTAAATAAACACAGAGACATGATTAGAAGACAGTAACTGTCAAGTGATATAATTAAGTATTTTAAAAACATATTTACCTCCAATAAATCATCTAGGAAGCTGCATGCTAAAATATCTTGAATTTTAATTTTCCCTTTAAAGAACAAACACAATTTCATTTAAAAAAAATAGAGGAACTCAATTTTATAAAGGTATTTTAGAAGAGTAATCACACAATTGGTATTTTAAAGTTTCATATTTTACATCAAAAAGAACCAATTCTCTGTATATTACATAACAGGAAGAGCAAGTATCAGAACAGAATAACTGTTTTTTAGAACTGGAAGGAGCCACTGATTAACCAATTCATACACCATTTTAGAGGCTAGGTGACATGCCCAGTGTCACACAGCTCGTTATAGTTGGTGCAAATAAATCATAAAAAATATTTATATATTAAGGGCAATGACATGTTAGAAAAATAAATGATATCTTAATGACTGCTTATTAAGATTTAGAATAATATCCTTATAATATCTAAGATAAGATTTTCTTTTACCTGTTCTTAGAGGGTCTAAAAAGAAGAAGAACTTCCTAACTGCTGTACAAACATAAAAGGAGTAAAAAGACTTTTCCAGCCCATCTAATTGTGGCAAAGTAGGGATAAGTTCCAATATGTAGTTTTCTAAGTCCTGAAAGAATAAAACAAATCAAAATGTTAAATCAAAGTGTTAAATGTCTAATCTTGTTTCTTCATTAGATACTGGAATATTGAATTTCAGTCCTAAAAATCATTCAGCATTAATAGTATATTAACTATGTGAGTGGTAAAACTTAAATTAAATAATTAAACTACTTAGTTATATAACTATGTGAGTGGTAAACATATTAAATTGTGTTTCTACAAATTTATTTTTTATTTCAATTTTAACATATTTTTGAGTAATACATTCTACAAAATTCCAAATTCAAAAGGAACAAAAAGTATTCATTGAAAGTCTCGTCTGAAATTTCCTCTTCCCAGAGGTAACCTTATCATCTTCTGATGCATCTTTCCAAAATAACTTATGCACATACAAACCAATACATATATATGTGTATTTCTCTTTCTCTTAAAAATTTTTTTTTAATGTTTATTTATTTTTGAGAGAGAGAGAGAGAGAGAGAGAGAGAGAGAGACCGACCATGAGCAGGCGAGGGGCAGGGAGAGAAGGAGACACAGAATCCGAAGCAGGCTCCAGGCTCTGAGCTCTCAGCACAGAACCCGACATGGGGCTCAAATTCACAAGCCTTTGAGCTGTGAGACCATGACCTGAAGTTGGCTGCTTAACTAACTGAACCACCAGGAGCCCCTCTCTTTCTCTTTTTATGAAGGATATAGCAGCAAACTATGCAAATTCTTCTGTATCTTGCTTTTATCACTTAACATACTTTATAGTCATTCAATCCTGGCTCTCAAAGAGCTTCTTGCTTTTATTTTTTAAATTTTTGTATTTAAATTTTTAAAAAAATATTTATTTTTGAGAGAGGGAGAAAGATAGAGAGAGAAAGAAAGGGGGACAGGGGCAGAGAGAGAGGGAGGCACAGAATCTGAAGCAGGCTCCAAGCTGTGAGCTGTGAGCACAGAGCCTGATGTGGGGCTTGAACTCACAAACCATGAGATTATGACCTGAGCTGAAATCGGACGCCTACCCGACTGAGCCACTTAGGCACCCCAAGGTTCTTGTTTTTAAATAGTTATGTATTTTTTCATTGTACAGATGTACCATAATCCATTTATTTTCAAAAAAAAATTCTTATATTTATTTATTTTTGAGAGAGATAGAGAGAGAGAGAGCACGCAAGCAGGTGAGGGGCAGAGAGAGAGGGAGACAGAGAATCCAAAGCAGGCTTCAGGCTCTGGGCTGTCAGCACAGAGCTGGACGCGGGGCTCGAACTCATGAGCATGAGATCATGACCTGAGCGCTCAACCGACTGAGCCACCCAGGCACCCCAATTTTTATTTATTTTTTTGCTCTCTTTTCATTTTTTTAATTAATTCATTTTTAAATTTACATCCAAGTTAGTTAGCATATAGTGCAACAATGATTTCAAGAGTAGATTCTTTAATGCCTCTACCCGTTTAGTCCATCCCCCCTTCCATGAACCCCTCCAGCAACCCTGTTTGTTCTCTATACTTAAGAGTCTCTTAACGTTTTGTCCTCCTCCTTGTTTTTATATAATTTTGCTTCCCTTCCTTTATGTTCATCTGTTTTGTATCTTAAATTCCTCAAATCAGTGAGGACATATGATATTTGTCTTTCTCTGGCTAATTTCGCTTAACTTAATACACTCTAGTTCCATCCATGTAGTTGTAAATGTGTACCATAATCCATTTAACCAGTCTTCTACTGATGGACATTTAGACTGTTTCTAATCTTTTGTGATACTAAAAACAATACTCCAGGGACAATAAGCTAATTTTCCATTCACAGATATTATGAGAGAACATGGGACATAATTTCTATAAGTGAAATTGCTGAGTCAAAGAATGTGCATGTTCAGGGGCGCCTGGGTGGCTCAGTCGGTTAAATGTCCAACTTCGGCTCAAGTCATGATCTCACAGTCAGTGAGTTCAAGCCCCGCATTGGGCTCTGTGCTGACAGCTCAGAGCCCGGAGCCTGCTTTGGATTCTGTCTCCATCTCTCTCTGCCCCTCCCCCACTCATGCTCTTTTCTCTCAAAAATGAATAAACGTTAAAAAAATTTTTTTTAAGAATGTGCATGTTCATAATTTTGATAGACACTGGCAAATTTCCCACCTTGCTCCAAAAGCCCACACCTACTTTACACTCCCACCAGCAAGTCAAGGCTAAACCAACAGTTCCCAAATTGTGCCCCAGGAATGCTGCAGTAAGCTCACAGGGGTGCAGCAGGGTATTTTCAAAATTTCAGGAGAACAGTGACATCTGCCAGAGAGTACATAATAGATGTCACTATGAGCTAGAGCTATGAGCTCAAGGTAGTTCACATTTTCAACACTGATTGAGATATGTGCTTTTTAATGACATCAGTCTTTGCAAAGCTAGGTTCTTGATGGTTGTGGTGATAAAGCAAGTACCACAGGAAAATTAGTATGGAATAGGAAATGAGGATGACTGTCCAATCTAATTGCCAAGTTTGACTACCCATACATTGCTCCATGGGCACAAATTCCGTTAGTAATTGTAATTTAAGAATGAAGCAAAAATATTACTTATTTTCAACTTATGTGTATTATTTTTTCAAATGGCTAATACAATAATAAGCTTAATGGATACTTTCATAAATTGTTTAGAACCAGCTGGTTAATAAATGCAACTGTTAGGTATTTCTTTTGATGTAGAGGAACTATGCAAAAATTACGGAGATACTAAGGGCACCATGAATTGAGAGTCTGGGAAACCACACCCTATTTTATATTCCCTTCTTAAATGCATTAACGAACTTTTTGATCTTTGTCAGCCTGAAAAATTCCTGGCCCTATCATTTATGACACTCATGAATAACCAAAAGCTTTCCTCTGTTTCTTTAATGAGTTTTAATGCTGTTAAAACACTATATTCTTTTTATTTTCTTTTTGAAAGGCTCTTTTTAGAAGTTGGAGAAAAAAAGTTGGAGGAAAAGAATCTAAAAAGGAATTCTTGTGGTCAATGTACATTTTAAAAGTTTTTTGGGGGGAACACATTATTTGCAAAAACAAAAACAATATAAGAATCACCTGTAACCCAACCAGTGATAACTACTGTTAACATTTTGGTGTCTACAGTAATTATTAAAATAGGTTAATACTTACAGATTCCCGAAGGTACCCTTGTCCAGCAACATCATATAAACTGAGTCCTATTCTTGTTTGATGAAGCCAAACTGACAATACATAAGAAGATGAAATGTAATTTTAAGATCTGTCCTTTAGCATATATTTGGATAAAAGGAGATAGACAGCTAGATTAGGGGGACAAACTAGTAACTCTACAAACATTTCTCACACATATATTACCCCAAAATTGTTTGTAATGAAATATACCATATAATTAATGGCAGGTATCAACACGTCTACCCTGCCTAAAGTGACAATAAAGTTCATGCCCTTGAGAATATTGTTCTACATCCATTAAACTTGGTGTTTCACCAAAAAGGGACAGCAATTGTAATGTTATGCCTTCAATGAAGGTGCATTTATTCTGCCGAGGTTATTACTGTGACTAAGTATTAGTTAAAAATCATACATCTAGAACTTCACAGATCTTTCTGGAACTTAATAGGAATCATAACTCCAGGTTGTTTAATAAAAACTCCTAGAATGTGATGCTACAATTTTGAATTTGAAACTATCCTCAGGCAACTCAACCTACAATACAGCTGACCCTTGAACAACATGGGTCTGAACTGTGTGGGCCCACTTATACATGGATTTTTTTTCAATAAATACAGTATAGTACTATAAATGTACTTTCTCTTCCTTATGTTTTTTTTTTTTTTTCTCCAAGTAGGCTTCATGCCCAGTGCAGAGCCCAATGCAGGGCCCAATGCAGGGCTTGAACTCACGACCCTGAGATCAAGACCTGAACTAAGATCAAGAGTTGGAGACTGAACTGACTGAGCCACCCAGGCACCCCTTTTTTTTAAGTAATCTCTACAAACAACATGGGGCTCGAACGTACAACCCTGAGATCAAGAGTTATACACTCCACTAACTGAGCTAGCCAGGTGCCCCACCTTACAATTTTCTTAACATTCTTTTCTCTGGTTTCCTTTATTGTAAGAATACAGTATGGAATACATATAACATATATAATATGGGTTAATCAACTGTTTATATTATTGGAAAAGCTTCCAGTCAATAACAAGCTATTAACAGGTCAGTTTTGGGGGAGTCAAAACTTATACTCATTTTGACTACATGGGAGGTCAGTACCCCAACCCTTGTGTTGTTCAAGAGTCAACTGTATATTGGTGAAATAGAATTACCAGTGAATTAAAATAATTTAAATCACCATACATTAAAACTCTTGGTTTAGCCTTAATATATAGTATGTATGTATGTATTTATTTAATTTATTTAGAAAAAGAGAGCATACAAGTGGGGGAGAGGGGCAGAGGGAGAGAGAGAGAATCTAAAGCAGGCTCTACACTCAGTGCAGAGCCCAACGCGGGGCTTAATCCCATGACCTTGGGATCACGACTTGAGCCAAAATGAAGAGTTGGCTACTTAACCAACTGAGCCACCCAGGCACCCCTAATATTTTTTAGTTAGTATCTTTAGGATACATGTTTTTGTTTTGTTTATAATAATGAACCCAGATTTATGGTAAGAAATCTCAGCTCTAGTAAATTCCAGGAGAGAAATGGAGTAATAAGAAAACAAATCTGGGTGAAATTCTGCTATTCAGACTTACTAAGAGAGTTGTTTCACATGGAAGGGATACTATAAAAGCATGTACCAAAAACTCTTTGATTCCCAGAGGAATTTAAGCACAATGAAAATGAAATCACCTTTTCTCATGACATAATTGAAGAATTGCATAATAGAAATTCTTCCATAAGAGTCTGTATGAAGGAGTTTAGCAAAGACTTTTGCTGTAAAAAACTGCCTAAGGAAAGGAAATAAAGATTAAAATCATCTGCCAACATAATATAAAAATGACTTCTATACTGAATTAGTTAACAACAGCATGAATCCAAAGAATTAAAAATCAAAACGAAAAAAATCAAAGTGATAATCGTAGTTCAAAACTTAAAATATTAAGTCATACCTCTTTGTATTTTATCATCCTAAGAATGAAAGCCCATACTGTTGTAAATAAATGTACTATATATATATGTAGTTGCAAGGTATGTAAATACTCCATACTATAAAGTATTATTTCTTTTAACAACTTCATACCAATAGAATTTTGACTAATTTTATTAAACTTGATTAATAACTCAAATGGACTCAAATTGTCACCCCACTGGCTTATTATTTTCATTAACATTTATTTGAGGCATTTAAAATGTTTAACATACTCCTTTGTTAGTTATACTATTCTTACTTGCACTTTGGTCCAGCTTTTTCACCAACTTTCAAAAAATTTTCATAATTAATCATTGCTTCCTCTCCAATCATAGGTGGTGTTTGGTGCTTATCCAGCAAAAACCATAAGTTCTTAGGAGAATTGCAGAAATGAAGATGTTACAGTTAACAAAACAAAATTTAACATTGGTTAAATGTGTTATTTCCATTAAAATGGTAGCCTGATAGAAATTTAGTATTAAGATGAATCTTATCCCCTATTATCCTTTTGATTACTAAGAACATAATACAAATAGCTAGCATTTATTGAATGCCTAAGTTTAAAGTTTTCTTATACAGCACTTCCTTAATCCATATAACTATGTGACATAGACACTGTTATCTCTACTTTATAAATGAGATTTGGAGCACAGAAATGTTAAGTCCACTGTCCAAGATCACAGAGCCTGACTAGGATGTGAACCCCCCCAGTTTGACCCCATACTTGTGGCTCTCAACTTTGGCCTTGTTAGAATCACCTAGGGACTTTATTTTTTATTTTTTTCCAATATATGAAGTTTATTGTCAAATTGGTTTCCACCTAGGGACTTTAAAAAACAAAACTATTTTGGGGAGAACTGTGCCCAAGCAAGTTCTGCAGCTGACTTTGACAGGAACCATTGCTCCAGGGCCTTCACCCACTCTGCAGCAGTGATTCCATTAAGAAACCCTGAGATCCTGTATGACTTTAGTACAAATACAAAATAGCTAACGTCCAAAGCAACCTTTTATTCTATGCTTACCTGTAATTCTTCATTATCTAATAGTTCTCTGCTTTTCCTCTGCAGAAAGACAGCTCTGGATTCCTCTCTTAATTTTTGTAGTAAGACTTCATCTTCAGCTGGCAGCTAAAAATACACTAGAGTTAATTTCTCTACACCTAAATTCTAGGATTTACACAGTTTTGGATTATGTAAAATATATTTGGCCTCATAAAATAGTACATAAATTAAGTACACACCCTCAAATTACTTTTTGCATCTCAATTTTTCTTAACTTCAAGTTATTAATTTAAAAAGTTCATTTAGGGGCACCTGGGTGGCCCAGTCAGTTCTAAGTGTCCAACTTCAGCTCAGGACATAATCTCATGGTTTGTTGAGTTTGAGCCCTGCATCGGACTCTCTGCTGTCAGTGCAGAGCCCATTTCAGATCCTCTGTCCCTACCTCTCTATGCCCCTCCCCTACTTGTATGCACACACACTCTCTCTCTCTCTCAAAAATAAACACACATTTAAAAAAAAGATCCACAGAGAATTCAATGATCAGCAAGACCATATCCCTGCCTAGAAAGAACTAACAGTCCAGCCCAAGTTTCATTTTATATTCTCAGAGTGCTCTTTCCACTATAACCTTAGACTGACAGAATGAAATTAGGACTAACTGAAGATAGACCGCCTTAGCAGAGTATGACTTCTGAGCCTGGATGATCTTACTCCTTGGAAATGGTCAAGCCAGTGTCTATTATGTTCCCCTCCAAGTAGAGGGTGTGCCCACTGGAGTGATTTCCATAAACAGGGCTTAAAAATGACTCATTCCAATTCGACTTCAAACAATTTGCTTCAAGGATTTCTTCTTCCATATCTCTGCCCCATTAAATGTGGCTAAGTAACCATAATCCAAATTAGCCATGATTTCCACCTTTCATTTCCAAGAATTAAGATGCCATCCCTCCCATGAAAAGGAAGAAGTACTGGGAAGTAAGGCTGGGGATGAAACTCTGACTGTGCTCCAGTGGCTAGTCAACCAGCTAATCTGCCAAGGAGAGAAGTGGTGACCAAAGATAAAGATACTAGGTTCTCCAAGGCTGTGGAAAGACAGAGAGAGAAGAAACAACAAAAAGAACATCCCACAAATCCGCATCTGCAGACAGGAAACCATCTGGGATCTGGAAGAGGTCACAGAGAGAAGGAAGAAACAGAAATGGGACATAGGGGTTTCCCTCAGGAACCACAATGGCAAGCCAAAGGTTAGTACTGGAAATACAGGAAAATGGACTCCTGGGTTCAGAAATGGGATCATATCAACATCTAAGGGCTGTTCCTGGGTTAGTAAGATACTATTTCATAATCCTGATTAAATGAAATCATGAATATAAAATGCTCTGAAGTACACTGGCACTCAATAAATGTCAATTCCCTTCCTGTGCCCCCAGACTACCGAAAATTTTCAGTTGTCTAGTGGACTGTTTAAGAAATTATGAAATACAAAAAGCAGAAGTATGTATGATATCATCCCATTTTTGCTAAACACATACATGTACACAGAAGCATGTAGAAGAATTCATGCAAAAATACTTATATGTCTGCAATGTTATGGGAAAATATCAGCTGTATTTTCTCTTTTCCATGACAAATGTGGCTTAGTTATATAATTTTTAAAAAGATTTTATTTTTAAGTAATTTCTACACCTGATGTGGGGCTCAAACTCATGACCCCAAGATCAAGATTTGGATGCTCTACCAATTGAGCAAGCCAGGCACCCATAGTCATATAATTCTTAAAAGACTGCCAAACAGTATTATAAAAAGGTTTCCAATAAAAATGGTTTACTTGGAAAAAGTTTTTTTTTTTAATATGAAATTTATTGTCAAATTGGTTTCCATACAACACCCAGTGCTCCTTCCAACAGGTGCCCTCCTCAATGACCATTACCCACCCCACCCTCCTTCCCACCCCCCCCATCAACCCTCAGTTTATTCTCAGTTTTTAAGAGTTTCTTATGGTTTGGCTCCCTCCCGCTCTAACTTTTTTTTTTCCTTCCCCTCCCCCATGGTCTTCTGTTAAGTTTCTCAGGATCCACATAGGAGTGAAAACACATGGTATCTGTCTTTCTCTGTATGACTTATTTCACTTAGCATAACACTCTCCAGTTCCATCCACGTTGCTACAAAAGGCCATATTTCATTCTTTCTCATTGCCAAGTAGTATTCCATTGTGTATATAAACCACAATTTCTTTATCCATTCATCAGTTGATGGACTTTTAGGCTCTTTCCATAATTTGGCTATTGTTAAAGTGCTGCTATAAACATTGGGGTACAAGTGCCCCTATGCATCAGCACTCCTGTATCCCTTGGGTAAATTCTTAGCAGTGCTATTGCTGGGTCATAGGGTAGAACTATTTTTAATTTTTTGAGGAATGTCCACACTGTTTTACTTGGAAAAAGTTTGTACTTGAAGAAATAAGTTTGTACTTGAAGAATATCTGGGTAATTCACTTATATTAATACATTGCTCCTACTTTCTTTGTAAATATTGTTATAATTGAGTTTAGAAGGTAACAGGTTTAAGAGACATTCTGCTAAAATTCCACAGTTAACTTTTCTACAGTGGTCACATTTTACATAATACTAAATAGGTCTTATTCCTTCAACTTCAGCTCTAAGTAGCTTTCTTAAGGTCTTACTGTTTACTATAATCTTTATCAAAGACTTCATGGTTTTGGCATGAGGAAACATAATTGAGTCTAACTTTTCAAGTTTTCCATTTTAATCTATTTTTAAGTTCAACCTTGAGCAAAATGTATTATACCTTAGAACACGAGTAAAAGACAAAAGTTAAAAATGGTGATCAGCCAAGTAAACCTAAGTCTTATAAAAAGACAACATAATCCAACAGAATACCTACCACAAATATCCATAGGAAAATGAGGAATAAAAAGCCAGTAACCCAAAAAAAGGGGGCCAAGTAACAACTTTGTGTTCTTACACCAATTTATATCAAGCCCTGAGATATATCAATTCCAAAACAATAAGATCAACTACAATGAAAGACTACATAAAATTTTAAATATAATCCTGTATTTATACAAAATAAAAGATGCTGATCCCATTTTAAAAATTACATTTCACTTATAAACTCTGTAAGACATTTGCTTAGATATCACTTACCCTATAATAAAACCGGGGAATGGTCTTATAGAATTCATTTGTGTTTTTCCTATCTCCTTTCCATTCTGAGTAGTATTTGGTAAATAAATCCATTTCTTCATCTTTTAATTCTTGTTCACTTTTTTTTTCTGGTAACAAAATAGATTAAAAGGGAAAAGCACTTTTGGAATAAGTATTTTTTACCATAGGGTAATTACAGTGCAAAAAAGACATTGAAAATTGTGCTTAGATACTGAACATCTATATTAATTTTCTTGAAACAGGAAGAATCACTATCTTCCACTGAAAAAGCCTCCCCTGCAACTTCAACCATATCTCAGCTGCTCCTTTCACTTCTTTTTATCACTATACTTGTCTCTTCCTCAAGTCACTGCCTCCCTTACAGACTTCTGGCATGTTCATGATTCATTCCATCAAAAGTACTTACTGAGCACCTACTACGTATAGAGCACTATTAGACACTGGGGCTAGAGCAGTAAGAAAACAGTCCTGGACCTCATATGAGTTTCAGCTTGCAATCACTGTTCCTCTACCTAATGCAAACCCCGTCCATCTGAGCTCAGACCTCAGGATGCTATTACCCACCAAACCACCTGCAGCTGGCCTATAGCCATCATATTTAGTCAGTCTGCCAGTTTGTTGACCATAGCAACTGGTGCAGTGTTCTTCACCTCAATGTCTTGCATTAATCATCAAGGAAGGATAACGTTTATGATAGTAACCATGACACCTCAACTCTGAAGAGGGGGTCACCTCTGTCACTCAGTTCCATGGCAAGACCGCAGATCTTATCTGCTCCTAAATATACTAACCTTATATAAAATCTTAAACTCTCATATACCCTCAGATAACTTTTCTCTCCTCCTGGTATTCAAAACCTCACTGTCATCATACCTACACTTGAGCCTCACTGAAATCTTCAATTCTGGGGTCTATTTTCTCAATAGTTTACTTTCCTCCTCCTCTTCCTCTTTCCACTTCCTTCCAACATGCCTATAGTTGTTCCCCTAAACCTCTCTTATGCCTGCATTTCTGCCACATGTGCCATGTTAATTCCTAACCTTGGACCACACTGTCGATTCTCTTATTTTCTGGCCATTTATTTTTGTTACTCTTTCTTCCTCATTTCAACTTTTGTAGTGTGACTTCTAAGTCCCAAGTGTATGTCACTAACACAGACACTGCTCTTGAACTCTAAACTCATACATTCAAAACAAAATATTTTCATCCTCACACTCCAACACACCTAATAATTTCCTATTCCTCACCTCACTACTCTTCTCCTAATTCCATGTTTCTATCCCAGTTAATGGTATTCATCCAGTCACCCAAGCCCAAACCCCTAGAGTCATTTTCATTATTTCACTCATTCTTTTTTCACTCAACTATTCTAGGGACACACAAATATATGTGTGAGTGGACACATGCACATGTGTCCATACATACACACAACACTTTCAACAGTGTCTGGGAAAGCTTCATGGAGATGAAACTGGGCAAAAAACTGAAGAAGGCAAGGAAGCAGGCTATCCAGATATCATGGGAGAAGGGCATACCAGGCAAGGAAATAGCCAGTGTCAAGGCCCTAAGATAGAGGAGTGTGCCTGGTGTGTCCAGGGAAGAGGGAGGCAGTGAGTGTGGCTGTAGCAGAGTGGGCCAGAGGAAACATAGATGAGGGAAGGCAGATTAATGGGAGACAAGGCCACTAGCTCATTGGTGAGGGAGAGAGCCACCAGAAACAATTAGGAGGCTAATGCAGCAATCCAGGTGACACATGGTGGAGGCCTGGATCATGGTGGCTGCAATGGAGGCAGTTAGGAGTAAATATTCTAGATATATTTTCTTTTTAGTCCCAGGATTTGCAAACACACTGGATGTGGATATCAGAGAAAAAGAGCAGCTGAACATATCTCTAAAGATTTTGACCTGAGCAGATGGGGTGGCCAATATCAAAAAGGTGGAAAGCTACCAGTGAGCAAGTTAGAAAGGAAAGCAGGAGTTCAGTCTTGGATAAATTAAGATTAAGATATCTATTACAGGGGTGCTTGGGTGGCTCAGTTGGTTGAGCATCCGACTCTTGATTTCAGCGCAGGTCATGACCCCAGGGTCATGGGATCAAACCCCACTCCTCACTGAGCATGCAGCCTGCTTAAGATTCTCTCTCTCTCTCTCTCTCTCTCTCTCTCTCTCTCTCTCCCTCTCTCTCTTTCTCCCTCTGCCTCTCTCCTGGCTTGCGCACGTGCTCTCTCTCTCTCTCTCAAAAAAAAAAAAAAAGATTCCTATTAAAACCAAGTGGCCATGTCAAGTAGGCAATTAGATATATGAGTCTGGCATTTGGGAAGTGGAAATACACATTTAGGAGACAAAAGCAAATATACAGTATTTAAAGCCTTAAAAATAATGGTTAATTTCACCATGAAGGTAAGTGTAGATAGAGAATAGAATAGAAGCTGACCAAGGACTTAGCTTTGGGCACTCTGATGGTAAATTGCTGGGGAGAAGAAAACAAAGATTGAGAAGGGATGACTGATGAGGTGAGAAGAAAACTAAGGGAGTGTGTCTCCCAGAAACCAAGAGAGAAAAGTATACTTAAGACGAGAGTGAACTACTATATCCCTGGCAGGTCAAGGAAAGTGAGGACTAAACACTGACCACTGGAACAACACAGAGATCACTAATGATCTTGACAAGCAGGAATTACAGTACAGATTTAATCAACAGGTTTTTTTTTAAGTTATTTATTTTTGACAGAGAGAGAGAGACAGAGCATAAGTGGGGGAGGGGCAGACAGAGGGAGACACAGAATCCGAAGCAGGCTCCAGGCTCTGAGCTGTCAGCACGGAGCCCAATGTGGGGCTCGAACTCAAGGATGGCGAGATCATGACCCGAGCCGAAGTCAGACGCCCAACCGACTGAGCCACCCAGGCACCCCATAATCAACAGTTCTTTTAACAAGCAATAATATAAGGTGAACAGGAAAATGAGGCATAGCTAAGAGGTAGAAGTTTAAGACAAGAACATTTCTTAAGGTGAGAGAAATACCACCATGTTTAAATACTGATAGGAATGACTGAGAAAGAAAACCTGGTGCAGGAGACAGAGACAACTGCAGGAGTACACCTTTGAATAGGTAAAAATGGGATCTAGCACACCACTGAAGGAAACAGCCTTAAATAGAAGCTGTACAACCTAAATGATTTACTTATTATTTTATTTATCTCTCCCAACACTAAAGCTTAAGTTCTACAAGGAATTTTTTTTTTAATCTGTTTTGTTTACTGCTATAGCCTAGAACAGTACTTGGCACATAACAAGCATGCAATGGGGTGGGTTTAAGAGCGAAGCAGAGGGGACGCCCGGGTGCCCCAGTGGGTTGGGCGTCTGACTCAGGTCATGATCTCACAGCTTGTGAGTTTGAGCCCCCACATCGGGCTCTGTGCTGACAGCTCAAAGCCTGGAGTCTGCTTCAGATTCTGTGTCTCCCTCTCTCTCTGACCCTCCCCTGTTCACACTGTGTGTCTATCTCTCAAAAATAAATAAACATTAAAAAAAAAAAAAAAAGAGCAAAGCAGAGAATGGGGCACGTGGGTGGCTCAGTCGGTTAGGCCTCTGACTTTGGCTCAGGTCATGATCTTGTGGTTCATGAGTTTGAACCCCACATTGGGCTCTGTGCTGACAGGGGCATGGAGCCTGCTTCGGATTCTATGTGTCTCTCTCTCTGCCCGCCCCCTGCTCGCACTCCGTGTCTCTCTCTCTCAAAAAATAAATAAATGTTATAAAAAATTCAAAAAAGAGAAGAGTGATGAGGATGTACAAGTACATGTAACTTTTCCTATAAACGGCACAGAAAAATGTAGCAAAAGCTGGAAGGAGATGTGAGAAGAAATGTTTTTCTGGGGCGCCTGGGTGGCTCAGTTGGTTAAGCGTCCGACTTCCGCTCAGGTCATGATCTCGCGGCCCAGGAGTTCGAGCCCCGCATCGGGCTCTGCGCTGACAGCTCAGAGCCTGGAGCCTGCCTAAGATTCTGTGTCTCCCTCTCTCTCTGCCCCTCCCCTGCTCATGCTCTATCTCTGTCTCTCAAAAATAAAATAAATGTTTAAAAAATATTTTTCTTACATGGAGTATATTATAACATGTTTGTCAGTTGATGGAAATGATCCAATAAAGAAGGAAAATCTGATAACAGCTGAGAGAGAAGATGAGAGTGAATAAAAGAAACGGAGCATGATCTAATGTTGGAGTGGAGGAATTGTCTCAAATAGGAGCAGGGACAATTAGTTCATTTTAACAGTAAAGGCAGAGTGTATGGGCATCTACGGTGAGGAAAGGGCTGATAGAAATGGTAAGTGGGAACAGGTGAGCTCCGACTTTCTCAAATACATATACAAGTTCATCAACTGAAGATAAAGAGTAGGTAGGGTATACTGGAGAACTGGATGTCTGGAAGATGAGAACTGCCAGAACTGAGTGTAAGGAAACAAGGAATATGTGTAAATAAATGACTGAAACACTTCCTTTAGGTTCGTGGACATGAACTAAAAGTGAGACCATTCACCATGGTTTCGTTTTTCTCCAGCCACTTTTGGCTACCCTGAAGGCACGTGTTAAATAGGAAAGATAGTTTTAACCAGGTTGGTTAACAGGCAAGCGTGAAGGTGAAGGGAAGGGATAAGGGAAAAATATATTATGAAATCTAAAATGTATTAAGGAGGGAAGTAAAAAAAAAGTGTGATAATAAAAAGACAAAAGAGCAATGGATTATAGGTGATAGTAGGATTAGAGTTGTTGGGACTGGGATTCTCAATTATTCCTCAAAAGCCTAGGTCATAGCCACGTAAGTTGGTGCTAAGGTAGCTCCTCATTCCGCAACTCCTTTTCCCGGGAAGTGGGGATCAAACCTTTCAGTAACCCTAAATCACAGTCCAACTGCCTTTATCGAGAGAGCTTCCTTAGAAGCGTAAAGTGCGGCTCCCAGTAGCTGCTTCTCCCGCATCTCCCCGCATCTTCAGGAATTTAGGGCCTGGCTATCTCTGCGAGCAGCCCCTCCCAAACTCACTGTTAGTACCGGTGCTGGGCGTCGCTAATCGCCGGCGAAGAATTTCTTTCCAGTCCATGGCTGACTCCCGCGCAGAAGCTCCTGCATTTGCTGTTTACTAACCGCTCCACCCCCTACCAGCTCAGACAGCAATCACCGCCCAACCCCGTAAAGGTCAGGAATATTCAATCGCCATGTTGGACATGGGCGGAAGTCGGCTGAAGAGGCGAACAAACGATTATTGCCACTGCGGCGAATACGGCTAATCACGTTAACAGCGGGCAACACGGACTTGAAAGGGACGTTAAAAACAATCCTCTGCAAGTCAGCACCCAACTTCACCAAGTCCAATTTGTAAGGTTCAGGATAAGGAAGCCCCACGTTGTTCTTTAACTTGGGGCTTAGGCGCGTATGGGCCACGTGACTCAGGAGTCCTTAAGCGTTTCCGGCCCGGGGACGGGGCGGGGGGGAAGGTTTTCTTCCTTCACAATTTCTTTTCATTGCTCATTGCTGATATCTAGAGGCCATAAAGGTTCTCTGAATGTAGCAGACGTCAACAGCCAATTCTGCCACTAAAAGCTTCAAAGTAGTTTTTTTAATCGCCCTAAGGCCCAGCGAAACGCTCGCGTCGAATTCTGTCACGCCCCCGGGGTCCGGGCCCTCGCGGTGCATTCTGGATGCGGTAGTTTCCGCCGTGTTTATGGTTGCGTTCAGCGTGAGTGCTGAGGTGAGTTGTTGAATGGAGTGAACATTGTTTGTGATCGGTTCGTACACAGCAGGCAGTGACCTTTGTGTACCTCCCTTCCTTACTTGAATTGTTGGCTCTGCTGTCTCCCCACCTCCCCTGCCCTCATATCCTTACCTGATGTCTTTGGCGGCCTGGGAGGGTTGTAATGCAGGCCCAGGGCTCTTAGACTTGGGCTTTCGCCGCTGTCCATGCTGCTGCTAGGTCTGGGGTTGGGGACTCCTGGTAGCGGTTTTCCACTTTAAGCCCTTCCGTCAGCAAGGCTCCCATGGGATCCTACCTTTTTTCAAGGGCACACACGCGAAACAAATTGGACGGACCTCCTTGTGCTTTTTCCTCAGGTTTATAGGTTGGAATTTATCTGCCACCAGAAGATTCCTGCCCTATCGCCTGGTTCTGGGACTTGTGACTATTGGCTGTCCCTGGATGGTTGTTTAATGGAGAGAACTCACCAGACTTCGTTGTATTAATAGCCCAAAAAGCAGATCCTTGATTTGTCTGTGAGAAAATGAAAATCATCTTTTAAGAAATTGTGCTTTGGTTCTTCGCCCCTCACGCCCAATTCCTTAATTACGCTGTAGAAGTAGGGGCTTTATGAACATCTCTCTAATTATATCTGGTGCTGATCTCACCGCATGATGACTTTCTGTTTCACTGGTATTCGAAGCCTTCCTAAGTTTTGGAAGAGCAACCCATACCTTAGCGTAGGCCCAGGACACTCTTATTTCTCTCTCTTTCTCAAAGACTATTGTGGCATCAGGAACCAACAGAAGTGGTTTTCTCTTAAAGCGGTGTCTCCACAAAATACTAAAGCAGTGAATCTTCTGATTGCCAAGGCCAGATATCTCAGGAAAGGAGATGAAGGCAGTAATCAAGTTTCTTCTGATTCCCATCTTTTTGCTGCTGGAGCAGCAAAGAAGAGATCACAGATGAATACTCATAGGGAAGATCATGCCTTGCCACCTGCGAGGAACACTATTCAACTTCCAACAAGACCCCTGAATTCAGAAGAGTGGGATAAATTCAAGGAAGATTTCAAAGGAAAGGCTAATTTTGAAAATTGGATCATTTCACAAATGGCTCACTGCCATAGCTCTATAGATGTGGCCAAATCTTTGTTAGCCTGGGTAGCTGCAAAAAACAATGGTATTGTAGGCTATAATTTGCTGGTCAAGTATTTGTATCTCTGCGTCTTTCATAAACATATATCAGAAGTTATTGATGTCTATGAAATCATGAAAGCCAGATACAAGAGGTTAGAACCTGGAGGATATACTCTTCTCATCCGAGGATTAATCCACTCAGACAGATGGAAAGAGGCCTTGCTGCTGTTAGAGGATATCAAAAAAGTCATGATTCCTTCAAAAAAGAACTACAATGATTGTATCGAGGGAGCCCTCCTTCACCAAGATGTAAACCTAGCGTGGAATTTGTATCAGGAATTGTTGGGTCATAATCTTATTCCTATGTTAAAAACTTTAAAAGCATTCTTTGATTTTGGAAAAAACATAAAAGATGATCAGTATTCAAACAAGCTATTTGACATTCTTTTGTATCTAAGAAATAATCATCTATATCCTGGGGAATCATTTGCACACAGTATAAAAACATGGTTTGAGAGGTAATTTTAATTTTTTTATATGTATGTTTTTAATTCAATACCGTTACCTAAAAGCAGCTGCCTCCTTTTTTTGTTGCTGAGAATTACTCTATTCAAATTATACTTTCCTTCCTTGAGATTTATTTCTCCTTAAAGACAACATTTTCTCTCTTTAAAAAAAGTAATAGCATAAACAAGTTGTTGTATTTTCCATTCATCACATAAAAGGGAAATTATAGATCATTTGTATGTTTTTATGTATTTTTTCTGTTTGGAAGGATCATCTGTTTTTTCTGAGGTATTCACTTTGATGTGCCTACCAATAGTACTTATGGTTGGAGTTTATAGCAAGAAAACTGGAGCTGTCTTTGGATCATATTAGTATTTTCAGAAGTTCTTCTGAAACCTAGTGACTGGTATCTGTTTAATCTATGCATTTCATCAACTTGGATGTTTAGAACAGATAAGGGAAGCCTGAGCAGACATGATATGTGAGTGTTAAAAATGGAAAATCTCTTCATTCCAGTTCATTTTGTATCTTACCATCACCCAACTGCTCTCTCCAAGGCTCTCTGCTTTCCCTTTGCTTTTTGTTCACGTTCCTGGCTGTGACCCTATTTATTGCTTCAGTTTTTTATTCACTGATTCACTACTAATTTTTTTTAGGCACTTTCAAAAAAATTCATTCTTTTTCTGTTTTCTCTTTTCAACTATATGTATATCCTTTGCACAGAGCTTTGAAGTAGCAATCATGTTTAATTATCTTGTTTAACAAATTTGTTGAATATGAGTGGAGGAGCTAGATTGCGAAATTATTTGAATGCCAAGGATTTGGGGTTTTGTTCTGTTACCTTAGAGTAGAGTTCCAGGGCACCTGGCTCAGTCGGTTAAGCATCCCACTCTTAATTTTGGCTCAGGTCATGAGACCTAATCTCAGGGTTATGAGATTGAGCCCTGTGTCAGGCTCCATGCTGAGCATGGAGCCTGCTTAAGATTGTCTCCCTCTCTCTCTCTCTCTGCCCCTTCCCTGCTCTCTTGCGTGTGCACTCACTCTCCTCTCTCTCTCAAAAAATAAATTAAAAAATAAAAATAAAAAAGGTAATTGCCAAAACAGAGAAAAAGGTTGGAGAGGGATTAAGATTGGAAATAGGAAGATCTGTTTGGAGGCAATTGTAGGTTTGAATGAGAGATGATGAGATCCTGAATTATGAACTAGGGAAGGAGAAGGCAACAGAGTCCTTAGAAACTGATGGTAGTATATGTGAGAGAAAAAAAAGGAATACATTGATTGAGCAAATAAATCAGGTAGTTTTGAATGCTTCCATTTGGGTAGGCACTTTGGGTGTTTTGTGATGTAAGATCTATTATGATGGCATTCACAACCTAATGCAGGATGCAATACTTGACAGTTAATAGTGGTGTATAAGAAGATAGTGTAAGGGAAGGAATTACTCTGGGCAGGAACAATCTCTGGCAGCTTCATGGAGAAAGAGTTGAGTTTGATTTAGAGGTTACGCTATTAATGTTAGCTGCACAATCCCGTGAAAGTAGATTTAGACTTGAAGATGAGGGTTGAATGACCAGAGGAGAAGTGAAGGGAAGGAGGTCCACAGTACGGTACTGTTCCCTCCTTAGCCCCATCACAGTGTATCACCCACTCTTCTCATTAAACCATCCTGGGGAAGTATCCTGAACATTTCAGAGCTCTTGCCTGCCGAGTTTCTAAATACAGTTTCTAAATAAAATGCCTATTTTTTGGTTCTATGGGAATCTGACCTTTTTTCTTTAAAAAAAAAATTAGAATTATTATCTCATTTATTTTATCAATTTGTTTATATTGTTTTAAGTTTTAGGAATCTGACGTAATGATTTGGTCTTGTAATCTTTTTTTGTAGTGTTCCTGGGGAACAATGGAAAGGACAGTTCACAACAATCCAGGGAAGGTAAAGACCAGTATTTTATTTTTAACTTGTTTAATTCAGGTTTAGTAGGTTTTGTTGCTACCGATCAAAAAATTTTTAAGAATACTTTAGAAATAGGATAATTAAGAGGGTACCCAAGAAAAAAAGCCATATTTGGCATATGGAGGATTTGCAGTGCTCAACATGTTTTTCCCATAGGTGCAGTGAGCCTCATGTGAAGCCTCAGAGATATTTTGCCTTACAGATCTGGGACCCAGTTGTGTTTTGGGAATAAGTTTAAATACTTTATCTGGATGCCCAGCAGTCTACTTTTTTGGGTTTTCTGGCATACCTAATGTGTGTTATTATCAGTTTTACAAAAAATTGCATGTGCTGATCACAAAGATTATAACATTCTTTTGAAATTACCTTTCAATTTCTTTCTGTCCTAGGATTATTCATTCTAGAGAAAATTCTTTTCCAGGATACCATTTAACACAAACTTTTGTAATTACAGTGGTCAGTGTTCAGGCTGTGGAAAAACCATAGAGTCTCTTCACCTGAGTCCAGAAGAGTATGAATTTCTCAAGGAAAAAATCATGAGGGATGTGATAGATGGAGGTGATCAATACAAAAAGACAACCCCTCAGGTGAGTCCTGAACAGGATTTATTCCTTTTTTGGATTGCTTTTCTAGAGTAGGGGTTGGCAATTTTTTTCTATAAAAGACTGATAGTAAATATTTTAGGCTTTGTGGGCCAGTAAATATTTTGGGCTTTGTGGGCCATACAGTCTCTGTTGCAACTTTTCAACTTGGAATACAATACATAATATAGTACATAAATGAATGAGCATGGCTGTGTTACAGTAAAACTATATTAATGAAAATAACAGTGGGCTGGATTTGGCCTGCCGGCTATAGTTGCCAACCTTTAGGAGAGACTGCTTAGAATTTAATAGAATAATTGGGGTAGACTGTCATCCATGTATTGAAGTCAGTTCTGTTTCGTGTAGATGCAAGTCCACTTAAGCCAAAAAGATAGGTGCTTATTTTTTTGTCTAAGTATTTCCAGAAAACTGTGTTCAGTAAATTCCCATGAAAACATGGCTTTTCACAACTCTTCTAATCAAGAGAATTTAAGGTAACTTGACAAAATTATTTCCAAATTTTCTAAGTATTGAATTTGATTCTGTAAGTCATTTTTAATAGCTTCATTTTGCTAATCTTCAGTACTTTATACTGGTTCACTAAGATTAAGTTGAAGAACTAAAATGCTTTTACAACTTGGGGAAAAATTGCTTATCATCTTACTAAATGCTTTTTCTTCAAGATACCAAATAAAAATAAGAAGTAAAAATAGTTTTGCCTTCTCCCCTTGACTTAAAATTGTCACAGAAGGCCCCTAGATCATATGAAAACTTTTAATCCTCAAAATAAAGTCAAAATATGGTCCATAAAAACATTAGCTTCATTTTATGGAATACCTTTTAGCTGACTTTATTGATAAATAAAATTAGTTAACATTTATTAATGATGCTAAGTATTTTATATTCATTATCTTATATATTATTTAATTTTTATAACCACCCTAAAAGGTACTATTTTATTTCTGTTTTATAGAGAGAGTGACTGAGGCTTTGGGAGATTAAATCTGCCCAAGGACCCCTCACTAGGACTGACTGACCCTAAAACCTTTACTGTCACACTCTATTGCCTCTCACTGCATGACAGTCCATAGTTCCATATAAATCTGGCAGCCAGCTGGTTGGAGTAGCTTCAAGAATTTCTGCCAGCTGAAATACGATTTAAACAAATAAATTTCATTTCCCTCATTAAACATCTGTTGAACGCTTGTCTGTATTTTCTACAGTAGATGTTAAGATAGATGCAAGGTTGTGTACAAATTATGCTGTTTGCTGCCAAAACTTAACCATTTCTGTTGTGGATTAATTGAAGTTTTCCCACCTTTCATTTTTTATTTAATAGTCTTCAACCTAAAGGAAAAATGAAAGAATAGCACAATAGACACCTACATACTCTTCATTTTGAGTAACCAATTGTTACCATGCCATTTATGGATTCCCTCCATATGTTTTTATGAGTTATATAAATGTAGGTTGTGGGGGCACCTGGGTGTCTCTCAGTTGGTTGAGCGTCTAACTCTTGTTGTCAGCTCAGGTCATGATCTCAAGGTTTGTAAGTTCAAGCCCACATTGAACTATTAGTGTGGAGCCTGCTTGGGATTCATTCTCTCTCTCTCTCTCTCTCTCTCTCTCTCTCTCTCTCTCTCTCTTCTTTCTCTGCCCCTCCCCTGCTTGCTCTTTCTTTCAAAATAAACAAATAAAAAAAAATAATAGGTTGTAGACATATTACCTTAAATATTTCAGCCTGTATCTTCTAAGAATAAGAAAATTCTGTTGTTAAATACCATTATCACATCTAAGAACCTTCATATTAATATAACTTAATAAAAGGCACATATTCAAATTTTCCCAGTTGCCTCCTTGAAATGTATTTTATAACTTTTCCCCCCACTGATCCAGGATTCAGTCAAGATTTGTTCATTGCTTTTGGTGGTTAGGTCTCTCTAAATCAAGAGCAGCCCCTCCCACACTGCTTTTTTTTTTTTTTTTTTAATGACATTGATTTTTTTTTTTTTGAAAAGTCTAGGTGTTTTGTCTTATACTGGACTTCTCAAACTTTGTACCTGTGAATCATTTGAAGGTCTGGTTAAAATGCAGACCTATGATTGAGTTGTCTAGGGGCCCAAGACTCTGTATTTTGAACAAGCTCCCAGATGATATGATTCTGGTCTTTAGACCACATTTTGAGCAATAAGACTTTAGACTGATTGATTGCTTTTTATTCATTAATTCAGTATAAAAGATTTTGGGTAAAGTATGTAGGTGATGCTGTGTGCTTACTGCAGCCACATAATATTAGATTATTTTCACTATTGATGCTAAGTTTCATCACTTGATTAAGAGGACAACTGCCAGATATCTCCATTATAAAGGTATATTTTTCCCTTTGTAATCTTTGTAATTAAAAAGTGGGGTGCCTGGGTGGCATAGTTGGTTAAGCTTCTAACTCTTGATCTCGGCTCAGGTCATGATCTCACATTTCGTGAGTTGGAGCCCAGCACCGGCTCTGTGCTGATGGTGCAGAGCTTGCTTGGGATTTGGGGTGCCTGGGTGGCTCAGTCACTTGGGCGTCCGACTTTGGCTCAGATCACGATCTCATGGTTTGGTTTGTGAGTTCGAGCCCTGCATCGGGCTCTGTGCTGACAGCTCAGCCTGGAGCCCGCTTTGGATTCTGTGTCTCCCTGTCTCTCTCTGCCCCTCCCCTGTTCACACATGTGCACATGCATACTCTCTCTAAAAAATAAATATTTAAAAAGTAATCTGTGGAGTAATATTTCAGGACTATGCAGATATCCTGTCACTCTTGCGGATTTCCTGTTAACTCTTCACCTAGTGTTTTTCACATCATGGAGATGATCTCTACTTTTGGAGGTTGCACAGTGGTGATCTTCGAGTTACTTTATTCCTTCCACATTTATTAACTGGTACTATTCTATAAATGGTTTTTCTCTTTCTTGGAGCTCTTTTGTTTGTTTGTTTGTTTTTTAAACATTATTTTTGAGACAGAGAGAGAGAGAGCATGAACAGGGGAGGGTCAGAGAAAGAGGGAGACACAGAATCTGAAACAGGCTCCAGGCTCTGAGCTGTCTGAGCCTGACATGGGGCTCGAACCCATGGACTGCAAGATCATGACCTGAGCCGAAGTCGGACGCCTAACCAACTGAGCCACCCAGGCACCCCTGTTTTGTTTTTTTAATAATCTATATAGACATAAGGACAAGGACTTTTTTTTTTAATTAATTGTGTTAGAATCCATTACCATCATTATTCTTTTTGATGCTCAAATTGTCTTGGATTTATCTTTTAGGAGCCCCCTTCAAGCCATCTCCTGTTTCTTTTTGGCATTTCACCACTACCCTATCAGTTTTTGCCCCCAGCTTTTGCACTTCTCTTCTTTCTGGCACAATCACTAATTGAATACTTTTGTTTGACACCTCTCAGTGGTTAAACATTGCTGTAATTCCTTTTTAATGAATATCACTTTAAATCTAGATTAATAGAAGGAAGATTTGTTAGTATTCTCTTTTGGAAAAGACTTAGAACCCAGAGCACATCTTCTCGTTGGACAGCGTTATACTGCCTATTCAATCCCTTTGCCCATTTTTGAACCAGGATTTTGTTTTTTGTTGTTGAGTTTTAAGTGGTCTCTATATACTCTGGATATTAATTTCTTATCAGATAATATGATTTACAAATATCTCCTATTCTATGAGTGGTCTCTTTACTCTATTGATAGTGTCTCTTGATGCACAAAATTTTTTTATTATTGTGAAGTCCAATTTGTTTGTTGTTTTTTTTGTTACCATATGTCTTTGGTGTCGTATCCAAGAAAATCATTGTTGAATTCAGTTTTTGTTCTGTTTTCTTCTAAGAGTTTTACTCTTTTAGGTCTTAATATTTAGATCTTTGATTCATTTTGAGTTCATGTTTGTGTATGGTGTTATGTAAGGGTCCAGCTTCATTCTTTTGCATGTCGATATCCAGTTTTCCCAGCACCATTTGTTGAAAGACTGCCCTTTCCCCGTAGAATGGTCTTGGCACCCTTGTCAGAAATCATTTGACTATGGATGAGAGGGTCTGGGTTTATGTCTATTCTGTTGGTCTATATGTGTGTTTTTACACCAGTACTACACTGTTTTGATTACTGTAACTTTGTAGTAAGTTTTAAAATCAGGAAGTATGAGTTTTGTTCTTTTTAAAGATTGTTTTGGGGGCGCCTGGGTGGCGCAGTCGGTTAAGCGTCCGACTTCAGCCAGGTCACGATCTCGCGGTCCGTGAGTTCGAGCCCCGCGTCGGGCTCTGGGCTGACGGCTCAGAGCCTGGAGCCTGTATCTGATTCTGTGTCTCCCTCGCTCTCTGCCCCTCCCCCGTTCATGCTCTGTCTCTCTCTGTCCCAAAAATAAATAAACGTTGAAAAAAAAAATTATGTTTAAAGATTGTTTTGGCTATTCAGGGTCCTTTGAGATCCCATATGAAGTTTAGGATGAGTTTTTCTATTTCTACAAAAAATATCATTTGGATTTTAATAGGGATTGCATTGAATTTGTAGATTGCTTTGGGTAGTATCAACATTTTAACAAGGTTAAGTCTTCCAGTTCAGGAACATAGGATGTGTTTCCATTTATTTATGTCTTTAATTTCTTTCAGCAATCTTTTGTGGTTTTCATTATAAAGTGTTTCACTTCCTTGATTAGGTTACTTCCTAACTATTTCATTCTTTTTGATACTATTGTAAATAGAATTGTTTCGTCATTTATGTTTTAGATTGTTCATTGTTAGTTTATAGAAATGCAACCAGTTTTTGTATGTTGACTTTGTAATCTGCTACTTTGCTGAACTGATATATTGTAACAGCTTTTTTTGGGTGTGGAATCTTTAGGATTTTCCGCATATAAGATCAAGTCATCTGCAAAACAAAAATAATTTTACATCTTCCTTTCTGACTTGGATGCTTTTTACTTATTTTACATGATTAAATTGCTCTAGCTAGAACTTCCAGTACTATGTTAAGTAGAAGTAGAAGGCATCCTTGCCTTGGTCTTGATCTTAGAGGAAAAGCTCTCAGTCTTTCACCATTGAATATTATGTTTGCTGTAGGTTTTTCACATATGGCTTTTATATTGAGGTAGTTTCCTTCTATTCCTAGTTTTTGGGGCTTTTTTTAATCAGGAAAAGGGTTTTTTGTCAAATGCTTTTCTGCATCAGTTGAGATGATCATGTGTTTTATTTTTCCTTTATTCTGTTGATGTGGCCTATTACATTGATAGATTTTCATATGTTGAACCATCCATGCATTCCAGGAATAGACCTGCTTGGTCATATTGTGTAATCCCTTTAATATGCTGTTAAATTTTGCTTGCTAGTATTTTGTTGAGGATTTTTGCATCACTGTTCATGGAGGATCTTGGTATGTATTTTTTTTGTAGTGTCTTTCTCTAGCTTTGGTAGAGCCAGTGTAATGCTGGCCTCCAAGAATGAATTAGGAAGTATTCTCTCCTCTTCAGTTTTTTGGAAAAGCTTGAGAAGGATTGGTATTAATTCTCTTTTGTAGAATTCACCAGTGAGCCATCAGGTCCAAGATGTCGTTGCCGCCATTGTTATTGTTGTTGTTGTTGTTGGGAGATTTTCTTACTGGTTCTGTTTCCTTACTACATATAGGTATATTCAGATTTTCTTTTTCTTTGTGATTATGCCTTGTTGTCTGTACCTCTGTGATCAAAAGCAGCGATCAGCAGAATGTAGATCCCCAGTATTTGGAAGACAGGATCCTTTTTGTCCACCCAGGCTCCCATAATGCGTGCAAGCTGCTCTAGGAACATGACAGATGCCTGCCATTTGTCTTCGGGTGTGGAATGGGTAGTTGCTACTGTATTAAGTGTTAAAACTGAACAAAATTAACCACAGTTTATCATACAAGGCTCCTTCTGCAATTTGCAAGCCTTCAACAGACTCCAGAGTTCCAAAATAGTTACATCAGACAAATTCTGTCAGTGTAATTGTTATCTAGGCGGGAGAGACAAATTCCTGGTACTTTCATCTCCACCATCTTCCCCTCAACTTAGTGAGTTTTGACACATACATACTCCCGTGGAACTGTCACCACAGTCAATATAATGAATATATCATCTCCAAAAGTTTCTTTGTGCTACTTTCTAGTGACTCCTGTACCTCACTCTTTCCTTGCCCCATGCCCCATAAACACCATGGAAGCACACCATATATAGTACTTTTTGTCTGTATTTTTTTTAATATTGAGCATAATTTTGAGATTTCATTCATATTTTGTGTCTCAATCATTTTTATTCCGAGTAACATTCTGTTGGGGTGGATATACCACAACTTATAAATTCTTTCATTTATTGATGGACATTTGGGTTATTTCCATTTTGGGGCTATTACAAATATAGCTAATAAGAACATTCTTTTATGTGGTGCCTGGGTGGCACAGTCAGTTAAGTGTCTGACTCTTGATTTCCACTCAGGTCATGATCTCATGGTTCATGAGTTTGAACCCTATCTTGGGCTCTGTGCTGACAGGATAGAGCCTGCTTGGGATTCTGTCTCTGGCTTTTTCTCTCTGCCCCTCCCCCACACATTCATGTACTCTCTCTCTCAAATTAGTAAATTAAAAAAATATAAAAGAACATTCTTGTACAAGAGTTTGTGCTTTGTTCCTCTGTGTTTGTTTCCTAGGGGTGCCTAAGGATGCCAAATTGCTACAAACTGGGTAACTTAAAACATCTGTTCTCTCATAGTTCTGGAGGCTAGAAGTCCAAAATCAAGGTATTTGTAGGGCCATGCTCCTTCTGAAGACTCTAGGGAAGAATCCTTCCTTCTCTTTTTCTAGCTTCACAAGCTCTTGACTCATGGTAATCCTTGGTTTTTCTTGGCTTTTAGGTGTATTTCTCTGCTTCTTTGTGTGCCATATTTTCTTTTGTCTTTCTTTTCTTTTGTTTTTAATGTTTATTTTGAGAGAGAGACACACACAGAGTACGAGTGGGAGAGGGGCAGAGAGAGAAGGAGACATAGAATCTGAAGCAGGCTCCAGGCTCTGGCTGTCAGCACAGAGCCCAATGTGGGGCTCAAACTCATGGACTGCGAGATAATGACCTGAGCCGAAGTCAGACGCTTAACCAACTGAGCCACCCAGGCACCCCTGTGTGCCATCTCTTCTTATGAGCACATCAGTCATTGGATTCAGGGCTCATCTTATTCCAGTATGATCTCATCTTAGCTAATTATAACTGCATCCAGATAAGGTCACATTCTGGGTGGACATGAATTAAAAACAATTTTTTTTGAATGTTTATTCATTTTTGAGAGAGTGAGAGCACGAGCAGGGAAGGGGCAGAGAGAGAGAGAGGGAGACACAGAATCCAAAGCAGGCTCCAGGCTCTGAGCTGTCAGCACAGAACCCAACACAGGGCTCAAACCCACAAACCATGAGATCATGACCTGAGCTGAAATCAGATGCTTAACCGACTGAGCCACCCAGGCGCTCCTGGGTGGGCATGAATTTTAGAAGGCATACTAACCACTAAAACTTTTCTTTCTCTTGCGTACGTATCTAGCAGTAGAGAGGTTGGGTCTTATGGTAGGTGTGTGTGTGTAGCTTTTTAAGAAACTGCCAAACTGTTTTCCAAAGTGGTTGTCCCATTTTATATTTTTATTAGCACTATATGAACATTACAGTTGTTCCACATCCTGGTCAACACTTAGTATGATGTCTCTTTACCTTTAGCTACTCTAATGGATCTGAAGTAGTATTTCATTGTTTGTTTGTATTTTTTTTAACATTTTTTTATTTTTGAGAGATAGAGTGGGACAGAACACAAGTGGGGGAGGGGCAGAGAGAGTGGGGGGAGACACAGAATCCAAAGCAGGCTCCAGGCTCTGAGCTGTCAGCACAGAGCCCTACTGGGGCTTGAACTCACAGACAGTGAAATCATGATCTGAGCCGAAGTCGGACGCTTGACTGACTGAGCCACCAGGCACCCCTCTCGTTGTTTTAATTTATATTTTCCTAATGACTGATAATGTTGAGCATCTTTTTATGTGCTTTGGTGAGTGCCTGTTCAGATATTTTGCCCATTGTTAAAACTGGGTTGCTTTCTTATTTAGTTGTAACAGTTTATATATTCTAGATATACTTCCTATGTCAGATCTTCTGCAAATATCTTTACTGTCTGTGGCTTGCCTTTCATTTTAATAAAATAGAGATTTGATTTAATTGTTCTGGTTTTAGGTCCTAGGCATCAGGATTTTCAAAAGCTCCCAGGTGATTTTAAAGTGCAGCCAAGGTTGGGGCACCCGTGTGGCTCAGTCAGTTAAGCGTCTGAATTCGGCTCAGGTCACGATCTCACAGTTTGTGGGTTTGATCCCTGCATCGGGCTCTGTGCTGACAGCTCAGAGCCTGAGTCTGCTTTGGATTCTGTGTCTCCCTCTCTCTCTCTGCCCCTTCCTCACTTTTGCTCTTTCTCTCTTTCAAAAATAAACATTAAAATTTTTTTTTTTAAATAAAGTGTAACCAGGGTCAAGAACCACTGCTTCTGATGTGAGGTTTTGGTCTACAGCCATACCACGATGAATGCATCCAATCTTGTCTAATGTGATGTTTTGCAGAACCCTAATGTATGTATGGCAGCTTCTTTTCTACAGGATAATTTTGGGAGAAAACCTCAGTCATAGGTAAATTTTTAGCTTTTCTGTTTTAAACCTTTGTTTACTGTACTTAGACATCACAGCCAGCAGATGGCAATAGTATCACATGTAAAAATTATTGTATAGTCAGATCAATTAGGTTAAAGGATTTGCTAACCTTATTTAATTATTAAACTGAAAGAAAGGCACCTGGGTGGCTTGGTCAATTAAGTGTCTGACTTTGGCTCAGGTCATGATCTCGTGGTTTATGAGTTCAAGTCCTACATCAGGCTCTGTGCTGACTGCTCAGAGCCTGGAGCCTGCTTTGGATTCTGTGTCTCCCTCTCTCTCTGCCCCTCTCTTGCTCCTGCTCTCTCTTTCTCAAAAATAAATAAACATTAAAAAAATCTTTTAAAAAATTATTAAGCCAAAAGATATGCATGTCATTTTTAAGTCTGGTTAGTGATAGTAGGTAAAGATAGGAGCTGTAAAAGTGAATTTTAAGTGAACAAAGCAGAACTCTGAATGGTATGTGTATCTTGCTGATTTAACTATATGAAACTAATTGAGAGAAGATCAGTGGAGATCAAAAAGTGTATTTGAAGGACACCTGAGTGGCTCAGTTGGTTAAGCATCTGATTCTTGGCTTTGGCTCTGTCATGATCTCATAGTTCATGAGTTTGAGCCCCACATCAGGCTCCACAGCTGGCAGCGTGGAGCCTGCTTGGGATTCTCTGTCTCCCTCCCTCTCTGCCCCTCCCCCACTTACACTGTCTCCGTCTTTCTCAAAATAAATAAACCTTTTTAAAAGGTGCATTTGGAGGGTACCTGGGCGGCTCAGTCAGTTGAACGTCCAACTCCAGCTTAGGTCATTATCTCACAGTTCATGAGTTCTAGCCCCACATCGGACTCTGTGCTGACAGCTCAGAACCTGGAGCCTGCTTCAGATTCTGTGTCTCCCTCTCTCTCTGCCCCTTCCCTGCTCACACTCTCTCTCTCAAAAATAAATGAAACATTAAAAAAAATTTTAAGTGCATTTGGAGCTATGTAGATACTGCTAGTTTAATATTAATAGTTAATAATTAATGTTAATTTTTAATATTAAGATTTCCTCCCTTTATTTTCCTTCATTCTAAGCAGTAATGTTACTTTACAGTCCGATTTTTTTTTAAATTCAACTGCTAAGTCTGAATTCACTTCTTTCTTTAATCTTTTTATTAGGAAAAATTTCAAACATCTGTCAAGGAGAGAGACTGGTATAATGAACCGCTAGCTCAATGATCATTAACTCATGGCCACTTTTAGTTCATGAACACTTCCACCTGTTTCTTGTTTGCTCCTCAGATTGTGAAGCAAATGTGATCTTAATCATTTGTCCTGTTAATTATAAATTCACTTCACTTGTTTCTCTTACCTAAAAAATTCTTTACACAGTGATTTTTTCTTAAAAACTAAGAAACACTTGGGCACCTGGGTGGCTTAGTCAGTTAAGCGTCCCACCCCTGATCAGGTCATGGTCTCACAGTTCGTGGATTTGAGCCCCACGCCGGGCTCTGTGTGGACAGCTCAGAGCCTGGAGCCTGCTTCAGATTCTGTGTCTCCCTCTCTCTCTGCCCCTGCCCCACTCACCCTCTCTCTCTCTCTCTCAAAAATAAACATTAAAAAAAAAAAAGTTAAGAATACTTTAGAACAGTAAAAATTGTCAAACTTTTTGGTCTCAAGACCCTTTTACATTCTTTTTTTTTTTTTTAAGATTTTTTTTTTAATTAATCTCTCCACCCTATGTGGAGCTCAAACTTACAATCCCAAGACCAAGAGTTGCACGCTCCACCAACTGAGCCAGCCACGTGCCCCACAACCTTTTTATAGCTTAAAATTAAGGACTCCTGAGAGATTTTATGTGAGATTATATCTATTGATAATTACTGGATTAGAAATTAAAACTGAGAACCTTTAAAAATATTAATTTATTTAAAACGACAATGTAAATACTATTACATGTTAACATAAATAATATTTCCTTAGTAATAACTATCATCCAAAACAAAAAAAAATTTGTGAAAAGAGAGGCATTGTCATATATTTGGAAGTCTCTTTAATTACATAACAATAGAAGACAGCTGAATTTGTATGTCTGCTTCTGTACTCAGTCTATTGTATGTGATTTTGGCTGAAGCATATGAAAAAAATGTGACCTCATATAGGTAAACATAAAAAAGTTAAGAGTATTTTATTGACATTTTTGGGTAACTGTGGTTATTCTTTGATATTCTACCAAAACTCCACACTTTTGAGCAAATGAGAATGGAAAAGGCAGATAACATGTTAGTATTATTATAAAAATCATTTTTAACCTCACAGATTTCCCAAAGGGGTCTTATAGATGCCCAGAAGTCTGCAAACCACAGTGTGGGAACCACTGCTCTAGAAATATTCCACTGCAGATGTAGTTTCCTTTTTCTAACTCTTTGAAAAGTTTAAGTAAAATTTATTTCTCTCAGTTTTATTCTACAGACATTAACAAAAGAAGTTAAAGACAACAGTCTCACTACTCAGCTTATTTTCTATTTAGGGTCTTCTCTTTTAGCTCTTATTGAGACTTTCTTCCTGACCATTGGTCACTTTCCAAAATGGAAGTGCCTTTTGTTCTAATTATAAAAATGATGTTTATTAATTATTTAAAAATTACAGTTAAAATAGATAATTCTAAAGAGGGAAATAATAGCCTACCAGGGTCCTCTCAGTTTGAACTTTTAATAAAACTTTTTTTTTTAACTCTAAATGAAACTTTAATCACAATAGCAGTCCCCCATAATCCTGTGATTTAGGACTTCTTAAAAAAAACTTTAATGACTTGGGATTCTGTTTTCTGAAAAAGAAATTGGAGGAAGGAAAATCACCTATAGTACATTTAATTGAGTTTTTGTTACGGAACCTGGTCTGGATGACCCAGTGGAAGAACCAAGCGGTACTCGGCACTCAGAGATCTTGAAAGGCAGGAGGTTTATTTTACACCTGTGGGCTCAGAGAAGCTAACTCTCCAGAGGTCTGAGCCCTCAGCATACACAGAGGGAACAATTTATAGTCTGTTACTTACGAATTCCACATTAGTAGTAATTTGGAGCAATGCTGCAAGCAGGGTGGGAAGAAGAACCTGTCCTGTTGGTCGGGGACAGGAATTTTCCTATTAGTCCTGTCAGCCATCTTATAACAGATTTTTCCCTATCATTTTTAGGGCTAAGTTTAAGTCAAACAATTTGTTCTGCTTGATGATATCTCTTGAGTTAAATGACAGAAGTAAAACCTTCTGGTGTTTCTCTAACTACAGATTTAAGACAGCACATGTGACCCAAATGAATGTCAGTATAAGAAGTGATCCAATGAGGGGTGCCTGGGTGGCTCAGTCAGTTGAGCGTCCAACTCTTGATTTCAGCCCAGGTCATGATTTCACAGTTCGTGCGTTTGAGCCCCGCATCGGGCTCCGCACTGATAGTGTGTAGCTTGGTTTTCTCTCTCCCTCTCTCTGCCCCTCCTGTGCATGCATGCACTCTCTCAAAATAAACTTAAAAAAAAAAAAGAACTGATCTAATGTAGGTGTTTGTTGTTTTTAGTTTGGGTGGCAGCTGCAAACTTGAAAGATGTGAACTGAGCCCTTTGTTGCAGTCTTCAGAACTTTGCTCTCTCATCTTTCTGGGTTTGAGGCTCCAGTTATCTCTCTCTTTTTTTTTTTTTTTTTTTTGCTCATTATCTTTTACATGAACTATGAGGTTCTCCCCCGCCCCAGATTTTAAAAAATGTTGAATGGCAAATGGCAAACTTGAGGGGTTTGGTAGTTTAAGAAGAAAACCTGAGAAAGAAATTTATATGCAAAGTATAGTTTTAAATCCATGTTATTTTGAAGTCTTTATTTATAAAAGCCCATTAATGAATATAGTTCTTAACTTAAAAACATTTTACCAATGCATACTTAATTAATCACTAATTTTATTCCCCATTCCCTCTTCTTCAGCTCCACAATTGAAAACTGGAAGGGACACTTGGGTGGCTCAGTCAGTTAAGCGTCTGACTCTTGGTTTCAGCTCAGGTCATGGTCTCACGGTTCATGAGTTCCAGCATGGGGCTCTGCTGATAGCATGGAGCCTCGTTGGGATTCTGTCTCTCCCTCTCTCTCTCTGCCCCTCCCCTGCTCACTCGCTCACTCTCTCTCAAAATAAATAAATAAACTTAAAAAAAAAAAAAAAGGAAAACTGGAAAATAGGCATGTAATCTCTAGATTGTCCAGGGTGTTGGTGCAAGAATTATGGTAAAATGTAATTAGAAAACTTAGGTAAAACTTCTAGAAAAATCAATGAGTTTAGAAGTACAGGAAAGGTGAAAATGTAGAAAGAAGCAGGCTGATTCTTTGCAGTGGACTTCTCAATGTGAAATATTCTCCTTATTTCTATATTCTTAATTTTCTCTTATGTAGTACTTACTGAAATTCTTCCAACTGGGATCAAGTCATTTTTATTAGAATTAACTTTAAGCAGTGCATTTCCTCCTGATGCTTTGCCGAGTCTTGTTTTACAAGGGAATGAGAATTGTGTGTGGTCGTGGGTGTTTGGTGGCTGCTGTTTTAGAACTGCGTGGTCATAGAGAACATAAAACATATTTCCAGGCAGATTTGAAGACAATGCTAGAATAGGAGGTTTCATGGAGATTACAGTGTTACAGGCAGAGGATAAAGGTGCTTTTAGACCCCTGATCTTAGCCAAAAGGCTGAGAAGCTTTAATAACGGTGCTTGAACAAGGTGGGAGTGTGCAAAGGAGAAACTTGACTAATTTTTCTCTTAGGCCAAGGGCAGGGAAGTCTGGTTTTTCTTATATGCTGTGATCTTTTCTCCCTTAGATTCAGGCTGGTACAGTTTTTGTTATAATGTAGTTCCATTATCTAGTTTGGCATGGAAACCAAGTCATTTCTTTCTTTTTTTTTTCTTAAGTTTATTTCTTTTTGAGAGAGAGAGAGAGAGAGAGAGAGAGAGAGAGAGAGAAAGCAAAGTGGGGAAGGGGCAGAGAGAGAGGGAGAGAGAGTCTGCTGACAGATCCCCCTGAACCATGAGAACCTGAGCTGAAGTCAGATACTCAGTCCAACTGAGTCCCCAGGTGCCCCAAACCAAGTCATTTCTTATAAACTTGTATTTATGAGAAAAATATTGTGAGTTCTAAATGACCATTTTATAAGTGAATTTTTAGAAATAATGTGTTGGAAGTGGAGCACTACCCAGAGTGACCACACTTTTAAGTTTTCTTTTCCTTAGAAACTGCTGCCCTAGATTTCTGATTCAGTTTTTTCTTTCACTATTGAATAAATGTAGTAGTTTTTATTGCCTTTTCATTTGTTCTCCCTAGAGAATAGAGTGGTGTAAATAAGAGATTAGAAACGATAACAAACTGGTTCTGAAGACTGTTTACTTCTGAGGAAAGAGAAAATTATTAATGTGAAATGGCAGCAGCAGAAATACTGAGAATAAGGGCAGAAGGTCTTCTTCATCCTTCATAGCTCCAAATTCCTGATCTTTGTAAAGATGCCCTTCTTCCAGCCTTTCTTCTCTCAGTAAATAAAACTTTCTCCTTCTAGTTATTTAGATATCACTATAAATGTCACTCATTCTTGACTTCTCTCTTTCCTTCATACCCTTCTTCCTGTCTACCAGAAAGTTCTGTTGATTTCCTTCAAAGGATATCGGACCATTTCTCATCACCTTCATTCACTACTACCAAGTTTTTGATCTAAGCCACCATCATCGCTAGACCAAGCAATTGCAGTAGCCTCCTAACTGGTTTCCCTGTTTCCCAGCGCCCAAGTTTGTTTTCAGCCCGAGTGATCCTTTTAAATCCATGTTGGATCATATCTCTTTTCTGCTGAAAACTTTCCAAGAGCTTTCCATGTCACTCAGGCTGAAAGTCAGTCTTTACAGTGACCTGAAAGGCTCTGCCTAATCTGGCATCCCATAGCCTCTCAGATCTTGCTCCATTCCAGCTGTATTGGACTCTTGTGTGTTTCTTTTCCTTTTCTTTATATTTCCTTCTTATTTCTCAATCCTACCAGATACGCTCCTACCTCAGGACCTTCACCCTTGCTATTTCCTCTTCCTCCCAATATCTGCATGATTATTTATCCACTGTTAACTCTTTTCTGAAGTATAGACTTGTTAGAATGGTTTTTTCTGACCACCACATTTAAAATTGCATATATACCCTCACACCTTGCCCAAGCACTCTGTCCCTGCTTTATTTTTTCCATAGCACTTATTACCATCTGACATTACTGTATATTTTATTAGCTTTTAATATTTTTTTTCACATATTAGACTAGAAGCTTCATGATAGTAGGAATTTTTGTCTGTTTGAACTCTGTGGTATTCCCATATCTTAGAACAATGCTTGGCATGAAGATTCTCACTTTGTTGAATTAATGAATAATAGTTACCATTTACTAAATGCTGACTACGTATCAGGCACTGTGTTAAACCTTTGTTATCTTTAATCCTTTTGATAATTCTCTAGGGAAAGCAGCATCTCTTATTTGCTAGGTCTCAGAGAGGTTAAGGGACTTTGCCAAGACAAGCTTTTTGGCAGAGCTAAGATTAGAACTCAAGTAACAGAGCTAAGATTAGAACCCAGGTCTCTAAAATCTGAGTTCTTTTCATTAAGCTTACCTGTGTTCATAACGAAATACTAGGTCACTATGAAATTTAATAAGATTGTTTAGTGTTCATTTGATAAAAAAGTATGCAATATATTTCTAACAATTTGTCTTGGATTATCTTGACTTTAAAAAATTAATATAGAGGGGCACCTGGGTGGCTCAGTCAGTTAGGCATCTGACTTCAGCTCAGGTCATGATCTCGCAGTTCATGAGTTCGAGCCCTGCGTTGGGCTCTGTGCTGACAGCTTGGAGCCTGGAGCCTGCTTGGATTCTGTGCCTCCTTCTCTCTCTGCTCCTCCCCTACTTGCACTCTGTCTGTCTCTCTTTCTCTCAAAAATAAAAAAAACACATTTAAAAAAATGTAAAGATTAATATGGAATAAAGTTGGTTATTTAAAGGAGCAGTTATCTTGAACATTTACTTATATATAGAATATATTATTCCCCCAACATGCAAGGTAGAAGGGAGTGTTTATATTCTTGAAGAAATTTGAGAGATCCTTTCAAATATTAATTTTGCTTTTTAATTAGTTTTAACTATGTTTTTTAAAATAAAGCGTGCATTTATATAAGGCTTATTATATGTTAGTCACTTTTGTGAGGATTTTATAGCTATTAACTCATTTAACATCATCTTCATAACCATTGCCAAGTTACTTCATTGCAATAGTGTCTGTTTATCTGCAGTTTCACTTTCTGCGGTTTCAGCAACCTGTAGTTAGCTGTGGTCTGGAAGCTGACTATCCTTCTGACGAATTGTCAGGTCAGTAGTAGCCTAAAGCTGCATCACAATGCCTGTCATTCACCTCACTTTATCTCATCACATAGGCATTTTATCACCTCATATCATCACAAGAAGAAGGCTGAGTACAATACAATAGATATTTTGAGAGAGAGGGAGAGTGCATTCACATAACTTCTGTACAGTATGTTGTTATAATTGTTCTATTTTGTTAATAGTTATTACTGTTCATGTCTTACTGTGCCTAATTTGCAAATTAAACTTTATCGCAGGTTTGTATGTATGAAAAAATATAATGTATTTGGGTTTGGTACTATTCCTGGTTTCAGACACCCATTGGGTCTTGGAATATATCCTCTGCAGATAAGGAAGGACTACTGTATTCTTGTTCTCTGTTCCCTCATCATTAAACAGAGCAGATTGAAAAATAAAAATAAAAAAACATTAAACAGAGCAGATTGGACTCCATGATCTCCAAGGCCCCTTCCAGGTCTGAAATGTCAAGACTTTCTAACTGTTGCCAGGCAATTTAGTTATGTTTTAGTCAGATAAGGTAGTCTTTCCCTAGTGGGAGTAGAGATGAGGGTGGAGCCCTGAAAACAGTACAGAGTAGAAGAGGAAGTTGTGATTTAGATGAATAAAAATGCAGAACTTGGGGGTGCCTGGTTGGCTCAGTCAGTTGAGCATCTGACTCTTGATTTTGGCTCAGGTTGTGATCCCAGGGTTGTGGGATCAAGCCCTGCATTGGGCACCATGCTGAGCGTGGAGCCTGCATAAAATTCTCTCTTTCTTTCCCTCTGCCCCTCTCCCCTGCTCATGTGCTCTCTTTCTCTCTCTCTAAAAAAACAAAACAATGCAGAATCTGTATCTAGCACAGTATCAGTCTGGGAAGGAAGAAAGGGAGCATCAAATCATTGTTGAGGTTTCAGTGGTGTGAAGCTCTTTCCCTCCCTGCCTTTCAAAGGTAGAAATTTGAAGTTAAGTTTTCAGCAGAGCATATGACACCTCCTTAATATTCAGTACTACTTTTTAGCAATAGGTTGAAACTTGGCCAGTGTTTCTTCTCTCCCTAGGTTTCAAGAAATAGGAGATAAGAGTTAAGAATTTGGTACATGAAAGTGTCAAACTTGAATCTGATCAAGCATCTATAGCCAGCTACTAATTTATAGGAAATATAGGGGAAATGTTACACCTAGAGGATACAGTACCAAATCCAGTCCATGGGAAACTCTGAGACAACCTAGTATCTTCTAATAAATCAATTGCAAGGAAACAGAAAAAGCAGTTTGTAATATATCAATCATTTGCAGAGTGTGTACTGTATTTGGCTTTTAATTCCTGATTTGAACAATCAGGGAAATCTGAACACTGATTGTTGGAGACACTAAGAAATTATTGTTTATTATTTTTTAGGTATAATAATGCTAGTGAGTTAGCTTTTAAAAACTTTATATTTTAGGGGCATCTGGGTGGCTCAGTTGGTTAGGCATCCAACTCTTGATTTTGGCTCAGGTCATGATCTCATGGTTCATGAGTTCAAGCCCTGAGTTGGGCTCTGTGCTGACAGCATGGAATCTGCTTGGGATTCTCTCTCTCTCTCTCTCTCTCTCTCTCTCTCTCTGTCTCTCTCTCTCTCTGTCTCTCTCTCTCTCTTCCCCTCCCCCCCCCCCCGTATTCTCACTCTGTCTCTCAAAAATAAACAAACATTTTAAAAACTTTATAATTTAGAGCTACACTCTAAAATATTTATGGATGAAAGATGTGATGCCCAAGATATGCTTCAAAAATAGCTGGGAAATGGGGGATGGAATGGGTACAGTTACATATGAAACAAGATTAGCCATGAGTTGATAAAGTTAGTTTGTGGGTTCATTGGGATTTATTATATTATTCTACTTTGTATATGTTTGAAATTTCTATTGTAAAGGTCTTTTTAAAAACCGACATAAATACACATATGCTTTCAGGATAGAAATTGTAAAGAGGGAGTTTAATAAAACAATGCATCTTTAGTGAATTTCAGGCAGAGGCAACATCTTTCTATAATATTTTCCCCAAACATATATTAATTGTCAAATACAAAAGTAGTTTAGAAATGTCACTATAGAAAGTGAAAATCCCCTTCTTTCATCAAATATTTAAAAATACTGAAAATTGTCATGTCTTTTGCACATGATAAATATTCTTTTTTGCATTTATGAAATGCATGAAAGATGAAATTTAGATCAAGAGCAGGAGAGAGATTTTCTATTGAACTACATTGCTTTTGCTTTGCAAAAAGATTAATGTCTGTTCTGGAGTTAAAAAAAATCCTTTACATGTTAATCCATTCTGTAGTGAAAATGATAGCTAAAGTGGCAATCTGGAATGCTCCAGTGTGCATCTACTCCTGTCTTTAGTGCAGGTGGCAACTGCAGATTAATTCCAGTGTGGTTGGGCCTTCCATGAAGGGAAATTTGAACCCAAGAGCTTATGTTCTCAAGCAGTGCTAATTGGAAGATGTGGAGTAAGGGGATTTCCACTCTTTGTTAATAAGATCTCCAGGTGTATTTCCTCTTTGTTTTTGCATTTTCCTGAGCTATGAAGCAGCTGCAGGGTAGTAAAATGTGATTTCCTGCACTTGCAAGTACTAGGTTTACTTGTGGAGACTTATAATTGGAAGAGTGGAATGCATATGGATTGAGCTATTCACACAGCTGATTTAAACGGTTGTGTTGTTTTGTTTGTTTATAAATTCACTGCATTTGTGCCATTTATTCCGATGATTTGAAGTAGCAGATAACTCAGTTGTCTCAGAGGTGGGCATCCATCTTGACAGACCACTGCTTTATTTAACAGTAAGCTTCTTTGCAAACTAACTGAAAAACTATGAATGGCAAAATTGCATTCTGTCATCTTAATAAAAATATTATATCTCCTTTGCAGATTAATGCAATGTAAATGCTTGTCTTTGGGGTTGAACTTATTGTTTAACCTATAAATTCTCCAAAATGAGAAAAATGAGAAGGGGTATTTTTCAGGAACGTGGGATAAGGCCATATCAGGTACTGCACGTGGGTGCAGTGTCACTGGGAAGTGAAAAGAACTTATTAGAATAAATGCTCAGGAGCTATTAAGCATTAGGTGAAAGGGGAAAGGCATTATCAAAAATGTATACCTTTTCTGTAGTCATTGTCTCATGGCCTAATAACCATGGTTCATTTTTTCAAAATATATTTAGGGGCCTATATTTTCGTAAATATAAATGGGCCAGTCCTCTGGATATAGAAATTTTTGAAGTGACCTCTTTTCAGGTTGCTTAATATTGTGTTAATAGTATAAGGCTTCTGTGTCTGCAATCCGAGAAACTCCATATGATTATTAGAAAATAAGAACCGATTATTATTTTTAATGTTTCCAACTTTATTGAGATGCAATTGACATATAACATTGTATTAGTTTAAGGTGTATAACATAGTGATTGGATATATATAAGGAACTGATTGTTGTATAAAGTACCAAAATAACCTGACAGATCACTTCCAGAACTAGCAGAGCTGACCGATCAGATCCGAAGCACAGCATTCATTATTCCCAACTGTCAGCTATGTTATCAGTGAAGCTGAGCTAGTATTAAAATCCAAAGTGTTTACTTTTAATTTAACATTATTGTGTTAGAATAAAACTTTTAAAGTAGAATAACCTTATAAAGCAAAGGAATAATAGTAGATTTGGGGAGGAGGGAAAAGGAACATAACTCTTCCTCCCCTTGTTTTGTAATTAACTCTGGTGGTTCTTAGGTCTTGTTCCATGGGATTCTGAGACCCCAGAAACTTTAGTAAAATTATGTGTAAATATGTGTGCAGTGTTTCAAGTGGGTTTTGGATTAGTAGGTAGACACCACACTTATATCCAGAGTAAAATTAGATTAAATTCCCTGTTTATATAGCTACGGACACCAAACTTTATCAGACAATGGCCAAATATAGGGGCGCCTGGGTGGCTCAATCGGTTAAACGTCCGACTCCAGCTTAGGTCATGATCTCGTGGTCTGTAGGTTCGAGCCCTGCATCAGGCTCTGTGCTGACAGCTCAGAGCCTGAGCCTGCTTCAGATTCTGTGTCTCCCTCTCTCTGCCCCTCTCCTGCTTGAGCTGTGTCTCTCTCTTTCTCTCAAAAATAAACATTAAAAAGAGAAAGAAAGAAAGGAAAGAAAGAAAATGGCCAAATATAGAAGAAACAAGTGCAGTGTATTTCAGCAAACTTTCCCTAGGTCCCTGGAGTCCCTAATGGGGCTGAGCAGCCAGTGACAATGGCCATCCAAGGTAGGATCTCCCTATGTTAATTCATATTGCATCACAGATCTTTTATACCTAGGCTGACCACTGTTTACAGAGACAATCTGGATGCCTCCTTTAAGAGGACTTTTATGAGTATTGGGCTCTCCTGGACTCCATAGCCCCTCCTCACCAGAGGAGAAACCACATTTCCGTGCAATGGAATGGATTTTTCTCCTGGAAGAAGACCCAGAGCCTTTATAGTGTCCCTGATGGGATTTTTTTTCCCTCAGCTTTAATGCTGTTTTGTCTAAGTGACTCCCAAATTGTTTTCTTTAATTCTGACTATTCTCTTGAATGCCAGATCAATGTAATCAACTGCCTTTGTGACATTTATATGTAATATGCCATTATGAACTCAAATTCAGCGTGTCACAAATCAAATTCTTCATAAACGCTTCTTCTCTTCTATCTTCTAGCTTCTGATCACACACCATTGAGTTTCTTTTTGTAACGTTCCTCTTTGCCACTGAGACTGAAGAGAGTAAAACTGCTTTTGACTCCTCTCGTATCCTTAACCTTTGTGGCTAATCAGTCATGAATCCTGTTGTGCAGTATTGCTCTCATCTGCCTCCGCTTGTCCATTTCCACTATTTCCATCCCTTCACTACTTCTTTCCTCAACCTCAACTCCCATTTTACTTCCCAACTGGTTTTCATGTGTCTGCACTCTCCTCCTTCCATCTCTCTTTCACACTATTGCGAGATCAGTTTCATCAAAACGCTGATTTAGTTGTATTATTCCCTTACCCAAAAACCTTTTGCAGTTTCCCATTCCTACCCTAAAAGTAGCTCCTTTTCTGGTCACGACCCACTTTTTTAGCCTCATCTCTTATTCTCCTCTACAAACACCTGCTGCAGCCAGAGCTGACTCACTGGCTCTGGCCTCCTTTGCTGCTTTTTTCCTCTGCTTTTTCTCCTCCTCTAAAATGTACACTTGTCTCCAAACCCTTTTCAGACTTTTCCTGGCCTCTCTAGTCTGCATTTATCTTTTCTTCTTTTGAACTTGTAGCATTTCTGAACCCTGCCACACACTTGTCGTTGACCCTGTACTGTGTGTTCTCATTCTAGTGCTTGGTTTTTCACATCAGTATCTGTTATCTCTTCACTCACATTGTAAACTCTTGGAAGGGCAAGATGCCCTTCTTTGTATTCTCCACAATGCTTGGAATCCAGTAGGCATGCAGTAACTATTGTTACTTATGTATTATCACTCCAATGTTTATATTTCTTTTTTTTTCAATGTTTCTATTTCTTATGTAATAGCTACCATATACTTAATATATTGTTTAATCTTTACAATGATTTTGAGGGAAGAAGTATTTTATATACTTTACAGATGAGGAAATTGAGGCTCAAAGAAGTTCAGTAGCTTGCCAAAGCCACACTGTTTAAGTCATGAATCCAGGATTCAAACCCAAGTCTTTGGATTCAATTACACATGCTATTTACACTTGTTAGTAATTCTACTTCCTTATTAGTTTGATGCATGTTTTTTGAGGGTGGAAGAGTGCTTAACACTTACCTTGCTATTACTTGCTTAATTAATGGTAGCAGAAAAGATGTGCAAACATGGATTAGCAGTAATTGCTAACAGGGATAATGCAAACAGATGCAAACTGTGCCAAGCAAACTGTGTCAGAGTTCACGGGAAACTAAAATTTCCCCTTAATCTCGTTGCTTACTGGTGGAGTGACTCATCTTCCAGTTGTACGTTGTTCTTAAGCGACTCAATATTTGTTTAGGTTGGACATGGGAGGGAAAACCACTGATGAGATGTACAAGACACGTCATTTGAGCTTATGAGTATTCCCGGGATATCCCCAAGATGTCTGCCTGTGTATTCTTGCCTCTCCCATTTACTGTTTCAGTCTTTCATCTTTTGGATTTCTTTCAGAGTGAAAATCACTTCCCAGTTCCTTTCTGCCTTCCATGTAGACAGCTTCAGTGGGCTACTTTTTACTACTGTGATGCACAGGGATTTACTGTCTGCTTCTTTTACCTTAGTCAGATTTTGTATTGTTTACTCAGGCACTAGAAATCCCAGGAATTTTAAATTTTCCCTCCTCTCTTCTCCCTTTTCTATTCTTGATTTTTTTTTTCACTGAAAGAGGACAAAAAGACAGCCCAAACCATTTTCTTTTTTAATTAGCAATAAAAATGAGTATATATGATAGTAGATTCATTCAGCTTTACTGCTAATGAGAAGACTTTAAACTTTGATGGCTTTTGCAGATACAATGTTGTTTCTGCTTTATAAATAAAAGAAATAGCTTATTCAGCTCAATAAAGTAATGAATTAAGTAGGAGTCAGAAATAGAGGTTCTGTATCTTTTACGTAGTCATTAACTTTTTTTTTTTTTTCTGTATACTCATTTTTCTAAGAGGGTTGTTTGGAGGACAGAATCAGAAGATATATTCAATTGTAAAGCATAAAGTAGTTTTCAAGAATGCATGACAGGCAATCCCAGGGGAGAACATTTGGTTTATAAATTATCTTTACTTGTGTACGGCAAGGGCAGTGGATCTCGTCTTAGACCAAAGCCCTTCTGAAGGGGGTGGGCTGAACAGTTTCTTTGGCCCCTGAATCAGAACACCTGGGGGAAAAAAAATGAAGTGTAGACATGCTTTCCTCACACATCTGGAGGCAGGTTATTGATACTTACAAGGATCCATCTATTTTACCACGATGTTAAGATAGGAGCAGGGATAGTTATTTTCCTGGTGTCCTTTTTTAAAACCAAAGAGTTATATCTGGTGACAAACTATTGGTAAAACTTGTGCTACTGTTTCTACTTACCTAATGCACATGTTAGAGGCTTGTGTAGCGTAGACTTTTTGTAGTCAAATCACTTAATTTTATGGAGTCCTTACAACAGCTCTTTAAAGTAGGTACGTAGCTCTACTTTATACCAGAGGAATCTTGAGGTCCAGAAAAGTCAAGTGACTTGACCAAAGTCATATAAGCTAATGGGTGGCCCAGCAGAGAAGATGCAAACCCAGATCGGCTCCTTTAGTACCCCCACAGCTCCTCTGAGGGTTTGTACTTGTTCCTGGGAGGGATAATAATAATAATACAGTGTCCAAGGTTATTGTTAAAGGAAACATTTTGAATTTGATCATTTTTTAGGGTAGACAATGAAAAATCTGTAATGATTCTTAAAAAGAGCCTTGGGCAGCCCTCTGTAATTTGCTTTTCTCTGGGAATTCTTTTTGAGGGCTTCAAGTTCTGTCTATATATAGTGCTAAATTTTTCTTTAAGACTTTTCCTTGTTTGAAAAGTGTTTATTTTCTAATTTTTTTTTCTTGGAAAAGTTCTTCAATGAGCTTTAGCTGTGCAATATTTTAAATTTTGTTTTGTTTTGGGATCATCCATTGAAGGGACTTAAATTTTCTGTTTGCTTCCCAGGAAGGAGGGAAGTTAGTTAGGTACAGTGTTGGTGCTCTAGAGCTGGTTCCTGGTTGGTTGTGAAGTAGAGGGGATTTCCAGGATGTGTAAGCATGGATGAACTCCTTTAACTAAAAGCAGAATTTAAAAAAAAAAGTGATTTAACAGCATTTCTGGGAGCCAGGTTTGTCGTGTTTCCTCGTCTGATTTTTTCCTTTCTAATTTGGGAGCAAGAGTCTGCAAAAAATGGATTGCCTTTTTGGGGTGCCTGGGTGGCTTAGTTGGTTGAGTGTCTGACTTCGGCTCAGTTCATGATCTCATGGTTTATGGGTTTGAGCCCCACATTGGGCTTTGTGCTGACAGTGTAGAGCCTGCTTCGGATTCTCTCTCTCCCTCTCTCTCTCTGCCCCTCCCCTGCTTGCGTGCGTGTACTCTCTCAAAAATAAACATTAAATTTTTAAAAACTATTTTTAATGTATTGCCTTTTTGTCTTTCTGTTAGCTGGTCTTAAAAAAATTTTTTTTAATGTTTATTTTTGAGAGAGAGAGAGAGAGAGAGCGAATGGGGGAGAGGCAGAGAGAAGGAGACACAGAATCTGGAGCAGGTTCCAGGCTCTGAGCTGTCAGCACAGAGCGCAACATGAGGCTCAAACTCATGAACTGTGAGATCATGACCTTAGCCGAAGTCAGACCCTTAACCAACTGAGCACCCCAGGCTTCCCTTAGCTGGTCTTTATAACTCAGTCAGGGTATGATATGAACAGAAAGGAGAGTGGGATTATAAAGAATACAGCTTTTTATTCTACCTAGAAGTTTAATTTATTTATTTGTTTATTTTATTTTAGAGAGAGAGGGAGAGGGGCAGAGGGAAAGAGAAAGAGAATCTTAAGCAGGCTCCATGCTCAGCACAGAGCCCGTCATAGGACTCTATCCTCTACCCTGGGATCATGACCTGAGCCGAAATCATGAGTCGCATGCTTAACTGGGTTTGCCACCCAGGAACCCTTAGGAGTTTAATTTTTAAACTATTTTTACCCGAATCAGATCTGTTTCCCCAAAGCCCATGCAAGATTTAAGAAATAACTTTAAGGGGTGCCTGGGTGGCTCAGTCAATTGGGAGTCCAACTCTTAGTTTCAGCTCAGGTTATGATGTCATGGTTCGTGGTTTTGAGCCCTGCATTGGTCTCCATGCTGTCAGTGAGGAGCCTGCTTGGGATTCTCTCTCTCTCTCTCTCTCTCTCTCTCTCTCTCTCTGCCCCTCCTGTGCTTGCTCTCTCTGTATGTCTCTCAAAAACAAATAAATACAAATCTTAAAAATTTTTAAAAAGAAAAATGACTTTAAGCTTGTGAGTATGTACCATTCTGTCTGGGATATTTAGTAGAAAAATCTATGTGATTATTTCTCAACAAAAGAACTTACCTGCTAGAGAACACTTGTCTTCAACTCTGAATTCTAGATAGTTGAGAATTTTTTTAGGGAAATTTCCAGTCCTTTTTGCAATTAATAGTACGCTATCATTTGTGTTTCAAAGCAAAAGATAGATTATCTTCTCCCCCCCCACTCCTCTTCCTTTTCTTCCTCTCTTCTTTTTCTAGCTGTATAGTTTTGCATTGTATAGGATTGTAATGGAACGCAAGGGGTTTACCACTTGGAGGGCATCAAATTAAACACAACCCAAGGTAAATATTGAAAGCAAAGAAAAAGAACTTTCATTACTTGTTACAAGTAAGGAGACAAGGAGATAGCTCCCAAAGCCTGCCTGCCTCTGGGATTAGTACAGAAAGTTTTTATTCAGTGTGATAGGGGGTGGGGCAAAGAGCTTGCAGACAGCTTTTGTTCAGTTGCACATGCCTAGCATGGCAACATGCTAGTGCGTACATGGTATGTTCAAACAATGGCAGAAAACTCTGCTGATAGCAAGAGATGTTAGTATTATAAGAAGCTAAAGGTAACTTCATGTCAGCTCCCGGGGGCTCCTGCACAGCTCCTTAACTCGAATCCAGCTCAAACTGGCTCATGTAAAAGGGCTGTCAGGCAAGACACAACTAGCAAGGGCTGTCAAGTGAAACACCTAATTAGTGTCTCTGGCTGGAACTGTTGATTCTGCAAAACAAAATACATTCCTTCCCTACTTTTGTCCCTTCTCCTTCTCCTTTCTGTTTGATAGCTTTCAGCCCTCTTATTTGAATAACTTCCCTTTGTATCCTAGCTAACAGAATGACCATAATTTACTTATTAAAGGATATTTAGGTTGTCTAAATTAAATCTTACTATTGCAAAAATGCCACAGTGAATCACCTTACACATTTGCAATTTCTCACATATTCCAAGATAACCGGTAACATAGATTACTGCAAGTTGAATTGCTAGGGCAATGGAAAAAATCAACTTTGATTGGCCTCCATGGAAATTTATATATATATATATATATATATATATATATATATATATATATATATATACACTGATCAGCAAAGTATGAGAATTTTTGTTTCTCCACACTTTTGTGTTCCAGTGTCATCAAACATTTTGATTTTTGCCTATCTGAAGTAAAAAAGGGAATCTCAGTATAGGATTAATTTACATTTTTCTTTTTTTTTTAATTTCTTTAAGGTTTATTTTTGAGAAACAGAGCATAAGCAGGGGAGGGGCACAGAGAGAGAGGGAGACACAGAATCTGAAGCAGGCTCCAGGCTCTGAGCAGTCAGCACAGAGCCCGATGCAGGGCTTGAACGCACGAACCGCGAGATCGTGACCTGAGCTGAAGTCGGACGCTCAACCAATTGAGCCACCTACGTGCTCCTACATTTTTCTTAATGAATAAGTTAAGCATTTTTTCATAGGTTTAAAAACCACTTGTATTTCTTTTCTGCAAACTGCTTGCTTCTGTCTTGCTAATTTTTGAGTTACTGAGAGTTTTATTGATTTTTAGGAGCTTTTTATCTGAAAAATTATGATTTGGATTTTTTGAGACTTTCTTGTTTCTTTCTTTCTTTCTTTCTTTCTTTCTTTCTTTCTTTCTTTCTTTCTTTCCTTCCTTCCTTCCTTCCTTCCTTCCTTCTCTTACGTTGTTTCTTCCCATGCAAAATTTTAAATAGTAAAATTTGTTAAACTTTTCTCTATGGCTTTTGGGCTTTATATTTTTAGGAAGACCTTTTCCATTACAAGATTATTTAAAAATGAACAAAGCAACAAACCAAAAAAAACCCTCCTTTTGTCCCCCACTGCTTTTGTTTTCGCTCACATTTTTGATGCATTTGGAGTTTTTTATGGTGTAGATGTAGTATAGTTCCAACTTGACTTTTTTTGCCCCAGCTAATTGCCTAGTTGTGTCAACACCATTTATATAACAACCTATCTTTTCCTCTAGTAGGTTGGTATCCCACTTTTAACATATATCAAATTCCCATATATACTTGGGTCTGTGTCTTGGACTTTCTATTCTAATTCATTAATCTGTGTACCTGACCATACTGTTTTGATTATTGTAGTTTTATAATATATCTTAATATAGTAGAATTAATCCTTAGAGTTCCGACCCTTATTTTAATAAACTTTCAAGGGACAAATATTACAGGCTTATGATAAAATATATTAATAATGTTCCCTTGGACAAAATCGTGTTTTGTATGTATGACAGAGTCTCATTACTTTTAATTTTTTTTGGCTACAATTCAAGCACAAACTATATTTTATGTAACAACGAATGTTACAAGTGAAAAAAATTTACATACAAAAAATTATGTCCTCCTGGTACATGTGTTGTATTCTAATTGTATACTTTCCCCCCACAAATGCTGGTTGCAACCTATTAAACTAATTTCGTAACCCAGTACTGAGCTGTGACCCGCAGTTGAAAAATACCTTATTAGAATTCTATTCAGGTGAAATCCCATTAGTCTATAGTAGTCATTTTTTTTTTTTTGGAGGGGGGAAGTAGGAGGAGGGGGGATATCTCATCCTAAATAAATAAGGAAGACCACTTCAAAGCAAGTAGAATTTCTCAACAAAAGAACTCAGAAAAGACATTTGCATTTCTCTCCCATTGTTTGCAAGTACTTTATAGGAGAACATAGTAGTCTTGATTGGCGTGCCTTGTATAAGAACTTAGGCCACTTTTGAATGCAAACTGTTACAGTCAGTCTGGAAAATAGAACTGCCCTACAATCCAGCAATGGCATTGCTGGGTATTTACCCAAAGAATAGAAAAGCACTAACTCAAAGGGATACATGCACCCCTATGTTTATTGCAGCATTATTTACAATAGTCCTGATAGGGTAGTAGCCCAATTGTTGAGGATATGGGGAAAGGGGAACCCTCTCAACCTATTGGTGGGAATGCAAACTGGTGCAGCCAATCTTGGCAAACAGTGTGAAGTTTCCTCAGAAAGTTAAAGGTAGAATTACCCTATGACCCAACAATTGCACTGGTAGGTATTTATCCAAAAGATACAAAAATACTGATTTGAGGAGGCACATGCACCCTAATGTTTATAGCAGCACTATTAACAATAGCCAAATTATGGAAAAAACCCAAATGTCCATTGGCTGATGAGCAAATAAAGAAGATGTGAGATATATATTACTCAGTAGTCAGAAAGAATGAAATCTTGCCTTTGCAACAACATGGATAGAACCCAGAGTATATTTTGCTAAGCAAAATAAGATAGAGAAAGACAAGTGCCATATGATTTCACTCATGTAGAATTTAAGAAACAAAACAAACAAAAAGGGAAGAGAAAGAAAAATAAAATAAGATAAAAACAGAGAGGAAGGCAAACCATAAGAGACTCTTAACTATAGAGAACAAACTGAGGGTTGCTGGAAGGGGGGGGGGGTTGGGCTAAATGGGTGATGGGCATTAAAGAGACCACTTGTGATGAGCACTGGGTGTTATATGTAAATGATGAGTCACTACATTCTACTCCTGAAACCAATACTACACTATATGTTAACTAACTTGAATTTAAACAAAATCTTATAAGAAAATACATTTAAAAAGAAAAATTAAATAAAAAGTACCTGATAGATGAATGGATAAAGTTGTGGGCTGTGTGTGTGTGTGTGTGTGTGTGTGTGTGTGTGTGTGTGTGTGTGATGGAATATTACTCAGCCATAAAAAAGAATGAAATCTTGCCATTTGCAACAGCATGGATAGAACTAGAGAGTGTAATACTAAGCAAAATAAGAGAAAGACAAATACCATGTGATTTCTCTCTTATGTGGAATTTAAGAAACAAAACAAATGAGCAAAGGGGGAAAAAAGAGATAGGTAAACCAAGAAACAAACTCTTAACTGTAGAGAACAAAGTGATGGTTACCAGAGGGGAAGTGAGGGAGTGATGGGTAAAATAGGTGATGGGGATTAAGGAGTATAGTTGTCCTGATGAGCACTGAGTGGTTAAAATAAAAGCTTTTATTTATTTATTTATTTAAAACTAAAAGAACAGCTTTTTTTGTTCTGTTTATTTACTTTTGAGAGAGAGAGAGAGAGAGAGAGAGAGAGAGTGCCAGTGGAGGAAGGGCAGAGAGAGAGGGACAGAGGATCCTAAGCAGGCTGTGTACTCACAGCAGCAAGCCCGATGTGGGACTCGAACTGAGAACCGTGAGATCATGATCTGAGTGGAAGTCACACACCGAACCATCTGGGCTGCCCAGGCACCCCAAAATAAAAACTTTAAGAAAAAAAAAGAAAAGTACATAGGCCGCTTTTTAAATTGGACTATTTGGGGTTTTTTGCTATTGAGTTTGAGTTCTTTATATATTTTTCATATTCCCTATCATATATATGTGCTGCAAATATTTTTTCAAACTATTGCAGAAGCCTTTTAGCTTGATGTAGTCCTGCTTTTTATTTTATTGCTTTGCTTTAGGTATGATTTCCAAAAAATTATTACTAAGACCCATGTGAAGGAGCTTTTTTCCCCCTGTTTTCTTCTAGAAGTTTCATGGTTTCAGGTTTTACATCTAAGTCTTTAATCCAGTTTGAGTTGATTTTTGTTAGTGGTGTTAAGATAGGAGTGAAGTTTCATTGTTTTAAATGAATATCCAGTTTTCCCAGCACCACTTATTGAAGAGACTATCTTTTCTCCATTGAATATTCTTGGCTCCCTTGTTAAATTTTAGTTGACTGTATATGCTTGGACTTATTTTTAGGCTCTCCATTCTGTTTCATGGGTGTATTTGTTCTTAGGCTGATATCATACTGTCTTAATTATTATAGTCTTATAGTGTAGCTTGAAATCAAGAAGTATGATGCCTTGTTCTTTGTTCTTTTTCAGTATTTCTTTGGCTACTTGGGGTCTTCGTGTTTCCATATAAACTTTAGGAGTATTTTTTCTATTTCTATTTTAAAAATGCTGTTGGAATCTTGATAGGGATTGCATTGAATCTATAGATGGCTTTTTGATAGTATTGGCATTTTAACAGTATTAATTCTTCCAATTCATCAACATAGGATACTTTTCCATTTATTTGTATCTTCTTATATTTCTTTCATCATTGTATGAAAAGTGGACAAAGGACCTGAATAGACATTTGTCCAAAGAAGTTATATGAATGGGAGCGCCTGGATAGCTCAGTTGGTTAAGCATCCGACTTCAGCTCATGTCATGATCTTACAGTTAGTGAATTCGAGCCTCACATCTGGCTCTGTGCTGACAGCTCAGAGCTTGGAGTCTGATTCTATGTCTCCCTCTCTCTGCCCCTCCCCCACTCGTGCTATCTGTCTCTCTCTCTCTCTCTCTCTCTCTCTCAAAAATAAATAAACATTAAAAAAAAAGAAGTTATATGAATGGTCAATAGGTACATGAAAAGATTCTCAACATTACTAGTTATTAGGGAAATGCAAATTAAAACCACAATGAGATATCACATTACAATGTTAGAATGAGAATATCACATTACAATGTTAGAATGGCCATCTTCAGGGAGCCTGGGTGGCTCAGTTGGTTAAGCATCTGACTCTTGATTTCGGCTCAGGTTATGATCCCAGTGTCTTGGGATCAGGCCCCGGATTGAGGTCTGTGCTCAGTGTGGAGCCTGCTTAAGATTCTGTCTCTCTCCCTCTGCCTACCTTGCACATGTACTCTCTCTCTCTGAAACAAACAAAAAGAATGACTGTTGTCCTGAAGATAAGAGATAACAAATACTGGTGTGGATATGGAGAAAAGGAAATCCTTATGTACTGTTGGTGGGATTGTAATTTGGTACAGCCACTATGGGAAACAGTATGAAATATGGAAGTTCTTCAAAAAACTAAAAATTCTAGTTCTGGGAACATATCCAAAGGAAATGAAAATACTAACTCTAAAAGATATCTACACTGCCATCTTCTTAGCATTATTTACAATAGCAAAGACAGGGAAATGACCTAACTGTCCATCGATGGATGAATGGATAAAGAAGTTACACACACACACACACACACACACACACACACACGACGGGAATATTATTTAGTCATAAAAAAACAAGGAAATTTTACCATTTATGACAATATGGATGGACCTTGAAGGCATTATGTTAAATGAAATAAGTCAGACAAAGACACTGTTATGATCTCACTTATATGTGGAATCTAATTTAAAAAAAAAAAAAAAAAGCAAAACCCCCACCGAACTCAAACAAAAAGAGATCAGACTTGTGGTTACCAGAGGCAGGAGGTCGCGAGGAGAATTAGGGGAAGATGGTCAAAAGATACAAACTTCCTGTTATAAGATAAATAAGTACTCAGTATGTAATATACAGCATGATGACTGTAGCTAACACTGCTGTAGGATATCTAGGAAAGTTGTTTGGAAAGTAGCTCTTTAGAGATCTCATCACAAGGAGAAAATTTTTTTTCCTCTTATTGTACCTATATGAAATGATGTTAATTAAATCTATTGTGACAATCATTTTACAATATATGTAAAGCGAATCTTCATACTGTACACCTAAAACTTATACAGTGATGTATGTCATTTATTTCTCAATAAAATGGAAAAAAAGAGCATAGGCCACAATTTATTAGTATGTACTGTCCAGGAAGAAGGAAAAATTATTCCGAAGCAGGTGCTGTGGGATTCAGGCCCTTCTGAGGACTACTCCACCATCTTCAAACATAGTCATTTGGTTGTCTTCTGGCTTTTGTGGTTGCCAGCTTGATTTTGGTTTCTCTGAGCTGTTGTAGAACATATGAGAGCATGGACTTCTAGGTTTTAAATCCCAAGTCCACCACTTACTAGTTATGTGACTGGCTTAACTTCTCTGTGCTTTCATTTTCCTAATCTGTTAAGTTCCTAACCACTTTTTAGGAAGGAGAAAGTTAATATATGAAAAGCGCTTAGAATTCTTGTTTTTCTCTATTTTATGATCTGCTTGTCACATAGAAAACCCTATAAAAGTCTTTCTGTAACTCTTATTTGACTTGGATGTATATAGGATTTTTTCTTCAACCTCAAAATTAAAAATTTTGTGAGAAGAGGACTAGGTGAATTTTTTCATTACGTTTCCCTGAATTTCATGAATCCTTAAAGACTTAGATTTTTTGTTTAATATTAGGAAAGATTTTTTTTTTAATGATTAGTTCTCATCTTTTGTTCTTTTTAAAAAAGTTTTTTAACATTTATTTGTTTTTGAGAGACAGAGAGAGGCAGAGCATGAGCAGGGTAAGGGCAGAGAGAGAGAGAGGGAGACACAATCTGAAGCAGGCTCCAGGTTCTGAGCTATTAACACAGAGCCCAACATGGGGCTCAAACCCATGAACTGTGAGATCATGACCTAAGCCGAAGTTGGACACTTAACGGACTGAGCCACCCAGGCACCCCAGTTCTCATCTTTTTGTCTGATTTATTCCTCATTGTTGTGAGGCTTAAGTTGTCTCTGTTCTCTGTCCTTTGTATCTATAATGTTTTTTTCTCTTAACATTTTCTTTTAGTTCTTTTCCTCTGCATTCTTGTAGAATTTCTCAAAGTTGGTTCACCAAATCCATGTTCTGGTAAATTACTAATCTAATCTTTATGGCTTTTCATGGAGATTTAAATTCTGCAGTTGCAATTCGTTTTTTCTTGCATTTCTTTTATTTTTGCCAGGTCTCTTTCTTCATAAATGCAACTGAATTTGTCCTCAATAATAAATAAACAATAATAAAATATGTCCTCTATCCCCTGAGTTTTTGTTGTTTCTGAACTTCTGCTTCTGCTTTTGCTACACTACCCATTCTTTCTGGCCATTTTACCCACTCTGGTTTTCTTTAGCACCTGTGTGCCAATGACTCAAAGATATATATAGCTCTAGCCCTCACATTCTCACCGAACCCCAAACTTCCTGTTGGCCATCTTCCTGAATACCATCCTTTCAGTGACAGGATGAGAGTGGTAAACTATTTTATTCTTTGTCTGTAAATGTCTATTTGAATGATAGTTTAATTACATGGAATTTAATGTCTTTCCTCAACACTTTGATGATAGTATTGCAATATCTTCTGGTCTCTATTTTAGTTACTATTGAGAAGATTGCTTTGGTCCAATTTTTTTTTTAAGTTTTTTATTTAAGTAATCCCTACACTTAATATAGGGCTCAAATTCACGACCCCAAGATGAAGAGTCGCACACTCCTCCAACTGAGCCAGCCAGGTGCCCTATCAGTCCAATTTTTGTTCTGTATATCATCTCCATCCTCCTGGTTGCTCTTTAAAATTGTTTTCACTTCTGTTTCACTATGATATGTATTATGAATGTATTTTTTTCCTGCTTGGGATTCACTGAGCTTCCTGAATCTGATGTTTCATATCTTGAATCACTTCTGAATAATTCTCAGCCCTTATATCTTCAAATATTGCCTCTCCTGAAATTCCCATTAGACATTTGTGAGACCCTTTCACTCTCCTCTATGTCTCTTACTCTCTTTCTTTCTTTCTTTCTTTCTTTCTTTCTTTCTTTCTTTCCTTCTTTCTTTTAATATTTATGTTGGGCAGAGCACAAGTCAGGGAGGGGCAGAGAGAGGGGAACAGGGGATCCAAAGCAGGCTCTGAGCTGACAGGCTTCCAGCAGTGAGCCCAATGTGGGAGCTCGAACTCACGAACCTCAAGATCATGACCTGAGCTGAAGTCATACACTGAACTGACTGAGACACTGAGGTGCTCCTACTCTTTCTTTCATATTATTTCATCTTGTTATATTTCTGAATTGCATTCTGGGTAACATTTTTAGATCTATCTTCTAATTCACTACTTCTTACCTCATATGTGTCTGTTCTTCTCTCTACCCATTCATTTCTGGGCTTTTCCCCTATTGTTTCAATAATTTACAGACCACAGAATTCACCATTTTAAGTGAACAGTTCAATGATTTTGAGTAAATTTATATACTTGTGTGGCTACCACCATGATTCAGCTTTAGGATACTTCTTTCACCAAAAACTTTCATCATGCCCTTTGGAGGTCAGTCCCTGCTCCTACTCCTATAACCCCAGCAACCACTGAGCTGCTGTCTGTCTCTGTAGTTTTGTCTTTACTAATAGTTGCGTATAAATAGAATCATATAATCTGTAATGTTTTTGTTTGTCTTTCACCTAAAATAATGCTGTGTATTTGTTTTTACAATATATTAGATTTAGTTTGAAATATAGTGTTTTTGAGTTTTTGTTACATGTATCAGTTATTTTTCATTGCTGAGTGTATTTAAGTGTGTTAATACATCAGAGTTTGTTCATTCACCAACTGATGGACATTTGGATTTTCTCCCATCCGTTTAGTTTCAGTTAGTTACTTTAGGATGTTAATTTTAGAACTTCTGTTTCAAATTGTTTTCTTCATTTTTTTCATGGTCTCTTTCTTTTCTTACAGTTTTGATTCTTTTTGTACATTTTAATTATTTTTACATATTTTATATTGTCTCTTAGGTTTCTCCATTTTTCCTTTTTCCTGAACTCTTTGGGCATTAATCCTTCGGTGTGTCAGAAGACTCCCACATGGTAGATTGTTTACTCTTGTGTTTCTTAATTTGTAAATTGGTGAGTTCGGTTTTAGAAGGACTTGCTCTTTCTATGAGTGTCCCTTTGTTGCCTAGATTATCGGTATTATCTCTCTGGAGAGGTTTGGTATTTGCTTCTGCCAAGTGTCCAAGAGATGTTACTGGATCAGAACCAGGTGTGTGTGTGTGTGTGTGTGTGTGTGTGTGTGTGTGCGTGTGCGCGCGCGCGCGCGCGCGTGCGTGTTTTAAAGTAAGCTCTGCTCCCAACATAGGGCTTGAACTCATGACCCTGAGATCAAGAGTTACATGCTCTACTGACAGAGCCTGCCAGGCGCCTCTGGATCAGAACTAGTTTTTATGTAATTTCCCAGTTGAACATTTTAAAACACATTTAAAACACAAACCTGGAGTTTCTTTTTGTTCAGGGATTTTTTTCCCCCTACCTAGATCCCTGGTAGAGATAGAAAGGGTGGTGTATTGTGTTTTGACATCAGTGTTCCCATCTGTAAAGTTCCTCTTTTATTCGGGAATTCACTTCTAATTTCTCCCTTCATTTGGAAGGTTTGATATATCTCCAGGTTCCATGGTGGTATCAGAAACCAGGCTCCTGTTTGCTAATACCCACTCCATTTCTTTTCTTGTCTCCTAGACAACATTAGCATCAATTTTTATCCTTACCATTCTGAATTTCAGATTTGGCTTCATCTGTGGCACTGGGAGACTTTTTCTTTTTCTCTTTCTTTCTTTCTTTCTTTCTCTCTTTCAAGTTCAACCATGCATAGGTATTTTTGTTGTATTTTACACAGCCTTTTAGAAACTTCTGGCAGAAAGGGTTTGTTGGGGTTTTTTTTTCATCTTTCTGGAATCAGAAAACTCAGATAAGATTGTAAGTATTTAAAAACAGAGTAGCATAGTATAGTAGTTTTAGCTATAATTACTAAATGAAAAACATCTCCTAAAATATAACTTGTTATTAAGGGAGTGTAAGCTTTCTAAGACTATTAGTTGTTAGATTGCAAGACTGTTAGATTTCTAGACATACAATTTCGTTTTTCTTTGGCTACAGTAAGGCAATCATTTTAGTGTTCTTTTTATTTCGCACTTATTTGTATCTCATGAGGTAAAGAAGGTATGCAAAGAAATTTGTCCATTAGATGCAGAGATGGATTTTTTATTGTGGTTCCATGTTAAGAACAGTGCTTCCCACCAAAATAGCTGGTATTCCCCTGTTTTTCCATATCTGTTATGACTAAAGCCAGTTGTTTTAATACTCCCTTTCTTCTAATCTTTGGAAAATATAATGATTGTTGTAGTACATTGGATATAATTAACATGTTGAGTTCATTGTTTCTTTTATGATGTAAAGTTTTGAGTATACATTGTTATAGTCCCGTTTCCCCTGAGTTGCCATTGTAGAGGAGGATGTTAACTCAATACAATAAATGAGAGAGATCTGTTTTGAATTTCCTGGTGAGGTTTATATCAAAGTCTCCTAAGTAAACTGCTATAAACATATGGACCATCATTTCAAAAAATTGAAGAGTTTTAACCTCTTCTAGGTAGAAAGGTAAAAGAGAAGTTTTAGCACCTCTTGGAATATCATTTGTTGAGAAAAATCAGTTGCTTAACCTCTTTGCCTTCTCATCCATAATGTAGGAGGAGTAATAAATAGAAGAGTCGATTTCTATTGCCATGTATATTGTGAGAGTCATTTATAATTAGGAAGTCAGATCTTTGATGGCAGGTGCTGGAATCATCTGTGTAATGTATATGCTGTTCCATTCTTTTATTTCTTTTTTTGATGCACATATTTGGATCATTTTGCTACTCATTTATGATTAGGTAACAACTACAAAACAATAAATATCAATTCTGCTTCTTTGTTTCAAATAAGAAATTGGATATGATACAGAATTTAAAACTTTTGATTAGCTGTTTTAGAATTGTTTTACATTTATTTCCTCCTTCCCATATTGTAGTAATAAACAAGAATTGAATTTTTAAAACTTAAACTCAAAACATAATACATAAAAACTTTATAGTTATTTGAACTTTCAAATTGCCTAATCATTAATCATCAAACGTTCAAAGCTTTTGGTGTTTAGTTAAGGGCCTTGGTTGTTCTTTCCTCTGCCTAAAAGGCTCTTCCCTCAGAGGAAGCATGGTTGTTGACCCCTTCACTTCATTCAAGTCTTTGTTTAAATGTTACCTGATTAGAAAGACCTTTTCCTTTCACCATATCTAAAGTAGAGAGGGGCTTGGAAGAGTTGGGCTAACACCCTGCCCTGATTAAATTTTCTTCAAGGCACTTTGCTCTACCTAAAATTAAATATCTATTTGTTAACTTGGTATTGCTTGTTTCCTCTACTAATATATAAATTTCTTTAGCTTAGTGAATTTGTTCACTATTCTGTTCTGTTCCTAGGAAGAAGAATATTATTTGGCACATAACACATGCTCAATGAAAATCTATTGACTGACCAAGTGAATGTATTATAAACTTGTGGTCTGCAGGTGGAATCTAGCCCAAAAATGTTTTTTGTTTGAGCTTCTTTGTATTTTATTCTTTTTAATAGTTATTTAACAGTGTTTCAAAATGCCAGATTTTTTATTTTCCTTGAAAAACTAAATCTCCTAGCCCTGGGTATTTATTTCATGTGGCAGCAATTAGCTGGACTGAGCACTGGGCTACTCCTTTGTAAGGGACCTACATTCTCCAGTTTGTCAGCCTTTACTTCTTTCTATAGAATCTTGGACCATGAGACTTACACTATTTGCTATTTATCATTTTGCCTGCTCTGTTGTGTTTTCATAGACTTGGCCCATTTTACTTATTTAGGTCACCTGCCTGGTCCTTGTAGATATTTGAGCTAACAATCTCTATTGCAAGTTATGGTGTTTGTAATTCCTATGCAGTAACACCTCTTAGATTTAAGCCTAGGAGTGTAAAATGAGTAAAGATGATAGAAGTTGTGACTTTTTATTGAAGGAAATATATGTTGAATTTGTAAAGCCTATATGTTACACAAATGAATTCCTTTTAGGCCAATGAGCACACAATAAGATGCTCAACATCATCTGTCATTTGGGAAATGTACATCAAAACCGCACTGAGGTACCATTTCACATCTGAAAATATGAGTATAATAAAAAACACATAAAATAACAAGTATCGGTGAGGCTGTCGAGACATTGGAAGCCTTGTACATTGTAGTTGGGAATGTAAAATGGTATAGCTACTTGGAAGACAGTCTAGCAGTTCCTCAAAAAGTTAAACAGAGAGTTACTATTATTACATATGGTAGATCATGACAGTTTCCCTCCTAGATGTATACCCAAGAGTAATGAAACATACATACATCTAAAATTTGTATACAGATGTTCATTGCAGCATCGTGTGTAATATCCAAGAAGTGGAAATAATCCAAATGTCCATCAACTAATGAATGGATAAATAAAATGTGGTATAATCCATACAATGGAATATTATTTGGCAATAGAAAGGAATGAAGTACTCATTTATGTTACAATACTAATGAACCTTGAAAATATTATATTGAGTGAAAGAAGTCAATCACAAAAGACTATATATTTGTATAATTCAGTTTGCCACGTGGTAAGGTAGTGGAATGGGGATTGACTGCTGAGCATGGAGTTTCTAGTAGGAAAGACAGAACTAAAATTGGATTGTAGTAATTTTGCACAACTTGTGAATTGTATACAAGTGAAACCTTGAATTGCAACTGACTTGTTCTGCAAGTGTTCTGCAAGACAAGAAAATATTTCTAATAAATTTTAACTTGATAAACGAACGATGTTTTGCAACATGAATAAATAAGTGATGCCGAATGGCGTGATCACATGATTAAAACTGAGATGGCATGATCACAACTGAGCCAATGGTTCTGGAAATTTGATTTGGTATACAAGTGCTTTGGATTACAAGCGTGTTTCTGGAAGGAATTATGCTCACAAACCAAGGTTTTACTATACTTCAAATGAGTGAATTATATGGTATATGAATTATGTATCAATAAATTTTTTTCAAAAGAACTTCTTTTGTTAGTCAAGAAACAAATGATCAAAAGATTGGTGGATTTTCATACTTTAAATCATTAGCCAATCTAATCAAGAATCAAGTACAATCCCAGCAGCAGCACTAGAAAGAAATAATTTAAATTTACCCTCCATTAAAACACTTAAGCTTGCAGATTTGTATAGGCCTATGCCATAGTTAATATGCTGTCTCAGTAGGTCACCTCTTTCTTTGTCATGCCTTATCAGCATGATCTACTCAGTGGCTTTTGAGTGCAACAACATATAAACTTGTTTAGTTTGAAAAGTGAGCATCTTGGATACACACAGCAAGTATTACAAAGTAATAAAGTGTTACTCCTCGACTGGTAATATTTAGTAAATGGAGATTTCGTAATGAGGGAAAAGCCCAATCTGACATTTAAAATTTTTCTGTGTATTAGATACGGATCAGGAGGCTAAATCTCCAGATGGAATTTTACTACACATTCTATGATTGCACAGAGGTTCCTGAGACTCACCTTTCAAACAAACCATCACAAGTATAACCTTTTTCATTCTGTGATTTTAAGGGATTTCCAAGTCTTGTTAACATAGAATATTGGAACTGGAAGGGGACTTTGTAAGTTATCTAGTTTGACTCTTGATTTTCCAAATGTCCATTTTGCCAGTCATGGTGAACTGCCTTGCTTTGTCATTACTCCTGAGGTGAATACAACATAGTACTAAGAGCAACACCACAATGATATATTGGAAGTATAGTGGGGAATCTTTTCCATGTTAATTAGTGAAACCTGAATTTAATGCACTTGTTTTGTTTCCCTTGGTTCATTCAGACCAAAACAAGAAATGGTCATATTGTATGCAAACTGTTTTAATTCTCCTTGATAGTTTTATTTCCATTTATAAAAAACAGTATTCCTATTGCAACTTTATTTGTTTTGATATTAGTTGGAACTTTCTAAACATTTTTCAGGAAATATATTTGAACAAAGAAATTTTTAAAAAGTGTTATGCTGAGTAGAAAGGAAAGAGGTTGGTCCCATACAACTGGAGTTGGCAAGGATAGAAAAGCTAAAGAAGTCAAGTGAGAAATGAAAGCATGCATATGGATTAGTGGTTGTTTTATTTTATTTTTAATTAATTTAGTTAAAAATTTTTTTTTCAACGTTTATTTATTTTTGGGACAGAGAGAGACAGAGCATGAACGGGGGAGGGGCAGAGAGAGAGGGAGACACAGAATCGGAAACAGGCTCCAGGCTCTGAGCCATCAGCCCAGAGCCCGACGCGGGGCTTGAACTCACGGACCACGAGATCGTGACCTGGCTGAAGTCGGACGCTTAACCGACTGCGCCACCCAGGCGCCCCTAATTAATTTAGTTTAAAATTTTTTTTTCAACGTTTTTATTTATTTTTGGGACAGAGAGAGACAGAGCATGAACGGGGGAGGGGCAGAGAGAGAGGGAGACACAGAATCGGAAACAGGCTCCAGGCTCTGAGCCATCAGCCCAGAGCCCGACGCGGGGCTCGAACTCATGGACCGCGAGATCGTGACCTGGCTGAAGTTGGACGCTTAACCGACTGCGCCACCCAGGCGCCCCGAATTAATTTAGTTTTAAATGAAGCCTGGTTGACATACAACATTATAGTAGTTTCAGGTGTACAACATAGTGATTCAACATTTATATACATTATGAAATGCTCACTGAGGTAAGTATAGTTATCATCTGTCACCATACAACGTTACTGCAGTATTATTGATTATATTTCCTTTGCTGTACTTTACATCCTTATGACTTATTTTAAAACTGTAAGTTTGGGTGGCTCAGTCAGTTAAGTGTCTGACTCTTGATTTTGGCTCAGATCATGATCTCAAGGTCATGAGATCTAGCCCTGCATCGAGATCCATGCTCAGCATGGAGCCTGCTTGGGATTCTCTCCCTCCCTCTCCCTCTGCCTCTCCCTCACTTGTGCATGCTCTCTCTCCCTCTTTCTCAAAAAAATATTTAAAAGAATAATAATAATAAAACACCATACTGTCGTTCACATTTTGCATTTCCTCTAATTTCTGCCTGCTTTCGGTCATTGTCTAGTATCTTCAAATAGTTGGTTTTTATGTAAAATTTATATTATCTCATAGTCCAGGACAGACTATTCCATCATTACCAGAAATGGAGCTCCTTCTCCTCCTTTTCTTCCTTCCATAGCACTCATCACATTTGACATTTAATATAATTTATTAACTTATGTGTTTATTTTATGTCTCCTTCCACTAAAATGCAGATTCCACTAAGTTAGAGTTTTATCTGTCTGGTAACTGCTGGGCACACAGTAGATGCCCCACAAATATTTGTTGAATAACCCAACTCTTCAAAATAGCCAGAAGTAAATAAAAACCTCTTGATGACCAAAGAGCTATTGTAGAGCCTTGTTCTTTCAACACAGTTGCACTAGTAGACTGACATATCTGAGATTTACTTCTCCTTGGCATACAGAACAGGATATAGAGATTTTGACATTTCATTCTCATCATGACTACCATGTAAGTCAGTTTAGTAGGCAATAGCTAGGTGCAGATCGAATGAAATAGCATGTGAAAGTACTCTAGGAAGTGTACAGTGCTATGAGATTATAAGGTATATCAGTTAATTACATGTGGTTGCATTTATTAGTCTGGTCTTTTTGGATTTCATTTTGAAAGTATCTTTGTGTGCATTTAAAAAATTTTTTTAATGTTTATTTTTTTATTTTTGAGAGAGAGAGAGAGAGAGAGAGCAGGGGAGCGGTCAGAGAGAGAGAGAGACAGAATCTGAACCAGCCTCCAGGCTCTGAGCTGTCAGCACAGAGGCCGATGCGGGGCTTGAACCCACAAACTGAGATCATGACCAGACCCTGAAGTCGGGTGATTAACTGAGCTACCCAGGTGCCCCTTTTTGTGTGTATTTTTAAGGGATGAATATATTTACTTATCAGAACAATAATAAAAGTCATAACAGTGTGTTTATGATAAAGCCCTTGCTAAGTTTTATTGTTTTATCTGGCTTTTCTTTTTTAGGAACTTGAGAGATTTCAGAACTTTGTAAAATGCTGTCCTCCTTTTGATATCGTCATTGATGGGCTCAATGTTGCCAAAACATTTCCTAAAGCTCGTGAATCTCAAGTTGTAAGTACAAGTTTTATTTTGTTATTCCAAATCTCTAGAAATATTTAGTGTACTTATTTGTGATCTTCCTTGGATGTGTTAACTCCCCATTTTTGCTTCCTCTAAAAATAAGCTCCTAAAGGTGTCACAGTAACCAACCACTTATCTAAGATTCACTGTTTTCATCTCTGGCAAGAAAGTGACTCTTATAGGCTGGCCAAGAGTGATTAAAAAGCCATGTAGTAGGGGGCCATTTCAGCCCTTTTTCTTTCTTTCTTTCTTTCTTTAAAATTTTTTAAATGTTTATTTTTGAGAGAGAGAGAGAGAAAGGGAGAGAGCACAAGTGGGGGAGGGGCTGAGAGAGAGGAAGACACAGCAGGCTCCAGGCTCCCAAGTTGCCAGCACAGAGCCCAAGGTGGGACTCGAACTCATGAACTGCAAGATCATGACCTGAGCCGAAGTCAGACACTTAACCAACTGCACCACCCTCAGCCTCAGCCTTTTTTCTTATATAACCTTTAACTAACCTTCTTCTACATCTCTACTCTTTCTTTGGGATTACTCTGTCATTTCCCTGTGAGTCACATTCCTCTATTTGAAAATTTTCAACATAAACTAAGAGATGTTAATATACCCATACTTGTTTTTTCCAAACATAGTATGTTCATAAATGAATCTAACCGGCTCTTTTTTTGTAAGGTAATCATTTGTTCTATAAGTTTATAAGTGTCCTGTAGTTTCTAATAGGAATATCATGATTTTTAATAGCAGTTATATAAAATTTTACATATAATTTATAGCAATTTTTATACTCTATAGCAATTATTTTAATCCTCATTTTTATAGATTAGAATACTAGAAAAGTGAAGCCAATTTTGTATAGTGAATCTGTAGAAAGCAGTCATAACATCAGAATTAAATTGTAGACAGCTCCTGGATTTCAAGCTTGTGGTTCTTACTGCTGGCAATCTATGGCCATTCATCTGTAGTTAATCTGTGTTATTTCTTAAAAATTACTGCCAATTTAAAAGCTTTTTCTTAGAGATGCGACTAGTCCCGTTTGGCCGTTTATACTCAGAAAAGCTTACAAGTACCAAGGACGAGGTTGATTTACAGAAATTTCTTTATGTGTCTATCCTTTATGCCTACATTTTTATGGTCAAGTATGTGCTTTTCAATCCTTTATTTTTAAAAAACACAAAAGCAAGTTGAAAATATTTTTGTCCTTTAGGTACTTGAAGGGTTATTTGAGGCAGCAATATTGAAAAGGGCAAAGCCAGAAAATGAAGCATAAAATTACTATCACTAGTACATGGTGGAGCTCAAAATCAGAACTTCCTCAGCTAATCTGTGTAAAGTTTTGTATTTGTTTACCTTTTATTTGACATTCAGCTTCACACAAAGCAGTAAAAATTGGCTTGCCAGAAATATATAGCCCAAATTGGGTGAACATTTTTGGGGAGAGTAACACGTTGAAAATGCTGTAGTGGATACATCCCCTAGTAATATAGGAGTTTTTTTTTTTTTTTTTAACATTTATTTATTTTTGAGACAGAGAGAGACAGAGCATTCACAGGGGAGAGGCAGAGAGAGAGGGAGACACAGAATCTGAAACGGGCTGCAGCCTCTGAGCTGTCAGCACAGAGCCCGACGCGGGGCTCGAACTCACGGACCACGAGATCATGACCTGAGCCGAAGTTGGACCCTTAACCGACCGAGCCACCCAGGTGCCCCTATAGGAGAACATTTTTTACATTTGGAAAGATCTTAGCAGATTTTGGCAAACCAAGAGGCAAAGAACAGAGATTAACCTGTGAAATCATAGGCAGCTGCCACCACTTTTAGCTTTCACTCTTAAAATAATTTAATGTTAACAACACTTTATGTGGACAGGTAACTGTTATTACTCAGCTCGTAAAAGCACCCTTATCTTGTAGCAGTACATTGGTATTATATTTGGGAAACTGCAGCTCAGAGGCTCTCAGTTTAGAGATGCCACCTGAATAAGGAAAAAGGAAAAAATTTCCTTCTCAAGTTTTTTCTCAAATCTCTGAATCTAGAGATTTATATTTAAAAAAATACAGATATATCATATTTCTCATAGGCCTCTCTCCCCCCCCCCCTTTTCTTTTATATCTATTGTCAGACCCTCTTGTGGCTTAGTTTTATTCTTTAACACTTTGTAGGTTGTCAGAACTAGCTTCCCAGTTTTTCTGTTAACCTTGTAAATAGAATTTTAGCTTAGAAGTTAAGAATAAGGATTCCGGAGTCAGGCTTTTTGAATTCTAGTTCTGGTTCTTCCACTTTCAGTAGCTTTCATGGTTTGAACAAATTACTTAACCTCTCTGTGCCTTAGTTTCCCAGTGTGTAAAATGGAGATAATAATAGTACCTATCTCACAAAGATGTTATAAAGAATAAATGAGTTAATATATGTAAGCGTTTGGCACATTGTAAGTATCTAATAGGTGTAACTATTATTGTGATTACTATTCAGATTGATTTCCTATCTGGAACCGTAATTCTTGCTTTCAGTAGACCCTTATTTGGCAGTTTTTTTCCGTCGTATCATCTATGTAAATAGAATTAAAATACAAAACTCTGCCTTAGTATTAGACTGAATCTAGGTCAGGTATTCAAATAATAATTGAGAATTGAAGGCAGTACTACCAAAAACTTAAGAAAAATTTTAAATGCAATGATGTTTTTAAAAATGTTTTTACGTTTATTTTTGAGAGAGAGAGAGAGCGAGAGCAAGTGGGGGAAGGGCAGAGAGAGGGAGACAGAGGATCCAAAGCGGGCTCTGTGCTGACAGCAGATACCCCAATGCGGGGCTGGAACTCAAGAACCACAAGATCATGACCTGAGCCTAAGTTAGATGCTTAACCTACTGAGCCACCCAGGCGCCCCTAATGTGATGATTTTAAGAAATTTTAGTTTCCTCTGATTATAAAAGTAATGCATGTAGAAAATTTGGAAATTACAGTAAATAAAATTATATATAGCCCTATCATTCAACAATAATCATTGTCAGTGTTTTATTTCCTTGCAGTGTTTTTCCATTTTCTTACCTAATTGAGCTTCAACTGTGTAATGACTATATATCTGCATTTTAATTCACAGTTGTTGAAAGCTCTCAATAAAAACGAAATTCTAAAAGGTGTAGAACTACCCATTTAAAAATATTTGAGGGGTGTCTTGGTGGCTCAGTTGGTTAAGCATCTAACTCTTGATTTTGGCTCAGGTCATGATTTCGCAGTTCTTGAGATCAAGCCCTGCTTCCGGCTCTGCACTGACAGCACAGAGAGACTGCTTGGGATTCTCTCTCTCCCTTTCTGTCTGCCCCTCCCTCGCTCATGTACATACTTTCTCAAAACTCTCAAATAAATAAACTTGAATAAACAGTTAAAAAAATAAAATATTTGAGATGGAAGCACCTTAAAAGAGCACATAAAAAGGGGTACCTGGGTGGCTCAGTCTGTTAAGCCTCTGACTCTTGATTTTGGCTCAGGTCATGATCTCCAGAGAACTCTTAATGACATTGAAGAATTACCTTCCTGAATGGCACCCCCAAGGCATGGGTATAAGATTAAATGACCTTTTAAGGTAATGACCCTTTAGAAAGTTTAATCTTGATTCAGGGGCCAAATCTAGACAAGCAAGTCATTTTGGAGAAAATAAAATAGCTGAATCCAGCTAGCAAACTGAATATTTAGTGAACTACCCTTTAAAAAATTTTTTTTAATTAAAAATTTTTTTTCCTCATGATAAGTGCACCCCTTAATTCCCATTACCTATTTCACCTACCCACTCCCTCTTCCCCTCTGGTAAATCCATCAATTTGTTCCCTGTAGTTAAGAGTCTGTATCTTGGTTTGTCTTTCTCTTTTTCCCTCTGCTCATTTGTTTTGTTTTGTTTCTTAAACTCCACAAATGAGTGAAATCATGGTATTTGTCTTTATCTCTATTTTCTTTTTTTTAATGCAAGATTTTTTTAATGTTTACTTTTGAGAGAGAGAGAGAGAGAGCATGAGCAGGGGAGGGGAAAAGAGAGAGATACAGAGGATCTGAAACAGACTCCATGCTTGACAGTGGAGAGCCCAATGTGGGGCTCAAATGCACAAACTGCGCGATCATGACCTGAGCCAAAGTCCGACACTTAATTCACTGAGCCACCCAGGTGCCCTGGTGTTTGTCTTTTTCTGACTTATTTCATTTTCACATTATACTCTCTAGCTCTGTCCATGCTGTTGAAAAGGGCCAAATTTCATTCTTTTTTTGGCTAAATGATATTTCATTTTATATATATATATATATATATATATATATATATATACCATTTCTTTTTTATCCATTCATCTGTTGATGGACACTTGTGCTGCTTCCGTTTGACTATTGTAAATAATGCCGTGGTAAACATAGGGGTGTATGTATCCTTTTGAATTAGTGTTTTTTTGTATTTTTTGGGTAAGTACCCAGTAGTGCAATTACTGGATTACAGGGTAGTTTTTACTTTAATTTTTTGAGGAACTTCCATACTGTTTTCCACAATGACTGCACCAGTTTGCATTCCCGTCAACAGTGTGAGAGTCTTCCTTTTTCTCCACATTCTCGTCAACACTTGCTGTTTCTTGTGTTTTTTATTTTAACCATTCTCACAGGTGTGAGGAAATATCTCATGTAACTTGATTTGCATTTCCCTGATGATGACTGATGTTGATCATCTTGTCATGTGTCTGCTGGCCATCTAGATGTCTTTTTTTTTTTTTTGAATGTTTATTTATTTTGAGAGAGAGAGTGCATGAACAGGGGAGAGGCAGAGAGAGAGGGAAAGAGAAAATCCCAAGCAGACTCCACTCTCATTGTGGAGCCCAAAGTGCAGCTCAATCTCAACAACCATGAGATCATGACTTAGCTGAAATCAAGAGTCCAATGCTTAACTGACTGAACCACCTAGGCTCCCCTGGATGTCTTCTTTGGAGAAATGTTTGTTCATGTCTTCTGCTCATTTTTTAATTGGATTGTTTGTTTTTTGGGGGTGTTGAGTTATATCAGTTCTTTATTTATTTTGAATACTAACCCTTTATAGGATATGTTGTTTGCAAGTATCTTTTCCCATTCAGTAGTTTCCCCTTTAATTTTGTTGACTGTTTTCCTTCACTGTGCAGAAATTTTTTATTTTGATGTAGTTCCAGTGGTTTATTTTTGCTTTTTATTTCCCTTGCCTCAAGAGACCTATCTAGAAAAATGTTGCTAGGGCCAATGTCAGAGCAATTACTGCATGTGCTCTCTTCAAGGATTTGTATGGTTTCAGGTCTCATATTTAGGCCTTTAGTCCATTTTTAGTTTATTTCTGTGTATGGTGTAAGAAATTGTCCAGTTTCATTCTTTTGCATGTAGCTGTCTTTTCCCAGCACCATTTGTTTAAGAGACTGTCTTTTTCCCACTGTATACTCATTCTTCTTTTATAGAAGATTAATTGACCGTATATTTGTGGGTTTATTTCTGCGTTTTATGTTCTATTCCATTGATCTACATGTCTATTTTTGTGCCAGTACCATACTGTTTTGACCACTACAACTTTGTAGTAAGTTTTGAAGTATGGAATTGTGATACCTTCCCTTTTTTTCTTTTTCAAGATTGCTTTGGCTATTTGGGGTCTTTTGTGGTTCCATACAAATTTTAGGATTGATTATTCTAGTTCTATGAAAAATGCTGTTGGCATTTTGATAAGGATTGCATTAAATCTGTATATTGCTTTGAGTAATACAGAGATTTTAACAATGTTTGTTCCTCAACCCATAAGCATAGAATGTTATTCCATTTCTTTGTGTCCTCTTGAATTTCTTTCATCAGCATTTTATAGCTTTCAGAGTACAGGTCTTTAATCTCTTTGGTTAAGTTTATTCCTAGATATTTTTTATTGTTTTTGGTGCAATTGTAAATGGGACTGTTTTCTTCATTTCACTTTCTGCCGCTTCCTTATTAGTGTATAGAAATGCAACAGCTTTCTCTACATTGATTTTGTATCCTGCAACTTTACTGAATTTATCAGTTTTAGTAGTTTTTTGATGGAGTCTTTAGGGTTTTCTATATATAATATCATGTTATCTGCAGATAATGAGAGTTTTACTTCTCCCTTACCAATTTGGATGCCTTATATTTCTTTATGTTGTCAAATTGCTGTGGCTAGGATTTCCAGTACTATGTTGAATAAAAATGGTGAGAGTAGACATTCTTGTCTTGTTCCTGACCTTAGGGGAAAAGCTCTCTTTTTCCCCTTTGAGTATGATGTTTGCTGTGGGTTTTTCATATAAGGTCTTTAGTATGTTGAGGTACATTCTCTGTAGACCTACTTTGCAGAGTTTTTTTTTAATCATAAATAGATGTTACACTTTATTGAATTCTTTTTCTGCGTCTATTGAAATGACCTTATGTTTATTATCCTTTCTTTTATTGATGTGATATATTATACTGATTGTTTTGTGAATATTGAACCACCCTTGCATCCCCAGAATAAATCCTACTTGATCATGGTATATGATTTTTTTAATGTCTTGTTGGATTTAGTTTGCTAATATTTTGTTGAGGATTTTTGCATCTGTGTTCATGAGAGATACTGGTCTGTAGTTCTCTCTCTCTCTTTTAATCTTTTATCTGGTATTGGTATGAGGGTAATGTTGTCCTCATAGAATGAATTTATAAGTTTTCCTTCCTCTCCTATTTTTTGGAATAGTTTGAGAAGAATAGGCATTAACTCTTTTTTAAGTGTTTAGTAGATTTTGCCTGTAAAGCTGTCTGGTTCTAGACTTTTGTTTTTTGGGAGTTTTTTGATTACTGCTTTAATTTCATTGCTGATAATTCGTCTGTTCAAATTTTCACTTTCTTCCTGCTTTATTTATTTATATGTTTCTAGGAATTTATTCATTTTTCCTAAGTTGTCCAATTTGTTGGCATTGTAGGTTTTCGTAATATTGTTACAGTTGTTTATATTTCTATGGTGTTGGTTGTTATTTCATATTTCATTAGTGATTTTGTTTATTTGGATCCTCTCTCTCTTCCTCTTGTTACAATTTTTTTTAGATGAGTCTGGCTAGAGGTTTACCAGTTTTGTTGATCTCCTCAAAGAACCAGCTCCTGGTTTCATTGATCTGTTCTGTTGTTTTTTTAGTTTGTATATCATTTATTTCTGCTCTTATCTTTATTATTTACTTCCTTTTGCTGGGTTTGGGCTTTGCTTATTCTTTTTCTAGCTCCTTCAGGTATATGGTTAAGTTGTTTAGTTGAGATTTTTTTTTTTTTGCTTCTTGAGGTAGGCCTGTATTGCTATATGCTTCTTCCTTAGAACCACTTTTGCTGCACTGTGTGGACATGTTTTCTGCTCTCTTGGATCTATAATTGGGAGTAGAATTGCCAGGTCATATGGTAATTCTCTGTTTAAACTTTTGAGGAACTGCCAAACTTCCAAAGCAGCTGCACCATTTTACATCTCCATAACAGTATATAAGAGTTCCAGTTTTTCTGCATCCTCACCAACATGTTACTATCAGTCTTTTTTATTATAACCATTCTAGTGTATACGAAGTGGAATTTTTTGTGGGTTTTGATTTGCATTTCTAATGACATAGGATGTTAAGCATCTTTTTATGTTTGTTGGCCATTTGCATGTCTTCTTTGGAGAAATACCTATTAAAATCCTCTATTTGGGTGGCACCTGGGTTGCCATTGGTTGAGTGTCTGACTCTTGATTTTGGCTCAGGTCATGATCTCATGGTTTGTGAGTTCAAGCCCTGTCCCAGGCTCTGCACTGGCAACAGAGAGCCTGCTTGGGATTCTGTGTCGCCCTCTCTTTCTGTCCTTCCCCTGCTTGCATTTTCTCTCATTCTCTCTGTCTTTCTCTTTCAAAAGTAAATAAATAAACATTTAAAAAATACTCTATTTTTTAATAGTAACTTGTCTTTTTATTGTTGAGTTGTATTTTTTATATATTCTGAATATTAGATCTTTATCAGGTAAATGATCTGCAAATATATTCTCCCAATTAGATTGTCTTTTGAAGCACAAAAGTTTTTAATTTTTTTTTTTTAATTTTTTTTCAACTTTTTAAATTTATTTTAGGGACAGAGAGAGACAGAGCATGAACGGGGGAGGGGCAGAGAGAGAGGGAGACACAGAATCGGAAACAGGCTCCAGGCTCCGAGCCATCAGCCCAGAGCCTGACACGGGGCTCGAACTCACGGACCACGAGATCGTGACCTGGCTGAAGTCGGACGCTTAACCCACTGCGCCACCCAGGTGCCCCCAAAAGTTTTTAGTTTTAATGAAGTCCAGTTTATCTATTGTTTTTCTTTTGTTGCCTGTCATTGTTGGTGTCATATCTAAAAAAAAATCATTGCCAAAAATAAATTAAAAAAAAAATAATAGGGGCGCCTGGGTGGTGCAGTCGGTTAAGCGTCCGACTTCAGCCAGGTCACGATCTCCCGGTCCGTGAGTTCGAGCCCCGCGTCAGGCTCTGGGCTGATGGCTCGGAGCCTGGAGCCTGTTTCCGATTCTGTGTCTCCCTCTCTCTCTGCCCCTCCCCCGTTCATGCTCTGTCTCTCTCTGTCCCAAAAATAAATAAAAACGTTGAAAAAAAATTAAAAAAAAAAAATAATAATACATAAAAAATTAAAATATCATTGCCTAATCCTAGATCATGAAAATTTATGCCTATGTTTTCTTCTAAGAGTTCTATAGTTTTAGTTCCTGCATTTATGGTTTCTGAATATTTAGAGATATAGTCATGGGTAGATGATAAGCAATAATTTAGAAGATAGATTCAGATAGGACTGCCTTTGACTGTTTCTGATTCATTTGTTTAATCTTCAGTAAATCTGGGGAAAATAAGACTTGTTACTAATCTTGTAGATATTTTTCAAATGTAAAGTGTATCCTGCTTAAAAATATATATATTTAGTTTCAAATTTTCAGAAGAAGAAAAGATCCAATTTGTATTTTTATTTTGAAAAGTGGGAAGGGTTCTGGGTGGCCAGTGGTTAATTATATAGTCTCCTTTTTGAGGACAGTTAGAACATCTTAGCCAGGAATTACAATGTAGATTCAGTTACTGTTTACTGAGCACCTATTCCATGTCAGATATTGTTTTAAGATGTGAGGATATGTCTGTAGGCCAATAAATGCTAGGAACATAATTGGGCTAATAGGTATGTTATCTAAGCAAGACATTTGTAGTATATTGTGCATTTTCTTGTCCATTAACAGTGATTCTTATATTTGTATATGATTCTTTTTTAAAAAATTTACTTCAAATGTCAGAGTAGAGAATAACATTTACCCAAAATACATGGGCTAAAAATTTTTTTAATAAGTATTGCAAAACAGTTTTCATAACATTCAGTTCTCCAGAATGTGTTGTAATTTGGGAGAAACTAAATTTGATTAAATTTTAAACTTTGACTAAAGTATCAGGTATGAAATCTTGCTCCATTGAACCCTTGACTCACTTGAACTGGTATCTCTTTAGCATTACCTTCTGCAAGATACAGTATTTTGGATTTTCTTCAATTGCATTTATTGTCTTTTAATTTAATAAACTTATCTTTTTAGCGTAGTTTTAGGTTCATGAATCTCTTTATTAACAGCCATCCAACAGCATGCTATTTTGACTCTTACAAATACTTCTAAGGAAAGGGTCACCTGGGTGGTTCAGTTGGTTAAGCTTCCAACTTCAACTTAGGTCATGATCTCACGGTTCATGGGTTCGAGCCCTGTGTAGGGCTTTGTGCTGACAGCTCAGAGCCTGGAGCCTGCTTCGGATTCTGTGTCTCCCTCTCTCTCTGCCCCTCCCCTGCTCACACTCTGTCTCTCTCTCTCTCCTTCAAAAATAAATAAAATATTATAAAATAAAATAAATCCACAAGTCTTTGGAGGAAAAGCTTTGCATAGCCAGAGGTAGAAATTAACTTGTATTTTTTAGAGCTTAAGTGAATAAGTAATTGGCACCACCATCTTCCCAGTTGTTCAAGTCAAAAACCAAAGATTCTAGCCTCAATTGCTCTTTTTCACTAGCTCCAAATCCAGTTGACTGACAAGTTTTTTTGTTGTTTTTGTTTGCTTAAAAACAATTTTTTTAATGTTTATTTTTGAGAGACAGAGACAAGCAAGGGAGGGGTAGAGAGAGAGAGAGAGAGGGAGACACAGAATCCGAAGCAGGCCCCAGGCTCTGAGCTTTCAGCACAGAGCCCAGCACGGGGTTTGAACTCATGAATCACAAGGCAAACTGAGATGAAGTTGGATGCTTAACTGACTGAACCACCCAGGTGCCCCGATGACAAGTTTTATTGGTCATAACCCCCAGATATATCCCATAATCTTATCTCTTTCCATCTCCATTCACATCATCTCTCATCTAAACTCCTAAGTGATCTCCTTGCTTTTTCACCCTTGCCCTAATGTCTTTCAGTTACACTTAGAATGAAATCCAAGTTCCTTATCATGGATTATAGTACTGTTGTTTTTTCTTTCAATGAATAATGGGCACACTAGCATTTTTCCTGTTCCTCAAACACACTGAACTTGTTCCTGCCTTAAAGTCTTTGTACTTGCTATTCCTTCAGCCTTTAATGTTCTTTCTTCTTAAAATGGCAGGGTCATTATCAGCACCTCAGAGGCCTTCCCTAATTCTTCTGAAGTAACCCCAGTCTGCTTTCCTACCTTCTGCCTGCATTTTCAGTTACATCAACCGTATTTACTTTGGTAATGGATTAAAAATGGCCACAGATTCTTTGCAGTTCCTCTCATATGGACATGGAGTCTTGTTTCCCCACGTTTTGAATCTGGGCTTGCTCTATGTATGACTTGCTTTGGCCAGTAGAATGTGGCACAAGTGACATTGTGGGACTTCTGGGCAAGGGCGCAAGAGGTCATGCGGCTATGCTGTCACTCTCGAGGAATTACCACCTTGTGAACAAGCCTACATCGGTCTCCTTAAGAATGAGATACCACATAGAGAGAGAGGGAGAGGGAAAAAGAGGGCAAGAAAGATCAGGGACACAGCCATCCCAACTAAGGCTCCAAACATATGAGTAAGGTCATCTGGGACCAGACAGCCTCTGGACAACCTGCCAACTGATTGTGAACACATGGATTGGCCTAACCAATGCCATGTAGAGCAGAATAACTGTCCAACTGAGCCCAACCTAAGTTGCCAACCCATAATACTGTGAGAAAATAAGTGGTTATTTTAACCCAAGTTTCAGGGTAGTTAATTATACAGCAATAGTTATTTAATTCCTTCATAGCACTTAGTATCTACAATTTCCGATACATGTCTCTGTTTACTTTATTAACCTCCATCAGAATGAAAATGCCCCAATATTGAAGATCTTGTACATCTTGTTTACAGTTATAGTTTCAGCACTGAGAAAAGGGCCTTACACATAGTAAATTGCTCACTAGATACTTAGTAAATGAATGAAAGAATGAACAAATGGATATAGAGTTACAGGAAATTACATAAACTGTTAGAAATAACTGGGTTTGGGGGTTAACTCTGAAAGACTTCTTGAGTTTCACTCTGCAACTTCATTCACTTGCTAGCTTTGTGATCTAGGCTGTTAAAGCTCTTCATGCCTTCTGTAAAGATCAAATGAACTAATCATTGAAAAGCACTTATTGCAGTGCCTGGCACATAGTCCAATAAATTTAAGCAGAAAAAAAAAAAAAAACAAAAACCCACCACCACCTTGTGAGTGCTTTAGTTGTCCATGGTCTTAACTTTGTAGGTACCAAAGTATGGTAGTTTTTTATGATGCGTTTAGTTTCCTAATTTAAATATAACTGACAATCTGCTCTTAGTTTTTTCAATTTGGGGGTCTTCATTGTTTTGAACTGATGCTTAGAATCTAAACCTGAGTGTCTAAATAAATGGCTAACTTTTCTGTAAAATAATTAAATAAGAAATATATTAATGGTACAGAGAAAATAAAAGACTGTATTAGTATTCATTAGGGTAGGTTATGTAATGCTGCAGTCATAAACCCAAAATTTCTGGGGCACCCGGGTGGCTGAGTGGGTTAAGCATCCAACTCCTGACTTTGGCTCAGGTCATGATCTCGTGGTTTGTGAGATTTTCTCCCTCTCTGTCTCTGTCTCTGTCTCTGTCTCTATCTCTATCTCAAAATAAATAAATAAAATTAAAAAAAAAATAAACCCAAATTTCAATGGCTTAAAACAAATTATTTCTTGTTCATGCTGCATGTTCAGTGTGGATCATCTGTCTCATTGTCATCCTTATTCCAGGATTCCGCATAATTTTCTGAAATATTGCCAGTCACTGTGACAGAGGGAAAAGGGAAGGTGTAGAGCACATGCTGACTCATAAAGCTTCTACTCAGATCTGATACCTATCACTTCTGCTCATAATTTATTAGCAGCTAATGCAAGCTATGCAGCTACACCTGAGTTCAGTAAGATGGGGACTGGGGGGAAATCCTACCACATGTGCCCAGAAGGAGAAGGAGAATTAATGTTTTTGAAAAGCTCTAATGACTACCACACTGAGGTTGGTGATGTCTTGCTTGTTACAATGGTCAAGTGTAGCCCAGGAGCTAGAAATGAGTTTCAGCATGACCATGCAAACTGTCTTCACCTAGGTTCTTTTTTCCAATATCAGTTTCCTTCACCATGGTTTTATGTAGAAAGAACTGATGGTTGATTTTTTTTTTTTCTAGAATGAACAGATAGGAATTCTAAAGTCTCCATGACTCATATTTTACACACACTTTCACAACTTTCGTTTTCAGGATGAGTTTTTCTTTTGAGCCACCAATTCATCATTAATAATTGGCAATGTGAGATCATCTTGAGGGGACAGGAACACCGTACTAACCTTTTACCTAGAAAATAAAAGGATATAAATTGGAAGGGTTCTTATTTTGAGTTTTCTCTCTTGTCTCCCCTGCCAAACACACACACACACAGGCTCACGCTCCTACCCATAATTCAGTCCTAGTGTCCTTGTTCCTTGCTCCTTTTGCAGCTTGCATTTTGGATTTTCGTTTGTTCATAATAAGCTCCTTTAGTAGAGGGTGTAGTGTATAGGGGGAAAAGTACATCATTTTAGTTAATTTTGCTAGCTGTTCAAAACTCTGCTACCAATTTTTGTTGATAACTGAGAATTGGTTAAAATAGCTTCTACAGAATGAAAATATATAATGTAATTTAAAAGAATTATGGCCAGACATCAGCACTGAATGCTTTATCCTTACAGCATGCTTGAGGCATTGAATAGAAAGTAGTTTGGTGGAAACACTGCAGAATTTGTTTTGATTGCCACCTCTTAGTTGGTTTTACTATAGTGAGAGAAAAATTGAAGCATGGGTATTAGCCAGTAAAGGTTATTTGGCAGTAGCATTTACTTAGCAATGAGTTCTCTCTTTTTTTTTCTGCCACCCAAGTTATTTTATTTCTTTTGGTTGATTTACATAGTCTCTTGTAAATGTTTCAATATCATAAAAAACCTAAGATACAGTAAACTATGCTCAGTGTTTTGTGTGGTGTGTGTGTGATCTTGGGCATTTTTTTTTTTTTTTTTGCTCAAACTGTAGAAATATTGTAGAGTTTAACACCAACTGTGCTTGAAATTATGTTGTTGGTTTTTTTTTAGCATTTATTTATTTTTGAGACAGAGAGAGACAGAGCATGAACGGGGGAGGGTCAGAGAGAGGGAGACACAGAATCCGAAACAGGCTCCAGGCTCTGAGCTGTCAGCCCAGAGCCCGACGCGGGGCTTGAACTCACAGACCGCGAGATCATGACCTGAGCCGAAGTTGGCTGCTTAACCGACTGAGCCACCCCGGCGCCCCGAAATTATATTTTAATATTAAAGTAGCACAGAAACTCTTAAATTATCTTACTGTGTTTGCAGTGGCAAATGTTAGATTAAGTATTGAAGTATTTTTATTAATAATACCTTCTTAACTTTTAAATACTTTTCTCCATATAGTTTTTCTTCCTACTTAAAGACTAGCTCTTAAGGACTGGCTTTAGAGGTAGAAGGTCTTGTTCCTTGGGTCTCAAAACTAGGATGTCATGCTGCTATTGTTGTCTTCAGAAAACATGTACTAACCCCCATGTTTCCTCTGAGAAGGTGTTTGAGTAACTTTTTTCTGTATTGAAATGTCAAATTGAAAACTTGTCATTTTTCCCAGTTTACTTTCGTAAGTTTCGTTGATTACTAATGATTGGAAATAAGTGATTGGAGATTGTTTCTAAACATGTTCTTAATTTTAGTCAACTGGTTAACAATAGTTTCTTTCCAGTGGAATTTAAAGACTGGTTCTTTCAGTGTTTTTAAGGCTAGGAGCTGTAAGAACAATTATGAATCCAGTTTTTTCTAGGTTAAACTCTAATCTGGCAAAGGACTTCACTGTTCACTTTATCTTTCTTTAGAAAAAATTAACATATTTTTAAAGAAAAAAAACTTTGAAATAAATATGTAGTATTACAAACTTAACCTCTAGTGATTCGGCTATATTTTAGAATATTGACTCTCAGACTTTAGTGTGCCTCAGAATCACCTTGAGGGCTTGTTAAAACAGGATGCAGGCCCTACCCCCAGAGTTCCTGATTCTGAAGGTCTGGGGCTGAGAAGGTAATGCTGATGCTGCTGGTTTGGGGACCACATTTTGAGAACCACTATAATATAAAGACAGTTTCTCAGAAGTGTGTTCATACTGCTTTACAAAAACAAGCAGTTTATAAAAGGTAAACACTCAAAAGTATTAGAAGTCTTAATAATTTTTAGATCGGGATTCTGCTTTTTTAACTGAATATATGAAACTCATTTTAAGGTACTGAAACTTGGTCCTAAGAATAATATACTTCTTCCACTTTCAAAGTAGAAGTTTGTCATGTTTCCATAACCAACAGTTACATTATCAAGTTCTTATATTAGCATTATGATGATTTTCAGGTACCTAGAATATGACTTTAAAAAAATATGTTAAGTAGCCCAAAGAGAACGTGCTAACTGGGGAAAGCCTAAGACTCAATTAATTAATTATAGGGAGTATCAAACCAGTGGAATTGCTTGTTTCTCTCTAGGGCATCTGAAATAATCACCCAAATAAGTCATTGTTAGTATGTATTTATAAGCCTAAGATTAAAAGAAAATCAGTGGTAACTATAAACTTGGACTGTGAATCTTAAGGCAGCTAACCTGTAGCAGCATTTAAGTTCTGTTTTATTGGGATTTTGGAAGGGCTGATAAGAATTCTCTAATCTATAAACTTACTACATGGGAGAGAAAAAGTAGGTCTAATCTTGATTCCTTATTTTTAGAATAATTATATCTAGCTAGTCAAAGATGATCTAAGTGACTTGGGGAAATAAATAGGCATTAGTGAATGCCAATCTAGAATTTACTGAAAAACACAAAATATGTTCCTTTTCTTACTATTCATCTTTCATGACATGATAACTCAAGGAGGTCACATTACCTGCAATCAAATAATGCCACACTGACTAGGTACTTCCTTTCATCCACGTGCAATTCCACCCACTCTACCTGCCTGACACACATAAGAATTCTGTTTTGTTATGTGACTGCTAGAATAGTCTACACCACTCAGAATTATTCTTACATGTACCAACTGCTAATGGGGTGAATGATCAACTGTCACATAAGTGGGGTTTTGGTGAAGTAATCAAGGGAATAAGTAGCAGGATGAATGAAGCCAGGCAAAATTTCTATAATGATGTTAGCCTCATGTCTCTTTCTTTCCAGACATCTCCAAAAAGGTATTATTTTGCATAGTGTTTGAAAGAAAATTTCCCCCATTGCGTTACTCATTCAAGTGATTGTGTGTCTTAGAACAGCATTGTTAGGAATACAGCGTTGCCAGGCTTCCATATCTGTTGTCTCTCTGACAAAATCTCAGTTACAAGTTGATTCTTCTCTTGATGTGCCACTGATAATGTTTGTGTGATAACTGTTTGGGGTGTGGTGAGATTATCTTTGTGAATCATTATTGTGTGTACCTTGCTTCTATGACAATGTTTTAAAACACTTCTCAGGAATGTGGTAGGCAGAGCTCCCTATGCAAATATAATACCCACTTTAATCAAAATTTAAAAATATATATTTGTTAAATCTCTAAGGTAAACAGCAATTCCAGAATGAGTAGTAAGTTTACTTAAACATGTTTTTGAAGTTATATCAATTATTCTTACCTATTATTACAGTGGTAATACTTTATTAGTCATTAATTTTATATTAAAATATTTATTTTAAAATAATTCTCCTTTTAAAATAGCTTCTATTTCAGACTTTTAACTACTGAAAGGCTGATTTTTCTCCCAGTCAAATACAATGAAGATCGATTGATTGAGATCAATTCAGATCTTAGATTTTATTGCAATATTTCATTTAGATGTGGTTTTTTTTTCTAGATAGTATTAGGAAGTGTATATAGTTCTTCAGGTATTCATCTCCCCCTCCACCATAGCTATTCTTTATTTGTAGATTATCTGTGTCCCACTTTGTTCTATGAGATAAAAGATGATTATAGTAATGTGTATGCTGCAGGGGCGCCTGGGTAGCTCAGTCGGTTGAGCGTTTGACTTCAGCCCAGGTCATGATCTTGCAGTTTGTGAGTTCGAGCCCCACATCGGGCTGGCTGCTCTCAGCGCAGAGCCTGCTTCAGATCTTCTTTCCCCCCCTACTCCACCCCCGTCCCTCCCCTTCTCATGCTCTCTCTCTCAAAAATAAATAAAGCATTAAAAATTAAAAAAAAAATAGTGTGTGTAATGCAGAAAATAAACTTAAAATAAGTTAAAATAAAATGAACTTAAAATAAGAGCACAAAGGGAATATAAGCTTAGGAAAAATAAGAGGCTTGAGTTTGGTTCCACAAAATTTATACCATGCAGTACTCTAGTAATTTGACTGTAAATTCTGTCAACAGACTTGAAGATGAAAACATGATTGCGGAAGAGTAGGGGTTTGTCCTTTTATCTGCCTGTACATCATTCATAAGCACTCCACACTGCCATTTATAAACACTCTCTTTCCTTAAAGAGATTCTCACAGGGACTGGGATGGGTTTTGGGAGAGTGAAGAGATAATCAGAAAGTAGAGCAGTTTGAAGACACACAATTCTGGTACACCTTCTAAGGAAGTTATTTCCACTGTAAGGTTCATTGATTTGGGGGATTCATGTAATTCATAAGACCAAATGGAAACAAATTGTTTGGGGAAAGTACCATTATTTCTAATATTTGAACCAAAGAGATTTCACTTGCAGACCTTTTTAGTACCGGGCATGTGGGCACTGTGGGTGCTCTTTACAACACCCTTGTTAGGACCAGGCGAATGGACTGTGTAAGTATCAGCAGTAAAGGAGTCAGAAGAATAATATCCGAGCTTGAGAAAACAGGCCTCAATAACTCATTATCATTAATGCTGTCTCAAGTTGGTGAGAAGGCCTGGTAGCAGAACTCATGCTTCTTGACCTCTTTGGAAAATGGGTAAGCTGGTTTTTCACTTTGGATCCACAGTAATCCACAGTGGTACTACACCTTGTTTTTATTTTATTTTTTATTTTTTTTTTTTAAATTTTTACTTATTTTTGACAGAAAAAGAGACAGAGCATGAGCGGGGGAGGGGCAGAGAGAGAGGGAGACACAGAATCCGAAACAGGCTCCAGGCTCCGAGCTGTCAGCACAGAGCCTCACACGGGGCTTGAACTCACTAACTATGAGATCATGACCTGAGCCGAAGTCGGATGCTCAGCCAACTGAGCCACCCAGGCGCCCCTAGACCTTGTTTTTAAAATATATAATTTGATTTCAGTTTTTTAAAAAATCTGGCTAGGAAACATATATCTCTAATACACTGCCTATGTAGCAAGCACTCTTAAGATTTAAAGAGATACTCAGGTGGGTTGGAGTATCTGAAGTGCCTTTGGCTTTTGTTAAGTAATTATAGCAAATACCATTTATTTTATGTGAAAAAAGAAGCTTGCAAACTCAACATCATTTAATTTAATCAGTGTAGTGCTTTCTCACTCAGTCTTGTGTAAATCATAAATGCCTAGAAAGTACTTGTGTACATAAAGTTACAAAATTAATCTGAATTGAAGCTTTCCGATTATTATAGATATCCCTCTCCACAAAAATATCTGCACATATTATGATATGAATGGCAGGAAAACTGCTTGAAAATTTTCTCGTTGGTTTAGGAAAGAGATAACAGGCAATTTTACTGGGTTTAAGCTTAGAAGATAAATGGAAATAGCACTTCCTCTTAAAATGGACCAAAATAACCCTGCAAAATACACATAAAGTGTTTTATCAATATCAGTCTTTTACCAAAATAAGAACTTGAAAGTGAAAACTGCAAAGCCGCATAGTTCTATGGTTATGAAAACATTCTAAGTATACCAAATTCTTAATTACTTCCAATATTTTGTTTTATTAGTTCCATTTCAATGTCCACTACCTGGTTGTCATTCTGACATGTCATCAGAGAGAAAAAAATGACATTAAGATATCATAACATCTGTCATAGGGTCTCATCCAGAAATACCACCTTACATTTAATCATTACATCTTGTTAGACTCCTCTTCCCTGTGACAGTTTCTCAGATTTTATTTTGATGACCTTGACAGTGTTGAGGGGTGCTGGGCAGGTATTACATAGAATGTTCCCCGGTTGGGGTTTGTATGATGTTTTTCTCATGACTAGTGTGGGGTTATGGGTTTTGGGGAGGAAGACCATGGAGGTAAATTACCAGTCCCATAACATGATATTAAAAGTACATGGTATCAACATGACTTATCCCTCCTGTGATCACCTGGCTGAGGAAGTGTTTGTCAGACTTCTCCAACATGATATTGAAGTTTTTCTTTTTCCCCCTCTTTTTATGTTGTAATCTTCAGAAGGAAGTCAGTATGCAGCCACATGTAGAGAGGAGGGAGTTATGTTCTTCCTTCTTGGAGGCAGAGGATTTATATAAATTATTTTAGATTCTTCTACATGGGAAATGTGTGTATTGTCCCCCATTTACTTATTTATTTAATGCTTATTTATAGTAGTATGGACTCATGGATATTTTATTTTATACTTTGGGTTATAATCTAATATTTATTTTGTTGTTCAATATATTCTAGCTTTGGCAATCGCAAACTTTTTGTTGGCTCCTGTGTCTCTTTGACATACCCCCATCATTGTCAATGTTGTGAGCATTTCCTTACTTTCTGGCACCACAGTCTAACTCAGTTGTACAACATTCTTTTTTGAAAGCTAGAAAACACAGGTAATTAAGTAGGCTGCATCAGTCTCCATTGAAGGGAAAGATGCTGTCTCCATTTTTGATTATTGAGAACAATAAACAAGAAAGGTTAGTGTTTTTTCTACTTTTACTCCATTTTTCAATATCAAATAATACTTGTTTCTGCCACTTAGTGTAACAGTTGTGCCCAGTCACCTTTGATTTTTTTTCCCCAGGGGTTAATCTTATTTGTGTGTTGCCTGTTTTGGAGGATCAGCGTGTATTTTGAATTTTCTTTTTCCTTTTTTGTTTCCTTAGCAGCGGAGTAGGAAAGGTAACAGCTCAAAGGATAAATTGAAATAATTAGCATAAACTTGTTCAGAGCAGCTCTACTATTACCGTGTCTCAAGTAATCAAAAAGTGGTCGTTACCCATCTGATAAACACTAGTTACCTCTAAAAGGAAGGGTTATATAGAATGTTGGCTTTCTGTATTTGTGTAGTTTTAGAATTTTTTTAAATAATGAACTTACATTTCTTTTATAATCTGGAAAATAGTAAAGGCTTATTTTTAGAGTCAGTGGAGATGCAAAGAAAAAAACTTACCCTTTCTGTGGTTTGAAATGCTTTGGAACTTAAGGACTTTCCCCCCCACACCTGATATACTCAAGACTTGTAGTTATTTTGCATTAATATTGTTTACCTGTACCTGTACTAGTGAAATTGGCATATCTGCCCAATTGTTTGATGTAATTGCAATGCCTGCTTTAAACATGGAGATTTTTCGTATTCTCTGACAGTTGTTTCAGAAGTGTAAAACTTTTCTTTAATGAAGTTACAAATATATTGTAGGTAGAGAAGACCACTTATAAAAAGACATACAGTTTTGGTGTGTTGCTACAGAAGGAATAGGTGGGAATCTTTCCCACTGGTTCTTTGTTCTGCTGCTTTTCCATGCTATCCTGAGACTTGATTTCTTTCTTTCTTTTTTTATATCCACTGGGTTCTCTATTCTATGCACACTGACCCTTACACCCTAAGGTTACTTACCTGTTCTTTTTCCTCTCTTCTTCACCCACCAACTTGGACCTGCCAACTCAAGGGAACCCCTCCACATTTTCCCTGGGATATGGCACGATCTCAAAATAAGAATGTCACTGCAGCCAGTAATCTGTTTACCTCCACACCCCCACAAGAGCCCCTAAAAAATGGCTCTCCCATTTCGAAATTAGGATATTTTAAATAAAACATTGATAGAGTTTTGTTTATATTTCTTTGTGCCATAAAATGTGTCTTTTTGTCCTCTCCGAGTGTTCTTATTTTTATTTCAGTATACCGTAAAACAACCAGACATTTGTGTTATATAACTCAAAGCCAAAGATGTTTTGTTTTACTATAATGTTTTGTTTGCCAGAGTTTAAATACAGCATAGTCACTTTCTAATAAAATCTTCTGCAAATCAACAAAAATAAGTTTAACTCTCTGTGCCCAGAATTCAGTTCAGTAAATACTAAGTTACTATTGTGTGGTTCTGGAAATGGCCTTATGGTGTTTGCCCTCAGGAAACTCACAACCTAGAAGTGATAAGACACATATTCAAATGAGGGAGGAGCAGGAGTATTAACATCATTAGTGAGATGTAGATCAGGAGATTAGGTAAAGACTTCATGAACAAGGTGGCATTTGAGATGAACTTCATCAGGCAGAGTCAGTGGGCAAGGGTGGTCTAAGCAGAGGCAATGGTTTGAGTCATGAGTGTTTAAAGGCAGAAAATAAAGGCACACTTGAAGACTAGTGAGTAGACCACTAGTAGTTGGAACATAGCTTACTTGTTTGGTAGTAGTGGGAGATAAGGTTGAAAATGTTGGTTGTGGCCATGGTTTGGAGCACCTTAAATATAATATTGAAGGGTTGGAATTTTCTTTCAGTCATTCAGCAACTAGGTACAGTGGTAAATCAAAACAGGCATGATCATCACCCCTGTGGAGTTTATAGCCTGACGTTATAATAATCCTAGAAATATGTGTAAAATTGCAGTTGTGATAAATGATACGAAACAAACAAACAGAAGGGACATGGTGCTATGAAGACATTTAAGAAAACAAAAACAAAACTTGACCTGGACAAGGAGATCAGGAAAGGTTTCTTTGAAGAAATGGCAAATGGGTTGAGGTCAGAGGGATGAATAGGAGTTAACTAAGTAGAGAAAGATAACAAAAAGGAAGTATTTTAGGTAGAGAATAGCATGTGCAGAGGCCCTTGGTGGGGGCTGGTTAACAGGAAGATGACAAGTATGAGAGACTGAAAGGTCAGGATGGTAGGATTGGAAAAGGTCCAGACATTATAGACTTCAAGGAGTTGGTTCTTTATCCTAAGAGTGATAGAAAGCAGGGAATTGACATAATGCAGTTTTCATTTTAAAAGTATAATTCTGGCTGTAGTGTGGAAAGTGAATCAGTGATTTCCAGTTAAGGTGGTTCCATAAATTCACACTTTGATGTACCACTTATATACATCTATATATCAATGATAGATGAACTATAGAAACTACAAACTAAAAAGATATTGCCAAGCTCAAAAAGAAAACAAAGCATAAACAAAACCTTCAATAGAACTGTAACCACAGGCCTGCTTAGCTCTGAGTCCTAGAATAGGCATGGAGGCAGGGATTTAACTCCTTTGGGGTAGGAAAGACTAAAAGTGTGCCATGTGAGATGGGGCTTTATTGTTTAAAGCTAGAGCAGGAGCAAAGCTTCTCAAAATGGCAGAGGAAGCTGGGGTACTGGGGTGGGGGGTTGGGGGGGACCTTTTAACTACCATTTGAAGTTAATGGCCTGTCAACTAGTTGCAAGCCCCAGGAATGAAGACGGAAGAATACTCTAGCAACTCACCAGTGACAGGATCTATGATATTCCCATCAACAAAGGACTCAGGAACTAGGGAGATGAGTAATCCCAAAATTTTTAGGCAGGGATAGGATCAGCATAATGGCAGCTAAGAATGTGAAAGAGAGAAAAGAACCAAAAACTCTAAGCTTAAAATAAGTCTACAAACCAAAACTCAAAGTGTGAAGAAATTTAATGCTAAGAAAGAAAACCAACAAAACAATTAAAACATAAATTTACAGGGGCACCTGGGTGGATCAGTTGGTTGAGCATCTGACTCTTGATTTCAGCTCAGGTCATGATCCCAGGGTCTTGGGATTGAGCCCAACATTGGGCTCCATGCTGAACATGGAACCTGCTTGGGATTCTCTCTCTTCCTCTGCTTGTCTCCTCTGCTTATGTGCTCTTGCTCTCTCTCTCTCTCTCTCTCCCTTTCTCTCTCCCTAAAATAAAATAAATAAAAAACACATAAATTTATAGGTCAAATTAATTCTGTAAAGGTTCAAATATTTTAAAGTATGTTTAATATATTTGCTCAGATTCAAATGAATATATTCTATTTAAGGCAAGCAAGAAAATATGAAGCAAATGAAACAGAAACAGATGTTTAAAAGAATCAGAACTCTTGAATGAAAAATAGTCATTGAAATAATTCAGTAGACATAATAAACTCTAGACTGGCCACAATGAAAAAATTTATGAATTGGAAGTTGGTACTGAGAAACTCACCCAGAATGAAGCATAGAAAGATAAATTTAGAGAGGGAGAGACTAGGTAGAAGATGGACGAATCTTCAAATATTTAGGAATTAAACCGAGAATTTGGTAATGAACTGGATTGGGGGGGTGTTAATTGGAGAAAGTGATCAAAGATGATATCAAGGAATGGGTTTGTTTAACTGGACAGAAGGTGATGCCATTTCCTGAGAGGTTGGAAGACAATTGGAGGGAAAATTATGAGTCTGCCTTTAGATATGTTGAGTTCGATGCCTCTGGGGTATCCGAAAGGAGATGCCTAATAGATAGTTGGGCATATAGCCCTACGATGCAAAAGAGGAGTCTGGGCAGGAGGTAGAAATTTTAACTCAAATGCCTATAGGTGATAATTGAAACTATATGGAATGAAAAAGGAGTAATTCTAAGACCAAGCTTTAAGGCACTCCAATATATAAACCAGTGTATAGAAGAGGATAAGCTTGCAAAGGACATGGAAGAGTACCTACAGAGATGATAGGTAAACTGGAAGAGTAAGTATGTTATGGCAGCCAAGGGAAGAGAATGTTTCAAAAGGGAGCAGAGATTAATATTTGCAAATATTATACAACTATCATGGGGGAATGAGGATCAGGAGGTGTCATTGAATATAGTGATATGGAGATGATTGGTGACCATAGAGTGAGCTATGGAGGTGGAGAGAAGAGATAAGCAGTCAAATGGAGTAGCTTGGACTACACACTCTGTGTGTCTCTCCTTTATCACTTACACAGAACATCCCACACTTTACTTAACTTGTGACACCAGATGTGTGGGTATTTCACACATCAAGCAATTATCTGTGATACCAGCTGGTTGTCCTACAATTGAGTTAAATTTTTTTGATACTAACTGCAGTTAGCGCAGACTCCATAAGTTAAGGGCTCTCCCACAAGATTCCCTATACCCCTTAAATACCAATTGCAGTTCCCAGGTTGTCACCTGTACTTCTGACTGATCAGCTATAAATTGGAGGTTCCCATGACCCCTCCTCAAGTTTTATCATTTGCTAGAATGGCTCATGGAACTCAGGGAAACACTTATGATTACCAGTTTATTATATAATAAAGGATATGGTAAAAAATACAGATGAACAGCCAGATGAGGAAATACATAGGGCAAGGTCTGGAAAAGTCCTAAGTACAGGAACTTCCATACTGGTGGAGTTGGGGTGTGCTACCCTCTTGGCATGTAGATGTATTGACCACCCTGGAAGCTTTCCAAACCCCATACTTGAGGATTTTTATGGAGGCTTCATCATTTAGGCATGATCATTAACTCAGTTCCCAGCCCCTCTTCCTTTCCTGGAGGATGAGGGGCTAGGGCTGAAAGTTCCAAGCTTCTAATCATGGTTTGGTCTTTCTGTGGTGATCATCCCCTGTCCTGAAGCTATCCAGGAGCTCACCAGGAGTCACCTCCTTAGAAAAAAAGATGCTCCTATCACCCAGGAAATTCTAAGGAATTTAGGAGCTCTGCATCATGAACTGGGATCAGAGACCAAATATTAAAACAAAAGATGAGCTCCTAGTATTCTTATCACTTAGGAAATTATAAGGGTTTTAGGGACTCTATGCTGGGAACCAGGGCAGAGACCAATATATGTATACTTTTCATTATGTCACAAGGAATAAAGGAAATTGAGGCTGTGAAGTAGGAAGGATAGAAACAGGGCAGTATCTGAAGGGGGATAAAGTAAGTAGACATGTGAGAGAAGATCCGGGTTGGGGTTGAAGCTGACTATGTAAGAGAAAAAGAGTGAATGGTTAGTGTATTAAAGAAGGTGGAAAGCAATAGGGTCCAGAGCATAGAAGGAGGAATTAGCCAAAACAGGAAGTATGGAGGGAAGAAGAACACAGTGTATACGGATATTTTCCAAGAGAGGATGTATTATTTGACTATGGAACTTTTTTCACAGAGCATTTTGAAGGGCATATTCTTCAAAATACACTTGGGGAAATTTTGCCTTAAAGCATAACCAACCGTCTTCCAAACTTTCTAAGTCATCAAGTACTATTCACTTGTTATATGAGAAGCTGTAACAGATATTCGAAATTAGTGTTTTTAATGCTTTTTAATCCTGGACTCCTTTTAGAATAAATTAAAAGTAATTTTAGATAGTAAAATGTTCTTTATACTTTCTTAAGATTAGTCTATAAAAGCAAAGAAATTGTATATTAATGTAGATTTAAATCTTATTTAATTTTGCTTGATCTTACCACTAATAACATCTAGATTTTAGTGTAAGGGTATTCTTTTGATAGAATTGATCATTTTGTTACTGTGTTGAGGCAAAAAAAAAAAAAAAAAAAAGAAACCTAAAAATCAAGCAAGAATGTCCGAAAGGTTTTTTTATTGAATTAGTTAATTAAATTCTGAACTGCTAAATATGTACACCTTATGTAGTTATCTAGAGCTTGGTGTTTCACAAATGGTATCTGTTATCTCCTTTAATCTGGCAACCACAAAAAACTTCCTGCAGAGGAAGAGGTAATTTTCTGTTTACTTACCCTTCTCCTTTAAAATTTTTATCTTCCACTTTAACTTTGTTACAGGTGATACTCATGTCACATGGTCGTGTTACTGGAAAGTCATATTGGGAGATGATTTGTAAAAGAAATGAGAAAATTAAGAATTTCATATGTGCCAGGAACTGTTCTAAGCCCTTTATGTATGTTATCTCATTTATTCCTCACAGCAGTCTTATAAGGTGTCATTTCCATTTTACAGATGTAGAAACAAGGGGTTGAAAAAGTCAAGAAACTTGCCCATGATAAATTTACAGTTAGTAAATGTCAGAATTGAGACTCAAACCCAGGCTCTCTAACAGCAGAGGCTAAGACTAATAACACTGTGTTATATTCTTTTCTATCGATCTTGCCAGCTTTCCATACATCTGTTCTATTAACAAAGAAAAGCAGCTTCAGAAGTGAAAGGAAAGCCATCAGTGGCATTTGTTTATTTTAATTAAGTATTGACATGATCTTGAAATAGAAAATGTACACAGTCTACCAAACACTTGAGACTTGTAATATCACCATAATTTTTTGCTTTTGTACATGTTGCTTCTGTAGTATGGCTAAGTTCTTCTTGCCTTTCAGGGCTCAGCTTGGGAATCCTCTCTCATTCCTAAAACCCCTTCCCCACATTTCCCTTTCTTCTCCCAGAGGTCATCTTTTGTCTGGGAAGTTGGCCTCTTAATGTGTGCTCTCTGAGTACCCCGCTTTCATCTCTGGTGTAGCATCAGTCACATGATTGCAATTATCTTAAGCTTCTTGATAGCAGGAACTGTTCTTTTTAGAAATTTCGACATCCAGCACAGTGTCTGGCATATGCTAAGTATACGCAAAAGGTTGAGTGAATGTTTGACCCAAAGTGTATTTTTAGACTTGTGGAATGTTTGGTGGCTATGATAGTGGTTCTTATGATAGACAACGTACCTTTTGTTTGGCTCTCCATTTCTTTCTGGTGAATAGTGTTTTTCATATCCCTAAAGGCTTGAGGTCATCAGATGGGAAAGGAGTGGGGGAATGCTATTAGCGAATTCCCTGAGTAGGGTAGAGGACACTGGTGTTACTCTTACTTCCCTTCGCAGTGAGAAGGGGGCCAAGCTGTAGAGTTAGGGGCAGGATAGTGGCACTCACATGAAACCTCAGAGTCTGTTGGTAGCTTATAGTTTACTGGTTAAGACCTCTGATTTAAATATTGGCTACGTCTACACTGTGTAGGCCCATAGCTATTGTATACTTTATATTCTCACCAACCAGCACCAGGTTTAAGCCTTTTGGTCAAGGTGATAGATCATTCCTAAATATTCACCCCTGACCTGAAGCCAATCTCTTTTTCTCCATCACAAGTCTGTAGACTAGCAACATCATCATATATCAGATGTCAGAAAAACTGCACACCATTCCCACCACCAATGTTTTTTGACCAGGTGACCTTAGGTAAGACAGTGAGCTTCTTTGGGCCTCATTCATCTGTTTTCTAATGTGAGAGTTTTTATGTTCATGAGACCATAGAACTAACCTGGATTGTTTCTCAAGGTCCATTCCATTTCTATTTTAGGACACATAATTTATATTAATTATTTAGCAGTGTTCCAGTGCTGCTCATTGAGAAAGTCAATGAGAAGTTTTCTTCTCTGTAGTGATTATACATTTGCCATTTGTTTGTCATTGTTGATGACAGTGTTGAAATTCTAACACATGAACTTCATTACATTCAGTATGTTGATTTTTAACCCCTGAAGTTTGCTGATAGTAGATTATTATCACGTGGAGTCGTCTCTTTTTGAATTCTTTTCTCAAGGTGGTTGTGTTTCTTTTATTTTTTCTTCAGGACTAACAGCCTAATAATGCTGAACAAATGAATACTGTCAAGCCATTTACCTAAGGACGCCAGAGCCTTTTGGGCATGCGCCTACATTTATATCCTACATGACATAAATGCTGAAGTGTTTTCCTGGGCCTTTTAACTCTCTACTCTTTTTTTTTTTTTTATGTTGAAAAAATTCATATTTAGATTTAGCCAACTGGACTCAGTTTAGATGATCCCAATTTTGTTGGCAACATCCAAAGCATCATAGTCAGGAGCCAGTTGAACATATGCTTTCTTTTCTCCATCAGGCCTGATCAGAATGTAGACCTTGGCCACGTCAGTGTCATAGAGCTTCTTCACAGCCTGTTTGATCTGGTGCTTGTTGGCCTTGACATCCACAATGAACACAAGAGTGTTGTTGTCTTCTATTTTCTTCATGGCTGACTCGGTAGTCAGGGGGAACTTGATGATGGCATAGTGGTCAAGGTTGTTTCTCCTGGGGGCGCTCTTTAGAGGATATTTGGGCTGTCTTCAGAGACACAGTGTCTTGGGCCCTCGGAATGTAGGTGACCTGCGGATCTTTTTTTTATGACTGTGGACGACTTTCAGCACTGCTTTCTTGGCCTTCAAAGCCTTTGCTTTGGCTTTGGCTTTGGGAGGGGCAAGGGCTTCCTTCTGCCTTCGCTGCCATCTTCATGAAAGGAATTAACTCTCTACTCTTAAAGTTTTTGAACGTAAAATAAAAGACCTTATAGTTTTATTGAAAAGCCTTACTTCTTGAAGGCAGAATTCAGATAACAAATATAAAGAACTGTAGTTGTCAGAAAAAAATACTTTCTTCACTATTACTATGCATACATTAATAGTTCATTGTCCTGTTCTCCACCAACAAAGAAACTGCAAAGTATACATTTTAACAGCGATGGTATCTGGAACAGGCCTCCTAACCCTCCAGTTTAATCCTTATCAGCTACTATTCCATGCTGAGACAATGCTTCCTGTTTCCCTTTTTTTTTTCAACATTTTATTATGAAACATTTTTAAAATACATTAAAGTTTAAAGAATTTACAGCGAACATCTGTACACCCATCTCCTTGATTCTACTATTAACATTTTACTATACTTGTTAGCTGTTTGTCTTTCTTTCATCTATTCATTAATTAGTGTGGATTTTAAAAATATATTTCAAAGTAGAATATAGCTATCTATACCTATTCTCTTTGATCAGTGTTTATATTCCTGCCCAAACTGGCTAGATTCAAGTACGCAGACATGACCACTTCTTCTGACTCCTCTTAAAGTTCTTAACGCATATTACCAGCCTTATTGGTACAGTGCTGTCAGCTTATACAGAGTGGTTTTCACAGAACAGACCAGTAACATTCTAGAGTAACATTGTAGATCAGCACTATTCAATAGAAATATAATGTTAGATTAAATCTTCTAATAGCCATATAAAAAAATTAAAAGAAACAAGTGAAACAACATTAAATCTTATTTAACCCAGCATGTCCAAAATGTTATCATTTCAGCATGTAATTAATATTTTTTAAATTACTGATGAAATATTTTATATTCTATGTGAATAGTAATTTTCATAGAAATCCAGTGCACCTCAATTCTACTTATATTTCAAGTGCTCAATAGTAACGTAGCTAATTGCTACCATATTGGACAAGATAGTTCTAGACTTTTAAACCTCAGGAGTATATTTCTTCTGATAAATGTCCATGCCTGAATATAATGACTTAGCAACCAATTTCCTAATGAATGCAAAAGAAGTAGTGGTATGTATCACAGCAAGCCATACCCTTTTGTGTTGAGGTCATTTTTATTCGTAGTTCCCTTGTTAGAAACTTATTAGTCCCCCCCCCCCCCCAATCATTTCTCTTGATTTCTTGGCATCAATACTTAGAGTTGAATTGCATTCCCTATAGCAATATTTAATGTATTTTTTATTAGTTTTCTGCCCCCTACCTCTAGTTTCAAGCTGTGCCAGTTTACCTTCTCCCTTTTTTGCTAGAGCAGTGTCTCTAAAACAGATAAGATCTTTATATTGCAATTGTAAAAATAAAAAATAAATGCTAGTGTTAAAATATTAACCAGCATAGAATTATAAAAATTAAAAATTAATTAATGGTGAAATTGTTCTGTATCCTGATTGTGGTATTGATAAAACTCATAGAATTGCATATGTGTGTGTGCATGTGTGCACACACGCACAAACAGACACACTCAAACTCACAAATGGAAAAAAAGAAATTGATTAGGTGTTACGAAGTTTTGACTAGGAGAAAGACATTTGGCTGAATAACTAGAAGAATGTTCCTATGTATAAATTGAGCTATCGTTAATTATTTGTTGGAAGACATCTAAATTCTTTCTTTCTTTCTTTCTTTCTTTCTTTCTTTCTTTCTTTCTTTCTTTTCTTTTCTTTTCTTTTCTTTTCTTTTCTTTTCTTTTTTTCCACTAACAAAATATTTAATTTCAGGGGCGCCTGGGTGGCTCAGTCGGTTGAGTGTCTGACTCTTGATTTTGATTTTGGCCCAGGTCATGATCTCACAGTTCATGAGTTCAAGCCCTGTGTCAGGGTTATCCCTACTTGGGATCCTCTCTCTCTCTCTCTCTCTCTCTCTCTTTCTCTCTCTCTCTCTCTCTCACCATCACCCTCTCCCTACCCCCCTCTCCTGGCCATGCTCTCTCTCTCAAAATAAATATATAAACTTTAAAAAAATCTAATTTTGGATAGTGAAGATGCATCATCTCATTCTCTGTTTTCAGAATGGATGAGGAAAAGTCAAAGTTATATAAAACATTTCTGATTTCAGTTACATCTGGGTGGTTTTCATTTTTAACATTTAGCTCGTAGTTAGGAGTCTTGACTGAGCCCATGGAGAAGAGTTAGACTGGGAAGTCAGCAGAAGTGGCAAGAATAGCTAGTATTCTGACAGTGGCAGAATTTCGTAAGAAGAAGCTCATGTTGGTAAGTGTTAATTATCTTGAAAATCAACACATGTGACTAGCTAGAAATACCTGAAACATTGCCTAATTTAGATACTAGATAAATAAACTAATTTAAATATCTGGAATACTTAGATATGCCCACTAAACTTCTGGAAAGAGAAAAAAAAGAGCACAACAGTTCACCTCCTCCAGTTTTCTTCAGTAGAACAAGCCACTATAGGCTTTATGCCCACATCACATTGCACTATAATGGACAGTCATATATATAGGATTCACTCAGTTGCTACAGTGGGACTGGTGAACAATTTTTAGTGGGTGTTCAACACTGTAAAGATTAATTTTATGTTTTTTCTTAGGTACCCATTTTGTTGTCTTCACATTTCACAATCACCTTATTCATTTGTTTTTCTTTGTTTACTGGTTCTCATTTTGCTTTCTCTCTTCCATGAGAGCAGAGACCTTGCCTCTTTTATTCACTGCTATATTCCCAGCACCTAAAACCATGCCTTGCAGACAATAGCTGCTCAGTAAATATTTGTCAAAAGAATTAATGATTCTTACTTTTATAGATGCATCAATAGACAAATAACTATCAATCAGGAACAAGTATCATGTCCCCAGTATTCAGTATACTTTAAAGGCTGTTAAAATGCTGCTGATGATAGAAGCCATACTTTATTCTTTTATTCAACACTTGTCACATGTCTTTTTTTTTTTTTTTTTGCTAGTCATCCTTCAAATAAGAGGAAAACACAGGGTGTTCTTTCAAAGAATACTGCCTATCAGGGAAGTAGGTATACTGTTCAGATCTACAAATAGGAGAATAAAGGCTGAAATAGTCCCTATATTATTTATATTTTTGGAAAAGAGTTATATACTGTTTCTTTCCCTTTATGAATAGACATTCATAAACCAGCCTAAGTAGTGAAATTGTAGGACTTTACTCCAGAATAATATCCCAGTACATTAGATCAGTTATCTGATAGCAGATTTTTTTCAGAAGCCCCAAACTAATATTGAATCTGTTCTCACTAGAGAATAGATTTAGAGAATAATTTTTTTTAGAACTAAACAGAATGATTTTACTTTCTTATCTACTGTTGCTTTTTATAATTTTTTTTAACGTTTATTTATTTTTGAGAGAGAGACAGAGCATGAACGGGGGAGGGGCAGAGAGAGAGGGAGACACAGAATCAGAAGCAGGCTCCAGCCTCTGAGCCATCAGCCCAGAGCCCGACACGGGGCTCGAACTCACGGACCGCGAGATCGTGACCTGAGCTGAAGTCGGACGCTTAACCGACTGAGCCACCCAGGCGCCCCTACTGTTGCTTTTTATAATAAGGATGTGTTATTAATAGACAGATGCAAAGGTTGTGAGGTATTATAAATTCTTTTGTTTTTTTTTAATTGAGAGAGAGAGAGAGAGAGAGAGAGAGAGAGAGAGAGAGAGAGAGAGAGATAGGGAGCAAGAGCAGAGGAGAGGGGCAGAGGGAGAGATTGAGAATCCCAAGCAGTTTCCATGCTTAGCGTACAGCCCAACATGGGCCTCAGTCCCACAACACTGGGATCATGACCTGACCCAAAATCAATAGTTGGTCACTTACCCAACTGAGCCACCCAAGCGCTCCTATAAATTCTTATTCTGATTTGTTTGTATCAAGCAACAGGCAAGAATGTATGTGCCCTTCTAAAATAATACTTTTATTTTTATTTATTTATTTAAAAAATTTGTGTTTATTTTTGAGAGAGAAAGAGAGAGTGCAAGTGGGGGAGGGGAAGAGAGAGAGGGAGACACAGGATCTGAAGCGGGTGCTGACAGCTCAGAGCCTGACGCTAGGCTCGAACCCGTGAACCGTGAAATCGTGACCAGAGCCAAGGTCAGACACTTAACCGACTGAGCCACCCAGGCGCCCCTTCTAAAATAATTCTTTTAAATGGCTGGGTGCCTAGAGTACTTTTTGAGTTTAGGCTCTCATACTTACCAAAGAATGGCAGAGTATTATTATTTTTTTAATCTTTAAAAAATGTGTTTAGGGGCGCCTGGGTGGCTTGGTCAGTTGAGTGTCCGACTTGATTTCAGCTCAGGTCATGGTCTCACAATTTGTGAGATCGAGCCCTGCATCCGACACGGCACTGACAGCATGCGGAGGCTGCTTGTGATTTTCTCCCTCTCTCTCTCTGCTCCTTCCCTGCTTGTGCGCGCGCGCGCGCGCACACACACACACACACACTTTCTCTCAAAATAAATAAGTAAACTTTAAAAAAATTTTTTAATAAAAAAATTTTCTAATGTGCTTAATAAAAAATGAAAAGAAAAAAAATACTCTGGTTAGGATCTAATGTGGGGCTCTATTCTCAGCTCTGCTGCTACCTCCCTTTATGATTTGGGTAGTGTTTCCTTTTTGAACCCCAAATTCCTATTTATAAAATGAGGAGACCAGGCTTAATATACTAAGAGACTCTCAGTTCTAAAACTTAGTGATTCCAGCAGACTCCCTGTGAAAAACAATGCATTTCTTCCAAAAGAGGGTGCTGTGGTATTTCTGAGAGCTTTAGCATTTTCTTGAAAAGAACTGAACAGAGGTAGAATCTCAGCTTAATTTTATGTCTTCAGACTACCAACCTTTGAGAAATAGCATCTCATACCCTAAATTTATATAGATAAGGTAATATAAATCAATTCTTAATGTTATTGATGCTTCTAAAAGCTTTTCTTTAATGTTGACTTTAGAAAATCTGGCAAATAATATTTCAAAGAAAAAATTTTCAGTACACATAATCTCAACACTCAGTATTAATATTTTGGTGTATTTCTATTCTTTTTTTTTTTGTCTCATTCAATTTTTTACCAGTGAGTGTGTATGTGTGGGTGTGTGTGGGTGTGTGTGTATGTAAATATATATATGTATATGTATATATATATATATATGTATATGTATGTATGTAGAATGTGTGTATATGTATATATTTAGATCTTTGATCTATTTCAGTTGATTTTTATATATGGTATAAGGTATGATCTAGCTTGACCATAAATGTGAATATTTATTTCAGGACCCTCAATTCTATTCCACTGATCTGTATGTTTGTTCTTATGTCAGTACCACATAGTGTTAATTACTGTAGCTTTGTTGTAAGTTTTGAAATTGAAAAATGTGAGTCTCCACCTTCTTTTTTTTATTGTTTTGGTCGTTCTAAGTCCCTTAAATTTCCATGGGAATTTTAGGATCAGCTTGTCAATTTCTACATAAAAGCCATCTAATAGGGATTACATTGAATCTAAAGTATCTTGTTTTCATTTGTATTTTTTAAGTAAATAATGAGACTGACAGTTTTCATGTTTGTTAGTTTCGATTTCTTCTGTGAATTTATGTTATTTCTGTAAGTTTATATGTTTATGCTTTTTTTCTGTTGGGCCTAAAATTTATTTTGTTTGTATGCATTCTTTATAAAGCAAGTATATTGGACCTTATTATATTTATTGCAAATATTTTCCCAAGCTTTTAGTTTTTAAGTGGCCTAATCTAATTTTTTCTTTGTTTCTTTGGAAAATTTCCCCCTTCCTAAATTCATTCTTGTTAGGAAATCAGATGAATCTTGGCCACTGTGGTCCAAAAAGCCATTTAGAGGTAGATTACATTTTTAAACTTATTTTTAAAATATATAAATAGAACTGTTTTATTAGTCCTAAAACAACAAAATTTTAAATACCTTATAATAATTATATCAGAGATGTTGTCAGTCTATCCTAATTCCTTAGTTTTATTTTGGGGTTGTTTTTGATTCCCCCTCTGCCCCGCACCCCACAACAGTCTTTTAATTCTGAGAAAGACTTTGATTTGCCTTGCCTTGCCTGTGTTCTCTGTTCTTAGTTCTTTTCCTGTGTCAGAAACTGTAAGAGTGGCTATTCTTTTTTCATTTTCTTTTCTTTCTTTTTTAATGTTTCTCATACTAATTAGCCAGCTTCAAGCTACAGAGTTTCTTCTTATTTTTTTTTCTGTTCAGTCCTCTTCATTCTCTACCTCTTTCATCTCCTTCTTTCTAACTTGCTCTCTAAAGTAGAACATTCCTCGTTCTATCTTAATCAGGAGTGTTGAGACCAGATAGCGTAGCCCAGGGGTTCTTAAACTTGGCACTATTGACATTTTAGGCCAGATAATTCTTTGTTTGAGGTTATGTTGTTCATTGTTGTTGTTGTCCATGCTTAGCAGGATCCCAGGCCTATGCCCACTTAGATGCCACAGAGATGCAGTCTCTCTGACTGCTTCATCTATAAAAGGAGGACAAATACCTACCCATTGGATTTTAGTAAGAATTAAATTTAAAAATGCAATTTAAATGTTGGTAAGTGCTCAGTTAATAGGTGATGTTATCATCATCATCACCATTCCATTGCTTACCTCCTCTAGTGAGCTGACTCTGAGATATCACATGGGTGCATCTCAAAAATTTTCCCAGATTCTACCACTCTACTCTTATTTCAAGCTAAAAATAATCTCTTTCTCTTTAGAATTCCTATTTTGTCTCTGTCTTGTAGCACTTGCCACTCGTTATGTTATAGTTTGTTGTTGTTGTTTGTTTTTTTAATTTACATCCAAGTTAGTTAGCATATAGTGCAATAATGATTTCAGGAGTAGATTCCTTAATGCCCCTTACCCATTTAGCCCATCGCCTCTCCCACAACTCCCGCCCCCCCAGTAACCCTCTGTTTGTTCTCCATATTTAAGAGTTTCTTATGTTTTGTCTCCCTACTGTTTTTTTTAATTTTTTTATGTTTATTTATTTTTGAGAGAGAGAGACAGAGTGCAAGCAGGAGAGGGGCAAAAAGAGAGGGGGACACAGAATCTGAAGCAGGCTCCAGGCTTCCAAGCTGTCGGCATAGAGCCTGATGTGGGGCTCGAACTCAAACTGTGAGATCACGACCTGGGCCGAAGTCAGATGCTTAACTGACTGAGCTACCCAGGCACCCCTCCCTCCCTGTTTTTTATATTATTTTTGCTTCTCTTCCCTTGTGTTCATCTGTTCTGTGTTTTAAAGTTCTCATATGAGTGAAGTCATATGATACTTGTCTTTCTCTGACTGACCAGTTTTGCTTAGCATAATACCCTCTAGTTCCATCCACGTAGTTGCAAATGGCAGGATTTCATTCTTTTTGATTGCTGAGTAATACTCCATTGTATATATATACCACATCTTCTTTATCCATTCACCCATCGATGAACATTTGTTACAGTCCATGTTTTTTCTTCCCTACATGTCACTCTATTTCTTGCAGTTCTCTGTATTTTTCACCTTTGTGGCTCAACACATTCTCACATAGTACACTGTCGTTAAATATTTTGAACAACTAAATAAATTTAGACACTGGTGGACCAGCTCAGGGTAGCCTGTTAACACCAATAGAATAATAACTTGGGAGACACCATGACAGACGGCTTAAGAGCTCAGGAGCAAAGGTATCTGGGTTTGGATCTCCCAGATCTGGGTTTGGATCTGTCTTTCTTATTATCTGTGTGCCACCCAACTCCATCACACACTAGGCTGTTTGATAAAATGCTTTTGTGATTAGCAAATAAAACTTATATTGGAAGGAGAAAAATATTCCTTTTTATTTAAAGTATTTGGTCTTATGAAAACAATTTCGAGGTGTAAAAATCACTGGTGACATATAGTTAAGATTTATTCCTTTTTCTTAGTTGTGCTATCCCCCTTTTTAATTAACAATCCAAAAAGTGTGAAATTGGAATGTCATTATTTTTGGGTATTTACATTTTCTTTAAAAGCTTAAGAAATAGTCACAGATTTTTTAAAGCCCATTTTGTAAATTAATAGCAAGTTATGGGCAGAGTAAGATGGGCCTACAGAAACATTTTTTTCTACAAAGGGACATACAGCATTTATGAAAGTTAGTGGCCTACACGTGACATTGTTTAGACACTGAGTATTTGAAAAGTGTTTGGTGGACCCTCAGAAAAGCATACTTTGTCCCTTACCTGCATAATTTGGATTAGCTACCATTTCCTAAGTGACCATACATGACATTTGGATGGAGTCCACATCTAAATCCTACGTGTTAGACATAGCTTCATGCATTTGTTAAAGATAAGTTGGTACCATCAACTTCACAACATTACCAGTTAATTTTTTTGTTGTTTCTGTATGCCAACAGAAATGCTACTTGATTGTATTAAAATACTTACCCTTTTCTTTACTGCATGAAGAGTAGAGGTGTCAGTTTCAGGAAACATGGCAGAAAAGCTTTCCTGAGTGGTAGCTTTCCATATGGTCTCGGTTTTTCTGGTTTTCTGGTTTTTTTTGGTTTTGTTTTGGTTTGGTTTTTTGCTAAGCAGGAAATGACTAGAAACAAAGATTCTTCAATTTAGAAGTTCTCACAAATCTACTTGTCTCATTTCTCCCTGTCTCCATATTCATGTCTCTTTCTCAGTGTCCCTGACCTCTCTCCTTCTGTCTCTTGTAGTCCTTGGATTTAGGACTCATCTGGGTAATCCAGGATGATCTCACCTTGGAGATCCTTAACTTGATTACATCTTAAAAGACTCTTTTCTCAAACAAGTTCACAGTTTCCAGACATTAGGACATGGATATATCTTTTTGAGGTTCACTATTCAACCCACACCCTAATCTCACTCCACTTCCTGCCAGATTCACTTTGCAACATTCTGATAAGGAGCTGCAATGTTCATGGTCATGGCACATTCATCATTTCTCATCTCTACCTATCTTGTTTATGAGCAGTTCTAAAGGGTAAAAATCCTTCTTTCTGTTGAGCCAAAACCTGTTCTGGGATAATATTTGACAGTGGGTTCTAGATCTCCTATAAAGCTATATGGGATAAGAAAAACTTGTCCCATGATTCTCAGGTTCGGGGAGAATAACACATGTACTGCTTCTCTAGCATTCTGACACAGTCTTCTAGGGGTATGAGATTCTTTCCAGCATATATACTACCACCATCACCCTCCAAAAAAAAATCCCATTAAAAATATATTAAATGAATATTTGATATCATTGTGAGCCAGTTGTGATGGATGTGTCATGAACTTCCTCCAGGAGGGTGGAGAATGGACAAAAGATTGAGAAATGCAATCTCAACCTTCTTCCTCATGACAGCCATTCAGGTAGATGAGGACAACTATTTATATTTCCCTGAGTCTTGTTTTCTGGAATCAATACTTTTCATTTCATTTACTCCCCTATGATATGGCTTCCATACCTTTCATTCAGAAAGTATTTATTGAGGGCCTAATATGAGTCACTATGTTAAGTATTAGAATGATGTAAGGATGAATATCCCAGAATCTGTGTCATCTAAGACTGTAGTTTGGGGGAGGATGTAAACAAATAAATTGTAAAAACACTGTGGTAAATATTTGGTAAGCTTACGTATAGGATACTGAGAGAGCATAGAGGAATAACTAAATCAGTAGTGATGAAGTGAGATCTAAACTGAGACCTGACAATCAAGAAGAGAGGAGGGAGGCAGGGCAGATTTATGTTCCAGGCAGAAGGAGCATCCACATTCACTTCCTATTTTGGAGCCATGCCCTCCCACAGGGAAAATCAAAGATGGCTCCAAACAGTTCTTCTTGTTGCTCCTTGGAACCAAGGGGCAGGCCTGAGGCTGGGGTAAGAATGAGGCACTCACCTCAGCTGTAGTATTTAAGGAGATGCCCCAAAATGCAGTAATTAATAAGGATAAATGTTTAAAAAAAATTTTTTTTTCAACGTTTATTTATTTTTGGGACAGAGAGAGACAGAGCATGAACGGGGGAGGGGCAGAGAAGAGAGGGAGACACAGAATCGGAAACAGGCTCCAGGCTCTGAGCCATCAGCCCAGAGCCCGACGTGGGGCTCGAACTCACGGACCGTGAGATCGTGACCTGAGCTGAAGTCGGACGCTTAACCGACTGAGCCACCCAGGCGCCCCAGGATAAATGTTTTAATGCAATATTTTAAAAATCACAATTAATGTAAAAAAATCCATGATGGGAGTGCCTGACTGACTCAGTTGGAAGAGTATGGGACTCATGAGCTCAGGGCCATGAGTTTGATCCCCACATTGGGTGTAGAGATTACTTAAATAAGTAAATAAACTAAAAAAAAAAAAAATCCATGATGAACAAAATATCGAAATTTTAAAGAAAAACTGAATCACTGTTATTGATTGTCCCTTTTGTCATAGGCACCGGTATGGCTTGGCGTGGCACTATTATTGAACCTGTCTTTCTTTAAATTTTGATATTTTGTTCATCGTGGATTTTTGTGCATTGATTTTGATTGTGCAAAATACTGTATTAAAGTACTGTTCATCTTATTCAGTGAATTTTTTGGTGCCCCTTTAAATTTTGTGCCCAAGGCAAGGGCCTTAGTCACCTCATTCTGGTCCCAGCCCTGCAACTAAAACAGACAGACAAGATCCATGCTTAGCCAGGTGGGCTTTTCCTCCTGGGACTTTGACTCTGGAGGATATAAAGACACAGATGCGGTTAGAGACATTTCACAACGGCAGTGGAAGTCTGTATCCTGCCCTACTGTGACTGTGGTGTGTGTGCCTGCATGACATGCAAGCATGCTCACCTGAGGGTCCAGTGGCGGGCCCCAGAGGCAGTGTCTAATTAACCACTCCTGTGGCATGACCTTGGTTGTGTTACTACTCTGACCTTCTTTGGTCTTGTTCCTCTTCTGAACTGGTGTTGTGGTATTCGAGATTTATATTTCCTTCCTTTTTGAAAATTAGTCATGTTTGTTTATCTCCAGACTTCCATTCTTCCTTCTTTAGAGATAACCAGTAATGGCTGCACAATTATATATATATACGTTTTCTTGGTATCTTAGGATGAAATTCATCCAGGCCTAGAAAAATGAACTCGCTTGGAGTAATTATTTTTTTCAGTCAATTCTCTTGTACTTCTTTTCTCATTCAGTCTTTTGTGCAGCATTTCCAACTTGAATATAACTTGGAACTTTTATTTTCTGTTGTCCATAACTTACAAATTGTAATAGTCATTGGACCTGAATATATGAACAGCAGATATTAAAGGATGCCAGGCTCAGTGGATCTCACCAAAGACCAGCACCAGAGGCATCCATGGATGAAAACAAATGATACTCACCAAGAAACAGCTGGGAGACATTATTCAGTATTTATTACACTCAGAGTCCAGTATTTGGAAAGAATGGCCTCAAAAATTGACATATGTGTACCAGTACTACAGATTTGGTTCAAGAACTTCAGAGCATATTCAGTAAAAGCAACAAAAAGCTCAAAATAACAGTTACCTACAGAAAAAGTCATGAGAAATACGGACATACCACTCAGATCCACTGATGGGGCTAGCCCTGTCTCCCTGATTTCTGTAGATATCTGGCACCCCCAGTCCAAGTTAGCATGTCCCGATTTTAAGGTCCCCATAGACCACTCTGATAGCCATAAAAGAGCTTATTTTGGATACTGCCAAGTCCCTAACACATACTGTCTTTGCCCCATTTTGTACTCTCAAGTTCTTTTCCCAGGCTGAGATTCTAATTCTCTGGTCTCCTTGCTAGGTAGAACTTAACCAGCAGTTCCGACCTGAAGGAGAAGCAGGGTGGGGCGGAGGGGGGAGGCAAGGAAGAGCAGGAAACAAAAAGGTCATGTGCTTAGGAAAAAAAATAATCTCCTTCTGGGCATTAACTTTCTTGATATTATTGTAGTGAGTTTGCACCACTTTTTGTATTCATCCTTTAATGAATGCATCTCTACCTGTGTTTAATTTTTTTCTTTAGTTGCTTCTCTCCTTTTTTTCTCAATAGAGTCAATAATATTACAATTTTGTTTTTAAAGCCTTACCTTCCACTTGTCTTAGGTTATACTCCCTGTTAGAGTTTCTAGCTTGGAATTACTCCATACTATGTCTGAACACTTTGACATTTTCTCTCTCAGGGTCTAGGGTCCTCCCATGGGAAATGTTTCCTTCCTTTGCTCTTATAAAGTCCAGACTAGTGAGGACCATCATGTCTTTTAAAGCCGTTGTCACATCATCTATAGTTTCCTCCTCGACAGTCTTTATACTCCTGAATAGCAGTTCTCTTTGTTGTTTCCTCTGCTGAGAAATGAAATTGTCAATATGATATCAACTTATCAGGTGCTCTACTTTTACCAGAATGAAACCTCTCACCCATGCTGGGAGAGGTGACATTTCCCGTTACTACTATATATCGTGTCTATATCTGTTTTGTAATCTGTATTAGGAGAACATCACAGTTCGTCAACCACAACAGCATCATTAGAATAGAACATACCTTTCCAGTGTCATGAGTCTCAGTGACACTTACCTCCATGTGTTAACCTTTCAAGTTTTCCTTTTCTTGTTATCCATGTTCTAGAGATTGTTATTAGGAATAAGGCCATTATCTTACTCTCCATCTACTTGATTTTTCACTGATAAATTATTGAAAGGCTCTACTATAGTATTCTTTAGGTATCACACCAGCACCTCTATGTGGAAGCTTTTCTTGATTTTACATGGTCTTATTGAGACTTCAGACCCCACTCTATCCGCAGCTTTAATGTGTACTGTCATATATCTAACAGTGGAAATGATGCATATCTTCTTATATCCTCTCTCTATGTATTCCCCTGACGTGTGTGTGTGTGTGTGTGTGTGCCCTTTAATTTCTTCAGGGTCATGGCAGATTTGGAGGCAGTGAACACTTAAGCACCCTGAGTAAGAGGTATACTGTTTCCTGGATAACTATCTTTTAACTAGAATTATAGAAACAGAGTTAGAAATCATAGCAGGGGGAATGAAGGACAGACAGTAAAGTCAAAGCAGGCTTTTTCAAAAATAGAAAACCATTTTTTAAATTACACCTAGTGTCATCATAATATGTACATCTGGAGATCTTCTCGATCATGGCCATCAGAGTGGTCTATGGGACCTTAAAATTGGAACATGGTAACTTGGACTGGAGTGCCAGATATCTACAGCAATCAGATCAATCTCAAAGTTTTTAAGTCAGATGAACAGTGGGAATATTGAGGACCGATATTATTTACCAAACATTCACGTAGCACTTCTGTGGGAGACAGTTCCAAAGTGCCTTATAAACAATAAATTAATTTACTAAATTAATCATTTAACCCTCATAAAAAATAAATCCTCCTATCAGGTGAGAACCAGTATTAGCTCCCATTTTGTAGATGAGGAAACTGAAGCTTAGAGAGATTAGGTGACATCCCTGAGGTCACAAAGCTAGTTAAGCAAGAGCTAGAATTTGAATTAAAGAAATCTGGCTTGAGCCTATGCTCTAAACACTACATAATGCAGCCTTTCCAATTTATTTTCTTTCTAAAGTTCCAATGGAAAAAAATGTTACAGCCTATACTAGAAAATACCTAAAGAACATGAAACATTACTGAAACAACAACTAATTAAGGATTTTATCAGATGTGTAGCACCTTGACCTTCATAATTATAACTTTCCCCAAAGCTACCTAATTACAATAGTGTTCCCTCCCTGGTAATTATTGTCTCCTTGGTTCTCTCCCCATTTCCCAACTTTGAAATTACATGGTTTGTATCTAGCTCTTGTTTATCTTTGACCACAAACTCCTTTTGGTTGATTGTGGTATGTTTTGGGTTGGGATTGTGGGAAGTTTATTGATTGTTTCCAGGGTTACACTAATGATGTCTTTTCATCTATTTCTCTTTTAGCTTAATTATAATTTTTCCTGATAATTATTTCCACCTGTCCATGTTCATATCTAATCATTGATATTGATTGGTTTTGCTAGTATCATAAATTAATTTTTTCCATATCTCTGCATAGATTTGTGTTCTTTTCTGAATATATTGTTCTTGATTGTTTTAAAAGAAACTCTGTTGTAGTTAATTTTATATAGTATAACATACTACATACATAAACTTATTAGGAACTCTGAATAAGAGAGCCTCAACACTTGAATACCTTGGTAGGGCATTTTTCTACTGTAGTGAAGAGAGACCCAAGAAATGAAACCAGTAAACAAAAGGCTAAGGATTCTAATACCTGCCCTTCTTCCCAACATTTGGTATGTTTTAGAATTTGTTATGCTTTCCTTTCTGGTAGTTACGACATCTCCCTGGCAATAGTACAATCTGTCTAGTCTATAAATTAATGATTAGAAAAGAACTTTAGAAGTTTTAGCTCCTTGTAAATCAAATGCCCCTAGCCTAACCACAGCTCTGACAAGTTATAATATTAAGTTGTCACTAGACTGCTAGTGACTTAATGACACTAAGTATTACTCTTATAAAAACCATGAGCTTAAGTATGTATATTTTACTGTAGCTGCCATAGATTCTGGCTTTCCTTGCCCAAGAAATATTTAACAAAGACCCTTCTGTTGTTGATCTTTGTGCCATGATATTTCTCAAAAAAATTACTTGTGGACAATATAACTTTTGAAATGTAAACACACATTATTCGTTAAATCTTTACTGACTTCCTATCCTGTGCCAGGCATAGTGCTGGGTATTGTGGCAGATACAAAGGTGAGTAAAATGCAGTTCTCTCCTTGTCAAGGAGTTTATAATCTTGTAAATACTCAAGATGTTCATATGTAGACTATTTATAAGGGCCCTAAGAAGTATTTCAGAAAAACTAAAAAAAAAAAAAAAATCATAGGCTAAGGAAAACTACTTCTAGCTAAGGAGGAATAAAAGAATACTTTATGGACAGACATCACCATTTAATTGGTTCTTTATGACTAGGTTAGGTTTCTGTAACTAGAGCTGAGGAGGTGGAAAGAAGGGGGGCTGATTCTGTGTGCAGACAACATGTTCAAATAGCACTATGTAGCAAAGTAGTTCTTGGGAGGTAGGGAGTAAAGGGTGTTGGGGGGGGGTAGTACTAAATATCACCCTTTTTTTCCTATTGTCAAACACTTCGTACCCATAATAGGATGAGATTTGAGAAAAAAGATGAAATTTTATACCCAGTTGGCAATAGTTGGATAAACAACCCAGAAAAATTCACTGTCTTCTTAATATTGGTGGTTATGTTATCTCCAAAATCAAATTTCTTCTTTTTGATTCTAAAGTGTATTTTGAATGGATTCCACTTATTTACCTTAAAAGATGTGTTGTGACAACACAGCACATTGGTATAATATTCTCTTGGGAACATGAAGATCACCTGTGGTTTGGGATAACTTCATTTAGGCTTTTCCAGCTTGTACCTACAAATATGAGTCAGTCTGTTCACTTTTGATGGCCCTTCCTCCTTTTCCATCCTGTCTGTCCCTACACTAACCCACAGGTCAGTAAAGAGAGTCCCACCAAAAATAAGAGATTCTTTTCACTTCAAAAAAGGGACTCTCTTTACTTCTCCTTGGAGAGTCCCAATTTGTATCTTACAACAAAATGAAGTGAATGAGAATTTGAGCATATTAAAATATTTCTTAAAATTCTAGGTTAAAATTATAAATTAGTTCTTTTTTTTTCACTATTAATAGTTACATAACATGTAATTTAAAGACTTAAAATCATAAGCTCTAGCTTTACACTATAAATTTTTAAAAGATAATAACCAACCCATTAAGCGTTATTACCTTTCAAAATGACAAAGAGAAAATATACCATGTAACTTTGATAAATCCATGTATTTAAAAGGGCATGAAGACATTAGCCTGTGGTGTGCCAGACATTTCATTTCTGTTATTTCCTCCCTAAAAAAATACCAGGATTCCTAGATGTACTGTAGATGGCAGTACTTATATGAGAATGATTAGCAGATGGAGTCTTAAATGAGTAAAGTTCAGTTGAAATGTTCTTAATTTTTCTCATTTGCTGGATTTTTAAAAAATAATCATAAACTTTCTTTTTCACTCATGATGTTTCCGTTCATTTTTATTTCACCATCACCTGACCTCCCTCTCACCTCACCTTTGTTTCAGAAATCACATGTTATACAACCATTTTCCCTTTACATGGCAGTGATTGGAAACCAGGTGATTATACATATAGGATCCTGTGTAAAGTTCTGTAAAATTATTTTTTCTCAAGGAGGTTGAGTGCCACGTGGCATTGCTGAAAATTCTGACTGGGACAGGGAGAACACTGTCACCTGTGTTTCAAATACACCATCATTGTATATCTACAGTTCCAGAGTTGATCAAATCTATCTTTGTATGGAGGGAAGTAGCTCTTCCATGAATATGAAAACTCTCTCATTCTCCCTAAACGTTGGGAATTTTGCTGTGGGATTCACTGAGTAAATATTTATTAAATGCTAATTATATGCTAGGTCCTGTGCTGGGTAGGCACCTTGCATTATATCCATAAAAGAGCATGGTACCTACCTTTAGACACCCCTTCCCAAGCATAATAAAGTGTGGTAATTCTTATAATAGAGGCATGTAGAAGATAAAGTAAGTCACAGAACGGGAATAGATGGCTGTAGCAGATATTACAGAACATTCACAACATACTGTCCTTCAAGCCTGCTGGCCTCAAGCTCCTTCACAACACAGCACTTGAGGAAACTGCTATCGTTCTATCTAACAACGACAAAAAAAACCCATATAAGAAGCCTATTCCCTATCCATGGCACAGTGGGAGAAGTGCTTAGGAGTCTAAGCAGTATACATTGTGCCACCCATTGTGCAAAGAAGGGGAAAGAAAACACACACACACACTTGCTTGTTCATGTCTCTTGAGAAGGCCACCCAACAAGTGGAAAATATTGGTTGCTTCTGGGGAAAGGAGCTAGGTGGCTGGAGATAGGATGGGAGGGAAACTTTTCAGTGAATACCCTTTGGTTTCTTTTGGATTTTTGAACCATGTGGATTTATTACCCATAGAAAAATAAAGATTTAATGGCTTGGTACATCACATTACCACATGAAGAGTTGTCCTTTATTTGGTGGGTTCTATACCCTACTAAACTCCTAAACATATGGTGGATAGGAGACAGGTATTGCTAAGGATCACGTAAGTATTTGTAACATTTTTGTTTTGGTTACAGGGAACTTCCCACTCTATTTTTCACAGCTCTCAACTAATAGATCCTGATAAACATCAAGTGGCTGTGAGTAGGAGTGGTTCCTCCCAGAGAAGCCAACTACAGATTTTTTATACAGCGAAGAGCTATGTGTTTTGTTTTTGTTTGCTTTTGTTGTTTTAATGGAAATTACAGATGGTGTGTCCCAAAACCCATGGCAGAAAACAGATTGTGAACAGAAAAAATATAGTTCAGTAAGTACCTTTGTATTGCTCAGAATATAGAGCAACTGAGCAAATTTCTTTGGTGAGATGAATTGTGATATGTCATCAGAGGAATCATAATAGGACATATAGAGGCATCAGCTCTCCTGAAATAAATTTTTGTAGCTGAAATTTTAAGAAACATTGTGAATATGGGGCACCTGGGTGGCTCAGTCAGTTAAGCGTCCAGTTCTTGATTTTAGTTCAGGTCATGATCTTGCAATTCATGAGTTCGGTTCCTGCATTGGGCTCTGTGCTGACAGGGTAGAGCCTGCTTGAGATCCTCTCTCTTCTTCTCTCTCTCTGCCCCTCCCTCACTTGTGCTCGAGTGTTCTCTCTCCCTATCTCTCAAAATAAATCAATAAAACTTAAAAAAAATACTGTGAATGTGTAAAGAAATTCCATAGAAACAGCCCATGTCCTTAGAAATTCTATATATATTTAGTGGGATCATGTAAAGATGATGTTGAGGGTTTTAAGGAAACAGACTACAGGTCTAGTTGAAACCTGATAAATAGAACAGAATGAAAATCAAGGAATAATATAAGTTACCTATTTTATATACATGCATATATGCTCAAGTTCAGAATATGGTCAGTGGACATTACATGACTGGTTAATCTTTCTTTGTGAATTCTGTTTCTATTAATTGGGTAATAAAAACAGCTAACACTATGGTAGTGTATAACAATTTAGAGATCACTTCTGCAGTGTTCATCTTACTTGATCATGTGTTCAAGAATTTATTTGTTGGGGGGGGGAGTCATATTATGGTGAAAATCCTCTTCTGACTTCCACTTCCCTGTATGGTTATGGCCATGTAGATACTTTTGATAGAAAAAAAGCAATTGAGTGAACTTTTCTTGACATACTTAGCCTGTTAACTAAGAAGAAAAAAATAAGAAGAAAAGTTCCCATCTATGCCAACATGGTCTTTCCACCCCTCTTTATTAATATAACTTTAGCTTCACTCTTAATAAGTCCATGCCAGAGCACAATCAAACTTGGCAAGACAGTTCAAACTGGTTCTGTCATCCCTTCTTTCTCCTCCTACATAACAGGTAGGAATTCCATTCCAAGGTTCTGGATTTTTTTACTTGCTCAGTCTTCCAGTTGAAAGGAATCCTGCTCTAACATATACTTCCCCTCTGCTCTCAAACTTCAGTTTTCCCCTTTTCTTTTATTCATTAATGCATTCATTCATGCAGCACATTTTAATTGATCGTCTTAAGTACCAGGCCCTATTCTTTGTGCCAGGGATACCATGAATGAAACAGAGAAAATCCCCTGCCCTCTTGGAGCTCACATTGTTTTCAATACATGCCTGCCATCAGGGCTGCTGCTGCGCATCACCCACAGGGGCTCTCACATCTTAGTCTGTGTGAATGTTGCCCTAGAGTTGTGCAGTGCACAGCCAGCTCAACTCCACACAGTGACCTTGTCTACTATGCTTAATTTGGATGTTTGTCAAAATTAATTTCCTATAATAAAGTCAGTAATTTCCCACGTTCCAGCATTGCCAGAGTGCAACTCTTTTCTTTAAGGAAAGCACATACGTTCTCTCCCAGGGGGTGGAAGAAGCTTTGTGGAGAAACCAACCTTTGTCTTTCTTCAGACTACCTGTGTTAAGTTGCTCTCAAATTCACTTACCACTTCTTTCTTTACCTTCAGTAGTAATTGGAAGATTTTTTCCTTTGCCTTTAAAGAGTTCTCTAATTTCTTTTCTTTCTTTCTTTCTTTCTTTCTTTCTTTCTTTCTTTCTTTCTTTCTCTTCCTTCCTTTCTTTCTTTCTTTCTTTCTTTCTTTCTTTCTTTCTTTCTTTCTTTCTCTTCCTTTCTTTCTTTCTTTCTTTCTTTCTTTCTTTCTTTCTTTCTTTCTTTTTCTTCCTTCCTTCCTTCCTTCCTTCCTTTTTCTTTCTTTCTTTCTTTCTTTCTTTCTTTCTTTCTTTCTTTCTTCCCTGTACAGAGAAACATGGGAAGTTTTTTCTAGTTTTCTTTTCCCTCACATGATCACAGCATCTCTCTTTTTTTTTCTTCCGAGCTATGTGGTTGCTCATCCACCTTGATTTGTGGTCAGTAAATGTGCAGTTGGTAAGAAGTCTGTGCCCTGTATTTTGAAGAGAGAGTTGCATTTCTTGTATTTATTTAGGAAGAGAGATATGAAAAAAGAATAGCATTGGATTCCATTATACCATTATCTTGCTTTTTGAGTCTGTGCAGTTCTAAATTCTTTAAACGTTAGGTTTTCTCTGTAACCAACATATGAAGCTGAAAATATTGATAATTTCACACACATACACACACACACCCCATCTGGAATAACTTTGAATTTATTTAAGAAAGCTGTCATGTCAAGACTAATTATTAGAATGAATGTATGTTTGAAGAGAGTAATTCTTTGTGCATTTGGGTTGGAAAACTTGAGACGTATATTTGTTTGAACATCTGTTATAGTTAGAATCAGATGGGAGGGTTTAGAGATTGTGCAATTAGGGAATGTTTTCTACCCACAAATTCTCTAGCTGTGTGCTTCACATTTGTTAACAGGCCCAGGGATGCTTGAATTCAAGTCTGCTTTGGAAGCTAATATTCTTAAATATTTTGTTTCCTCGATCTTTGCTGAAATGATCAACAGCATCAGGCTCCATCAAAACTTTCCTCCATGACGTGGCTCATTTGACCTGTGATCCTTTCCATGTCCAGCTTTCTACAGTTTCCATCTTTGTTGCAAATTGCACCCTTTATAGACCAGTGGGGGACCTCTATTTCAAATAATTTGGGGACGTACACTAATCATATATAAGACATGAGGGCTCCTCTGGCCTTTGTTTTTCTTGGCAGTTTACTTGCCTCATCCTTTTTAGGCTTCAAACATGGTTAACTCTCTCAGATCCTTTTTCTCTTTCAATTCTTGTTCCCTATTTGTAATATTTCATAACTGAATGCCTTAATCTAGGACAATTTAACATCATCTTCACTGCTTAGTTGAAATGACACTCTTCAATGTTACTAGTGACTTCTGTGGGGAAGATAGAAGCTAGTATTTGTTGAGTATGTTCTGTGGAGCAAGCAGAAGGTGCCTGTGCAAGGCACTTTTATGTGTAGCATCTCGTTTAATTCTCACAGCGGATCCACAGATAGTGGTATTTCTTTCTTAAGGATAAGGAAACTACAACTCAAAAAGGGTTAAGTAATTTGTCTCATAGCTAGTAAGGGGCAAAGTTACAGGATTATAAATACTTCTTTCCAAAATCCATGTTCTTCTGAAACAGATCTATTTGTCCCTCTTTCCTGAAATTCTACTTTGGCCTCTTTGTATCATGCTTTTGATTCTTTGGATCTCCATTGCTTTAATCACTAACTCATAAACAGCTAGCTTGCTCTAGTTTCTCTCTTCCTCATCTAAACTTCTCAAAAGACTAGTATACAATTTCCTTCTTGCTATCCATTTACTCCCTAACCCCTAAGGGATGGCTTAGCCCCCATCACTTTTTTGAAACTAGCCCCACTGAGGCCATCAGTAGTTTCCTAATTGCCAGTTCCAGTGGACATATTTTAGTCCTTGTATTAGTCCATTTGAGTTGCTATAACAAAAATACCATAACCTGGGTAACTTTATAAACAACAAACATTTATTTCTCACAGTTCTGGGTGCTGGGAAGTCAAGTTCGTGGCTCTGCAGATTCAGTGTCTGGTGAGGGCCTGATTCTGTGTTCATAGATAGCCAACTTTTCACAGTGTTCTCACATGGCAGAAGGGCAAGGGAGATCTCTCTGGCCTTTTTTCTAAGGGTACTAATCCCATTCAGGAGGGGTCTGTCCTTATAACCTAATCACCACCCCCAAAAGACTCCCATCCCCACTTAATATCACACTAAGGGTTAGCATTCAATATGTGAATTCAGTGGGGAGATACAGACATTCAGACATTTTCTCTTATATTTAGTACTTTATTTTTTTTCTTCTTGAAATGTAAATTCTGTGAGTCCATACTCTTATCCTTCGTCTTGTACTCTGACCATTCCTTGTCATCTTTTATACTTGAGCTCCTCTTACCCCTTAAGTGTTGATATTCCCTGAAGCTCTGTCTCAGGCTCCACCTTAGTGGATCTCATCCACTTTCTGGGCTGCCAAGTTCCAAATCTGCATCTCTACCCTAGACAAGTACGTACTTCGAACTAAGAATGTCCAAAACTGAAGTCAGCATCTTCATCCCTAACCTCTACTCCTACGATGATACCACCATCCTTCCAGGCATCCAGTGTAGAAACCTGGGCATGGTCTGTGACTCCTCCCTCTCCATAGCCCTCAAATCCAGTCATTCACCAAGTCTTGCCAATTTTACTTTCTAATTATTTCTCAAATCAGTTCTCTTCCTTCCCTCTGCTCTATAGCCTTCTCTTCAAATCTTTATTAGCATTTGCTTAAATAGGTACCATATCCTCGTAACTGGATTCTCATCTCCAGTTTTGTTTTTTTCAAATCTACCTAGTCTACAGACAAAAATATAAATCTCAAACTTAATTTACAGTGTAACCATAGATTTACATTTGATGTTTTGACCAAGGAGATATCTCAATATGTCAAAAGATTTATTTTGAGGGCCGCCTGGGTGGCTCAATCGGTTAAGTGTCCAACTTTGGCTCAGGTCATGATCTCAATGGTTCGTGGGTTCTAGCCCCACATCAGGCTCTATGCTGACAGCTCAGAGCCTGAAGCCTACTTTGGATTCTGTGTCTCCGTCTTTCTATGCCCCTCCTCTGTTTGTGCTCTGCCTTTCTCTCTCTCAAAAATAAACATTAAAAAAAAAAGATTTATTTTGGGAACAGATGTGAACTATTTTGTTAAGTTGTTCCCTTTTCCAATGTAGCCTTTTTATCTTCTTGCACTTTAGATATAGTACCTGATTATGCAGTGGAGCAAACAAAACTCTAAATATACAATGCACATAACCATTTTTTTTATTAACATCTTATTTTTCTATCTGTTTTATATGAAGGGACAGAAACTAAAACACACACACTAATAAAGTTAGACACTGTGCTTAAATAACCCTATGAAGTAAGCAATTAACTTTCCATTTTACAAACTGAGGTGCAATTAAACCATTTCCTAGAGTAAATAAATACAAGTAATAGATTCAGAATTCAAATGCCAATCTGACTCCAAAGTCCATGGTCTTCCCACTATGCTACTCTTCCTGTGTTGTGTATGTTGTTCTGTGTTATAATTTCCAAACCTGCATATGTAGCCCTCTCCTCACCAGGTAATTCTGGATTTGTCATACCTACAATTTAGGATAGCCTAGAATCCCAGAAATTGGGATGAATCCCAGAAAGTAGAATGAATAGCAGGAAAAGTAACCTGGCAGTGATCCAGGAGAATCCTGGTTGGAAGACCAGTCAGGAGACCTAATTGCATCTTGAAGTCAAGTGATGACAGTGAAACTAAGAAGAAATGAATGTGCTTAAATCAAGGAGTTAAAGCATCTTTGCAAATATATGTCCACTCTTTTTTCATGAAAACTTAATTCTCTTAAAATCGTAATCTTTTAGGATCTGTCAAAGCCATTTATAAATGGACCACATTTTTGTGCTTTCATAGCCTAACAATAACAATATGTAGTCTTTTACAGCTTACTGAGTCCTTTCATAGATATTATCTGATTTTATCCTCACATGTTTCTTTGGAGTAAGTGGTTGTATTTTTGTCATATTACATATGAGGAAACAGGCTCAGAGGTTAAGTGACTTGCCCAGAGGTTAACAGCTGTCTAGTACTGCACAGAATCCATATACTGTGCTTTTCTCAGAGATGTTCTGCCTCCCCGAAAACGAACAATATTTCTCAAAGCAAATGATCAAATTCTCACCATTTGAATGCCAACTTGGCAGCATATCATGAGTTGGTTAGATCAGGCAGTGGGTAAATAAGAACAGATGATCTGATTCATGCTATGGGCTATGGACTGAATTGTGTACCCCTGCCATGTTGAAGCCCTAACTACCAATGTTTAGGTTAACATGAGGTCATGGGGGGTTCTTATGAGAAGAGGAAAAGACCTGAGATTAGTGTCAGAAGAGGAAGAGACAGCTCTCTCTCTGCCACGCCAAGGACACAGTGAGAAGGCAGCTGTCTGTGAGCCAGGAAGAGAGCATTTACCAGAATCCAACCATGCTGGCTCCCTAATCTCAGACTTCCAGCCTACAGAACTATGAGAAATATATTTCTGTTGATTAAGCCACCCAGTCTATGATATTTTGTTATGGTAGCCCACGCTGACTAAGACAGTTCATAAAATGATTTTCTTGTGATAACTCCCAACTGCAATATTTTCTAGAATTTGATGCCTGCCTGGCCTACATCTTACAAACAGTATTGTCCTTCCTTTTGGCAGGTGACAGATAACAGACACATTATTGCTCCTGCATTTCCTATATTGCCTAATAGGAGTAAGTAAATGAAGCCATACCATTGCCATTTCAACTCAGTGGTATGTCACACTGAAATAACTTTCCCATGGACATGAATTGTCCTGTCTTGTCTAACTGGAAAACCAATGGTCTTATGCTCTGTTCTCTATTTAAAAAATGAGAAAAGTTTTTTTAAACAGAGTGCTTGATAGGAATGTTGTGCAGACTGGCACAGAGTTGGTGGTTTATAAATCATTTCACTATCACCAGAGTTACTACTCAGACTGCATTCTGTACACATACATTCTAATTTTAGCATCCTTTAAAAATATTGTGGCTACCATTTCCTGGATAGTGGTCAAATTTTAAACCATTCTTTTCTTTGTTTTAAAACTGACTCAGGTAAGTTTTCTCACTTTGCCTGTTTCTGTTTTGGAAAATCATGCCTTTGAAAACAAATTATTTTGTTTATTCCCATTCATAGATAGCTTTGGGGCATATATGGGCAGGGGCATGTGCATGTGAGAGTGTGTGTGATCATAGTCATTTCTCAGGCAACCAGTTGTGTTTTGAAGCAGCAAATAATCTCAAGGACAGCTATTATGCCACCTACTTTTGGATGTATCATTTTCCCAATACTCTCTTCCTAGGCATATATGCAGGAGAAACCAAAATTTAATTCAAGTAAACATCTGTGAATTCGCATATAGAATCAGACTGCACTTTTTAGCATATCAGAAGGTCTTAGTAATTTTCTGACTATCTGGTGAGTCTTAAAAATTAATACCTTCACCTACAGTATGGACATAATTTTGATGAAATCTTAAAAATCCCATTTCTAGGCTTGGTGTAAAATTACAAAGTAGGATATAGTGCCTTGGAAAGTGTATTTTTTTACATTAGATTTCTTAAATTGGGCATATTTCAAAAAATCTCTTGCTGTCTTTCAAAAATACTGAAAATTATGGCTGTACTATTAATGCACGAAATTTGGAGATGGAATGAAAAGCCTCACATACTTGGGATTTTTAATTTTTTTGTTTTGTTTTCTGAGACATGTCAATGTGAAGGTATTTCATATTGAATGAAAATAAAGGGAGACTTTTACCTCCCACGCCTCATCCTTCTTTTTTGTCAAATCCTCACTTAGAGAAATCTTTAGAAAAGGTTTGACATCAAAGAGATCTGGGTCAGGATTCTGGCTCTGTCATGTATTAGCTAGGTTACTAGCTTGGGCAGATAACTTCATTGCAAAGTTACCACTCTAAAACCAAACTTTCTGTCTCCTCCCTTCCCTCCCTCAGACCTATTCTTCTTTCTATATCCTCTATTTGGTTTGCTGGTACCACTGTCCATCCAGTTACCCAAGCCAGCAATTCCAGGTATTTCTACCTTCTTATTCTCCACATTCACGAAATTAACAAATCCTGCAAATCAATATTGCCTCCTAAATTAATCCCTCCAGTCCTGCACTAATATGGTAGCCACCAGTCAGAGGGGCTGTTGAACCCTTGAAGTGTGGCTAACCAAACTGAGAAGTGCTGTAAGTGTGAAAAACACACCATGTTTTGAAGATTTAGTGTACAAAGGGATAGGAACTAGTTCATTAATAATTTTTATATTAATTTCATATTGAACTTTTGATTTTTGATATTGAACTACATTTTTGATGTAGTGTGTTAAGTAAAAATATTTTGTGTTTCTTTTTGTTTATTTTCTTAACTTTTTTTTTTTTAATTTTTTTTTTCAACATTTATTTATTTTTGGGACAGAGAGAGACAGAGCATGAACGGGCAAGGGGCAGAGAGAGAGGGAGACACAGAATCGGAAACAGGCTCCAGGCTCTGAGCCATCAGCCCAGAGCCTGACGCGGGGCTCGAACTCACGGACCGCGAGATCGTGACCTGGCTGAAGTCGGACGCTTAACCGACTGCGCCACCCAGGCGCCCCTATTTTCTTAACTTTTAAAAAAAATTTTAATGTTTTATTATTTATTTTTGAGAGAGAGAGAGACAGAGCATCAATGGGGGAGGGGCAGAGAGAGAGGGAGACACAGAATCCGAAGCAGGCTCCAGGCTCCAAGCTGTCAACACAGAGCCCATGCAGGCTGGAACCCACGAACCGTGAGATCATGACCTGAGTCCAAGTCGGATGCTCAACTGACTGAGTCACCCAGGCGCCCCTCTATTTGTTTTTAATGTGGCTACCAAACTTATATTTGCAGCTCATGTCATATTTCACTTGGGCTGTACTTCTCTCGTCTGTCTTGTCCTATCTTATTTAGACTCTTCATCTCTCACTACTGCTGAAGTTTAATAATTGACCTCCCTACATTTTGAACCTCAGTGAGAATGCTCTTTCTGAAATGGACATCTGAAAGTGTCACTACTCTGCTGCCACAGCTCTTCAGAGGCTTGTCATCACATAAACCCAAGGTACTGTACAGTGCACAGTCCTGATTGTTTGACTTCTACGTACCTCTTGGCCCTTCTCTCACCTTCTCAGCACCTCCTTCCTCCTACCCTGCACTGTACACTCCACCAATCCTAAAATTCCTGCCTTTCCTTAAACATACTGTGTTGTTTCATTCATCTGTGCCTTTGCATTTGCTACTTCTTTAATCTAGAATATTCTCCCCTATATTTCCCCCATGTGACTAGGAAGTTTCGTTTCATTTCATTTTAACTTTCAATACTTGCCACAGGCCTCTCTTTTCAGCCTCCTTTGTAGAGATTCTGCCAACACCTTATATTTACTCCCAGTGAGCTCTAAGCTCCTTGAGGGTAGGTTACCATGTCTTGCTTACCCTTCTGTCACCTGGAGCAGAAGAGTTATATCCATTTGGTAAATTTTTGTATTGCACTAAAACTATATATATTACAGTGATTTGTTTACATGTCTGTGTCCCTGGACAGAAATCTTGGAAGAAAAGAAGTGAACCTTTTTTTTTTTTTTCAACGTTTATTTATTTTTGGGACAGAGAGAGACAGAGCATGAACGGGCAAGGGGCAGAGAGAGAGGGAGACACAGAATCGGAAACAGGCTCCAGGTTCTGAGCCATCAGCCCAGAGCCTGACGCGGGGCTTGAACTCACGGAGCGCGAGATCATGACCTGGCTGAAGTGGGACGCTTAACCGACTGCGCCACCCAGGCGCCCCAAAAGAAGTGAATCTTATTGATATTAAGATCTATTAAAAAAAAAAAAAAGGTCTATATACCCCAGCACCTCAAGTAGTGCCTGCCAGAGTGGACACCATATTTGCTGAATTGAATTAAATAAATTCAGGTAGAACCTACTCTGAGATCTGCTGATTTTCAGATTGACCTTTTAGGCTCAGTCATTCAGAGAATTACTGATTTGGAAGATCTCTAGGAATCCTTTTTTGTCTTTAGTTTGGGGGATTGCTGTGTGTGCTGTTGTTGCTATTTTTCCCCTTCGTTTTAGGTATACTGATTTGTATACCTAAAGTTTGAGGTATACTGATTTGCTTTATAGATATTCGAAATAGTGAAATGATTACCATGCTAAATTTAGTTAATATATCCGTCACTTCACATAGTTTTTTTTTTTCTTGTGATGAGAACTTTTAAGATCTACTCCTTAGCAACTTCCAAATATATAATGCAGTATTGTTAACTGTGGTCACCATGCTATACTTTACATTCCTAGAACTTACTTACCTTACAGCTGCAAGTTTGTACCTTTTGGCAACATTCACCCATTTCCCCCACTTTCTTCTTTCTATTTTTTAACCATCAGATGTTTTTCTTGTTTTCTAAAGGTAGTATACATGTTCATTGGGGAAAAAGTCAAATACTATCAAATGATAGAAATTGAAAATTCTTGGGGCACTTGGGTGGCTCAGTCAGTTTAGTGTCTGACTTCGGCTCAGGTCATGATCTCGTGGTTCATGGGTCGAGCCCTGCGTCAGGCTCTGTGACCGCTCAGAGCCTGGAGCCTGCTTTGGATTCTGTGTCTCCCTCTCTCTCTCTCTGCCCTTCCCTGCTTGTGCTCTCTCTCTCTCTCTCTCTCTCTCTCTCAAAAATAAACAAACATTTAAAAATTAAAAAAAAAAAAGAAGAAATTGAAAGTTCTCTCAGTTCTGCTCCTCAAAGGAAACCACTGATAACAGTTAAGTGTGCATCTTTCAAGACTGTTTTCACACATACACACAATTATTTTGCACAGAAATGCCATCATTAAACATAGTTTTCTAAAATTTGCATTTTTAAAAATATATGCATTTCCAGTAAGTACAAAGTTTTGGAAGTGTCTTTGAACAGTCAGATTAGGGCAATGTTCCATAGTCTGCCTTTGTTCCTGGGCTGGTTAGAGTGCTGTTCTCTGCTGACCTACTTTACAGCCCAGTGATCACTCCTTAACACTTGTAGAGGAGAAAGCACCTATACCCAGAGGTTGCAGTATATGACCCTGCCACAAATAGAAAATATATCTGGAGTCTTGTTTGTTTCATCTTAAAAGTCAGTATAGATCTTGCAGTTGAAGATGTCACAGCAGTTCTGTGTTTGTTTTCAAATCAGAAGCAAGGAGAGTCTCAAAACTGAAGTAAAATGGTCAGTCCAGGAGGATGTGCCTGTTTATCCTATGGGCTTCTGGGTGCCCCCAATATGTTGCCAAGTACTGTTTGTGCATACCCCAGTGTAAGAAATACAGCGTTAGGCTGTCAAAAAAAAGTAGCTAGGGATTTCCCACAACTCAGGAAGGAGGAAGCAATAGATGTTACTGGAAAAATCATAGTCACAGCTATAGATTAAGGGGCAGGATTAAGAAGGGGGAACATTTTGAAAAGAAAGGAGTTAGAATCAAGATGTATTCAGTATAAGGGGGTTACTGATTAAGAGAATGGGTTTGAAGTTAGAATTAGCCCAGGTTTGAAACCTGGCTCTGCTATTTACTGGCCTGTGACCTTGAGCTAGTTCCTTAACTTTACTGAGCCTCAGTTACTCGTACGTAAAAGGGCATTAGGAGCAGGGTGGTAATAATGGTACCAAATTCATAAGACGTCTATGAGGATGAAGTGAAGATGTATATAAAGATGTTTAAAGTGCTTCTGACCCACCAGAATTGCCCAGTAAATTATGCTAAAGGGAGAAAAGAAGATGATTCTTTTTAGTTTACATGAATGTTTATTCTGTATGCTTGGAAAAAGCCTCAAAATAGCTCTTCTACCAAGAACCAACTCAGTCTGCCCATGTCTCTGCCTTGATTAGAGCATAGTGAATACACTTGTCTCATTTGATATCTAATTCCTCTTCTCACACCTCTCCCTCAAATCACATCCCCATTATTGCTTCCTGCCATTTCCAGTTTCTGTGCCCCTATTTCTTTAAGAAAAGCAGAAGTGAGGGAAATGTGAGGGTTTGGGGATTTCTAAAAACTGTTCCTAAGTTCTCATTGTTACATTACATTAAACTATACTTATGTGAATATAATATTTGCCAGATCTTTACTCTGGGAAACACAAAGGAATTTCCCCATTAGTCTTATATTTTGACTTTTTGGAGGACAGGAATTATTATATTGGGCATACATAGTATGAGAGTTACACAGTTATGAGAGTTCATTACATTGATTTCTCTGTTGTTTTATTTTTCACTCTACACTTTGATTTCTCTGTTGTTTTATTTTTCACTCTACACTTTGCAGATGGGGAAACTTAGGCTCTTAACTCACCTCAAGGGCATAAGGTACATTGCTGAGCCTCAACTATTAGATTTAAACATAGGAGGTTGCTATTTTGCACCTCAAAAATGGTAGAATATTGGGAACTTCATATGATTCATATTACAGAGCCTCTGTGTGTATGTGTGTGTGTGTGTGTGAGAGAGAGAGAGAGAGAGAGAGAGAGAGAAACATAATCATCTATAAATAACACTTTTTTTAAGTTTATTTATTATCAAGAGATCATACGTGCATGCACGCCTGCAGGGGAAGAAGAGAGAGCAAGGGAGACAGAATCCCAAGTGGGGTCCATGCTGTCAGCAGAGCCTGACATGGGGCTAGAACCCATGAACTGGGAGATCATGACCTGAGCCAAAATCAAGGGATGGATGCTCTACCAACTGAGCCACCCAAGTGCCCCAAGAACACTTTAAATGTAAATGTATGATGTAAAGAATAATAATAATAAAACTCTCCTATACCTGTCAGATTAAGAAGCTCTCTGCCCTAACTTATTTTTCTTTCTTCTACTAACCTCTTCATAATCCTGACACCCTGAGTATGGTATAAATAATTTTCTTGCTCTTCTTTGTTTAGATTTGAAAAACCAAGTAGCAAGCTCAACCCTAGCTGTGTAAAGAAAGACCAGTGTTGTTGCTATTAGATGACAACTCCCTGGAGAAGGTGAACAGAATCTTTGGTTCATGGCTTCTCTGAGAGCTTGTAAGAGCCCCTTCTGGGGAAGTAAGCATTCAGCGTTAGGCGTGAGTCTTAGGAAACAGAGGTTTTATCAGGCATCTGGCAGAGTTATAGTTTGGATCAGTTACACAACATTTGACAGAAATATGGTCAAACCAAACAGGCTGCTGTTTACTGCCTCTACACTCACATGGCTTTCCTCCAGCTTTTAGGAGTAGATCAAAGCAAAACTTTCTTGCATTTTCAGTAAAATGCAAGTCTTTACTGATCCAGGCAGCAGGGCAGGGAGTAGAGAGTATAGTAACTCCAGACTGTGGTTAAGACAGCCAAGTACAAGCTCACGCATTTGAGCACTCTATGCTCAAATGAAAACGATGATGTGATGGTAGTGGAGATCGTGGTGATGACTGTCCCCAGTGTGGCTGTCTCTGGACTCACTTTCCAATCTAGATTGATTGCCCTCTGAATCTGATACATAGACAAGTATCCTGGAATGTCTCCTCACCATCCTCCTGCAATTCCCATCGCCTCTCTCCTGTATTGGATTCTATTTCCTGTCTTCCTCTTTCTTGGGTTAGTGTCTTTAGTGGAAAACATTCTCCAGGAGCTTCTTAAGGAAGGATGCATGGGAGGTAAAATTTTGGAATGCTTCCATGTCTGAAAGTGTCTTTATATTATTCTTACATATGATAGAGTGGCTGAAAATAGATCTCTAGGTTAGAAATAATATTCTTCCAGAATTTTAAAGATAGTACTTTATATTTCCAGTGTTGAAAATTTGAAGACATTTGTTTTTTGTTTTTGTTTTTTTACTTTTATTTGCATTTAGTTTATGCAGAATGTACTTCAGAGCCATAAGTTTTTGTTTCTTCAGTTTCCTCTAGGATATCCTTCTCCTCTATGCAACCTCCTCTTCTGCTTTAGGAACAATCTGCTCTTTTTTCAGTAAGGATCATCTCAGTGTGGAAGGGAGAGCTCATGTATGGGTTAATCTGCATGAGCCCTGTAAGTTCTGCACCACATCTTGGGGTCTTTGCTCACCTGGATGTGCTCAATGACCAGAAAATCTACATCCAAATCCTTAAGTTCAGCATTACTCTGTGCATTTTTAAACATGTACAATAAAAACTTGGCACTCTTTTTGGGACACCAACCTTGTGTCTAGCCCCACTCTTTGTAGCAATGGAATGGCATACATTGCTTCTGCAAAGTGACATCCTTCAGATACTGTGTGGCTTTTTGGATATCCATACCCTTGATGGCCTAGGCAGTTAACATGTGTTGTTAAAGTGAACATGAAGATTTGAACCTCTTTTTTTTTTTTTTTAAGAGAGAGAGCACATGCTCACAAGCATGGGGGATGGGGGGCGGGGGAGAGGGAGAGATACAGAGAGAGAGAGAGAGAGAGAGAGAGAGAGAGAGAGAGAGAATCACAAGCAGGCTACATACTCAGCACGGAGCCTGACACTGAGCTCAATCCCAACAAGCTTGGGATCATGACCTGAGCTGATATCAAGAGTCTGATGTTCAACCAACTGAGCCACTCAGGCACCCTTGAACCTCTTGATTTGCATGATTTTGTATGATTTTCTGGGTCAACTGAATAGTGAACCATTTTCAGAGATCATCTCAGGCTGCTTACAGGAAGAGTGGAAATCTGAAGACATTCTGACTCCCGATCTTTTCTATATGATTTTTTTTTTCTCTTTGGAAGCTTTTGGAATTGTCTTTTTGTTTCCAGCATTGTAAGCTTTTACAGTAGTGTGACTTGATATGGTCAAGTTGCTATCCATTCATTCTAAAAACTTGTATCTTTCTGTTTTGGGAAATGTTCTTTGATTATTTCATTGATGACCCCTCCTCTCTTTTTTCCCTGTTCGTTCCCTTCTTCCTCTCTCCTTTTCTTTTTCTCTGTCTCTCTCTGTCTCTTATTCAGATGTTAGATCTTCCAGGCTGGTCTTCTAAATTTCTTAATTTTTATCCCTTTGCTCCTTTCCTGGGAGGCCTCTTCAGTGTTCTCTTTCTACCCTTCTATTGCTTTTTTTTTTTTTAATTCATGGTTGCAGCCATATTTTAATTCCTAAGAGCTCTTCTTTATTTTCTTCCTTTAAAAAAAATACATAATGAATATATATTATCTCATGATTTTAATGATAAGTTTTTGTAGGATTTTGGCCTTATCCCTTTATAGTCTTTTGTTGTTGTTTTTTTTTTCTTATTTATTTTAGACTCTTCCGTGTCACAGGCTCTCCACAGCTGTGATAATTCTTTGCTATGTGCTTAAGATTAAACATAATCTCAAGAGCTGATTAGAAGCTCTGGGTGTGTAGGTGGGGCTTATTGACTTCATGGTAGGGTGATCTGGGTGGGCCATTTGTTGGGGAATTCCCAACAGTCAGTATGTCTAGGGTTTTTTCTTTGCCTGATCAGATTCCCTAAAGGAGAGTTTCCAATCTCTTGACTGCAGGGCCAAGGGCTTACTACTGCCAGTGTTTCTGAGAGCCAAGTAGAGGAACAGGAACAGGTCTGAGTTTCTCTACATCCTGCTTTCAATATACGTATATTCACGTCATGCCTATTTTTCAGTATTGTACTCACACTGTGAAATGCGCACAGTACTCCAGTATAGAGATCCTTTGATTTACCACGTCCAAGTAATGAACCTTCAGACTTCCTACCCCCACCACAGCAGAAACAGTATGTATGTGGAGTGGGGAGGGAAGATTTAGGAATCTGATGCTTCCTTAACAGCTTTTATCCAGGTCTTCTGAGTGAAGACATACGCCTCCAGTTAGCCTGCCTCCTTTGCTTCCAGTTCTGGAGTATTTTGAGAAACTAGGTTGGTTCTTAGTTCACCCCTCTCAAAATTGACTTTGTTGGATCTGCAAGATTAGTTACCACCTGTCCATCTCCTTTCCAGCTTCCAAATTTTATTGCTGTTATCTCCCTTGTTTCCAGGTTCTTGTGGATTTGTCATTTTAGAAGGCTCTGTATTATAGTTTTAGTAGGGTTTCAAGTGGGGTTAATATTAGATGCATGTGTTCCTTTTGTCTTCTTAACCTGAAAGCTTAAGTTCTACTCTTAACAAGTGTTGACAGAGAGATTAATACAAAAATCACCGAGGTCTGTGATAATACCAAAAGAATCTCTCTTTTCTTTCTTTTTTATCTGTTTTATTCTCTTTCTGTTTTGTTTTTTGTTTTTGTTTTTTGAGGGAGTGGGAATACAGTAGGGTTTGGGAGGTCTAAATTTACTAATCCAGACTGTACTTTCTAATAATAGCTAGCATTTATTGAGTATTTTTCCATGTGCTTTGTAGCTAAATGAATCTAAATTAATCCTCATAATAACCCAATTTGTATCTCCATTCTACCAATGTTGAAACAGAGGCCCAAAAAAGAAATGTAACTTTCTTGAGGTCACACAGCTCTGACACAGTAGAGCCAGAATTTGAACTAGGCAGCCTGATATCAAAGCTTATTGCTGTTAATTACTATACTATCAAATACTAGATATGAATTGCAAAAGTTTCTTTTATGTCTCTATTCAGTTTCATTTACCATATCAGCCTTTCCACTACAGAACTGTATAGATGACTTGGAACATTAACTGGAGATATCCAAGGTGTCTTTTTATATTCCTATGTCTCTCATATATTTAGAACTGACAGGCTTGTTCCAGAAAACAAAATCAAGGGGCACCTGGGTGGCTCAGTCAGTTGAGCGTCCGACTTCAGCTCAGGTCATGATCTCACTGCTCATGGGTTTGAGCCCCATGTCAGGCTCTGTGCTGACAGCTTGGGGCCTGGAGCCTGACTCAGATTCTATCTCCATCTCTCTGCTACTCCCTTGCTCACACTCTGTCTCTCTTTCTCAAATATAAATAAACGCTAAAAAAAAGTTTTTAAGTGAACAAAATCAATAGCCATAATATACTCTTGTGTGTGGCTCTCTACTAAAACAAAACCTATGTAAATCAATGCAGCCATGGAAAGGTTACATAAATTTTCAAGCCTCCACAGCCCCAGTCATCATATTCTTTCTTTTCTAGTCATTAAATGGTATCTATGAGCCTGAAAGTATTTACATACTTTACCAGTGTGAGCAGATTACTCCCCGTACATGGACTGGATCTAGAACCCTAGTGGAAATTTTTATTAAATTGTTGCAAGTGGAAATTAAAATGTATCCGAGTAAGTTAATTTAATCTTCCTGAAATTAGTTTTCAGTCTTCAAAATACTATCCTTTTCTGTCTCACAGTAATAAAGGAAACGCAAATATCTTACAGAGAAACTAAAAAGACCAAAGGATGCATGTAATGTTTGGAGAAAAGTCATACTATGAGTCAGGAGCCAAATCTTCTGTTTTCTAGACAGTGCTGACTCTCAGCTAGCTGGGGAAATCCATCTTGGCCAAGTTAATCATTCTCTAAAAGGCTGGACAATTGTGTGGGTGCTAATGGCATCAGAGAAGACAAGGTATGCAGGAAACACATCCCACACTTGACAGGATGTTCCCAGGGCAGGAAGGGCATTTCTCTTCCTCAGTAGAATTGTTTCATTGAATAAAGACAACGTGAGATCATTCAAATCTCCCCAAAATACCAAAGACTGATGAAAGCAGGATATATAGAATATGGTGAGTCTAGTGTAAACCAGTGGGATCATTTATGACATCATAATAAAGTAACAGTATTTTGTGTATATACTTTCTTCCAAGAGATTCAAAGAAATTTACATAGTCAGTCATCAAAGTTTTAAATCTTCTGTGGTCAGAGTACATGGTCCCAGAGATGGGAGTGGAACCCTGGTTTAGTCTCAGCCTTTTCTCTCTGGAACTCTACCACCATGTTTATGAAGCTTCCATTTGTTTGTTTTTTTTTTTTTCAACGTTTATTTATTTTTGGGACAGAGAGAGACAGAGCATGAACGGGGGAGGGGCAGAGAGAGAGGGAGACACAGAATCGGAAACAGCCTCCAGGCTCTGAGCCATCAGCCCAGAGCCTGACGCGGGGCTCGAACTCACGGACTGCGAGATTGTGACCTGGCTGAAGTCGGACGCTTAACCGACTGCGCCACCCAGGCGCCCCTGAAGCTTCCATTTGAATACCACCCAGTAAAGTACCCCTCCCCTCCTCACCCCAGCTTCTGCCGCTTCTCTAAAACATTTCCTTTTTTCATCTTCTTCTAATTCTCCTATTTTCATCAAGTGCTAATCTACATCTTACATGGTGGATAGCTCTTGAACAGTTCCACCAACGAAGTATCATTCATCTTCCTTAAGTAAAGAATGATATCTCTCTCTAAGATAGAACTGAGGTTGAGACAGCACCAGTAAGTAGTTGGCAAATGAAAACATGATGAGAAGTCTTGAGCCAAAACTTTGGTGGTTTTCCTAAACTCCTCCTTGTTGGTATTTTCCAAGGTATACAGAAAAATGTTGAATATAGCAGTCACCTGAGCAGGAATTCTCTTCCCAAAACTTAGCTCAAGAGAACACTGAGACTTACAAAAACAGAAGAGAGAATGAAACTAGATATGAGCTTACCTGCAGATGGTAGAAACAACACAGAAACAAGTAGAAAACTCCATTGTTCAGTGTAAGTTATGACTTGCCTTGTTTTTTCTGCTGTAAACTTTGTGGAGAGTACAGTGCATCAGTTATAAACATTGTGTTTGTAGTCTTCTGAGTCTGAGAACACTGCCTCTATAGAATCATTCATTGTGTATCTAAAGTGATTTCATATTCTTAGTTTGTGGGAAATAATTGTCAATATTAATTAATGCACATGAAAGAAAAGGATCCAAAGAATTTTTACTTACTTTTCTTGCTTGCCTTTGACTTAAATGTTTATTTATTTTTGAGAGAGAGAGAGAGAGAGAGAGAGAGAGAGAGAGAAACAGAGTGTGAGTGGAGGAGGGGCAGAGAGAGAGGGAGACACAGAATCCAAAGCAGGCTCCAGGCTCTGAGCTGTCAGCACAGAGCCTGACTCGGGGCTCGAACTTATGAACCATGAGATCACGACCTGAGCCAAAGTCAGATGCTTAACCGACTGAGCCACCCAGGTGCCCCATAGCAACATTGTATTTAAAATTAATCTGCTTTCTGGAGCTCCTGAGTGGCTCAGTCAGTTAAGCATCCAACTCTTGGTTTTGGCTCAGGTCATTATCTCACAGTTCGTGAATTTGTGCCCCGCATCAGGCTCTGCACTGACAGCACAGAGCCTGGGGATTCTCTCTCTTCCCTCTCTCTCCCTGACCCTACCCCATTTGTGCACTCTCTCTCTCAAATAAACTTAAAAAAATTTTTTTTAAATTAATTTTTCATTTTGCAGTTCAGGTGCTGAACTACAGCTGTGTGTATGTGTAAAGAGGAGACAGGTCAAAGACAAAATCACTTCACATCTTCCTTGGTGTGAGCACTAGTATGGTTTTATCTGAGAAACAATGAGGCCTCCAAAAGCTTGGACCAGTCAAATGCATGATGCCTTGCTCCTCAAACACCCCACCTGATCAGTTTTTACCTATAAACAGCTGCTGACCATTTTCAGAGAGAACAACTTCTACTTTAATTAAGCTCCCCTTCTACATCAGGTCCTTTTTTTTTTTTTCCTTATTTAAATTTTAGTTAACATACAGTGCAATATTGGTTTTCAGGAGTGGAATTCAATGATTCATCACTTAAGTACAACACCCAGTGCTCATCACAAGTGCCTTCCTTTAATACCCATCACCCATCTAGCCCATCTGCCACCCACCTCCATCCATCAACCCCCAGTTTTTCTCTGTTATTAGGAGTCTCCTGTAGTTTGTTTCCCTCTTTTCTCTTTTTTTCCCACTTCCCATCTGTATATTAGATCCTTTAAAGAAAACTGTCCACAGCCAAGTGCAGGAATTTCAACTTTCCATGATTCTTGAAGAGCTGTTTACACTTACTCATTTCACACGTTGAATATTACCATCAGAAGCTGCCAGGGAATGATACTGGGTGCCTTGTCCACTGGGTACTGGGCTCCAACTAGCTGAATAGAATTGGGGACTGGTGGGGGGGGGGGGGCGTCTGCTCTTAACTAAGGCTAAGATAAGTAAATACAACTTCTCACCACCACCCCCCATTCTCCCCCCCCCCCCCACACACACTAATACATTAAAAGGAGAGAGGTAGGGCTGAAGGTGGAGAGGTAGGTTGAGGAAGGAAACATACTTCAGCACTAACATGTGGCCCCCTGGGACCCCTTATCAAATTGACCCCTGGTGGTTTCCAAAAGTCATTAGAGGGGAGAAACATTGCCAGAAAGAACATGCCATGAAAGCCAGATGGTTTTGAGATACTTGCTCCAAAGATCTTTCCATATAGAAGTTGTATGTGAGTTGATGTCATTTTACATTTTTATTGATGATAACTTGATAGATAAATGTTCATAATACTGTTGAGGATAGTGGGAGGGGGAGTGAAGAGGGTGGGAGGTAACTTATTTCACATTTTAAAAATAAAGCAATCTGAGTAAATAAATAAAATAGGAATTTGAAATTCCTGACTCAGGCCAGAACCCCCAAACCGCAGATCCTATATTGATAAAAATTTGGAATGAGATCTTCAGTAGTAAATAGGGAGAGCAATATTAGATGACTGATGTTTTGATGATGGTTCCACCTGTAAGTGCCTTTGGACCAAATGCGGAGCAAGGGATTATCATTACCCACACTGGCCTTCTCACTCAGCCAGGATGCTGCCTGCTGAAAATCTCCCTACTGTGCCAACTGCTGCTGCCTCAAGGCACTCCCGGCTTCCACCCTCTTCTGGGTTTTTATGCTGTCTGGCTTGCTCTGTGAGTCCAAGGTCAGCTCTCCTAATCTCACACCAGCTGTATCTCAGCTGTATCTCCTCTGTGTCTCTGCTCTCTGCCTCCTGCTCTACCCTCCCCACCATCCCGCTGCCAGTGACTCACCTCCTGTCGCACACAGAAAATAGAAACTGTCAGGAGGAGTGACCTCACATTTCAACATACACACCACACACATACATAGACGAGCCACATGGTCAAGCCAATTTATCTATGCTCAAATCCATTTCAGTGCTAGAGGTGTTCTTTCTCTCTTGCCTATTCTCTGGATTCTCTTACTGCTTTCTCAGGAAACTTGTTCCAACAATTATCCTTTCTGTGCCTTGTATCTTCATCCTTTACCTTGCCGCTGACTTTTTCTGATCAGGATATAAATATTCTCAAGTCTTCTGTCTTTAAAAAAACAAAATCAAATACCTCCTCCCTTCAAAATGAAGCTTCTGGAGGTTGGAAGTTTTGAAGAGACCACACAACATCGTTTCTGAAATGAAAAAGCAGAATTGTTATTTTTGGTAAACAAAATACAGATATGCTTGTAAAACAGAGTCTTTCTGGAAAAAGCAAACCTTATATAGTTTAGGAAACCAACTGAAATCTCACTCCTGTCCCCGTGGCTTCCTCAAAATGACTCCTCCACGTTGCAGGCCACACTTCGGTGTCTCTATAAGCACTGATACTTAGCCTCTCCTTTCTTCTTAAAAGCTCTTGATAGTCTGAGAGACTTCTGTCTCCTGGTTTTTCTTAATCTCTCTGACCATTCCTCAGTTGACATTAAATTCTTATCATTCTAGCCTTCAAAAAATAGTATTATTCATATTTCATCCTCAGCTTTATTCCTTTCTCTGTCTGTATCCTTCCTGTTAAACTTCTACTCCATGATGCCTTGGAATCTTTATCTCCAGCCCAGAGCCCCCTGCTAGATAGTAGAGTCACATAACTGGCTGCCCACTGGATATCTCCCACCTGGGGATATGATGAGCTTTTCTTCTCATAGACCCTGTCTTGGTACTAACATTTGTCCAGTTGTCCCAGTCTTCCTTGGTTTATCCCTCTCCTCATTTCCACAGGTAATCAGTGACTAAGCTTGATCAGTTCTGCTCCACTAACTCTACTAACTTAGAAGGCTCTCTTCTCTCCAGCTTTACTGCCCGTGCCTCAGTTCTCATCTCTTACTTGAATTACTGCAGAACCCCCCCACCCCCCCGCTACTTGATCTCCTAGTCTAGCCTTCTCAAAGTTCACAGTTTTGATCTAACTTGGTAGTCATATCATGCTCCTGTTTTAAATTCTTTGTTTCCCCCCCTCCCCCATTGCTTTCAGGTGGGAAAAGATTCCTTATCACAACTTACAAGGACCTTTGTGAACTGACTTCTACATTTATTTCCAGCCTTATTTGTGGCATTCCTCAGGTCATCCCACACCTTTGCTTGAAACACATTTGACAGCTTGCAGTTCCTCGAATTCGGTGTACTAATAAAGAGCTTCCACCTTCAACGTGCTGCTCCTTGTCCTTGGAAATTCCCATTCCTTGCCTGGATAATTCATCTGAAACCTCAGCGGTCGCTTCCTCTGTGGAGACGTCCCTGACCACCCTCCCTACTCTCAGTGTGATTTAAGTGCCCATCCCTTGTGCTCCCTCTTAGACTTATTCAATTCTGTTAGAATCATTTGACTGTAAACTCCTGGAGATTAGGGATTACTGTGTCTTTATATCTGTATCTCCAGTGCCCCCTGTTTATTGACTGACAGAGAAGTTCTCGTTCATGTTCTATGAAGGAACTGGAGTTTCACATACACACACATACATGAGTACACACCAAAAAAAATCCTTGAGTTTGGTTGACTCTCTAGATCCAACTACTAATTTATAACAAAAACAGAGGACTGGAGAATATGTTACATGATACCATAGGGATGCGGTCAGCAAAATCTAAGTACAGGAAATACTGTAAGACAAACAGCCACATTTCTGTAACTGCAGTCAAGCAATTGCAATATATGGAGCTTTTTTAGATCCTGATTTTTTTTTTTGAAAACTGTAAAAAAAAATCATGAATGAGAAATACGAATAGTGTATATTTGACATTAAAATTATTGTTAATTTTTTAGATGTGATAATGGTATTATGTGCTTATTTTTAAAAAACAGTCCTTATGTTTAGAAGTATATTCTGACATATTTACAGATGAAGTGATATAATGTCTAGGATTTGTTTCAAAATAATATGAATGGGAGAATAATCTGGGTGGGGATATAGATGAAATTGGATTGGCCATAAGCTGATAATTATTGAAACTAGTGACAGGCACACAGTAGTGTGATTGTATTTGATTTTTGTTTATATGCTTAGATTTCTATAATAAAACTTTCATTGTGGCAAAACATACACAACATAAAATTCATTTTAACCATTTTTATAGTTTCTAGTTTTTATTTAAATTCCAGTTAGTTAATGGGGCACCTGAGTGGCTCAGCCAGTTAAGCATCTGACTTTGGCTCAGATCATGATCTCGCCGTTAGTGAGTTCGAGCCCTGTATTGGGCTCTGTGCTGATAGCTCGGAGCCTGGATCCTGCTTTGGATTCTGTGTCTCCCCATCTCTCTGCCCCTCCCCGACTTGCACTCTGTCTCTCTCTCTCAAAAATAAACAAACATTAAAAAAAATTAATAAATAAAAACATTCCAGTTAGTTACCATTTAGTATAATTTTATTTTCAGGATAGAATTTAATGATTTCATCCCGTACATATAACACCCTATTTTAACCTTTTTTTTTCTATTTTAACCATTTTTAAGTGTACAGTTCTGTGGCATTAAATGCTTCACATTGTTGTCCCATCATCGTCACCATTCATCTCTAGAACGTTTTCATCTTCCCAAACTGAAACTCTGTACCCGTTAAACAATAACTCCTCATTTTCCCCCACCCCTACCCCTTACAATCAGTATATTTTCTGTCTATGAATTTGACTACATACGTCACATAAGTGGAATCATACAATATTTGTTCTTTTGTGTCTGGCTTAATGTCTTAAGTTAACGTAATGTTAATGTAATGTCTTCTAGGTTTCTCCGTGTTGTAGCATGTATCAGAATTTTATTCCTTCTTAAAGCTGTATAATGCTCTGTTGTGTGTATATACACGTTTTGTTTATCTTTCCATCTATTGATGGACATTTGGGTTGTTTCCAAAACTTTTTCCAGAAGGTATCTGATAATAACTATTCTCATATATAAGGTATACTGATTATAGTTATCTTGCTGAAGAACTGGCATAAAACTAATTTCTGTAGACATCAGATCCCAAAAGCTTAAGAGTTTTTGAAGACCTACAGTCCACACAACCCAGGAAGCGCAAGAGACTGCAGGGGGTGATGTATAAAGTTAAGAATAGGGAAAGGAAGTTACACTTGCAGTTTAGGATTACTCAGAAAAACTCTTGGTCTCATTGGCCTCTACCACCTCCCAGGCAGCTTTTCTACTTCCTGAGTATCCCTACGCAGTTATTTCTAACAGATGTGGCCCTGCCAAATGTATTTTTACCCTAAGCTCAGGAACTACCTTTCAGCAATTTTATACCAAAAATAAGTGTCACTTACAAGTAAAACAAAACAAAACAAAAACAAACAAACAAACAAAAACCTTTTATCTGTTCCTGTAGGAGATAAACCAAATTAGAATGGAAGCCAAACCAGAAAGTGTTTGCATCAAATATTAGTCTGAAATTTATTATTCTTCTTCTGGTTTTTGGAAAATTATCCTTTAGACATCCTAAGGAGCAATGGGGTTGGGCGGGGGGGTGGTGGTGGCGTTGAGATCCAATCTCTGGTTAACCTTGAGATACCCAGAGAAGTTCTAGAATCAATTTGGAATTTTGGATACTCTCCAGAAGGAGCCATACTATTTATTTTTTTTTTTATTTTATTTTATTTTTTTTTAATTTTTTTTTTTCAACGTTTATTTATTTTTGGGACAGAGAGAGACAGAGGATGAACAGGGGAGGGGCAGAGAGAGAGGGAGACACAGAATCGGAAACAGGCTCCAGGCTCTGAGCCATCAGCCCAGAGCCCGACGCGGGGCTCGAACTCACGGACCGTGAGATCGTGACCTGGCTGAAGTAGGACGCTTAACCGACTGCGCCACCCAGGCACCCCAATTTATTTTGTTCTATTATGTGGCTCAGATTCTAGATTACTTAGACAAACTCAGAACTATCCCTTACCATCTCATTCATGGTTTTCCACATTAGAATAGTCCAGAGTGGATTGTGGCTTCTCTGGTCATGACTGTCCTGAGTTTAAGAAAACCCTTCCTTATCTTTCTTATCTAAACTTATTTCCTGCTGATAGTCTCAGGAGAGGATTGCCTTTTATATCTTATACTGACCATCCAGGATGCATTGGATATTTGTCACATACCCGTTTGTCCTTAGGAGCCCCAGTTTGTTTTGGTTTAGAGGTTTTGTTTTATTTTGGCTTTTTTGTTTAACTTCTTATTTTGAGATAATTGTAGATTCATATACAGATGTAAGAAATAGTGACAGAGATCCCGTGTATCTTTTACCCACTTTCCTCCAATGGTAGCATCTTGCCAAACTATATTATCACAACCAGGATATTGACCTTGATACAGTCAAGATAGAGAACATTTCCATCACCACAAGGAACCCTCCTGTTTCCTTATTATAGCCATACCTACTTCCCTCCTGACCTCACCTTCTCTTTAGCCCACAGCTGCCACCAATCTGTTCTCAGTTTTTATAATTTTCTCATTTCAGACATGTTATGTAAGTGGAATCACACAGTACATAACCTTTTGTGTTTGGCTTTTTTCCCTCAAATAATTCTTTGGAAATCAATCCAGATTGTTGCAGTATCAATAGTTTGTTCCTTTTTATTGTTGTTTAGTATTTGATGATCTAGATGCACCAGTTTAACTGTTCACCTATTGAAGGACATCTGGATTGTTTCCAGATTTTGGCCATTACAAATAAACCTAAGTAGTTAAACATATGTGTACAAGTTTTTATGTGAACATAGGTCTTCATTTCTCTGGGATAAATGCCCAGAAATACAATACCTTGGTCATGTGGTAGTTGCATGTTTTACAAGAAACTGTAGCTAGAGTGGCTGTACCATTTTAAATTCCCACCAGCAATATGTGAGTGATTCAGTTTCTCCTTGTCCTCACTCACCAGCATTTGGTGTCATTACTATTTTTTATTTAGCCATTTTGATAGGTTATATAGTGATCCCTCATTGGGTTATAATTTGCATTTCCCTAATGGCTAATAATTTTGGATATCTTTCCATGTGCTCATTTGTCATCTGTGTGCATTCTTTGGTGAAAGTTCTTTGGGTTTTGTTTTGTTTTAAAAAAATTTTTTTTAACATTTTTATTTGTTTTTGAGAGAGAGAGAGAGAGAGAGAGAGAGAGCGTGCGCGCGCATGGGCAGAAGAGGGGCAGAGAGAGAGGGAGACACAGAATCTGAAGCAGGTTCCAGGCTCTGAGCTGTCAGCACAGAGCCCAACATAGGGCTCAAACCCATCAACTGTGAGATTATGACCTGAGCTGAAGTCAGATGCTTAACTGACTGAGCTACCCATGCACCCATTTTGTTTTGTTTTTAAGTAAACTTTACCCCCAATGTGGGGCTCAAACTCACAACACCAAGATCAAGGTCACACGCTCTACCACCTGAGCCAGCCAAGCACTCGAAAAGGTCTTTGTTCATGTTTTATTTGAATTATTTGCTTTTTTTTAACTGTTGAGTTTTGAAAGTTCTTTATATGTTCTAGATATCACTTCTTTGTTGAATATGTGGTTTGCAAGTATTTTCTCCCAGTCTGTAACTTGTCTTTTCATCTTTTTTAACAGGACCTTTCACAATGCAAACAGTTTTAATTTTGAAGTCCAATTTATCAATGATTCCTCTTTTTTTAAATTTTTTAAAAAGTTTTATTTATTTATTTTGAGAGCGAGGAAGGGAGAGAGAAAGCATGAGCAGGGGAGGGGCAGAGAGAGAGAGAGAATCCAAAGCAGGTTCCGTGCTGTCAGCGCAGAGCTCAATGCAGGGCTTGAAGTCACGAACTGTGGAATCACAACTTGAGCCAAAATCAAGAGTCAGATGCTTGACCAACTGAGCTACCCAGGCACCCCCAAAAATTCCTCTTATAGACAATGTCTTAGATGTCAAATCTAAGAACTCTGTGTAGATCTCTGGTCATGAAGATTTTTCTCCTAGGTTTTTTTCCTACAACTGTATAGTTTATGCTTTATATTTAAGTCCATGATCTTCTCTGATTTAATTTTCTGTATAAGGTGTGAGATTTAAATAGAGGTTCATTTTTTACTTATGGATGTCCAATTACTTCAGCACCATTTGTTGAAAAACTTACCTTTCCTTGGCATATTTATATGGGTCTATTTCTGGGTCATCTATTCTGTTCTATTGATCTATATGCCTATCCCTTTACCAATATCACACAATGTAGATTACTTTAGCTCTGTAATAAGGCTTCAGATGAGGTAGACTTATTTTTCCCACACTTTATTATTTTTTTTTTCAAAACTGTTTTAGCTGCTCTTCCTTTGCCTTACCCTGTAAGTTTATAATAATCTTGTCTATATCTACAAAAAAAAAAAAAACTTGCTGGGATTTTGATAGGAATTGCATTTAAAACCCATATATCAATTTGAGGAGAATTGACATCTTTACTGTCTTGAGTGTTCCAATCCATGAACATGGATGGTGTTGTTGAGTTCTTCTATATACTTGCTGATTTTCCATCTGGGTCTTCTCTCAGTTGTTGAGAGAGGAATATTGAAATCTCAAACTATAATTATGGATTTGTCTGTTTCACTTTTGCATTCTATCAGCTTTTGCTTCACATATTTTGTAGCTCTGTTGTTTGGTGCACACACATTTAGGATTGCTGTGTCTACTTGGTGAATTGACCCTTTTATCACATAATGTCCCTCTGCATATCTGGTAATTTTCTTTGCTCTAAATTCTACTTCATTTAATATTAATGTAGCCACTCTGGCACTCCTTTAATGAATCTTTGCATGATTTAACTTATTCCATCCTTTAACTTTCCACTAGCCTATATTTTTATATTTAAAATGAGTTTCTTTTACGTAGTATATAGTTGGGTTATGTTTTTTAATCCACACTGCCCGCCTCTGTTTTTTAATTGGTGTATTAAAACCCTTTGTATTTCATGTCCTTATTGAAATGTTAGGATTTATGCCTGCCATTTTATTTTTTGTTTTATATCATCTCTATTTTTTTTTCTGTTTCATTTTTCCTGCCTTCCTATTGGCTACTTGAACTTTTTTATAGAATTCTATTTTTTATGTATCTGTCCTGGGTTTTTTACTGTGTTTTGTTTTTTAATATATAGTGTGTTTTAGTGTAGATTTTTAATGGCTGCTCTGGGAACTGCATGTATATATGTACACACACACACACACACACACACACACACAATACCACAGTCTTCTGGTGTCATCATTGTAACAAGTTTTCTGTCTTGCTGGATGGCCTCTTTCCTGGTCCTTGGGCTATAGAAATTGGGCCTTTCTTGGGGTCTTTTTGTACCCATTGGCATTTCTGGGTTGCCAGCTTCTTCACTCTAAGTCTAGGATATATGAGTCAAAAAGAATATACAGGGAACTCACTTACCATGTCATTCTTCATGCCCTCAGGTCCCTAGCCAGTCTGCTTTTTTCTCTGTACCTTTCACAGTCTTCTTTTTTCTAATTTCTGATATTTTTCTTATGTGCAAAGTGGGTATAAATTTCATTTTATGGTATTTTTTTTAAGATTTTATTTTTAAGCAATCTCCACACCCAGCATGGGACTTGAACTCACAACCCTGAGATCAGGAGTTGCACATACCACGGACTGAGCTAGCCAGGTGCCCCTATGATGTATTTTATATTTTAGATGTGTTTGAAAACATTTTGATTTTTGGAAACATCAAACTTTCTAAGTCTTTATATGTTTGTTTTGTAGAATGTCTGGGCTTTTTAGTAGTACTTTAGAGATAGGGAAAAGTAGATCTACTTCCATCTTCCAAGAAGTGGAAATCCCCCCCAGTTTTATTTTTGATCTAACATAGAATTAAGGTAAATTTTCTTTTTCTTTACTATTCTGAGTATACCTGTGACTCTGACCCAGCCCACTGGATCTAGCCTTGGAATTTACTGCAGAGGAAGTCTGCTCATGGCTAGACTGTCATAGAGTTTCAGGCCAGTGCCTTTATTCTGTAAACTCATCTTTCTTTCCTGTATCTTTCTTTTATTCTCTTTTGTTAGCATCATTTCAGAGAGCTGCTGCTACTACAGACCTCTAAGCCACAAGATGGTGCCCCAGAGCAGTTCAAGCTAATCCTTTTCTGTTCTTCCCTGGGCCCCTCTTTTAACTTAATATTAGTAAACTCAAGGCCATTTATCTAAACCAGGGTATAGTAGTAAACTAAAAATATAAAGTGATAATCCAATGGAAATTCATATGGAAAATTTTAAAACTAATTGTCATTCTTCTTAATGAATCCAGTTGCCGTTTTATAATTGAACTCACCGAAAATAATCTGTAATCTCAGCATAGTTTTAAGAAAGGAATGTTATGGGTGCCTGGGTGGCTCAGTTGGTTAAGTGTCCAACTCTTGATTTCAGCTCAGGTCATGATCTCACAGTTTGTGAGATCAAGCCCCGAATTGGGCTCCACATTGAGCATGGGCCTTCTTGGGATTCTCTCGCTCCCTCTCTCTGTCTCCCCCCTGCTTGTTCACATGCTCTCTCTCTCTCTCGCTCTCTCTCTCTCTCTCTCTCTCTAAAAATAAATAAATAAACATTAAAATAAATAAATAAATAAATAAATAAATAAATAAATAAAGGGATGTTATAAATGCATTCTAAAGGAGATGCACCTCTCAGTATCTTTTGAGGTGTTTGAATCCATGAACCAAACTTTCTTATAGTGTAGATGTTTGCTTTTGATTACTAGCCTTTTAAAATTATGGCTTATAAGATTATATAAAAATGCATGAAATAAAACCACTGGTAAATACATATTAACAATCTTTGGGTGGGGAACAGAAATTGACAGATCTTTGAGTGGAAAAAAGAATTTCAGTGAAAGGTATCAGTCTCCGCAGAATCATGACATGGAAAAATTGGCTGAAAAGATGCAATCTATTCCAGCCATATACAAACTTACAAGAAAAAAAAAAGTAGAACACTTTGTTCACTTTATTCAAGTGACAACTTATGCAGAATACCTATGTATAAATGTACCAAAGCTGAGCTTGTTTTGGTTGAAACAGGGTCGGGAGTATAGGAACTAAACCCCATCCTCACTGAACCTCTCTGTCTCTATCCCAGTGGACTCTGCGGAACACACTTTAAAAACAATTCATTTTGGGGGCGCCTGGGTGGCTCAGTCGGTTAAGCATTCGACTTTGGCTCTGGTCATGATCTCACCGTTTGTGAGTTCGGGGCCCTGCGTCGGGCTCTGTGCTGACAGCTCCGAGACTGGAGCCTGCTTTGGATTCTGTGTCTCCTTCTCTCTCTGACCCTTCCCCACTTGTACTCTGTCTCTCTCTGTCTTTCAAAAATAATTAAATGTAAAACAACAACAACAACAACAACAACCTATTTTGTCTATGCTTAGGAAACCCCCCCCCCCCACCAGACCCAATGTAATGTAGCCTGACCAGTAGGCTGCAGTTGTAACAAAGAAACATTTGCTTCAGGCTTATAAAGATGCAGAATTGTTTTAAGGAATGTTTTCTCACCCCTAACCAGAAAAGAGTGTTTCACCATTGAGACTACCAGGTAGAAGAATCACTCCACTTACTTGACATTCTTCTCTTGGCCCTTTTGGGGACTGGCTTTGTGTTTTTTAGCTCTTGCATGTGGTCTCTCAACTAGCCAAGCAGAATCTGCAGCTGCTGGTCTTGGGCCGAAAGCACATGCTAACACAGCACTCCAGGTGGAGAAAGGATGAGATGAAAAAGGTGCAGAAGCAAGCCAGCTGCTTCTTTGCTGACAACATGTAAGTACTGAAGGCACTAGGTAAATTACACTAGGCTTCCATCATCTGCTTGTTAGTAACCTATTCTTGCCATTTTTAAAGTGCATGTGTCTGAATGTATATATGTACGTATATTCAGCCTCATTCTTAAAGAAGATTTGAAGCAGCTTACGAAAATATACTTTCTACAGCGGGATACATTTAAATGGATAAGAAAATAAGGATAAAGGAGAAATAGGAGGGAGATAAAGTCAGAAGTGAGATGAGTACACAGAATGCATGCCATAAGGTCCTACACAGATCATTTAACCAGTATTGTATAAATATGAGCACCCTCTGTGTTCTTGGAAAACAGCAGTCGTTCATTGAGTGCCTGCCTTCTTGGGATGTAAATAGGTAAACAAATAAAAAGGTCATGTAATTCCAGGCAGTGATCAATGGCTAGGAAGACAATAAAGCAGAGTAAATTGATTAAAAAGGATTAGGTAGGGGGTAGGTCAGAGGGTAGTAGATGGGGTGGTCAGGAATAGCCTTTTGGAGGGGGCAAAACCAGAGGGAAGGAGTCATTTGAGAAAATGGGGGAGGGTGGATGGAAGAACATATGAAGCAGAGGGAACAGCCACTGTTCAAAAAGCCCTGAAGCAGGAATGTGTTTGACATGTTTGAAGAAAGCAAACAAACTATTGTAGATGAGCTATAGCAGCAAGAAGGAAAAGCAGGAGGTTCTGGACTCAGAAGGAAAGGACCATAGTACAGAAGACCTATGAACTCGGATAGGCAAGCAAGGAGCCTGGAATTTATTCTAAATATAAAGGGAATGTTGCTATGAGCCACAGCTTCTCAGGAATCCAAAGAAACATGGAAAACATGGTGAGTGACAAAATGGTACAGTGTCCATAAAGAAGAAAGCAGCTAATCAGGAGGGGGCACAGACCCTCAACAGGACGTGTAAACTTTTAACATACACTTAGTTTTACATCTGATTTATGCTGACAAAAGTTTATTTTTAACTTTGCCTGGATCATGTGTGTACCTCAGTCCTGGGTATAGGTTTCATTATGTTGAATGTGGTAGCTTCAAGATTTGTCAGTATTCCCCAAATCATTTATTCCTAAAAAGGTAAAATGACTCTCTGTGCATGGAACAGGGGGCTAACCCCTCGTTCAGATCCCAAACCAATCCCTTTTTCCTTAGCTAAGTCCTTTTATGTATTCACAGGAAGGGTTGCTTCTTTGTCTCTGTGAGTAGAAGACAATAATAATACTCCTCACACTCACTTTAGGCAGCATCGGATAGACAAGAGGAGCACAGGCTTGGGAATTAGTCTACCCAGATTCATATCAGCCCTGCCACCTCCTATCTGGGAAGATGTTTCCCTCTGTGTCTTCATATATAACCCCCATGGGGTTTCTGTGAAGATTAAGTGAGATAATATTTGTAAATAATCCATGAAAAACTGTAGCAGGGCACCAAGTACTTGGAAAGCGTATATGTAAGTGCCATCATCATCACTTTTATTTTTCTTAGGTGGAGGAACTGGATAAATGCAGTGTTACAACCAAGAAGCCTGTTGGAAATTGGTCTCATGCTTGGTTTGGGGCTTGTGTTTATTGTGTCTGTTAAAGTTCCAAACCCAGTTGTAAAGACTGATTCAGTGACCTCCTGTGGCTTTGGATTTGAATATTTAAGTTTTTAACATTAATTCTATTTTCCACTAATGTACCAAAGAAGCCTTTTCAAACAGATACTATACTATAAGAGAATAGTATAGTGAATCTCCATGGAAGTGTCACCCAGCTCCAGCAATTACTATCATTTTTCTGATATTGTTGCATATAACCCCCTACATTTTTTCTGTTTTTCTTTCCGCTCTCTTTTTTCCTGGAGATTTTAAAGGCAGATAGATTCTAGTCATTTATCATTTCATTTGAAATAGTTGAGTATAAAATATAAATGGTCCTACTTTGGGTCATTTGGATCAAGGCATAAGACATACCACGTGCTATAGTCCAAATCTCCTGAGCAAGGCAACTACTTGGCTGTTTTTACAGCACACATACTACAGTGGTAAGTGCTCAAGTGGAGGGTCTGTTAGAAACTCTGAGTCACTGGTTCATCTCATAGCAGGAGATGCCTTTGAGTGCTGATCTGGGTGACTACCCAGAAGCTTCTTTGACATACCACTATTAGCTTTGAGGGCAGCCCATTACTTTTGGTAGCTTGCAAGGAAGTGTCATCCTGCCTTATTAATATTTTGAATATTCCTCAAATTTAAATGAGGAAAGGTGAGAAGGGGGGTGGCGCGGGTATGCCCTGTGGTAGATAAGGCAAATAGGAACAACACCTTGGGCACACAGAGAACCAGGGTTCTCTGTGAATGTGAAGAGAAAGTCATTGTTAGAATTCTTCATTTTAGTGGGAGAGCCCACTACAGTGGACCAAGTTGAGCATTTGCATTCCCTTCCACTTAGCTTTCCAACCTGTGTTCTAGAGAATGCTGTCTACTAGCAAAGGACATGATGCACGTAGTTTGTAAGCATCACTGAGATCATGTCAGTTAAGAATGCAGAGCACCTCTGAGGAAAATAGATAGAGTAAGAAGTAAAAAGCGTGGTGAAGAATGCCATCCTCTGCCTCCTTGGGGCTGTGCTTAATTGTATTCTTTCTTATGCCTGGCTTAGCTCGGCAGACGACCCATTCCTTCTGTATGCCACGCTGCACTCGGGGAACCACTGCAAGTTTATCACAAAAGATCTGATGCGGGACCACAAGGCCTGTCTACATGATGCCAAGACCCAGCGCCTCTTCTTTAAGTGGCAGCAGGGCCATCAGCTAGCAATCATTAATACGCTTCCAGGATCAAAAATAACCTTTCAGGTATGTTATTTGTTCTCTACATAATGCCAACAGAGTCAAGTACAGTATATAGTCACATATATAGATAGATAGATAGATAGATAGTAAGAATGTGGCATAGTCAAAGAATGTTGCACTTAGTTGAAGGTTCTGAATGCTTTATTTTTCTCAGCTGTAGTTTGGTATTTGGGATTAGCCAGCTCCTGGACACAGAAAGTCTGCCAGAGCAAAAGTTTCCATAGACCAGCCTTACATCACGTTAATTGACATATCAAAAACATCTGAGATGTCATCAATTGTGACTTCAGTTATGTCACCAATTATAACTCCTCATACATGTTTTTTATTTTCCTGAAAATTCCTTATCCCTTATGGTTCGTCATATTTCTGCTAAGTAACTCTTTTTCCTGTTAGTTCACTTCTGCGGCATGGTCTCAATTGAGTTCTCCTTTGGTTCTAGTTTAGATCCCTGAAAATATGAGATCTCTTATCTCTTGTATGAAAGCAAAGGGAAAAAATCCAAAGGCAAGCTATTATAGAAAAATACACTAGCCAATGTATATGTGGTCCAATGGTCAAAAAATATACAAAACAACAGCTCTACAGGAAAAATCAAGACTGGGGGAAACTATTCAGGACAACTGACTTGGTTTCCTCAACAACAACAGAATGACAAGAAAAACAGAGATGAAAAGTAAAGCTCTAATTAAAATTAACAGATAATTCAGTCACGATGTAATAACCTAATTTCAACTCCTAATCAAAGAAATCAACTGTAAAATATATGTACACATATTTAATAATTGGGGAAATGTAAATATTAGATATCTGATGGTAAGGAATTATTAACTCTTAAGTGTAATAATAGTATTGATCTTATATTTACAAAATAGATCCTTACTTTTTAAAGGTACATACTGAGGGGTGCCTGGATGGCTCAGTCAGTTGAGCTTCCAACTCTTAATTTCGGCTCAGGTCATGATCCCAGAGTCCTGGGGTCGAGCCCCACCTCGTGCTGCACACTGAGCATGGAGCCTGCTTCAGATTCTTTCTCCCTCTGCCCCTCTCTCCCACTTTCTCTCTCTCTCACAAATAAAAATAAAGGTACATACTAAATATTATAGAAGAAGGGATATGATAGCTGAGATTTGCTTCACAATAATCTTGAGGGGTGGTATGGATGAAATAAAATTATCCATGAGTTGATAATGGCTGAAGCTGGGTGGTGCATACATGGGAGTTCATTATACTATTTCTCTATTTTGTATATATGAAAATTTTCTTTCAGTCCAAATATAGACTCTCCTGTAGAGAGTCTTTAACCTTAAAGATGAACTCTCCCTCAAAAAAGAAACCCCTAATGCTAGGGTTCATCTTCACAGAGCTAGCTGCTCTTTGAAAATCCATTGTTAAGTAAGACAGAGAATACTCCTGAAGCAAACTGAGAAGTTGTCAGAAAAGAAAGGGAAATCGCCAGGTAACCCCTCTGTGTTGTTCTCAATGTTTGGCTCCCTTTTTAATTCAACAGCATATCCCCAGTTATGACACAGTGGTGCAAACAACTGGAGACTCATGGCACATACCATATGATGAAGACTTGTTGGAAAGATATTCCTATGAAGTGCCAACCAAATGGCTGTGCCTTCACCGAAAGACATAAAGACTATACCCCATGCAGAACTTGTGTTTGGGTGCCCTTCTGGTTGGCATCAGAGCTCTTCAGTCAGTGCTTGCTTAGAGCATTGCTCCTGTGTGATCCACTTTGTCCTGTTTGGTCCAGGTGTCAACAAATTGAGGGTTTTTTTTTTTTTAATTAAATAAAATATAATATCTTTTCATAAGCAGTTGTATTTGTATTTTTTTTTTACCAGCCATTTGTTTTTGGAGAATTTATCCATAGTTGGGGAAGTCAGGGCAGAGTGAAGTCTACATTTCTCCCGTCGGGCCAGCTTGGCCATTTACTTGGACAACAGGTGCTTCTGGTATCCATTTTGCCAGCCCTGACCTCACCTTCCAGGTCCACAAATAGCAGAGCCAATGCATCTAGGCCTAGGCTACTCATGTTGTTTCTAAACCCCTTCTACCATTTCTGGCGTGATCGCATCCTCTACACATGATCTGCTACTCACACTGAATCACTTATGGTCCTCTGTGATAAACTGGCCAAGAAATCAGAAGCTTATTAGCAACTTTTACTTACCACCCAATGATTTGAGTGGGAGAGAAAGGAGCAGTTTGTTCTCTTTAGCCTGTGGTCATTTCTTCATTCTACAATGCCTTTTTCAAATTGGTTCAATATTTTGTGAACACTATTAATTCCATCACTCAGAATATGAGGGCTTTTTAAAGGATACAGATTTTTTTTCATTTAATCAAGTTTGACTTAGTTTAACAAAGTGATTAACTTTTCATGTTTGCCTCTTTTACTTCCTTGCCAGCCTGCTTATACCTCACTGGGCCTTAATTTTAGCTGGAAATATTCATGTCCACAATACTTTATGTTTTTTCTTTATTCATACATGCTGTATGATTTAATACTCAAGAATAGGCAAAACCGGGGGCACCTGGGTGGCCCAGTCAGTTAAGCATCCGACTCTTGATTTTGGCTCAGGTCATGATCTCACAGTTCGTGAGTTTGAGCCCCACATCGGACTCTGTGCTGACAGTGCAGAACCTCTATAGGATTCTCTCTGTTTCTCTCTCTGCTCCTCCCTCATTTGTGCACACTCTCTCTCAAAAATAAATAATAAATAAACTTAAAAAAAAAAAAAGAACAGGCAAACCCAGTCTATGGTGATAAAAATCACAATAGTAGTTGCCTGAGGCAAGAGCACAAGAGACCTTTCTGGAGGGTGATATAAAGTTCCCTCTATATTGATCTGGGTGATGCTAACTTAGGTGTATGTGTATACTGGTCGATTTATCACACTACTTAAAATGGATGCCTTTACAACAATGTAGCTCAAAAAACATTAACCTTAATAAGATAGTTATTGGGGCTCCTGGGTGGCTCAGTCAGTTAAATGTCTGACTTCAGCTCAGGTCATGATCTCACAGTTCGTGAGTTCTAGCCCTGCATCGGGCTCTGTGCTGACAAGCTCGGAGCCTGGTGCCTGCTTCAGATTCTGTGTCTCCCTCTCTCTGCCCCTGCCCCATTCGCGTTCTGTCTCCCTCTCAAAAATAAGTATTAAAAAACTTTTTAAGATAATTATTTACATGAAATAAATAATTACTTACATAAAGCCATATACACAGATATAAGTAGGGTGTGTATTATGCACAGAGAGACTATTCAGGAAAAACACAGGAGGGGAATGTTTCATCTCCTTATCCATTTACTGGATCCTGCTCTGCTGCGTGCCTAGAAAAAATAGGTTTCCAGAAAAGTGTGCAATAATTTGAAAATATTGAAGATCAGAAAATTCTCCTACATCCAATCTGCTTATTTTCTAAATTTCATAAACTACAGACAGAAAACTGTGTTTTCAGTGAGTTACATTTTTTTAAAGTAACTATCCTAGTTTTTGGAAAATTTTTAAAAAAGAGAAATGTGTTTGTTAAATAAACTTCTCTGACAGCCTAACACAAATACCTCACAAGGAGCACATGGAGATGGGGGAGAATACAAAAGGAATCCCAGAACTTTGAGTGAACCTTGAAGAACAGAAAGTCCAGCAGTAGCATTTTATAGAGGAGGGACAGACCCTGAAAGATGAAATGGCTTCTGTGGATCCCATAGCTAGTTTGTGGAGACATTTCAACTGTAACCCACCTTCCCTGATTCCCAGCCAAATAATCTTCCTTCTCTACAATGTGATTTAGGTTAGGGTAGTTCATAAAAACTCAAACAGACTGAATCATAGGGCATCCAGTATTTAGACTGAGGGACTTAGCCACATAAGAGAAAGGGGGAAGAATGAGAGCAAAGAAACAAGGGAGTACCTCTTTAAAGGGTCCACATTTGTAGAATGGCTCTTCAGTGTACAAAATTGTGTCAGGGAAATTACATTATTTTTTGAACTCTTTAATACCATTAAAAAATACAACTCTGGCTCAGTCTGAAGAACATGTGACTCTTAATCCCAGGGTTGTGAGTTGAAGCCCCACGCTGGGTATAGACATTACTAAAATAAATAAATAAATAATTTTAAAAATCCTAATTTCTGCTTGAGTTAAGGTGCATCTGTTCTTTGTCCAGGAGTAAGGGAATTCTAGGGCTGCTTAGTGTAAATGACACTGACACAGGACACTGAGGAGTGCAGGGATCTTCTGAAGGAAGGGAGCTGGTACCAAACACTTACGCTGCCCTTTTGTATTCTGAGTGAAAAAGAAAAAAAGCTACCAGTTAAGCAAAGTCTGAGACAATGAGAAGAGGAATTCTTTTAAGTTATGCTCAAGGGGGCCTCAGTGGCTCAGTTTGTGAAGTGGTGAAGCAGTTAAGCATCAGACTCTTGATTTCAACCCAGGTCATGATCTCACGGTTCCTGAGTCCCCCCAGCCCAACATCGGGCTCTGCACTGATAGTGCAGAGCCTGCTTGGGATTCTGTCCCCCTCTCTCTGCCCCTACCTTGCTTGCTCTCTCAAAGTAAATTAAAAACAATAAACTCAAAAAAAAAAAAGTTATTTTTTGGATTAATAGTGTCTTTTAAGTCAGCTATGAACAAATGAAGGCTTTGAAAGAGCATTAACTCTGCCACTGGAAAATACCTCCAGGGGCGCCTGGGTGGCTCAGTCAGTTAAGTGTACGACTCTTCATTTTGGCTCACGTCATGATCCCAGGATCATGGGGTCAAGCCCCATGTGGGGCACCGTGCTGACAGCATGGAGCCTGCTTGGGATTCTCTCTCTCTCTCTCTCTCTCTCTCTCTCTCTCTCTTTCTCTCCCTGCCTCGCCCCTGCTCGTGTTCTCTCTAAATCAATCGATCAATCAATCAATCTTCTAAAGTGTTTTGTGTTTCCCTCAGAAATGCTCCTGAATTTATACTCTCTTTGCCTCCTGCTGTTCTCGGACTGAATAAAGAGAAGATCTCAAAGGGGAAGCCTGAGTTAATTATTCTCTCAGGACTACATTGACACTACCTCACCTCAGGTGTCTTGTTCTTCACATTAATTTGTGTCTTCAAGTTTGCATTTAAATATAATTACTTGCTCTTTGGTCCTGTAGCAGGTTTCTCATTTTTTGAAAAATTGTCCTCATGTATTATAAAATACATCATATATGTTTACGTTGGATTTCTTTTTCCCTAATAGCTTCATTCTAAAGCAGGAATGGAAAGGAAGAGTGTGTTATATGGGCACCTGAATTCTGTCCATCATGGTGAGTCTTATACTCATATGCTAAAAATTAGTATTATCAGGGTAATTGAGGGCAAAGCTAAATGGAGTCCAGATCTGGTATTTCATTCATCCTTCAGTAATTGGAATTCCTAGAGTGAAAAACACCTAAGGGAGCCCTTGTGGGAATGACTGGGAGTATAGCAACATAGACCATTGTGAAGATATGGTGATATTTCTTTTTTCTTTTAAATGGTTGGTTTTTTTTTATTTATTTATTTATTTTTTTTTTTTTTATTTTTGAGAGAGAGAGGCAGAGCACGAGCAGGGGAGGGGCAGAGAGAGAGGGAGACACGGAATCCAAAGCAGGCTTCAAGCTCTGAGCTGTCACCACAGAACCTGACACAGGGCTCAAACCCATGAACCGTGAGATCATGACCTGAACCAAAGTCAGACGCTTAACCGACTGAGCCACCCAGGTGCCCCTATTTTTTCTAATGTTTATTTATTTATATTTGAGACAGAGTGTGAGCAGGGGAGGGGCAGAGAGAGAGGGAGACAGAGAAACCTAAGCAGGCTCCGTGCCATTAGTGCAGAGCCTGACACGGGGCTTGAACTCACAAGTTGTGACATCATGACCTAAGCTGAAACCAAGAATTGGACACTTAACCAACAGAGCCACCCAGCCACCCCATTTATTTTGAGAAAGAGAGAGAGACAGCACATGAGCAGGGGAAAGGTAGAGAGATGGAGAGAGAGAATCCCAAGCAGGCTCCGCGCCATCAGCGAGGAGCTCAGCCCGTGAGGTCATGGCCTGGGCCAAAATCAGACATCGGATGCTTAACTAACTGAGCCACCCAGGCACCCTGAAATGGTGCTATTTTGATTCAGGTATTCTTTCAGCAAATAGAGTTCTCAGTAAGAGAGACCAGGCAGCTGTTAGTGCCCCCTATAGCCCACAATGAGTAGGGTTCTCAAGTAAAATATAGGACTAGGAGTTAAATTTGCATTTACATTTTTTTAGTGTAAATATGTCTCAAGTATTGCCGAGACAGACTCATACTAAAAATATTGCCTATCTGAAGTTCACATTTAACAGGACACCCTATATTTAGTACATCTGACAACCCTAGGTGAGACATACATGGGAGGGTGAGTGGTATTGGGGAATGAAGCATCTAACAGCCCAGTAGTCTTACAGGAGGCAGGAGGGAAACAAGGAGAAGAAAGGAGGTGAGTAAAAGGCACCTGAGAGAGGAAGGAAAGGCAAGAAGACCAGCTTTTCCCTGCTGGTCCCAGCTAATAACAAATCTGCTTGAATGTACACTCTATAAGCAAAGGGACTTCCATTTAGAGAACTACTTAGAAAAAGCCATAGAAAAGCAGTGAGATGAAAAAATATAAGAGATGGGAACACCAATGAGTAAATGCAGTAAATCTGGGGAGATAGTCTTTAATTTTCTCTTGTCATGTCTATTTCATTTGATGTTTCAAAATTCCCTGAAGCTCTGCCACTGAAAAATACTTCTAGGGAAGCTCTGTCTTCCGAGATTTGTTCTTTGTTGGCAATATTCAGTCCGACGGATGCTTCCAGAGACCCTACATACACAACTTGCTTTCAACCCAGAATTGAAATAAACAGGAAGACAATTATCTAGTAGTCATTGATGGCAGCCAAAAATAGTTTGTACAGAGTCCTCTCCGTTCACTATTATCAAATGGATTAGGTTATTAAGGTAACCACGATAACTTATTGTAAATAACAGTGTCATATGAAGGGGTTTTGGTAGTTTCTGACAAGAAATGTGATGGAAATTTCAACCACATTAAAATGATTACCCCACCATCTCTTTGGTGTTAATTAAAATCCAGCACAAAAAGCAAATGCTGGAAAAATCACTGCTAGGGACTTAAATTTCTACTATGGTAGAGACATAAATTCATTTTTGAAGAGACTGGGTCAGATTGCCCTATCACTCTCAGCTAGACTAGAACATTACTTGGTATCAAGCTTAGTTCACATAGAAACCTTTAAAATTGAGCAGATTTCTTTTGCTTTCTATGACCACATCAGAACAGAGAATGTCCGGGTTCTGACAGGTGCCAGTGGAATTCTCTCACAATTCTGCTGTTCCTTGGGCTGTCCGGGGCAGAGTGGTGTCCTGGCCTGGGAGAAGAGAATGGGCCTCCACTTCCATGAAATAGGTTCCTTTGGAAGTGGTCATGGCAGGTCTTCCCAAAGGTAAGTCCCCTGTTCCTTAAGATGTACTGAATTATTAAGTCTTTTTTTTTTTTTTGTAAGTTTATTTATTTTTTTGAGTGATCTCTACTCCCAGTGTGAGGCTCAAACTCACAACCCTGAGATCGAGCCACACGCTGTACTAACTGAGCCAGCTAGGTGCACCTATTCCTAAGTCTTTAAAAATATATTATTCTATTTTCCTCATTTCATTGACCTTGTCCTAGAATCCACAGCTTCATTTTTTTTTTTTTTCTATCCCTTGCTCCAAAGCTGGGCTGTCTGTTGCTACTAAGTTTTTATACATACGTAGATATGTCTATTACATACATATGATTTTTTTAAAGGATCAATTCTCTATAAACTCTTTTGTAACTTTTTGTTCACCTGAGAGAAAATGAAAACGTTTGTATGGTCTTCTACCATTTCTTCTTCGTATACTCTAATCATAATAAGTAAATTCATAAAGAGAGCCAGCCAAGTTAAGCTGGGCTGTTGTATACCATAAACTACTACTTACAGAGCTGTATACTCATACTACTCAAGGCTTCCTTGTGTTCAGAAGGAAATTTGTGTTCCAGGAAGCTGTCACTCTGATAGTATCTATTGATTCAAATTAAGGGTCATGTCCTTTGGCATTTAGTCTTATTCTGTGGCAGGAGTGGTCAGATCTTTGAAGAAATGGATCTTTTCCAAGTTAGGCCCTCTGATGTCCAACTGCTAAAGAAATAAACTCTAGTCAGACCAAGTTTTTGAAGAGAAAGTCTCAGGAAGGATTGCTGCTTTACACAGATAAAAAGGGCTTTTTATCTTTTAAAGCAAATCACATGGCTCTTTTTGTTCGTTGACCCACCAAGGGAAGTTTATGTGAGGCAATCAGTATTGAACAGTTTGTGCTTTACAAATGTCACCAGATTTTTTATTCTGGTCCACTGCCATTATCCCCGGAGATTCTAACACCACTCATATGTTGGTCTTGTTTCTTAACCTCTTAAACCTGGTCATTTTCAGCCCCCTGTGAGATGGCCAACCCGGACCTTTTAAATTACTTAAAAGTGTTCCAGGGGTGCCTAGGTGGCTCAGTCAGTTAAGCAGTGACTCTCCGTTTGGGCTCAGGTCCAGATCTCACAGGTTGTGAGATCAAGTCCTGCCCTTCATAGAACCCTGTGCTGACTTGCTTGGGATTCTCTCTCTGTCCCTTCCCCTCCCCAACCCCCACCTGCTCTCTGTTTCTCTCTCTCAAAATAAATAAGTAAACCTAAAAAAAAAAAAAAAGTGTTCTACCTTCAGAATTTCAAACTTTTAAGTTCTTCATTTTGACCACAACCTCTTTACCAGCCCCACTCCTTCATCCCAACTACCAGTTCCTTGGTGTATTCTTTGGCCCATCCCTTCCTTACCTAAAGGCCTCTATTGTCCATCCCCATCTGCCTTTGCTTGCCTTCTTTTGTTCCTTTCACCTCCTGCAGCATCTTACCTAAACCTAATTTTGGACAGCCCCAAACCATTCCACTTCCTCCATTCCTACACACAAGTATTGCTAGAAAAGTCGTGAAATTATACAGCTGGAACTTCACTCTCATTTGAAGATCCTTATTTTCATCTTTAATTGAATTCCCATTAATTTCCTGAAGGAGCTCTCTCACCCTTTGCAATATTAACTTGAAAAATGGCTTATCTCCTAAAACCTCCATTCCCTTTTCTGTTAATTGGGAAGATGGGCTACAGCAGTACTTCTCAAACTTTAATAGACATGGAATCATCTGGAATCTTGTTTAAAATGCAGATTCTGATTTAACGTCTGGTGTACCAAGTGATGCAATGCTACAGACCATATTTTGAGTAGTATCGTGAGTAGCTTCAAGTGAGCTCAAGCTTATTTTAAAATAATAATACACAACACTCATGAGTCTGAGTCCTGAGTCATAACCTCACTATTCTCACTGTCAGCAGATGACTTAACTAAGATCTACAAGCCATCTGCAATCTGCTGAAGCCTCTTCAGCAATTTTTGTCCTTTCCAGTAACTTTCCCATCCTGAACTTTTCTCCCTTTTCTTTTCTAGGTTACTTTTTCTACTTGCCTCCATTCTGTCCCTTCTTGGTGGCTTGAGACCTTGTTCTCTTCAGTTAATCCCTTTCCACTGGCTCTTTTCGCAGCTAACTGCAAATACCTTTAGGCTTGTAGCCTGACATAAACCATTCCTTGCTAGGGTTAGTATAATAGACAAACATCTCAAAGGTAGGCACCATCTCTACCCCTGGTTTCTTTCTAATTCCACATTTGCAGCTGAGTATCTCTACCTGGGTGGCCTGAGGACCTACAAGCTGAACCACTGTGGGAACCACTCATCTTCACCCAAAGCAACTTCCTGCCTTACTTTGTTATTTTTTCTTGTTCCTTTCCCCTTACTCGCATACCTACTCAATTAGCAAATTGTGTTGATTTATACCTTCAAAATATCTGTTGCAGGCTAGTCAACTCTTGACTTTCAAAAAAAAAAGTTCTTTTGTAAAGCTTTGTACCTGAAGATGTTGATAATAGTGTTACTGATGATAATAATAAAATTGGAAATAACTAAGTGCTCAAAACAAGGGAATAAAAAAGTAAATGTAGTTTTTAATGTTACAGTGACTAAAATGAAACTCTGTGTGTTGGCATGGATTAAATGAAAAGCATCTACAAAATGGTATGTCTAATATGATCCCATTTTTTAAATAGGAGGGAAGGAAAGAGATACCTGGAGAAATGTATCTTAAATAACATTTCATTGTGCTGCCTGCCTGGCTCAGTCGGTAGAGCATGCAACCTTTGGTCTCAAGGTTATGAGTTCAAGCCCCATGTAGGATAAAACATTACTTAAAAACATAAAGTCTTTTTAAAATTAAAAAAAAAAAAAGAAGTAACATTGTATTGATTCCAAAATATTAATAGGTATCTCTGGGTGTTAGAACTGTGGATGATTTTTACTTTCTTCTTTTCATCTCCTGCATAGCCTGAAATTGTTACAATATATATGCTGTATTCCACTGAGGCACAAATACAGTACATACTAAGATTCCCAGATGAATGTGAGGTACATACACAGATTTTACAAAAAGAATAAAGAAGAATCTGACTCACAACCTCTGGCCTCTTAGCCAGGCCAAACATATAAAAGAGTCAGAGGAAAGAAAAAGATAAAGAAGTTTCTTTAGAGCGCCATTGCCAGGCTCTGAGTTGTGTCCTCTGCCCCCAGGATCCCAAGAAAGATGCTTCAGCAGGAGGACTTGGAGAGCCTCCTACAGTATGGGTGACTCAGAGTTCTGGTGCCTGAGAAAGCTGAAGCCTCTGGGGTTGGGGCCTGAGTGTGTCTGCAAATATAGAAGATGACAGAAGGGCCAAAAAGCAGTATTGGAAAGGGAGTCAGAGGCTCCCTTGAGTCAAGGCCACTGCCTTGAAAGGTTTCCCAAGGGCCAGATGGGAGCCAGATGTGTTGGGGTTGGGTTGTCTTGGGCTGGAGAGGAACTTCTGGATGCCCAGAGGGTTGAAGAAGTTGCTGCAAGTAGCCACCTACACATAAAGATATACGGCCCTAGAAGAGTGGCCAAGAGAAGAAGCATCAGCTTTAACCAGGCTCACCAGAAGCACCAGCTTTAAGTAGCTGCTAGGCCTAGAAAACATTAACCATTCATTCTTACCTACCCTCCCATCCTAGCCCTCCACTGTCCATCTTCCACCTTGGCTGGGGGCAGAATTGAACCAGGAGTGACTGAACCAGAAAAGCCAACCACGTTCCCAATCCCTTTCCGCTGGGAGGCTTTAATCTGAAACCAACTTAAGCTGGCAGATTAGAAATGATGCAGTGCTGTTTGGAATTTTTATTGTTCTAGAACTGGATATTCTGATTTCTGAATTGAGACTTCATTTATTACTTAAAGTGACCATAGAACTGCATATTGTCTGAGGAACAGCAAAGTAATGGGACCTGCCAGGTTTTCGTGTAGAGGAAAGAAAGATTGAAGAAAGGGTGGGAGATAAAAAATCAAATTGGAGTTTTATCACAATCTGTTCATCAGATTCTGTTAGCAGAACGCAGATGCCTGCTTCCATCATTTCTTGCCCCCGCAAACTTAAACACTACCTATTCTAACAGTATAGATTCATTCTGCCTGTTTTTATACTTTATATAAATGGAATCTTCAGGATGTGCTCTTTTGTGGCTGGCTTCTTCCTTTCAACATTATGTGAAGTTCATCCATATTGTTGCATGTAACTGTATTTCAGTCATTTTTATTGTTGTACAATGTTGTATAGTGTGAACACCACAACTATAGATTGTACCATTCATGGGCATTTAAATGCTTCCAGTTTTTGCCTATTACAAATAGCACTGCTATTTAGTATACACTGCTATTTAGCACTGGTATGTAGTATATTACTTTTAACAATAGGGGGACAGCTATTTAAAAATCTCTTGTAAATATTCTTTCCCTTTCATAACCATTACTACCACCCCAGTTCAGGCCTTCAGAAACATTGACTTGGACTATTCACAATAGCCTCCTGATTGATATCCCCATCTATATATAGTTCATCATAAACAATAACACTAGCTTTATATTCCCAGGGCATAGTTCTAATTATGCTGCTTCCCTTAGTCCAAAACATTAAATATTGGTGCACCTGGGTAGCTCCATTGGTTAAGCGTCTGACTTCGGATCAGGTCATGATCTCACAGCTCGTGAGTTCGAGCCCTGTGTCAGGCTCTGGGCTGACAGCTCAGAGCCTGGATCCTGCTTTGAATTCTGGGTCTCCCTCTCTCTCTGCCCCTCCATCACTCGCACTCTGTCCCTCTCTCTCAAAAATAAACACTAAAAAAAAAAAAAAAAAATTTTTTTTTTTAAAGCAAAAATATTAAATATCTCCCCATTGCCTTCCAACCAGAGCCTAAGTTCCTTAGCTTAGGCATTCAAGGCCTCTTCCTTGCATTTGTGTCCTAATCTAGAATATTTGTGAGTCCTAGTCAAGCTAGGCCATTGCCATGTCCTAAGCACAGGCTTTTTTTCCCTTCTCTGCTTCTCTCTTCGTGTCACTCCCACTCCATGTTACATCTTGGTGCCACTGATTGACATTGCTTCCAACAACTAACACACCTGGAGGATTTCTTGTCTTCCTATGCTAAGCTCACATATACTTCTTCCAACAGGAAGCGTACATTCCCTATGGCCCAAGGTAATTTGCCATTTACAGTGCTCTGTTGGAGTCTACCTTATGTATCATGAACTGTCTGTTAGTGTTGCTTTTAGTCATGTTTCATCTTCCCCACTGAACTCTGGTTCTGGTGGGGCCCTTGTCTGGTTCATCTCTGTGCCTCCCAGAGCAGCCAGCCCAGCTTCTTACTCATAGAAGGGGCTCAATACATGTTTGTTGAATGACTTTGGAGAAGTTGTTTGAAAATATCTTCCTGATTTTTATCTCCAATTCCCACTTCTCCTTTGAGTGAATTCCCCTCTTGCTCCATGGTATTTTGTGTGTGAGCTGGCTAACTCAAGAACATAGTCTTTGGTGTCTGATCCTTTGATCCTCAAGAAATATTAACTTCTCACTGCCACCCTCTATAATCATTACCATGTAAGCCCCCTATGTCTTATATGAATTAAGTTTGATGTATTAGGCATCATTATGTACATGCACTGTGATAACTGGAATAAAATTTGCTATACACCTGTAAGACCTCATTCCAGAATTTTTACTCTTGGAAATGTTTTAGATCTGTTATTGGTTGATTTTCCAAAGTTGCCTTTGTTGGACCACTGTGGACAAAATGCATTTGGGGTGAAATTTGGGGATCTCAACTCAGGTCCATCAATCATTTCAAAGCAAGGAGAAAATAAGACTGGAGCATTCTCTTACTTTCCCATCAATAACTGGATTCTCAAAACTAGTTCCTAAATTAGTGACTGAAAATATTGGTTATAATGATCAGAAACCTCATTCATTTGCTGTCTCCCCTGTTACTACCCCGAGAGAGGCTGGCTGATTCTGAGCATCAGAGATGACTTAATTTTGTGGTAAGAAAATAGGAATTAGAGGAAGCCAATTAGGAAACCTCAAGGAACAGGAAGTGTCTCTAGGCTAAAGGGAAGGCTGCTGAGTCTTATTTCCTCTCTGTCCTTAATTCGGTCTCTTGGTGCTGGCCAACTTCTGTACCTCCCTTTCCCCACCTGATTAGGGGGCTGGAATGGGGGTAAGGGTGAGGGTGGCGAGCAGAGCGAATGAAGTTAAATAACATTCCTAAAGACCTCAAGATGATAGGTATGAAAATCTTATCAATGAACTGATTGATGCTTAGTTCCCACCCCCCTGTCCACAGCCGTGGGTGAGGCTGCATGTGTGTGGGACAGGGTGGGTAAGAACTGGCTGCTCTCCAAGTTAAGAAAATAGACTTTCACTTCTGAACAATAGCAGAGTGCAGTGCAGGTTGGTGCAGTACTTGGTTTCCTTCTGTACTAGGGTGAGATCAAAGCAAAATAGCCAACAATCCAGTCCTTTATTCACCAGTGGCTCCCCTTTACAAAGAGAGAAGCTGAGTTCAAGTCTATTAGTATGTGACTTATTTTCACAGTAGTGGTTAATATTTTTTTCTTTGTGCCTTTAAGGTGGGTACAGCATGCTTGCCTATTTAAGAAACCAAGGTCATGGTCATCAGGTAGTCTGTGGCAAGGCTCAGATTGTAATTCAGCACTTCTGACACTCAGAGCCTGACCATTTTCGAGACTCAGGCCCCTCCCTTCCCCTTCAGATTTTTCACTGGAACATTTGCTGTTCTCTTAAGCTATGCAGGGCTTCCTGTGTTATCATGCCTAAGGGGAAGTTGTATGTTAAAAACCACCAACGGTTAAGCCCAAGACAGCTGGGGTCTTCCATTGCTTCTTCCAGTATTCTGGGGAGACCCATGAGAACTCTCAAGTGTTTCTTAAGACCTTTGGCTTCCAGAAACAAGAGATCAGTCAAGCATTGCGTCTTCATTTAAGGAGGGTTTGAGAAAGCAAGAGAAACGTCAAAAGTTGTAAGAGGATAATACTGACGTTGTTATAGCTAAAAATCAAGGGTAAACTGAAAGCTAAAGGTTTTGGCTCTAAAAAAGAAAAAAAAAGTTTTGGCTCTATATTAGGGAAGGTGGGGGATTCCTGGATAGTTTTAGTTAAATGTCCTTTGGGTTAGGCTGATGCAAGTTTATTCCCTTTCATAGCAAAGGACAACATTCTCAATATTGGCGATGACTAATAGAATCCAGGCACAGAATTATATGGACTGGTAAGGAAAGGATGGAGCAGAATGGAAATGACAGTTGTGTGACTGCTATGTCGATAGACATCATCTTGTACCCACCATTGGTATTGGAGGATGAGAGAACCACACAAGATGTTACGGACAAGGGGGCAGGGGAGTGTTGCTTTATTGGAATCTGGTCACGTAAAAGATTTGAAGGACTTTCAAGTAAAGGCATATCAAGTGCTTCATGTAAGTCACAGAAGCACACTTCCCCCACATTTGGTGCATTTGTCCTTTTCTGCCCATAAATTATATAGAACTAGAGTACAGAGAAATCACTTTTCTCCTTCCCAGAGACTCAGCCAGAATGACAACTCCCAGGCAGCCAACCATAGCTACTGGAGGAAGAGCTGTAGGACTGACATTGCTGTGAGAACGATACAAATAGGGAAACATACAAATAGAGCCAGGTCCCTGCCCTCAGTCCCCTGAGAAGCACCTGACTGGGAAGTCTGGCCAGGGAGCTGGGCAGAGGTCTACCTCCCTCCTACTGTCCACCCAAGCTGCTACATCCTGAGCTCTGTCCTGGCTCCAGTTGACCTTTGGGGTCCCTTAACATCAAGAAATCCTCACTCTCCTAAAATACTGTTACCAGTGTTGATGGCTAACTCACAGGGCATTGTGTTTCAACATCTGCTAATATCACATGGAAACACAGATAAGCTCCATTTTTATATTCCCTGGGCTCACTGTAAGCTAAGGGCTAAATTCTCATCTTGCCTTTAAACACCACGTGATTCAGCATGTCTGCAGTCACTGGGAATCTACACTGCCACTTTTTACCTTTGCCTTGTGGGTAACCCCAACCTTCCACCTACCTCCACCCCCAGGGGAGAATGTGGGCCTTGCCAAATGGAGGCCCCCAGGAGATTTTCCAAGACTCACAAGATGTCAAGTCATCTCTAAAATTTTTCAAAAAACCAGAAAGTCATTTCAAAAAGTCTAACTTGGTGGCCCCACAGAGAGGAAGATCAAATTTTCCACACAGACACAGCAAGTCTGCCCCCATAGGCCTGTGTTAAAGCTACAAGAGTATTGATGACTTTGGTGAAAGCTCCCTAACCCAAGGGGGAAGTCCACCTGGGTGAGTAGTTTGGCTGCTGCTTGGCACCCAGTGGCACATATTCAGTCTGCTTCCAGGGGATTTCCCTTAGCAGTGGAATCAGCGAGGGGTTTGTCTTTCAGAAAGATTTCCCAGAGGAATTCATTTGTGTATGGGGAAAAAAATCTCAAATTCTAATATAAAATCTCTGACCTTTTAGGTTTTTGAAATTTGGATTTCTCATTTATTCACAACTCTCTCCAAATTAGGAAAAACAAACATAACAGAAAACTCAGATAGTGAGCATGCATATCCATTGAATGATCTGAGTGCTTACTTCATGCTAGACATGGTTTGCCACTGAGGATACACTGGGGAGCAAAATTAATGTGCCCACTGCCCTAAGGGAGCCTAATGTTCTAACTGTAGCTTTCAGTTTGTGTTTGTGTGGAAAATGAGGTTGATTCTTTCCAGGTTGAGTACTAAAATGTATATACCATCTGAAATCCAATGCCTCTTTCAGGGCCCAGCTTAAATGTAACCTCAAGAAGGGATGAGGATTTCTTTGAACATGTGACATTCTAATGGCTTCCAGTGTCTGTGATTTTAAATATCCCATCACTGCATGGCAGTGGGAATGAAAAGCAGACATATCCTATCCCATAGGAATAACCAACAGGATTTGGTAACTGACCAGACAGGAAAGCAACAATAACATAAACTGTTTAATGTGCCAGGTTACATGCTAGGTACTTTGTTTAGGTCTTCACTTGCCTTCTCATTTAATCCTCACAACAGCCTCCAATAAAGTGGATCTTATCCAAAATTAATAGATAAGGGAATCCAGACTTAGAGAGTTTGCATAAGGTCACATATCTAGTAACTGCCACAAATGGCATTTAAATCCATATTTAAATAGAAAAGGATGTACTTCTAACCCCGATGCTGTAAGGGATTCATTCATTCAACTAATATTTATTGAGCACTTGATATATGCTAGGCATTGTTCAAGTTGCCTGAGCTACAGGAGTGAACAAAACAAAGATTCTTGCCCTCATGGAGCAAGTGGGGGGTGGGGGCAGTGGGGGTGGGGTGGGGGATGGGACAATAAACAGTGAACAAAATTATGAATTACAGAACAGAAAAAAAGAAAATGAAGGATCAGGATAATATAGGGACAGAGTAAGAAGTTTTGAGGAATCAAAGACTGCCGCAAGGTTTGGGTTCTGAGTACTTGTAAAGTGTGGTACAAGGGGCGGGAACTGGCTTGGTGGGGGAAGAAATGACATGATGAGCTCTGTTTTAAATACATTGGGTTTTAAGGTACCTTGTGTCTCAAAGTGAAAAACATCCCACAGGCAATTAGATAAGAATGTGTTCTGGAGAAGGGTTCAGCTAGAGACATCAGCATGGGGTGGGGGTGGGGGGCTGTTGAGGCTGTGCAACTAAGAGAGTTCACCCTCCTTAGCAGCCTTACAGAGAACTCTTTATGACTATTCAGGTAAAGTCTGGTAAATTATAATACACTAGCGTTGCTCAGAGTATGAGGAAAAAAAGCACCCAAAAGGTCAGGAGTTGGTCCTGAGGGTAGGGTAGGGACCTGCGGCAGAAGTAAGGGACAACTTTTATCGGTACACTTGGAAATTAGAGCTGGAAAGTACCCTGTGTGCCAAAGATGTTGTATGCATTTAGTATTATCTTAATCATGTCTCACTTTTGGACTTTTTCAGCTTGATAAAAATGGAGGTTTAATTTTTAAAAACATTGTTGACATTTGGGGTTTCCTTAAGAACTACTTAAGAGGGTCTTACACATTTTTTTCCTTTAAATGCAAAGTGAGCTTAGGAGAAAATATGTTAAAGACGTAAGAATCCTTGCTTTAGTATTAACTTACAGCAGGCACTCAAGTGCCAGAAACCTTGGCAAAACCGGCCTCCCAGATGCACAAACGGGGGAGGTTAGGGACACCAGCCTAACGTCATGTTGTGCATTCAATATTGGTTAAATGGGAGTGTGCCTTGGGGATAAGTCAAAATAGGCACCGTTTTACAATTTGAAAAGCCACTTTTCCTCTCCGGAGCCACCCGGTCCGCTACTCCCATTAGTTCATTCAACAAATGAACAGGGCTATACTCCATGTCCTTTCCGTTCTTATCAATTAAAGCAACTTAACTTCATGATTCCTCATATTCCTCACCTATATTTCCTCAGTTCTACTTCTAAGACAAAACTGTCGGGATTGCTGGCCTTGCCTGGCCAGAAGACAGTTCTGTTTTTTCCAGTAGCTACTAGAACCCGCTCCCTTCTGTACCTAAAATTAACGGTTACTGCCGCAACACCTGCAACGCATTTTGTCCTGTAGTAGGAAGAAAAGTGGATGGGTAAAAAGTAGATTAGAAAGAACGCAAGAAATCTAGACACAGGCTGGATACATACGTCCCCAAACTAACGAGAGACTTAAACACATCATCCATCCATTTAGGTCCCACCGGTAGGCAGATTATTACTCGGGGCCCCCAGAAAGCTTTTTCGTCCTTGCTGCAGTCCATTCACTTTCCAGATGAAAACTCTAAACCGCCACAACGCCAGTTTCACCTGGTATCTGCACAGAGCTCAGACGCGTAGCTGACGCAAGCGCTCACCGAAAGCGCCCCCACGCCGCACCGTCCCTGCTCCCCACCCCCCAAGAAGGGGTGTGGCCTCGGAACGCTCTCCGCGCCTGAATTGGAGGTGGAGTCGCGAGTTCCGCGCGTAAGAGCGGATGAAGCCGGCTGGTGCCCCGGAAGCAGTTGCTGCAACTTCCGGGGGGGGGGGTTGTACGCCTGGTACGGGAGCTACGGGGCTCAGAGACAGTGCTTGAAATAGGGGGTGCGCCAACATGTCCCGTGGTTCCAGCGCTGGGTTTGATCGCCACATTACCATTTTTTCACCCGAGGGCCGGCTCTACCAAGTAGGTGAGTGAACCGAGTCCGCCTGTGGTCCACTCGAATTGCTCTGTCATGGTACGGCCTGGAACAGGCAGACGCGGCCGGAGTTTAGTCCGCGACTGAAGCATGGCCCGAGCTGGGACGGGAGAAAGGCCGAGTCAGGGTCCATTCCCAAGGTGTTCCCACGCCTGTCTGGAGGCAGGGATCGGGGGGCCCGAAGGCTGAAGGCCTCGGGCTCTTAAGGGCGAGAGGCCGCACCTCCTGGACACAATAAAGAGTTAAGGAAGGTAGGACTGCAATTCTGGACTCTGGTTTCTTGACGCCTTTTCACTTGTTACGTTTTGGCCTGGATGGGCCCAACATCTGGACTTCTCTAAAGAATAATTGGCACCTTAAGTTTGCCATTAAAACACTCCTCTCCGTTTTCCTTTGTTTGCAACATGTACTTCCTTGTAGTGGTTAATTCCACAGTGGCATTCAGACCCTTTTATGTGGAGGACACTGTGGCGGTCCTAGGGGATGCAAAGATGTCACACCCTCTCCTATACTGAAGCTCACAGCTTAAAGGGAGTAGCATATAACGTAAACAAACGTATAAAAAGAAAAGTAAAACGTGCCAGATTACAAGGATCTACAGATCAGGACATCTTTGAAAAACTGGCAGATCGAGTGAGTGGCTGTCAATTCTGGAGCTGTTCTTGAAATTAGCATCCCCTTTTAACCCACATCTGAATGTTTCTAAATAGTTTAAAAGCTTGTTTTGAATTGTGGATGAGAAGTGGTGAACTAGCTGTTTCCTGAAAGACAGCCTTAGTGGAAATAAACCCTAAACTATTTACCATTCATTCAGTGTAACAATATATTTTGTTGGATTGAAATGGTGTCAGGGATTCTTAATTTCCTGCCATAGGGAATTTAATTAATATCTGGAGAATCTGATTTACATCTGACCCCATGATCCTTTGATTTTTGAGTGAGTTTACCGCCACAGTGCTTCGGGGAGGACAGTAATACCATCTCTGGTTGGAAATCATAAGAGAGTTGACCTATAAATGAGGTTCTCTTCACCTGTAAATTTTAGAAATAGTTCAAGATAACTTGGAATGAAATTTACACAGTGTATGGCTATATACTGTTTACAAGGTAGCAAGAAACAAGGGTAATTCAGTAACCCTTTTCACTCATCCTCAATCGAAAAATATGACCAAAGACAGAAGAAAGGTAACTCCTCAAGGAAGTTTCATTTTTAGTTTCTTTCCCGAGTTTTAGAGAATTTTTCTATATTGGACTACTGCTTTGAATGTTCTATTTTATGATTTTTAATATGTGAACAGGAAAAGTCAGACCTATTCTTTGCTTTGCTATATACCATATTGTGAAATCCAGCCAAAAAGTAGTCTTTAATACTTCCAGATTAGGTGAGTGGAAAGGCTGGATATAGTGTCAGTTAAGTAATTTAAAAAGATTTGGAATGAAACATGTAGTCCAAAAGCTTAATCTCTAGACAGGATGACTTTAAGCACTGCCTTGTTGAATAACACATTCTGCTATTCAGGGCACTAATTAGATATTGCTAGGAAAGGGAAAGTGAAAGAACAGTTAGTGTGAGCAAGCAGTATAGCGAAGAGGTCAGGCCCTGGAGCCTTACCTGGATTCAGATCCTTGCATAATGCATACTAGCCAACCTGGGCAAGTGATCTATGACATTAACATTAGCCTTAGTTTCCATTTGCAGAGTTGGGTTAACAATTCCTTCCTGTGTGCTTGTTTTGAGGATTAAATATGATGATACATGTAGCGTGCTTAGCACAGTATTAAATGCTCAGTAAATGTTTTTAGGTGCTTATTTGATTCTTTGGCTCATTTTTTTGGTCTGTTAGCTTAGTAGCTCTGTAAGCATGGAGTATTTACTTTTTTATGGTCTATCCATACTTGGTTCTCTAGTGAAATATTTGTACGTTATAATATTGTGAATGCTGTTGATGAGTTTATAAACTTTAGAGTCCACCAGAGACAAAGTATATAAGAATTATGAGTGCAAATTGTTAACTTTGATAGTGGAAAAAAATAAAGCAAAAATGGGGAGGTGACTGGGGAAGGAAAGATTAATGGAGAGGTGAGTGTATGCTCCTCCTCTATCATAGTAGGACTCAAAACATAAATGTAGTCTAAAGGCAATAATTTAAAAAATAGAGATACAAATTTAAAGTTAAAATGTTACCCATAATTACAAACTGTTGACAGTGTTTGCTCCCAGGGAGTAAGAGAAAGATTTCTCATTGTTGTTTGTACTCTTTAGTAACTACTGAAAATTTTCTTATAATGAATGTATTCAGGGTGTGTGTATGTAAAAATTGTAGAACTATACACAGAGCACCAGCTTTGAAATCTAATTTCAGAAATCCCTAAGTTATCAGTGAAGAAACTAAGGCCCAGGTGGGACAAAATAAACCTCACTATTTTCGGGCTTTTCTCTCCTGATTTTGCTGATCCTTTGCTGGATAGGTCTGGCAAGGGAGGAGAGGAGTGTCATTTGAATGTGCCTGCCAGGGGGATATGAGCACTGCCCAGTTGCTTCTAAGAAGGGAGTATACTGATAAGGAGCAGGAAAGAAATAGACTGGTAGAATCAGACTGGATATGACACTTTTCTAATCTAGAAATACCAGTCTGGCATAGTATCAAAGCCAGGATTCCTGAGTTCAAGTTCTTGCTCCACACCAACTATGAGAATTTTCTTCGATTTGTAAAATAGAAATAATAATTTCATGTCCCTTATAGGGCTGTAAGGATTTAATGACTTAATAGATACAATGTACTTATTAGAACAGTATCTTTCACAAAGTAAGTGCTCAATAAATGTTTCAGTGAGGGATGCTGTCAGGAAGAAATGAGTGGGTGATAAAAATGGAATCAAGAGTTTTATAAATAAATGGACTGGGAAGTATTTACTGTTTACATTTTTTGCTATTAAAAAAAAAAACACCTCGTGTTAAAGTAGTATTTCTGGGGCACCTGGTCAGTCAGTCGAGCATCCGACTTCGGCTCAGTCATGATCTCACAGTTCATGAGTTCAGGCCTCACATTAGGCTCACTGCTGTCAGCCTGGAGCCCATCTTGGATACTCTGTCCCCTTCTGTCTTTGTCCCTCCCTTGCTCATGCACCTACCTCTCTCTCTCTCTCTCTCTCTCAAAAATAAATAAACGTTAAAAAAAAATAGTGTTTCTGAACCTAGACTTCTCATGCCCTCCTTGAATCGATTTGAAATTAAATGTCTGTATACATAAATACATACATATTATAACTACACCAGAAAGTAATGAGATCAAACACTATGTTTTCAAACCTCATATACACCCTCTGCATCCCCACGCCAGTGCCAAGATTTCCAATGACCCCACCTGCTTAAAGATCACAGTTGTTTTGTCTTTTCATTTGGGAGAGCGCCCACGAGTGAGTGGAGGAGGGGGGCAAAGAGGCAGAGAGAGAGAGGGGGTGGGGAGGGAGAGGATCCCAAGGAGGCTCCACACCCAGCGCAGAGCTCGATGCAGCATTCAATCCCAGGACCTGAGATCATGACTTGAGCCAAAATCAAGAATCGGACGTTCAACCGACTGAGCCATCCAGGCACCCCAAAGATCACAGTTTTAAAGAGGGTAATAGGTGGTGCTAAGGAATGAGATGCACTTCTCATTTATGTTCCAAGGTTAGGGAAAGACAGAAGAATAAACAGCTTCCAAAAATCTTACTAACAAAAAGTTTCTAGCATGCAGCATTGAAATTAAATAGACATATTTTGCAGAATACCTGCCTTGCCCCAGTAGAACAACCCTTTTTGGTTTTATTTTTTTTTTCCATAACCAAACTTCATAGAATGTATAGATCTCTCATTTCATTTTTTTATGTTTCCAGCCCATGTTTATATGGGGGAGAAAAAACCATATCTATCTCTCAAAACTCAGTACAGCATTTTAAACAAAATTATGGGTGGGGAAAATCTTGAGTATAGCCCTGTAATTGGCAGAACCTCAGAATCATCTATAGATGCCTTGCAAAGCCGATGAGTGTTCATAAAGGGGATATGCATCTCTGCTGTTGTAGGTCGTAGTATGAGCCATTGTCTGGTATTGTGATTGTCCTGAACGTTTTATCACAGTATCTTTTATATTTTCCCCCTGTTTTTTTCCTAGTACTATACAAATGACTCCCAGAAAAGTTGGAAAGTGCTGGGAAAAAGTATAAGGAAAGAAAGTGAATAAGAGATGACTGTGAAATAGATAACTATACAAAACAACTGTTGATTTACCATTTTGTTTGTGGTCAAGGAAGCAATTTGCGTTCTAACCTAATGGTTTATTGTTAGGTTGAACCATGTGAAACTGCTGATATTTTACTATTTTTTTTATCTATTAAAATGATTTTCGTGCGTCAACCTAATACTTTACAAATATGTATTTTACTTTGTATTTAAGGAAATGAAGACTTGAGATTGAGTGTAATTCATTATAATTTATTCCATTTAAAAAATGGGAAATGGACTGTCAGTTATTATCCTGCATAATTTTGGGCATTCAAAAACAGATTATGGAGATTAATGTAATAGTGCTTGCTAGTTTGTAAGTTTTTCTGAAATTTTACCCTAAAAGCCCCAATCTTTAGTGATGGAAATAAAGTGTTTAATTACTATTTCCAATATTTGAATTCCGGCTTTAAAAAACAAATACACCTTTAAATGTTCCCCTTATGCTGTTCTGTTTTTTTCTTTTTTTTAAATTTTTTTTTTTCAACGTTTATTTATTTTTGGGACAGAGAGAGACAGAGCATGAACGGGGGAGGGGCAGTGAGAGAGGGAGACACAGAATCAGAAACAGGCTCCAGGCTCTGAGCCATCAGCCCAGAGCCTGACGCGGGGCTCGAACTCACGGACCGCGAGATCGTGACCTGGCTGAAGTCGGCGCTTAACCAACTGCGCCACCCAGGCGCCCCTGTTCTGTTTTTTTCTTAATTAGCCTTCATGCTCCCCTCTGCTGTAAACTATATTTTTACCCTACCAGTGTTTCTTTAGAAGATACTTTTTACTTATTATGTTGTCTCAAGATTCTTTACTCCAGCAGTTTCCATTTTTCTGGAAATTACTATAAAATATATATTTTACACTGGTAATATTACAGTAGGGATTCATTTATATAAAATTTTATTGGAAATTACAGTGCAACATATGTTGAGTACTAAAATAACAGTACAAAGAAGGTTACTATAAAAAGTGACACATGGGCCACCTGGCTGGCTCAGTTAGTTGAGCGTGTGGCTCTTGATCTCAGAGTTATGACTTCGAGCTCTATGTTTGGTGTAGAAATTACTCCAAAAAATAAATAAATAAAAATCTTAAAAAAAAAAAAAAAGGGAAAGAAAGTGACGTAGCCAGAGAGAGCCAGGAAAGGTTCCTCAGAGAAGGTGAATTGATATAGATGGGAATTAGATAAGGAAATTTGGGGGGAACCAGGTTTATTTTACCTTTCCTTAGTTTCTTATTTTTTTTAATGTTTATTTTGAGAGAGGGAGAGAGAGCACATGATCAGGGGAATTGGCAGAAAGAGGGGGGAAAGAGGATCCAAAGCGGGCTCTGAGCTGATTGCAGAGAGCCCCATGCTTGCTCGAACTCACAAACTGTGAACTCGTGACCTGAGCCAAAGTTGGAAATTTAACCAAGTGAGCCACCCAGGTGCCCCTTCTAAGTTTCTTTCTTTTTATTTAAAAAAAATTTTTTTTAAGGTTTATTTATTTTTGATAGAGTGTGTGAACAAGGGAGGTGTAGAGAGAGGAAGAGACAGAATCTGAAGCAGGCTCCAGGCTCTGAGCTGTCAGCACAGAGCCCAATGTGGGGCTTGAACTCATGAACAGTGAGGTCATGACCCAAGCTAAAGTTGGACGCTCAACTAACTGAGCCACCCAGACACCCTCCTATTTTCTTAAAGTAGTAACTTAAATAATTGATTTTAGACCTTGTCTAATATAAACAAGGCTAGCATATTAGTTTTCTATGCTGCATAAACATTACTACAAACTTAGCCGCTAAAACTAATACATTTATTAAGTCACAGTTACTGTGGGTCAGGAGTAGTTTGCTTATAATGTCACAAGGCTGCAATCATGTTGTCTGGGTTGTGTTTTCATCTGGAGGTTCAACTAGAGAAGACTCTGCTTTCAAGCTCACTGAGGATGTTGGCAGAATTCATTTCCTTTCAGTATAAGACTGAGGGTCCCAGCTACTAGCTGACTGTTCACTGGAAGACACCCATGGTTCTTTGTCATACAGCCATTTAGCAAGCCAGCAAGAGGAATCTCTAGAGTTAGTCTGCTAGCAAGACAAGAGTCTTTATATATGTTTATATTTATATAAATATATATGTTTATATATCTGTTTATATAGAAACTATATATATAATTTTATTGATAAATGAGACACATACAAGTACAGTTAAGGACTGAAATTAGCCTCATGTCACAGGTAAATCATTTTATAAGCTCACTTAATGACATCTGTAAATGCCATAATTGTTACCTCTGATAATATTTTTGCATTCAAAGCTATTAGTGTACATTTCAACTTATGAAGTAATTGGAATTAGTTTGGCTGTTCTTAGAAGCATTAAACTGTATTAATTAAACATTTTTTTAAAATTTTGCATATTCATTTGGGGCAGACATTTACCTTTAAGGCAAAAAAACAATGTTACAAAAAGATGATGGTAGGAGAAATATGCAATGGAAGGTAACATACGTTTTTGCTTTTAAGGTGTCTTATGTAATTAGGAGAATGACATCCCATCACCTTTGCCACATTTTGTCGGAAGCAAGTAACGGGTCCTGCTCACATTCAGGAGGAGGGGATTACACAAACGTGTGAACACCTGGAGGCAGGGATTATAGAGAGGAGGCCACCTTAGGGTCTTTCTACCATAGCAATACAATTCCTTCTTTTAGCTGCATCCTACAAATTTTGATACATTATTACCAGTCAGTTCAAAATATTTTTGAAGTTTCTCTTATGATTATGTCTTTGATCCATGGATTATTTAGAAGGGTGTTTTAAATTTTTCAAATAGTTAGGGATTTCAATACTTTAAAATTTATTGAGACTTGTTTTATGGTCTCTAACATATGCTCTGTCTCAGTAAAGTTACCATGTACATTTGTATTACACCATGTGCATGTATATTCTTCAGTTGTTGCCAGTAGTGTTCCTGTAGATACAACTCAGTCAAGGTGATCGATAGTGTGGTCCATATCATGAATGTCTGCTTTGTGTGTTTATGTCTATTTCAGTTGCCCCGGTGGTGGTGGTAAAATCTTAAACTGGATGGGATTGGCCATTACTCTTTTTAATTTTGTCAATTTTACTTTTATGTATTTTAAAGTACTCTTATAAGGTGCATATACATTATGATTGTTCTGTCTTCTTTCTTGTGACTTGATTTTTCTGTGACATTTCTTGACATTCTGTGACATTTTTTTGAAGTGTCCCTCTTTATCTCTGATACATTTGTTGTCTTGAAATCTCTACTTTGTCTGATATTAATATTGTCCATTCAACTTTCTGATGCTTACTGTTTATATGGTAATCTTTTTTTCCACTCATTTAGTAAAGTGTGTCTGTGGTAGATAGCATATATTTGAGGTTTGCTTTTTTATCCATTCTGACAGTTTCTGCCTTTAATTGGAGTATTTTATCCATTAATATTTAATGCAGTTGACATGGATTCTGCTATATTCCTCCAAAGAATGTTGATTTGTTCTAGCAGGCAATTAATTTGGGTGGCAGCTCAAGTCTCCCTTTCTTTTAGCTTAGCTAAGCTGCCTGGAGTCTGTCTTGTGTATATGTGGTTATGGAATCAGCCAGAGATTTGGGTAACATAATATATGGGTTGAGTCTTTCCCTCTCTGGCTCTCTCCCTTGTTTCCCTCATTTTCCAGTAGCTGTAGTTACCCCCAAACTGTTCTCTAGTTCTTCAGGCTAAAAAGACTGAATTTTCTGTGGGTATTTCGCCCTGACCAGGGCCTGCACTCAGTCTATAAGCTGTGAAAATGGGAAACTCATTCATACCATTCCTTTCTTCCAAGCATTGTCCTCCCCTTCTAGAATCTGCCTACTGTTTGTCACTTTCTGGTGTCTTCAGGTAGTTATTCAGAGTTTATGGTTTTTTATCTGTGGAGGTTTGATCTGATAGAAGCTTTTTGGCCATATAAGAAATAGAACTGAGAAGCATTTTGAAACATTATGCTTTAGAAATTATTTGTGGTGATGGTAGAAATAAACTATTATAATCTAGTTGAATCTAAGGTAGATTTGAGGATTTTCTTTATGGTGTTTTGCTAGAGTCTTTTTTATTCTATTTTTCTGTCTTCAATCTATAGCTACTTAGAAATATTTGATGAGTTTTTTATTATAGCTCCTATTAAAGGAAGTTCTTTGGCACAGGTAGTATCTTTCTTGGCTGGTCCTCATCACCAGTTGGCTTTCTGAACATAGGAGACTAGGATTCAGACCCTGTGCCCAGAGTAATACTTGACAGAATTTTTAAAACATCTATTATGTTAAAATGTCAATAATGATTAGAGTTATGAGTGACTTTTTTTTACATTGTATTCTATAATCCCCATATTTTCTACAGTGAGCAAATATTTCTGTTGCTATTTTTTATGACTAATATTTTATTTTAATTTTTTTTTTAAATTCAAGTTAGTTAACATACAGTGTAGTATCGATTTCAGGAATAGAACCCAGTGATTCATCACTTACATATAACACCCAGGGCTCATCCCAACAAGTGCTCTTCTTAATGCCCATCACCTATTTAGCCCACCCCCATCCACCTCCTCTCTAGCAACCCCGAGTTTGTTCTCTGTATTTAAGAGTCTCTTATGGCTTGCCTTCCTCTCTGTTTTTACCTTATTTGTCCTTCCCTTCCCCTATGTTCATCTGCTGTGTTTCTTAAATTCTATATATGAGTGAAATCATAGGATATTTGTCTTTCTCTGCCTGACTTAATTTTGTTTAGCATAACACACTCTAGTTCCATCCACATTGCTGCAAATGGCAAGATTTCATTCTCTTTGATAACCAAGTAATACTCCATTGTGTATCTATACCACATCTTCTTTATCCATTTAACTGTCGATGGGCATTTGGGCTCTTTCTGTACTTTTGCTATTGTCAGTAATTCTGCTATAAACATTGGGGTGCATGTGCCCATTTGAAACATCACACCTGTGTCTTTTGGATAAATACCTAGTAGTGCAATTCTGGGTTGTAGGGTAGTTCTGTAGGTCATTTTTTGAGGAACTTGCATTCCGTTTTCTGGAGTGGCTGCACCAGTTTGCATTTCCACCAACCTTGCAAAAAGGTTCCCCTTTCTCCACTTTGTGACAGCTGTGAGGTGGTATCTCAGTGTGGTTTGGATTTGTATTTCCCTGATGATGAGTGATGTTGAGCATCTTTTCATGTCTGTTAGCCATCTGGATGTCTTTGGAAGGGTGTCTATTCATGTCTTCTGCCCATTTCCTCACTGGATTATTTGTTTTTTTGGGTGTTGAGTTTGGTAAGTTCTTCATGTATTTGGATAGTAAGCCTTTATCCGATATGTCATTTGCAGATATCTTCTCCCATTCTGTCCGTTGCCTTTTAGTTTTGTTGATTGATTCCTTTGTGTACAGAAGCTTTTTATCTTGATGAGGTTCCAATTGTTTATCTGTTGCTACTTTTATAATTACAAAGTATGTTTATATCAGATTTAGATATTACAGAAATACAAAACATAGAAAGGGGTAGTCTCATTTGTAATTCTACTCTTCAAAAGCAATTGTTGTCAACTGCATAGTGTTAAAGTAGTTTGTTTTCATGCTCCCTCTTTGATCCATCTGTTTTAACCTGGGGACTGGTTTGATAGCAGCTAGAAGTGCACAAGCTGAAGTTTGTTATAGACAAACTAAAGAATCCTTGTTTTAGATATCATGAAAATCAGAAAAACTATGATCCAGAAAATTTCAACTTGGTAGGGGAAAAGACAATACAGAATAATCTTAACAGCAATTAAAATTGCATATGGTCAAATTAGTTACTGGCCAAAATTAGCAGTAGTAGTAGGTCTTGAGAAAATTTAGAGCAACTAAATTTGACCCAGGAAAACCAGACTTGGTAGAAATAATGACCGCAAAACAAACTTTTCAAATTATAAAATATAATTGATAAAGACTTGATGTAATAGGGGTGCCTGGGTAGCTCAGTTGGTTAAGTGTCTGACTTCAGCTCAGGTCATGATCTCACAGTTTGTGAGTTTAAGCCCCGCATCGGGCTCTGTGCTGACAGCTCAGAGCCTGGAGCCTGCTTCTGATTCTGTGTGTCCCTCTCTTTCTGCCCCTTCCCCACTCATGCTCTGTCTCTCTCTCAAAAATGAGCATTAAAAAAAAATTTTTTTAAAGACTTGATATGATAAATTAATTAAATCTTTTTTGGAAATTTGGTACTTAGTCTGATGAAAATGATTAGTAAAGTAAAATGAAAAGAAATGGAGTTGGTTTAACTAGAATTTATTATCATTATTATTTTAACTTTGCATGTCTTGGACAGCATTCCATGTTAGTTTGTATAGCTCTGGCTCATTCTTTTCAGTGATTGCTTGCTTATTCCATTTGATGAATCTATAATAATTTATTCCACCTTTTAAAAACACTGTTCTGTTTTCCAGAATATGCTTTTAAGGCTATTAACCAGGGTGGCCTTACATCAGTAGCTGTCAGAGGGAAAGACTGTGCAGTAATTGTCACACAGAAGAAAGTACCTGTAAGTAATACTGCTCAGATAGCCTGTTGTTACAGAATATAATGTAAGGATTTTTCATGAGTTTGTACAAAGTTATATTACAACCTATATACATTAACATTCTTGCTTTCCTTGTGCTTTCCCGTTTCACTCCAGAAGTATTTACTCAGCAGCTATGGACTGTTTAGCTGAGTAGACAGAATTAACATATTGAACTTTGTGGTAATGATTATAAGCACAGTGGGAATTCTAGGTCTTTTTTCTTCAGGAATCTTGCAACAGGCTTTGGTGATATAGTTCTCCCCCACAGGAAACCTATCATCTAACAAAGGAAGACAAAGTCTATCCCCTGCCTTTTTTAAAAAATTGGGTTTAACAATAAAATGAACAGAAGACATTTGTTACATAGTTTATCATAACTCCATAGTATTTTTTTATCCCTGCACTGGGACCTCTGATTTTACAAAAATTATCTTGATCTCTTTTGTTCATTAGGACAAATTATTGGATTCTAGCACAGTGACTCACTTATTCAAGATAACTGAAAACATTGGCTGTGTGATGACAGGAATGACAGGTAACTGATTTGATGTCTACTTAGATTTGTTATTTTCTTCAATTATTTTTGAGTTTTGTATTAATTTTAAAAGGCTCCCTTTAGTGCCTGATGTGCCTGATATATAGGAGTATATTTGCCATCTTCCAAGGTTAGTATCAGTATATTCGGAGTATTGTGAGTTTTTTTGAAATCATAAGTATAATAGAATTAGATCTGTATACTACTGTCAGGGAAACTGGGCTGAGGCCCCTCTCATAGATGATTTATTTCATATATAGTTAATACTTTAAGGGCAGTTAAGTCCATATATTTCAAACCTGGTAATAATGGCACAGTTAGAAGTAGATGAGAATTATAAAAATTACTTTGGGTTTCTGTTTTCTGAAATCAAGAGAAAATTCAAGCCTACAAAAAAGGTAAGAGAAACATTCTCCTTAAAACTTGTTCTTTAAACACTTGTAGAAACTATTTTGACGGCTGATAAAGGACTCAGCATAAAAGGAAGTGCTGTGTGTAGAACTCCATCTTTAAATATGTTTTCCTTTTTTGTCATGGATTTGTTGCTGAGTCATCGACCCTTCGTTGGTGGTAGAAGAAACCATAGTGGACCACTCTACCTTCCTTAAGTTAGAGTGGAGATTTTATATATGTATGGAAAATGGAAAATTGTCTGATTTTACGTTCACTCTTTCCTCTAAAGAAGTAAACTTGTTTTTTCTGCTCTAAGCGGACAGCAGATCCCAGGTACAGAGGGCACGCTATGAGGCAGCTAATTGGAAGTACAAGTATGGCTATGAGATTCCTGTGGACATGCTGTGCAAAAGAATTGCTGATATTTCTCAGGTCTACACACAGAATGCTGAAATGAGGCCTCTTGGTTGTTGTAAGTATGCTAACAAGGCTCACAAATGAATTACATTTTTTCAGAAAGAGGAATAAAAGAAAATTATATAAAGGGTGGAACTCTCTATAATAAATCAGCAATGAAGGGTAGGTTTCACAACAGTATTTTAGGTATTATCTCTTAAGCTTTAGGTGCTATTAGACTTTATTAAAATAGTTCTTTTAAGGATGTTTGATTTGAAAGATCCAAGTCACTGTTACATTGGGCTGTTGTAATGGGAGTTGTACTGCAATTCCAGATTACTCTTTCCATGCAGATGTCTCAATAGACATCTTAACAATGTAGCTCTTTTTTTTTGATCACCCTAAAGAATTAGGCTCAAACACATATACCTGTGGTTCATATTTGTAGACTATATTATGTTTTTTAAAAATAAGTAAAATTCTATTAGGAGATGAGGTTTACTGATTTTAGATTGAATGTAATACATTATCCTGAAAAATTGAACACGTTTGTTTTTGACATTGTGTCGTTTATGGGAATTAAATCAGTGAGTGTAATGATTTTTCTCTAACATATGACCCTATTTTTGACCTCTCATTTAAAAATGCTCCCTCAGTTTCTTCAGTGATGCTCTTTCCCCCTTTTCCTCACTTTCCTTAGCTCATCTTCTGCTTTTCCTTTAAATGTTTTTGCTCACCAGGCTTTCTCTGTGGTCCTTCTCTCCCTCTTGGTTCTGTGTCAGTGATCTCACCCTCTTTCATACTTTCGTTTACTACCTGTATTCAGCCAGTCACTACTACGTTAGTGTTAGCCCAGTCCCTTCCTCCACAGCCTGCAGATGCTTCAGACTTGAAATCATTGCTGTTTTCCTACTTTTATCCTCAACTTCTCTTTGCTACGCCTACTCCACCTTCCCTGGTCATATGATTAGTCTTCGAGCTTCACCTCAGAATATCTGTTCTTTCCTGTCTCCTCTGTTCCTTCTTCATCATCTCTTGCCTTTGCCACTTAGTTTACTTGTCTCTTCTCTCTTTTCTCACTCTTTCCTAGTCTTTCTTCCATGTTGCTATGTGAGTTATCATTTTAAAATTAAATTTTGATTGTTACTCCCTAGAAAAACTGATTCCTCATCAGCTACAGTGTAAATTCCAAGCCCCTTAATATGACATGCAGTTTATTCCCAAGCACCTTCTTCCGTGTACTGCTTTCCTTCCTCACCTGAAGTCCCGGTAGTGCGTGGGTCTTTTGTCATCACCTGGGTATAACAAGACCTTTCATGTCTTGATGCCTTTGTGCATGTTGTTCCTTTTGCCTTGATTGCCCTTCATGTCCTTACCATCTATTAAACCCAGCTCATCTTGCAAGACTGGAGTAAAAAAGTGTTTGTTCCCTCAAGCAGTAAGTGGATATCTCTTTGGTGTTGGCCTATACTTTATATCAAGTATAAAATGTAAAGAAAATTAGAGGGTGACATAACCTTTGAATAAAACAGATATCTGATCACTGTCATAGTGTTTATCAATTAAATAAGTTTCAAAATTCCTCATTGGTAGACTCAGTAAAACATCTCTAAATGTGAATAAAGTGATTGACTACTACTGAATCTTAAAACAGAGGAAACTACAGGCATACCTCAGAGATATTGCAGGTTCAGTACAGACCACTGCAATAAAGCTAATATCACAATATAGTGAGTCAAATGAATTTTTTGGTTTCCCAGTGCATATGAAAGTTATGTTTACACTGTACTCTATTAAGTGTGCAATAGCATTATATCTAAAAAAGCCATGTACATACCTTAATTTAAAAATACTTTATTGCTAAAATGCTAACATCGAAACTTTCAACAAGTCCTAATCACTGATAATAGATGACTATAACAAGTATAATAAGAATAATGGAAAATGTTTGAAATATTCCAGGAATTAGCAAAATGTGACAGACATGAAGCAAGCAAACACTATTGGAAAAATAGACTTAACGCAGGGTTGCTACAAACCTTTATAAAGAAATGCAGTATCTGTGAAGTGCAACAAGGCAACACGCAATAAAACGAGGCATGCCTGTACATAAAAGAGGTTCAGATCTAGAAATACAAGAAACCAGGAGTTAAGTCATTCTTTAAATAGTTTATTACCTGCTTTGCTGAGTAGAAAGAAGTTTGGTGTGGTGTTTAACTGTATGTCATTATAACACAATGGGTTTGTAATAATAAAGGTCTGTGTACAGAATTTAGAATTTGGTTTCTCCTGACTACTAGAGGAATGTATACCAGCAGTATCAAAGATGGGCAGTCTGAAGATAAGCAAGTAGCCTCAAGGTGTATTTCGTTTTGCACCACCATTCCCAAGGTGTATTCCACAATTTTGGTTCCCTGGAACCTTAAATTCTTTAGAACCTTAAGTTCTTTTTTTTTTTTTTTTTTTTTTTTAATTTTTTTTTTCAACGTTTATTTATTTTTGGGACAGAGAGAGACAGAGCATGAACAGGGGAGGGGCAGAGAGAGAGGGAGACACAGAATCAGAAACAGGCTCCAGGCTCTGAGCCATCAGCCCAGAGCCTGATGCGGGGCTCGAACTCCCGGACCGCGAGATCGTGACCTGGCTGAAGTCGGACGCTTAACCGACTGCGCCACCCAGGCGCCCCTAGAACCTTAAGTTCTTAAAAAAAAGAGAAAAAAGTCTTCCTTGGTCAAATAAATTAAAGAACTACTAAGTTTAAGTAGGTCAGTCTACAGCAGAACATTTACCATACTACTATATATTATTTTCTCTAAAAGGAAGATGAAAAATTTAACTGAATTCAACTTGAATTCAATTCAATTCAATTCAGATTTATTTGGTAACATCTCAAGGGTTCAGAGGAATATGCTTTGAGTAATAGCAAGGATTTAGAAAGTTGTAAATTATAATTGTAATAATTCAAATTTTAAAAACATCTTTGATAAGCCTTTTGTGAAATGGAAAGTTCTTGGTTACCTAGTTTATCTGTGGTGATAACCTGTATCTTATCAGTGTTCTTTAAGCAAAATACATATCCTAAAATAGATGGACAGAATAGTGATTAACAATAGCTTTATGACAATACAAAGAAAGAAGAAATTGTGTTGTACAAAAGTATAAGATATTTCATGAGGGTCTTTCTTTTTAGGTATGATTTTAATTGGTATAGATGAAGAACAAGGCCCTCAGGTGTACAAGTGTGATCCTGCAGGTTACTACTGTGGGTTTAAAGCCACTGCAGCAGGAGTTAAACAAACTGAATCAACCAGCTTCCTTGAAAAAAAAGTCAAGAAGAAATTTGATTGGACATTTGAACAGACAGTGGAAGTAAGTTAGTCAAAAAGATCTGACCTTTTTTTTTTTTTTAATGCTAAATAGAATAGGGAAGATCATTGTATAAATTGACCATCTAAAAAGGCTGTTCTGGATTTATCACAGAACCAAGTTTGTTGGCTTAATAGTAAATTGGTGTCATTCAGCTGACATGGGAACAATGAGGACTGCTTGTATTCACTTAATTCCTTATCTCATGTCATAATGTATTTGAAACTGCTTCCAATGAAACACTTATAAAATGGGAAGATGTAACTAAAAATGAGAATTCAAGACCAGGGCCTGGGACCTGCATGGTTGTGACTCAAATTAGGCTTAAGCTTCCTGGGAGCAAAAGTGAAAAAATTGAGTCCACAGTGTTACTCTTATGGCCCTAAAGGAGAAACAGCCACATACCAGATTCTCAGCAAACAAACATCTTCTTGGTTAAAGAATATATGCTCATGCGATAACTTGACAGAGAAATTCTATCTGGGATGCAAAAGCAGAGCTAGCTTAATGCAGGAATGATAGGGGATTGATTATTCATTATGATTGGGATGTTTTAAATGGACACAACAAGCTAAAATTTTACATAAATGTTTAGTAATCTTAGACCAAGGAAACCTCTTATTTACTGCCAAGAAGCTGAAAACAAAAATTTTAGTAAATTTTGGAAAGGAGGGTCTGGGATACAACCATTCTAAAGACTTAAAACATGATTCTGGTAAGTGACAAAAGAATTACTATCTAATACTTTTATGTTTGGTTGGCACTATTATTTATAATAACGGGAGATATAAAGCTAGTTCTCATCTGGGAGGTACTGTGTCCTGTTTAAATGTTTATAAAAGGTCTTTTTTACTTGCAGTTCATAATTACATAAATGATTAATCACATCAGATACAGAGCCACTTTAAAACCTTCTTAAATTGTTATTACTGTAAATTTTCCTTGAAGGAAGGCTGTATCATTCATGTTTATCCTCTCCCCCATCTCACCCCAAGTGCTAAGCATAGTGCCCAGCATGTAGAGGTCATCAAGCAAACAGACTGTTGTGTGTGATTCATCCTGTGTTTTTTGATAGACCCCTTTCATTTATGACTTGACTTAGTATAAGCCAAGTTTCTTCTCATTGGCAGGCAACATATTAGAATTAAGCAATCTGTTGGTAACACGTGGTTGTAGAACTGCATCACTGAAACATGGAACAAAAATGAATAGTTTGTGGTTAATTCATGATCTGAATAAGCTTGGAATGAAAAATCTTGGAATCTCTGAAAAATACTATTTTAATGTTGATACTTTTTTCAGACTGCAATTACATGCCTATCTACTGTTCTATCAATTGATTTTAAACCTTCAGAAATAGAAGTTGGAGTAGTTACAGTTGAAAATCCTAAATTCAGGTGAGTTATATTGTTGGACAGGTGCTTAAAGAAGTTTGCCAAGAGATAAATTACAGCCTAGAAGGGTAGAAGTGTGTGGGTCCATTTGTCCTACAACTTTGGGGGAAAAAGCATTTTTTTTTTAATTGCAGTTTTTTCCCTCATTACCTGAGAGATCTGTTTTAAAACTTATCAGAAATCTCTTTAAGGCAGACATAACTGCTTCTCATTTCTGAGTGATTTTATATCAAATATCAGAGGCAACATAAAATAACCTTCTTTATGTTAGGAGTAAAGTAAGCATAAGTGTTACCTTTTTTTACCTTATGGCCAATAGAAACCTCATCTCCCAGAGTAGTAGTTTTTAGTTTTTTTCAGGTGAAGCTTTGATTATTTAGTGATTATTTAAGTGGAGCTTTGAGAGTAATATGAAATACTGATCTATATCAGACCCTGTCTGGAGATCTTTGGAAACCCCAAATTTTTAATATAGCTAATTGAATTGCAGATGCTGGATGCTCGTCTGTTCTTACTAAGTAACTAACTCCTACAGATCAACCTTATAGCTTCCATGAGTCAAATCTATACTGGGTGCTTAACATATACCATCTCACTTAATCCCCCCAGAACCTTGTGAGGTGGTTTACTTACCATGAATCTGGATGCACTTGTGAAAAATACTTCAGTTAAATCCACAGATGCAGGGAACTGCTGGAAGGCATGTTAACTATAATTTGTATTTACTCTTAGGTCACAGTTACAGGGATACTTGATAATGGTTAGGGGTGGGAAAAAAGGTGGTAAACTAAGCTTAACTGGACCTTACAGAGTTTTTTGTTACTATGCATTTTTTCTTCTAATTTATTCTCTTTGTTGCCTGTAGGTAAGTGGTTTAAACACGAATGATTTAAGAAAAATTCATGGAATTAAAAATTTTTTTAATCTATACTTTTTTTTTTTTTCTCTGGGAAGTAATTGTGTGTTTGGTTTTAGCAGTATTTTTCCTGCAGGAGCAATTTATAAATCTGCTTAAAGGACCTGCAAGTTCTTTTCTCTTTTTTTTTTTTTTAATGTTTATTTATTTATATTGAGAGAGAGTGAGCAAGTGGGGGAGGAGCAGAGAGAGAGAGAATCCCAAGCAGGCTCCACACTGTCAGCACAGAGCCCAACATGGGCTCAGTCTCACAAACCATGACATCATGACCTGAGCCAAAACCAAGAGTCAGACACTCAACCAACTGAGCCACCCAGATGTCCCGTCTTTTTTCTAAAGGGGATTTTGACATTGGAGCTAAAATAGAATACATTATGTATAGGTTTGCTTTAAATATTTTCTGTCATAGCTACAACTAAAAGAGTTTGCTTTCAGAAAACCTAATTTTAGATCTGATGTCAAAGAAGTAAACATTTTTGTGTATAGATAAAGTTGATGAAATACCTGGGAATTCTAAAGGGATGACAGGTATACAGATTTTTTAAATCTGTAAATTGATAATTGTCCAAGTTGGGTGTTAGGTACACAGGAATTCATTACTATCTATTCTACTTTCGTGTGTTTGGAATTTTAGATAAGAAAAAGTTTTCAAAAAGTAAAATAGTTACGGGTTTTTTTCTCCTTGCCTTCTAGGATTCTTACAGAAGCAGAGATTGATGCTCACCTTGTTGCTCTAGCAGAGAGAGACTAAACATTGTATGTAGTTAGTTTACCAAATCCATGACGCCACTTGCCTGTGTGTTTGGTAACAACAGACCAACATTATGGAGGCCCCTGGATTGAAAAAGGAACCTCTCCCACTCCTCCTGCCACTGAAGTGGTTAGGACTCTGTATAAATAAAAAAAAAAATAGTGCTTTTGGAAAATAATCGCATCTTGTCTTAATTTCACCTCAAGTTTTAAGTCGTAAGCCTCTGGTGCATGCAGACTGTTAGTGCCCACCATCCTCACATTGTAACTTTATGCTTTTTGTTGACAGAGATCCAAGTTTCTTTGGCTTTAGGAACTTAACAGGCAGAAGTTTAAACTATAGCTCTATGGCCTAATGAATAAATGGCAAACTAAAAACTGTGGTTGTATAACTTGCTCTGATTGTATGCTGGCATGTGAGGCAAGACCTTTATTTTGCATTTCTTCATTCATTCAAATGGAATATTCCTGAACTGGACTCCCAAGTTCTGTCAGAGGTTTTAACCAGAGTGAAAAGATTGGCATTGTTATTAGTGGTTTTGAGATACACATTTAATCTCTACTCCGTAAGATGCACTATTTTTAAGAGCAAAAATTGCAGTTACCTTTGAGAAACAATGAGGCCAGGAAAGTTGTAGAATATATGTATTTTCTATGCTGCCTTAAAATTATTTAAAGCAGACTTTAAGGAATTGACCTATAGTAGAGATGCCACTATAAACAATGTTAAGGGAAAAAGAAGAGCAGATTATATTCAGAAAAATCATTACTGAACAGAATTAAGTTTTTTTAAATTCCCATAGTGATACCCTGGTGACATGAATCGCTAATTGTTACAGATGATCCAAAAATCTCGCAATTTCTAAGGTTGATACGTTTCATGTCCTCATTTGCCCTGGGTGAGACAGGCTGTCACCACACACAACAGGTGAACGTGGCTGCTGGCCTAATACAAATGCCTGGAGGCAGTTGCTCCTGTATCTGTAGCCACCAGTCCCACAAAAGGGGAGACCATGTGAACTTGTGACCACTAAAAGCAGGAAACTTCACAGACCACATCCTCTTCAGAGCTGAGTCATGAGTCCTAAAGGGGAAGCAAGGTCTTCCAGTTCAGGGGCTGCTGCTCTGGGATTACCCATCTATATCCACTAAGCCCTGTAAAGGTACTACCATTTTCAAAGTGGGGTCTGTGTAGACCCTCAGCCTACTTCACTGAACAGACAACTATACATACCCTTAGAGTCTTGACCGACTCCACCCTTCTGGAGTCATGGGTGAAAGTCTAGCAAATACCTTGGTTATTTTGTAAGAAAATACCTCTTAGTGGTAGAAAATGCAAATTGCCTCATTTGTTAGATAAGTTTTACATTATGCAAAATCTAGACAAATTTAAGTACAGTAAACCCTTGGATTGTAAGTAACTTGTTCTGTGAGTGTTCTGCAAGACAAGCAAACATTCTAATAAATTTTAGGTTGATAAATGAGCAATGTCTTTCAATAAGAAGAGTATATAACATCAAATGTCACATCACAACTGAGCCAATGGTTTTTGAAATTCACTTTGATATACAAGTGCTTTGGATTACAAACATGTTTCTGGAAGGAATTAGGCTCACAAACCAAGGTTTTACTGTATAAAATAGTGTTGTTTTTTTAAGACTTTATTTTTAGGTAATCTCCACACCCAATGTGGGGCTCGAACTCATAACCTTGAAAGCAAGAGTCACATGCTATACCGACTGAGGCAGCCAGATGCCCCAAGTATAAAATAGTATTAGTAAGCTTCTTGGATTGGCTAAGTTATGCTTAAATGAGCTAGAAGAAATGGAAATGATCAATTTAAGTATGAACATTAAGTCACTCTAGTTCTGTTTGTGTGTGTGTTTTAAGAGTCTGGGATATATAAGAGTTAATGCAGAAAGGATCATAGATCCATACTATCAATAGTCCCCTACCGCAAGTGAAAAAACTGAGCTCAGTAAATTAATTTGTCCAAGATCACACAAGCATTGATGACAGGAGTAGACCCACACACAACTGTCTGACCCCAAGACTTCTTTGTCGGGGCATTAGATGAAACCTACAATCACTTACGTCAAGTTCTCCCCTCCCCACCATCAGTTAGGTGGCTAGATTCAAAATTCTAAAAAATGCCATTATTCTATACCAAGAATGTTCCAAAAATAGAACACGTATATTTTCTCTATAATTATATGTCATAGAATATATTCAGGTCAACAGAGGGAATATTCTCTATATATTCTGTCTCTATTTTGTTGTTGCTGCTGTTGTGACTATAACTTCCTCAGAGACCTGGGCTCACCCACAACAGAAGGGCCGTGAGCTACGCCTGCTGATAGCTGTCAAAGTGCCTATAATTCATGAGAGATGACAAGGCCACCCCAGCAGAGGAGGACGAGTAGGAGGAAGCAGGAAGATAGCCCTCGCCCTGGTGCCACCTGCCACGCCCTTGCCCTTGGTGGCAAACAAGCAGGTAGGGGTGGGGTACCAGAAGGGGATGTACATTTGGTACATGTAACTGTCCCAACATCTCATCCCCCAGGGCAGCCATAAGTGTAGCCCTGTCCCAGCCTATTGTCAGTCATTTCTGGGATGGGCCATAGAGGCCTCTAGAACTCTGGAACTTTGCAAAATTTAGTGCATATCTTAATTTCCTGGGAGAGACCCATAGCTTTCATCAGATATTCAAAGAAGTCTATTGCCCAAGAAAGGCGAACCATTGGCAGAAAAAAAAACAGTAGAAGGAAAACAACAGAATATGAACTGTGGTTATTTCTGGTGGAAATTAATTTGGTTATTTATGGTAGAACTATGAGCACGTTTTTTTATACTCTTCTGTATTTCTAATAAGGAATATGCATGAAGTTAAAGATGGATGTTAACTAATCATAGCTCAGTAAAATATTTTGCTGCCATTAAAAGTGTTTAAAAAATTTTTTAATTACATTGGAAAATGCCATGACATAATTGAGAGAAAAAATAGCATGTGATTGTTTACAAAGTCTATGATTTCAACAATACAAACAATGTAGAAAAAAACTCTTGGAACTGTTGGAACTAGTAAGTGTTTATAGGAAGGTTGCAGATATGGATTAATATACAAAAGTCAGTTGCTTTCCTATACACCAGCAGTGCACAATTGGAATTTGAAATTAAAACACAACACTACCACTTACATTAGCACCCTCCAAAAATTAAATACGTAGATATAAATCTGATAAAATATGTGCTATATCCATATGAGGAAAGTTTTAAAACTGATGAAAAATTTAAAGGTTTTTTTTTTTATGTTTGTTTATTTTTGAGAGAGACAGAGCGTGAGCGATGGAGGTGCAGAGAGAGAGGGAGACACAGAATCTGAAGCAGGCTCCAGACTCGGAGCTGTCAGCACAGAGCCCAACGCAGAGCTGGAACCCACGAACCGTGAGATCATGACCTGAGCTGAAGTCGGATGCTTAACTGACTGAGCCATCCAGGAGGCCCTGATGAAAGATTTAAATAAATGAAAAGGAAGAGTCAATATTGTTAGGAAGAGTCAATATTGTCAAGTTGCCAGTTCTTCCCAACTTAATCCATAGGTTCCACACAATCCCAAACAAAATCCCAGCAAGTAATTTTGTGGACATTAACAAGCTGATTCTAAAGTCTCTATGGAGAGGCAAAAGACCCAGAATAGCCAAAGATACCAAAGAAGAACAAAGTCAAAGGACTGATACTATCTGACTTAAAGGCTTACTACAAACTTAGGGTAGTCAAGATAGCTTGGTATTGGTAAAAGGATAGGTAAATCAATTAGGACAGTTGGAAATCCCAGAAATAGACTCCCACACATATAATGAACTAATTTTTGAAAAAAGGAGCAACAGCAATTCAATGGAGAAAAAATAGTCTTTTTGACAAATGGTGCTGTAACAACTGGACATTCACATGCAAAACGTTCACCTATCACAAAAAGTAACTCCAGATGGATCATTGACTTGACGTAAAACAACAAACTATAAAACTTTTAGGCCATAACATAACCCAAGGTTGGGTTTGGCAGTGAGTTTTTGGATACACCACCAAAAGCATATTCATAAAAGAAAAAGCTGATAAACTAACCTTTTTCTGCCCTGTGAAGACACTTAAGAGAATGAAAAGACTGGGGCACCTGGGTGGCTCAGTCGGTTAAGCGGCCGACTTTGGCTCAGGTCATGATCTCAGGGTCCGTGATTTCGAGCCCCACGTCGGGCTCTGTGCTGACAGCTCAGAGCCTGGAGCCTGTTTCAGATTCTGTGTCTCCCTCTCTCTGACCCTCCTCCATTCATGCTCTGTCTCTCTCTGTCTCAAAAATAAATAAACGTTAAAAAAAAAAAAAAGGGAAAAGACAAGCCACGGGCTGGGAGAAAATCTGCACACTCATATCTGATAAAGAACTGATATCAAAAACACATAATTCTTAAAACTCAACAGTAAGACAATGTCCAGTTCAAAAACTGGCAGAGGTGCCTGGGTGGTTCAGTTGGCTGAGGACCAACTTTGATTTGGGTCACGGTCTCACAGTTTGTGAGTTCGAGCCCTGCATCCGGCTCTTTGCTGTCAGCATGGAGCCAACACTGTAGGTCATCAGGAGTTGCAAATTAGAACAATAATGTGATATCACTACACATCTATTAGGATGGTTTAAAACAAATTGACTATATGAAATTCTGGTGGAGATAAAAAGCAGCAGAAACTGGTGAGAATGACTCTGGATGGCAGTTTGATACCATCTTGCTGTAAGAGCTAGCTTATGCCCACACAAAAACCTACACACAAATGTTTTTAGGGGTGCCTGGGTGGCTCAGTCAGTTAAGTGTCCCACTCTTGATTTCAGCTCAGGTCATGACCTTACAGTTAGTGGGATTGAGCCCCGCATCGGGCTCTGTGCTGACAGCACAGACCCTGCTTGGGATGGATTTTCTCTCCCCTTCTCTCTCTGTCCTTCCCCCACTCACACTCCCTCAAAATAAATAAATAAACTTTAAAGACAAACAAAAAAACCCAAATGTTTTTAGCAGCTTTATTCATAATTGCCCCAAACTAGAAGCAAGCAAGATGTCCTTCAATAAGTGATTGGAAAACAAACTGTGGTACATCCAGACAATGGAATATTATTCAGCTCTAAAAAGAAATGTGCTATCAAGTTATGAAAAGACATCGAGAACCTGTAAGTGAACATTTTAAGTGAAAGAAGCCAGTCTGGAAAGACTAAGCTTCCAACTGTATGACATTCTGGAAAAGCAAAACTATAGTGACAGTAAAAAATCAATGATTACTGGGTATTTGGAACGGGTGAAGGAAAGTGGAGGATGGTAGGGATCAGCGACTAGAGAAGCACAGGTTTAAGGTGGTCAAACTATTGTTTGATACAGTACTGGTGGATGCACAACATTCTGCATTTGTCAAAACCCATAGAGATGTACAACAGAAAGGGTGAATATCTATATAAACCATGGACTTTGGTTCATAATAATGTATCAATATTAGTTCATTGGTTCATTAGTTAATGTATCAATATTACTTCATAATAATGTATCAAATAAATGTGCTACACTAATGCAAGATATTCATAATAGGGAAAACAGGTATGTGTGTGGGTGCAGAGGGGAGTTATATGGGAATTCTCCGTACAATCCACTCAATCTTTCTGTAAATTTAAAACTGTTCTGGGGCGCCTGGGTGGCTCAGTCGGTTAAGCGGCCGACTTCGGCTCAGGTCATGATCTCGCGGTCCGTGAGTTCAAGCCCCGCGTCGGGCTCTGTGCTGACAGCTCAGAACCTGGAGCCTGTTTCAGATTCTGTGTCTCCCTCTCTCTGACCCTCCCCTGTTCATGTTCTCTCTCTGTCTTAAAAATAAATAAACGTTAAAAAAAAAAAAAAAACTAAAAAAAAAAAAAAACTGTTCTAAAAAATAAAGTCTATTAATTTTTTAAATGCTTGGAGAAAAATTCAAGAGATAATCCGAAGTGTTCATATCAGTTATGAATAATTTTTCTCATTTCTTATACCTTAATGTAATTTCCAAATTTTTAAATGGATTATGTATTACTTATACGACCAGGCAAAAATTAAGTTCTGAATTCTAAAAACCTATACTGAAAAGCATGGATTTTGAAAACCTGATGGAAATTTTCAGTTTTTTAATGAGCAAATTTAAGCCCACATTTTCCTGGTGAAATACCAAAAGTGAAGGTATGGAGGGTCTTACCCATTTTTGAAGTGTTTGCACAGCCTGCCTGGAGGGAAGCATTATCTGGAGAGGAGTCTTGCTCAGCTAGTCACGTGTTGGTCAAGACCCCTTGTTCAAACTCTCCATGGGATGCTTGCTTTCCCCAGTTCAGAGCACAGACAATCCCTAACCCAGGTGGCCCAAACTCTGAGCATGCATGAAGTGTTTACATTTCCCGGGCCAAATCATCAGTGCCACACACAGCACACGTTGGGGAACCTACAAAGTTCCCTGGTGCACAATCTCACCCTGCTTGTGGGTTATCCGTTAGACCTCACCTCTAGCTCTGGGAACCTGCCCACCTTAGCTTTAGAGAAAGCATCAGGTGCTTCTGACTGAAAAAGAGCCTCCTGGGTAGCAAAAAGCACTATTTTGCCCACTGACCTCTCTACCAAGAAGGAAATCACTGAGCTCAGTGTGGTTTCAAATTCTCTGTAATACCACACTTTTCTATGCCCACATCTCATGAGGGTAAGCAGTGAAGATTTTTGAACTGAAATGTCTGACTTAGTGTTCTTAGCCAGGGTTTCACATCAGAGCCACCAGGGGAACTCTTGTGAAGAACACGAACCTGGCTTCCAATCTTGATCAATCAACTCAGAGGTTCCCAGGATGCTGCTCTGGACATGTGTATTTTGAGGTGCTCCCCAGTAGTTCTGGTGTTTGCTGCTGGTTAGGAAATATTGTAACAGGTAATTAACGGTGGCATGATCATAGTGAAGTGTATTCGGGGCTTATCTCCCCTTTACTCCTTTTTTGGTAAGTGGGAAGCTTCTGGGGTGCTGAAGAGTCAAGTGGGTGTCCAGGACGTGACCCCTGTACATTAGGTTAATGTCATTTGTGCCTTTCTGACCTCATCCTTGAGTCCTAAAGTCAGTCAAGGGGACAAAAAATGCAAATGTCTAACAATAATTAACCCTTCTCAGCAGCCCAGCTTGCAGCAACTGTATCCTGGGGTTCCCCTTGCAAGGGCTCAAGATCCAGAGGGACATGAAGGGAATACAGGGAAATACACATTTAGGAGAAGGGAATGTGCCATTGTCCCATAAGACAAGTGGTGTTGCAGAAACTTCGGTGATGCTCTTCATGCCCCTTCTGAGAGGTTACCACAAGAAGACTGTCTGCATTAGACATCTTTCACACAGAAATCAGCATCTGGCCTAACTGCACAAGTTGACCTGCAAACCTCAGAGTTAACCCAGTCATGTAGGTTTTACCAAGAGCTACAGTGATTAAGGCTCTACTGGGGACTGGAATGAAGATGAAAAGGAGAAGCAGAAGAAGAACAGGAAAGACCTGGTTTCCCTGGGCAGAGTAGGGATGAATTGGGGGGAGCCCCAGCGAACAGCCACAGAGTGCCTGGCTTCGCTGGGGTTTTCCAGGGATAAAGGCAGAACCTCGGTTATCAATGGGTCCTAGCTCTCTAGTTGATAACCACCATCAGAGCTACGTTTGCCTGGGTCAGTATAACTAGGGCCAGACTCCTTGGGCAGTCTCCAGGGGCCTGGTGAGCACAAGTTTCAGGGAGCTTATGTAAGTTCTCACCAAAAGGGAAGGCAAGAAAGCTTCTGTGAGGATGGCCATGCTGGCATTTCTTTTTTTTTTTTTTTTTTAATTTTTTTTTCAACGTTTATTTATTTTTGGGACAGAGAGAGACAGAGCATGAACGGGGGAGGGGCAGAGAGAGAGGGAGACACAGAATCGGAAACAGGCTCCAGGCTCTGAGCCATCAGCCCAGAGCCCGACGCGGGGCTCGAACTCACGGGCCGCGAGATCGTGACCTGGTTGAAGTCGGACGCTTAACCGACTGCGCCACCCAGGCGCCCCTGGCATTTCTTTTTTAAAGATTTTTTTTAACATTTGCCTATTTTTTGAAAGAGAAACAGAATGCGGAGATGGGGAGGGGCAGAGAGAAAGAGAGAAAGAGAATCCCAAGCAGGTTCCACGCTGTCAGTGCAGAGTCCGACGTGGGGCTCGAACCCACAAACCATGAGATCATGACCTGAGCCAAAGCCAAGAGTCGGACACTTCACACACTGAGCCACCCAGGCGCCCCAAGGCACTTCTTAAGTAATGGTGACACAAGGTGCCTCCATGCCCAGTGTGCTTCTGTGATGGCTCTGGGTTTTGGATGGACACGATGGGACAAAATCACCCCCTCCAAAAAAGTAGCTCATTGATCCTAATAGAATGGCTGGAGAGACTTGGGGAGTGACTTGGAGCAGGCTGCCAGCTTCTCTGTGCCTCTGTGTCCAGCAACCACCCGACAACATGTGCTTTAGGAGGGACCCGGGGAGGAGAGCTGCTGTGCAGGGGCCATGTTATTGCACCATTTCCTGTTAATGTAGGCAAGTTCTCTTTAGTTCTTCTGATTTACCGGCAAATATTTTTGACCCTGCTACAAGTCAGACCCAGGTTTTGGGCCTGGGGTCACAGTGATAAACAAGGCGATGCAGCCTAATTCTCTCCGGGTGCTAAGGATTTGGGCTCTTGCTTCTTTCTCAGAGCATCTCCTGCGAGTGAGCTGTCACTGAGATGTTTGCATCCTGCCTCCATCCAGCAGGGTAGGGAGTGGACCCTTCACAGAAGCACACTGGGCATGGAGGCAGGCACCTTGTGCCAAACCAGCCTCCAGGCCGTCTTCCAGATGGGCTTTGTTGGGGCCCCCAGGGACCAGCAGCAACCTGCCTGTGATGGGTGAGAAGATGCCTCTAACAACTCTCATTTGTCATATGCTTAGTGTGTTCCTTTCCTGCCACAAACTACACGGAGATCCCTTCTGGGGTTTTTTTTTTTTTTTCTTCTACTCTGTGTTCTTAAAAAACAAACGTCATTGTAAAACAGAGTATTGTATGGTTTCTTCTGAAGCAGGAAGGTCTGCAGGCGCTCACGGCTGCTCACAGCTGATTTCACATTTCTGAAAAACCCCAGTACCAGGCCTCCTTTACACAAAGTAGTAGGGTGGGGGTGGGGGGGAGCTGATGGCCTTAGAGGGAGGGGCTTTCCATGCAGAGGTTACAAGAACCCGACATCAGACAACAGCGAAACTGGGAGTGAGGAGGATCCAGCTGAAAACACCATGCCAACAGCGCCTGCTGGCTACATACACACCCACCACTGAAGTCTCAGTTCTGCCTTGCTCCATTTCAGACAGCCTGAGGAGACCCAGGTGACAGAGACAGACTAGAGAGGTGGGGGAAAGGGGCACTTACACCCCCAGGCTCTCTCTGTTAGATTCAAGTGCCAAGGACTTCAACTCTCCAACAGAGAGGCTCATTGAATTCTTGATCCACAGGTGAGTAATTTACAGCCTCAGTTTTCTTTTCTGTAAAATGATATAATCATAGGATCCATCTCAAAGGGTTGCTGTGGGTATTAAATGACATAATGCACTTAAAGTGTTGAGAACAGTAGGTACTATCAACAGAATATGGTGTAGCTCTTCCAGAATGGCTCTTAAATGCTTTCAAGTTTCTAAAGCATTCTGACCTTCCAAATTACAATTTCCTGGGAAATTTTCACCTAAGTAGTGGGGTGGACAGGGCAGAAGCCAGCCTATAGTGAAAAAGCCTTTCTCGCAAGCCAGAGCTGAGCAGGTGTGGCCTCAGTAACTTGCACAAGGCTCATGGCTCAGCCAGCTTCCCCCTTCTTTCTGGGTGAAGGGATTCCTTCCTGGGAACCTCCATTGCTCACTTGCTCATGATATCCACAGGCTGTAAGTTTTCCCCACGGGGGTCCCCGGCCTTTGGGGCTAATCCTGTCCTGGATAGAGCCTTCTTGTCCTGGAAGAACACACAAGATGGCATCAGGAAGCAAGCAGCTTCTGACCCTTCCATGAGTCCAGTCTCTCGGAGCTCTGAGGGGAACCCAGGCTCAGATCTCCTCCCACCTCCACACCTTCAGGGCCTGCAGAATCCTCAAGAACCCTGGTGGTCCTGGCTCAGCTGGACCCCAGCACAGAGCAGTAAGGCTCTGGCCTGTATCTAGAGCCTGCCTGGCCAGAGGCTCCTCACCCTGGGTAGCCTGGGGAGGAGAGCAAAACAGATGGAGGGAGGCCAGAGGGCAGGTGCCTCACCCAGAGAGTGTGTGAGTCAAGGCCAGTTAGGGAGGGAGGGGCAGAGGTGGAGGAGCACTAACTGGCCAGAAGAATGGGGAGGACAGACGAGAAATCCTCCTGTGCTACTGAGTTCCTCTCTGTAGTTTTGGGCCATGCTAGTCAGCCTCTAAAGAACGTCCAGGGTTTGTGCACCTTTTCTTCATATCCCTGTGGAAAAAGCATGTCCTCTTGAAATCTGCTTGTGTGGGAGAGATTTTGCAACCTCCTAGTGGCTTTGTCACCTGTAGAAAACTACAGGTTAGCTAACAAACCAACTTGCTTATCAGGTGATTGGAGCCAGATTGTAGGCCTTGAGGTGGGGAAGTCCTATCTTGCATGGCTTCCTTCCTTCTTCCCTTGGCTGGGCCCCACACAGCCTCCCCACACTGGGGACACATCCGCTGATACCTAGATCCTTCTCATCTTCCTGGAGTACAGGGAACATGAAGTTTCTGCTCCAGAGACTGACTGGATGGAAAACACCTACATTCCCAGGGCCTTGAGACAGTCTGTTCGAGCCTGGCTTCTTGGGGGAAACTGAGAGGGCAGAGAGATCAGGAGTGTTTCTATGTTGCTCTGTACTCATCAAGCACACCCTCCTGCTCACAGGGCCCCTACCAAGCAAGAACTGAAGGAGAGACTATGTGACGGTGCCACCACACAGCGGGTGCCCCATGGGTGTTCTTCCTTGAGGCCCAAAGCCCAGTACAGCCTGATGTTCATCAGTATTGGTGGCACCTTAGAATGTCTGCATCTGACTCTTAATAGTGACTTACATGCTTGTGGAATGCTGTTTGATTTCTTTAAACCACTATGACCTGTTTTTTTTTTCAGATTCCCAGACTATTTCGAGTGGTCGTTGGACCTTTTTTATATTCAGAAAATGGGTCTGCCTCCTCTCATTTCCTAATGGCCTCCGCATCCCACCCAGTACATACGAACACTAAGCCTGGAGTCAGGCCATTTCTCAGGACACAAGAATAAAGAGAAAGGTCAAAGGCCAGGTTTCTATTCCCTTCTCCTCGAAGTTGTTCAGTTGCTGGCACCCTGGTGGCAGCCGCCCTGCCAAACCCAGGAGTCAGGCACATGCCTCCTATAGTCAGGGCCTGAGTGGAGCACGATGCCCAGCCCCCACCCTGGGTGCTGCCTCACGTGTAGGAGCGCCATGGGGATTTTCCATCTTACAGCCCTGTCAGCTCCTCCTTAAATAGATCATCATCCGCCACTGACACAGGCCTGGGCTGGGCAAGCTTTCCTGCAGGTCAGCATGGGTGGTTCAGGCAGTGCCTGGGCCTGCTCAGGCCCTGGCTTCGCCCTCTGCAGCTCAGGAGGGTGGAGGAGGGGTTCAGCGCCCCAGATATCCCTCAGCCCAGTGTTCAGGCCAAGGCTGTGTTCCCCCACAGCCTCTACCTCTGCCCAGGCCTGTTTCTTCCTGGCCTCCTGCTCTCTTGCTTCTTTCGGCTTTCACTCTGGAAGGCTCCCAGCTCTTCCAAAAAACCCCCTCCAGGAAATTTGCTTGTTGCCACCAAATAATGCAAATGTGCTCCTGGGACTGCTCAGGCAGCTGCAATGTCTGCCTCTGAGAGACCCGGGAAAGGAGGACAAGACAGGCCCGTGTTCCTCAGTGCCCTCGGCGACCACACCCACGGGGCCAAGAACTCACAGCAGGGCCACGTGGGGACCAGACAAAAGCCTTGGCTTTGCGTGTAAGGGAACAGAGCTCAAACCAGAGACCCCCTCAGATGTTCTGAGGTCCTTTTTGTCTGTTTAGTATATAAAAATGGGAGGCGTCTGGGTGGCTCAGTCAGTTGAGCATCCAATTTTGGCTCAGGTCACAAACTCACGATTCGTGAGGTCAGGCCCACGTCGGCTCGCTGCTATCGGCTAGTCAGTACAGAACCTGCTTCGGATGCTCTGTCCCCCTCTCTCTCTGCCCCTCCCCTGCTTGTGCTCTCTGTCTCTTGAAAAATAAAGAACATTTTTAAAAATTATATATATAATAAAGTTTTATATATATTATATATATTATATATATATATAATATATATATATATATATGGTTTGTATAAAGTTTGTGTTCATGTTTAGCCTTTATCTCTGTTTAATTTAAAAGCATTGTCCTGACCAGAGCAGAAAGTGGAGACATGTGAGCAAACACCTGTAAGTCCCACAGTCCTGGGTCGTGACTCATGCAGTGACACACAAGAGCGCCGGTCGTCTAGGGGTAAGGGCCAGGACCTGGTGAGGGCCGCGCAGTAATGGCAGCCAACCCTCCTCCTCTCGCAGCTGCTGCCTCCCGTGATCAGGTCATGATTGCTCAGGAGAGGAATGGAATCCTAGGGGCTCTGGCTCCTAATTAAGGCGAGGTAGCAGGAACACTGACTGAGCATCTACTGTGTACCAGGCCCTCAGACTGGTGCTTGAAGTAAACGCTACCTCCACCGACTGTCTCTCGAGAGCAATCCTATGAGGTGGATGTTGTCATGCTTATTTGACAGATGGGATTCTGAAGCTCAAAATGATTAGCGATTTGCCCAAGGACACACAGGTGGTAGACGATGATTCAAAGCCAGGTCTGTTTGGAATTCAATGGCCATCAAGTCTTTCCACAGGCAGCTGTTGCCCAGAACACACAGCCTTGTCTTACAAAAGCCAGCACAGTTCATCCTATTCTCGCCCAGCTCCCGACTCCAAGTCTTGCAGCATCCCGACGCCTCCAACAGGGAGCCCAGAGCCTCCCTTGAGGCCCGTAGAAGACACAGGTATGAATTGGCTCAGCTTTCTGAAATGGCCTTTCTGGAGTGGTGGTTAACAATAATAAGGTAGGCAAAGCTGTCCCATTTTCACACTGAGCCCTCCAAATTATGGTGTAGACCCAATGAGATATAAGGCCAAATAAGAAGCAAGTCAAAGTAAACTTGCCTTACAATTTCAAAGTGTAATTTGCTCGTGTTGGATGGTAATAGGCAGCTAAATTTATTCATTGTGGTCAGTGATGTGGATCTCACCAGCCAGAAGTCAGGGAGGAGTTTGGGGCTCTGGGGCTGAGCCTGTGAACCTATCTCCTATTCAGGCAGGGCAACCCTTCTTAACCCCCAGCTTGGCAGCTCTCATGGCAGAAAAGCCACAGGCCACAGCTTGGATCAGAGCTGGGAAGGGACGAGAATTATCAGGGCAAAAGCTCTGCCTCCCACAAAGTCTAGCAAGTCGTAACATAGGCCTCATTCTGCCCAGCCCCCCAAGCAAGGGCCTTAAGGTCAGCCCCACAGTCCAGGCCCTCACCTCCCCAGGGCTGCAGTTCAGGATTTAGGAAACAATGGGCTGCAGGTGAGTAAGAATCTTGAGGCCCTAAAATTTATGCAAACAAGGCCCATCTGCTCCCAGGTAAGCACGATGTGCCTCTACTATGTCAGTCTCTGACCCTGGAGAGGGGTGGCCAGTTGAGGGCAGCATCCTTGACCTGCCTGAGGTCCTCCTTGGGCCTCTCCACCCCTCTGACTCTCCTGCCAACCAGGATACTCACCCCTGCCTGTGGCATGTGTAACCTAACAGCTGTGGGGTGAGCAGAAAAGTAAAGCTTTGATGCCACCAGGTTCTTAGCAGCTGTGAGCTCTCTCTACTGCTTGGTGGTTTCAAGCCTTTCTTGTGGGATATTCATCTTTGTCCACTGACAACATCACTATCAGCTGAGTGCTGGCGGTGGGGAAGGACTTACCTGAAGGTAAAATGCATTCATCTTTGAGGTCCCAGACCGAGGCCACCACAAATCCTCACGTTTGCTTTGTTCAGGCTGTTTTTCTGGTGGAAAAAAACATTATTGAGAATATGGAGGAGGGGGCTTTCATTTATGTGTCAGAGCACAGATAGAGCAGGTGGGAATGCCAGCAAGAAGCCCCCCTTCTGAGATCTTGTGGTGGAATGAGGGGGGAGGCGGGTACTGATATGGACCAAAGGAAAAGTCTTGGGGTCTCTGGAGCTGCCATGCCCCATAGTGAGCCACCAATTCCCAGCCTCCCTGGTGACTTCTGTGCCATGTAGGCCCAATTTCCAGGGCTCTGGACCCACCAGCTACCTGCATCAGTATTGCCTGGGTACTTGTTAAAACTGCACATTCACGGGTCCCACCGTAGACATTCTGATCTCAAAGGAGGGGAAGAAGCTCAGGGAATCTTCATGCTAACAGTCCCCTCTGCCCCCAGGTGAATTTTGCACCCTCGAGTTTGAGAACCATTGCCCCTCCTACTCAGGCCAGACCCAGACCGGGGGCACCTCTATACAAAGCCTGTTTCCTCTTCCCTAGCCAGCTCCTCCCTCCCTGAATTTCTGTGTTCATGGCCAGACATTCAGTAAGAGCAGCGTCTCTCAGTATCCTGGTGCTTTCTACAGACAAACGAGTGGCCAGGCCTGAGGAGAAGGAGCCCCTCCCTAGAGTCCTGCCCCCTTCCTGTCACCCTGCCTGGACCTTGCCCTATGGAATTCTGGCCAGGCTGACAGCCTGGGAAAACCCCGTGAGAGCCTCAGAGGTGGCAGGAGGAGGGGGGGACCATGGAGGTCTGGGAATGCATCCTTTTCTTGGGTGCTCTCTGACCCTCTGGGTGGAGGCCTTGGGCCTCTCCTCTCAGGGTGCCCACTGCACCCCATTCCAGCACACTCCTGTGACCCTGCTCTGCACCTCTGTGCCGGGTAGGCCTCCCCCTTGTGGGCCTGCAAATTTGAATTCATCTTTCGAAACCAACCTCAACTCCCTCACCTTTTCTATGAATCCTTCCTGCCACTCTGACAGAGACCTGATGTCTCCCTCTCCCATGGTGCCTGCGAGGTGGCACGTCTTTCATGTCTGTGGTCACGTCCCTCATGTCTGTGAGCCCTCTTGTCAGCAAGGGCTCCCTGAGGGCCTCTCCTCTGTGAGCAGCTGCAGCTTGGAGTAGGTGTGCAGGGAAGTGGGTTCTTCTGGATTTGGTCTGGAGGTAGTTCAGGGTTTGTTTTACATCTGCCAATGATTTGGGTAGGTTTCTTATGATCTTATTTCAGAAGTGAAGCAGGACCATGGGGCACCTGGGTGGCTCAGTTGATTAAGTATCCGACTTCTGCTCCTGTCATGATCTCTCGGTTAGTGAGTTTAAGCCCCACGCTGGGTTCTGGGCTGACAGCTCGGAACATGGATCCTGCTTTGGAATCTGCGTCTCCCTTTCTCTCTGCCCCTCTCCCGGTCTCTCTCTCTCTCTCTCTCTCTCTTTCAAACATAAATAAATATTTAAAAAAAAAAAGTGAAGCAGGACCAGCTCAGTTACACCTTCAACACTCACACAGGCCAATTGCTCTCCACTGTGGCATGCTATTTGCTCCCTGGGGCTTTTTTGCAATTTGCAATTATTTTGTTGTTTTCTTGCCTTTTCGTCTGTCTTACTCACTAGAATGTGAGTGGTGATGTGGTGCAACCGCTTCCCTGCTGAGTTCAGAAACAATGCTGAGTGAGACCCAGGAGGTGGTCAGTTAATGTTTGCTGAAGGAGTGAATAGGGCTTTGAGATTAGTTTTCGTAAATCTAAACATTCTTGTGCATTATGTAATGATAGGTATGAAATTAAATCATTGGTCTTGCTCCAATGTACTTGACTCCCGGCCTTGGCTTCCACAGGCTCACTCCTCATCCTGATTTTGTGTGACCCAAGCCACTTGCGATGACGTCTGATTGGTTCAGAGGTGACTCTGCCACAGTGGCAAAAGCTAGAACGCAGGCAGGGAAGATGTGGAAGCAACCGGTCTGGGGAGGAGAGAGGGATCTGGGTTTTCTCAGCCAGAGGCCTCAGGCTACTCTGCAAACCTGCTGGTCACCTCCTGGGCCGAGAGTTTACCAACCCACCACACCAGGTCAGATGTGCAGACCTGAAAGCATCACCCCATCCTCTGGGGAAGGACTCCCAAGGCCGGCAGATACCCAGTGTACAGGGCTCGCCTCTGATGAACAGCCTCCTCTGACTCTGGCCTGGTGGGCACCAGATACCAGCCAGCACCAGGCCTTTGTGTGATTTGGAAAAAGGTGACCCATCATTCAGATGGACACAACCCAGCACCATCTGGGTTAGTCCCCACTCATGCCTCAGCCCACACCTGCACAGTTGTACACAGCAGCCTTGACCCCAGGAAAGTCCCCAAGATTTGTAGGAAAAGGAAAGGCAGACACAGTACATTCTCCACCAGACCCCTTCTCTGGGCCTTCCCCAAGCATTCCATCCCATTTTGGTTCTACCATATCCCAGCTGGGTGAGGCTTGGACCCCTTCAATAGGACCCTGAACCCTGGGGGTGCCACACTGGCCCCACATCCAAGGATTCTAAGTCAGGTTCCTAGCTGGAGCCAGCACTGGCTGGGCTGTCCCACCTGGCTCCCCTTCAAGGCCTGACTTGGGCTCCTGCCCACACCTCCCCACCCTCTGTCCCCACACCTCCCTTCAGTGTTTACCACACAGAAGGAGGCGAGGCGAGTAAGCTGGGAAACTCCCGGCCACTGCTGCCGCCAGCTGAGTATAATTAGCTCCACTGCTCCCACAGAGGCGACACTGTGTGCTTGCCAAGCCCCTGCCTTCCACAGCTTGTTGGCAGCTACCCAGGGCAGTCGAGCCTCCCAGCCTGCCTCCACTGGGGGAAAGACAAGAGCTGAGAACAGAAGAGGGGAACAGAGCCAAGATGGGGGGGGGGGGGGAGCTTGAGCTTAGGGCTGAGTCCTGGAGCCCAAGGGAACCCTCGGAGTGGCTGTCTCCCCAGAGTCACCTCCTTGTTCCTTGGCCCCAAGCCCCTTGCTCGCAGCCATCCTGGGCACTGTGCAGGGGTGTGGCAGGAGATGCATCTCTGGGCATCTCTGGCCAGCAGCTGCCCTTGTTGGCCGGGGCTTTCCACAACAGAAACCTCCTGGGCTGCTGGGGGCTGGCCATAGGGGCCTCAGCTGTCCCACATGATGTGTTTCAAGTGGTTTTGCTTTTGAGGAACCTGCTGCCCAGGACTTGAAGGGCCTCCCCTGCCCCATGCATGTCCCAAGGATTCCACTGGCCATAGCCCCATTCTCTACAACCCTCCTGGCTTCTACCTAGTTGCTGCTGGCCCTGGGTTCCCGTGGCCAAGGAGAGCTGAGCACGCACTTGAAATGCATCAGCCCTCACCCTAGAGTGATCCCAGGCTCTGCTGGAACTTTAGAAGGCAGACAGAGCCAGGGGATGCTCCATAAATATGTGCTGAATGAAGGAAATGGCCAGAGCTGCCAAAGTGTCTTTGATACTATGGCCTAGCCCTGTCCTCTCCACCATCACTCAGAAGTTTCATTTGAAAATTTGAAAATGGCCATTTGATTCCAGAGACAGCCTTCTTACAACCAAGGCTGCTTCGGGCAAGGGACTTGACCCCTGTGTGAGGAGCAGCCTGCGGCTCACAGGCATCATAAGTCATCCATGCGACACTAGAAGAGGCTGCTGACTACTTGATCTGTATTCTTACTGATAAATATCCCATCTACCCAGCACTGGCCTTGCAGACAAGAATCAGAAGCTTCCGGTCTGTGGCCTTTTGGCCTCCTTACCAGCATGCCTTTCTGTGTGCCTGAATGGAAGGGGCAGTCACTTTCTTTATGGTTTGTCTTCTCCCTTATGTCTAGTTCATTCTGAACTTTGACATTCGAGGCAGGACTGTAAAGAGCAAAAGATAGATGATCTAGGATCTTCTGTTCTTATGCTGTCTCAGCCCCTGGAAATATGCTAAGGGATATAAAAGCGTGTCTGGATTAATGTTCTGCCCAGGGTCTGCCTGCTTGGGAGAAGTATCAGGGACTGTAACAAAGGATACAATGCCTCCCATCAGCCACTCAAGTAGAGGACAGAACCTCACCTCGGAAACAGGGCCAGAATCAGAGGAGGTGTGGTACTGTGGCCTTGGCGTCCTCCGTTCTGGGCACAAGGGAGACATCGAGCCTCAGACACAGGTCTTGACTCAAGAATGATCTCAATATCACCCCCACTCTTGGGAGGCAGGTAGTATAACTCTAATGCTGACAGAAAAGGTTTCCTCCTCACTGCTTGGCTTCCCTGGAGCTGCCAAAAGGACCAGCGTATCTCCAACCTCTCCCTCTCCTGGGCCCCCAACCCAGGCACCCACCAGATCCTGCCAGTTCTCTTTACCGGCCCTCAGGCTTCCTTCCCTTTCTTTCCAGACCCTCCCAAAGAAGATGTCACCTTGAGCCCCCAAATGGTGACACTGACACTACTCGCTTCCCTACCGTCCTCTTACCCCTCAGTGAGATAAATCTCCTTAAAGCCTAAGTCACATCACTCTCCTGTCCTAAACCCCAATGGGCACTGTACCACCTCTTGAGGGAAATCCTCTCCTCAGCCTTGGGTCAAAGGCTTTCCTACATATCCAAACTGTCTTTCAAGCTCATCACCGGCACCTCTTCTCATTGGTTTATTTTTCCTTCAAATACACCATCTGTCCATCCACTCACTCATTCATTTATATTTACCATGAATGGAGACTGATAGGGATGAAAATCAGCTTTCATTTTTTTTAATTAACTAATTAATTTTGAGAGAGAGAGAGCACGCACACAGCAGGAGAGGGGCAGAGAGAGGAGAGAGAGAATCCCAAGCAGGCTGTGAGCTGTCAGCACAGAGCTTGATGTGGGGCTCTCATTCACCAACCAGGAGATCACGACCTGAGCCAAAATCAAGAATCAGATGCTCAACTAACTGAGCCACCCAGGCACCCTTCATATGTCAGTTTGTAAAGAGACAGGGGCAGGGAGCAAGGACGTGGCCCATGTGTCCATTGACAGATGCTGATATATGGCCTGGCCATTGTCTTTTACATTTTTTAAAGTATTTTTGACTAACAAAGTGATTTTATTATATTGGTGCTCTTTTAAAATAATGTATCTTTAATGTTTATTTATTTATTTTGAGAAAGATACAGAGTGCAAGCCGGGGACGGGCAGAGAGAAGGAGAGGCAGAGTCCCAAGCAGGTTCCACACCATCAGAACAGAGCCCGATGTGGGGCTCAAACTCATGAACTGCAAGATCATGACCTGAGCCGACATCAAGAGTCTTAACCGACTGCCCCACCCAGGCGCCCCTAAAATAATGTATTTAAAAACTAGTTTCAAAAATAAGGTTGTTTTCTCTGTGCAGCGAGGTGGTTTTATTAAAGCACGGGGACATGACCCATAGGCAGAAAGAGCTGCTTCAAAAATAAGATTATTTTATTTTATACTTGAAATTTTTTTAATGTTTACTTATTTTTGAGAGAAAGAGAGGCAGAGCGCAAGCAAGGGAGGGGCAGAGAGAGAGGGAGACATAGAATCTGAAGCAGACTCCAGGCTCCGAGCTGTCAGCACAGAGCCCGACGCAGGGCTCAAACTCAAGAGCTGTGAGATCATGACCTGAGCCAAAGTTGGACACTCAACTGACTGAGCCACCCAGGAGCCCCGACCATAATATTTTTAAATGAGATTTACCCTCTGTATAAGGACTAGGAAGCTCAGAGAAATTCTGTAAACAGAGGGTATCCTTAATACCTTCTGCAATTTTTGTACTGCAATTTGTAAATCTTTCTTGGGCTCTGAGTTTCTAAAGGAACACTTGGCAGCTGGGAGGGCTGTCATGGTGAGTGCTTGCTGAGAGTAACTTTTCTTAGCTGTGTGGCCTTGGGCAGGGGCTTCCCCTTCTGAGCTGCAGTCTTTCCTCAGCTGTAAGGCAAGAAGATTCCACCCAGCTGGCACATGTGGTGAGGGTTTCATGACAATGGATACAGCAGGCCCAGCACAGGGCTGCCTCTGAGAGGTGCTGGATGAGCAGCTCTTTTTGTTACTCCCAGGTGCCGGCCTCACCAGGACACTCACTGCTGCTTCCCCCTTCTCCTCACGGAATGGGCCTGCTCCATTGCACCGGGCCTCAGTAGGAAACACGGAAAGCTTTGGGTCTCACAGGGGAGGCTGTAATAAGTGAGTCCCAATTCGCATATAGGGTTTACCACGTGCACGGCACTGTTCTAAGCACTGTACGTGGATATTAAATTTAATACTCCTACCAGCCTATCGGAGAGGTACAATTATCCCTGTTACAGATCAGGATGCCTAAGGGCACCCAGGCAGTCAGTAGCAGGCTGGTGCCTGGGTTTGCAAGCCGTCGCAGAGACGGTCCCTTTATCTCACCAGATCCTCTCCTCATCCTTTGCCACCCTGCACTGTGTCCAGAGCAAGCTGACCCACGTGACTGATCCTGCCCTGACAGGTGCACCTGGCCTCCGGCTGCCTTTCGGTGTTGGCCAATGGGGAGCCCATGAGACACTAAAGGAAGGGAAAAGATGGAAGTCAGGAAGACCCTCCCTGTAGGGTCACCCAGGCTGGCTGTGACCCGGGAAGGAAGGTCACAGCCTCTGTCAGGCAGCCTCTTGCAATGATTCTCTCCTTCCTAATTCCAGTAAGTAGTATGAGTAACTGTTGCTTTTGACCCCAGGGTGCTGCACTGTCCACATGCTCTCTTTCCCCCCTTTACATCTTTATAAATAGTTCTTGTGAAGGGGCGCCTGAGTGGCTCAGTTGGTTAAGCGTCAGACTTTGTCTCAGGTCAAGATCTCATGATTCATGAGTTCAAGCCCCGCGTCGGGCTCTGGGCTGACAGCTCAGAGCCTGGAGCCTGCTTCAGATTCTGTGTCTCCCTCTGTCTGCCCCTCTGCTGCTTGCACTCTGTCTCTCACATTGTCTCAAAAAAAAAATAAACATTAAAAAAAATTAAAAAAAAAAAAAGTTCCTGTGTAAGTGAGCCAGCCACAGCCCTGTACTGCTCACGGCTACCCATCCGGCAAGGCTTAGCTTGTTTTGGGGTCTTATCAGTCTGCTGCCTCATTTATTTTTCATTTTTCTTAATTATTTTTTGAAAAGATTTAAATGGGCACAAAGGGATGTATAGTAAAATTCTCCCTTCCTCTCTCTCTCTCGAACACCCTGCTCTCCCCACAGGCAACTGATGAAATGTTTGGGAGTATTTTTATTGTGGTGAAATATATATAAGATTTGCCATTTTGATCATTTTTAAGTGTACAATCTGTGACATGAAGTACATTCACACTGTTGTACAGCCACCTGCACCATCCTTCTCAGCACTTTTCCATCTACCCCAACTGAAACTCTGCACCCATTAAACATGAACTCCTTGAAGTTGTTTCTCAGTGAATTTCTCCAGAGACATTTTCCACATATTCAAGCAAATGCACATAAATAAAAACATGAATGGTAGCTTCTTTTATACACCGTTGGCGTCTTGCTTTTTTTCATTTAGTGATACATATTGGATGTCATGTCACATCAATAAATAATGCAATTCTCATCCTTCTGTTCAGCCTGCCCTTGTATGGATAGTCCCTATATGATTCGGTCTTCCCGCCCTGATGGAAACTGAAGGTGTGTTCAATCTTTGCACAGATAGCTGCAGTTTGTTTCTAAGCTCCTGTTTCCTTTCCTGGCTCATTACCCTGCATCTCCCACTCTGCATCCCTACAAGGGAAACCAACCACTGTTGTGACTTCAGAGCCTTCCAGTCCTCCAGTTTCCTGACTTGCTGTTCCCTCTCAGGGAACTAACTGTTCCTTCACCTCTGGCTCTGCAGTGAGCCCAGCCCACGTCTCGTGGGCCCAGCACCCTCCCTGGTGGCCTATGTTTCAGATGTAACAAACCACAATGACACAAGGTAATGGAAGAGGGCATCGGTGGCCCCCGTAGCATCCATGGGTGGGGTTGCCTTCCTCACACTGGCTCGTGGGGAGCACCTCACCTGCAGGGGCAGGGAGCCTGGCTGGCACCTGCTGATGTGAGGAGCTCAGCACGAGGTTTCCAAACTTGATTCAATCCCAGCTGAACTTGCTGGCACCTATTCGAGGGGGTGTGGCTTCTGATAGCCTGTTTATCTTTCCACCCACACCGAGCACTGCTTTTCCTCCCTAACACTGCCATTGCCATTTCCAACTTCTAGTTAAAAAAGGAATTATAGGGGCGCCTGGGTGGCTCAGTCAGTTAAGCGGCCGACTTTGGCTCAGGTCACGATCTCACGGTTCGTGAGTTCAAGCCCCGCGTCGGGCTCTGTGCTGACAGCTCAGAGCCTGGAGCCTGTTTCGGATTCTGTATCTCCCTCTCTCTCTGCCCCTCCCGTCTTCATGCTCTGTCTCTCTCTGTCTCAAAAATAAATAAACGTTAAAAAAAATTAAAAAAAAAAGAATTGTAGAAAAAGGAGAAACAAGATGGTAGAGAACACACCCTCCCCTGGTGGGGGGAATATATATACATCTATATATCTATATATAGAGATATATATATCTCCTATATATATATATATATATATATATATATATATCCAGATTTATGCTAGATATAGGGCAGGGTCAATTATAAAAAATGCTTTTCACATTATACTACTAGCACATGTTTTAGAAATATGCACATGATGCCTTTGTAGCCCTCACCCTGCTGTGAGGTAAGTACATACTGGGTTTTTTCATTACTGATGAAGAAAGAAACTCAGGGAAGTCAAGGGACCAGCCAGTCAATGCCAGAGGTGGGGCTGGACCGTCTTCCTGACCTCGAATCTCCACTACTGTGGACATTTCCCAGAGTTCAGCCTGCAGTCCCTAGGTAAGCTTGCTGGTGGATAGTGTTGCTCAGATGCTACCGAGGAAAAGATTAATTAACATGAAAGAACTGGAGACAGTAAGCCGCTGGGGGTAATGGGCACAGATGTGAGGTAACAGGGTCAGCAAAACTAGATCAGATTACAGGCTGAGCCCCTCGAGAATGTTGGAGGGAACAACTAGAAATGGCTGGAAGGCTGGAGACCAGCTAAAGGTATGTATGCATGGTCCTGAGAGCTGGCCCTGCCCAGGAAAGAGAAAGACTTCCCAGAAGGGACCTTGTCCTCACCAACAGAAGGCTTAAAGGTAGAGGTTTTTTAGCTAGAGGCAAAGTAAAAATGGAACCAGGAGTACAGTAGGGATGGGATTCATGAGGAATGAATTCAGTTGTATTCACCTCCTCTCTGGCTCCTCCCTCCAACATCCCTTCCTGAGGACCTGAGGTCTGAGGTCATCTCACGCTATCCAGCCCCCTAGCCTGCAGGAACAGCAAAAGTAGGAATGGAGACTAGGGGAGACAAACTTGGGTGAGGAGGCCTCATCTGCCGACAGTGCTCTCTGGGGAAAACCTTCTTTCACCCTGGCTTCTCAAGGTCAGCTGAGGAATGCCTTCAGAAGAAAGCAGAAGCTGAGGAGGGTATTTGGGGACCCCTCTCACTGATGCCCCACCTTCCTGGCCTCTCGGAGAGCACTAAGAACAAGGACAAGCTGGCTTGGTAAAACCAGCAGGTGCTTCAATGCCATACATCCTGAGTGCCCAGATGTGCAAGGCCCATGGTCTAGATGCCACAGAGGATAGCAAGATGGGCCAGCCCCCACCCACAAAGGGGGCACAGGCAACCACTCAACCCACAGCAGCCTCAGATGGTATCAGAGAGGGCCTAAGAGAGAACAGACCCCCAGCAATGAGGGGTGTGGCTGAGACTTGCTGGGAGAGGCTGGGGAAGTTCACAGGGTTTCACACCTGGCTGCTTTCTCCTGGGGTTCCTGACAAGTTTTGGCCTCTCCCTCCCCAGGAACCACACACACACACACACACACACACACACACACACACTTCTGACCATTCTGTGTGTGCTGCCTCAGGGAAAGGATGTGAGACAGAAACAGAAGAAAAAGTATGGAAAGAAAGTCTTCCTGACCTCTGAGTTCCAGAATTATAAGTCCACAGAGGAATGGAAAACACAGGAATAGATGTGGGAGCTCCTTGACAAGGAATAGCAAGGCTTGCCAGTCTGGGCTTGGGAAGAGGGCAGAGGTGAGGGGTGTCTTGAGATACACGTGGATGTTGTTGAGGTCCTGAGAAAGAAACCCTGCCTGGGTTTCCTAGGCCGAACCCAGAGGAAGTGGCAAAGGTCCAGGTTAGAAATGGCTGTGGTGTGTCAGGCAGATGGGTCTCTGCCTCGCTGTGGGTGGCAGAAAGAGTCCTGTGTAACTGGTAGTGTAGGGGTATGGAGGAGAGAGCAGACATGGAGGGATCCTGTGGACAAGAAGTGACAGCCCAAAGTGACCAGCCAGGGAATCCCAGTAGATGCCAGCTGGCCAGCTAGCCTGGAGAATTGAAGGTGCTCCATCTGTCCTCTCGTGTACTGAACTCAGGACCATCCCAGGAACTTTGAGGGGACGAGAGGACCAGCTGATCTTTGAACTGATGACAAGACGTGTCTGCCCCCTCAGGGGGATGGGAGATGACATGTAGAAATGAGAAAATCGATTATTGCACACCCAAATATGTATATTGAAATTCTAGCCTGCTGTAAGACAGAATCTATAAGGGCAGCATGTATATATTTTTTAAAAAGCCTACCAACAAAAGACAAACAATGAACTGGGGGGAAATTATTATACCATATATAACAAAAATACTAATTTCCTTCATATATAAAGAATGCTTCTAAATCAGTAAGATAAAAACTGGCAACATATGGGATAATTCATAAAGGATATAAGTAGTTCACAGAAAAAGAAGTATACATGACTTCTTGCCACTTGAAATATATCCCTCAGGGTGCCTGGGTGGCTTGGTCAGTTGAGTGTCTGACACTGGATTTCGGCTCAGATCATGATCTCATGGTTTGTGAGACAGAGCCCCACATCAGGCTCTGCACTGACAGGGTGGAGCCTGCTTGGGATTCTCTCTCTTCCTCTCTCTCGGCCTCTCCCCAGCTAGTGCTCACACACTCTCTCTCTGTCTCTCTCTGTCTCTCTCTCTCTCTCTCTCTCTCAAAATAAATAAATAAACTTAAAAAAAAAAAAGGAAATACATCCCTCAACCATAATGAGAGAAATGCAAATTAAGATTATAATGAGATACCATTTTCACCTATCAGCTGGGAGGAGGTTTATAAGTATAACGGAGCTGGATGCTGGTGAGAGAGGACAGGGAGATAGCCCCTCTCATGACTGTTGATGGGAGGGTAAATTGGCACAGCCCCTTCGGAGAGCAAATTGGCAATATCTATTGGAATTAAAGTACACCATTTTCTTTGACCCTGAAATTCCAGTTTAAAGAATTTACCCTGCAGGTATAACCCCACAGGTCCACAAGGATGTTCACAGTAGCATTCTTTCTAGTGGCAAAAAAAAAAAAAAAAAGGAAAAACCCAATATCTATTAAAATGGGACTAGATAAACAATAACACATCAGTGGAATACCATGTGGCCATTCAAAATGACAGATTTGTGCAGGCTGATGTGGAAAGATCTTCAAAATACACTGGTAATTAAAAATAAAAGCAAGGTGCAGAACACTGTGTAGACTTTTCTGCCAGTTGCCTTATAAAAAAAGAATGTATAGGGGCCCCTGGGTGGCTCAGTCTATTGTGCGTCCTACTTCGGCTCAGGGCATGATCTTGCAGCTCGCGAGTTTGAGCCTCTCGTCGGGCTCTGTGCTGACAGCTCAGAGCCTGGAGCCTGCTTCAGATTCTCTGTCTCCCTCTCTCTCTGCCCCTTGCCTGCTCACACTTTCTCCCTTTCTCTCAAAAATAAATAAATAATGGGGCACCTGGGTGGCTCAGTCGATTAAGCGTCTGACTTCTGCTCAGGTCATGATCTCGCAGTTCTCGAGTTTGAGCCCCGGGTCAGGCTTTGTGCTGACAGCTCAGAGCCTGGAGCCTGCTTTGGATTCTGTGTCTCCCTCTCTCTGCTCCTCCCCCGTTCATGCGCTTGCTCTCTCTCTCTCTCTCTCAGAAATAAAGAAACCTAAAAAAAATTTTTTTAATAATAAATAAATAAACATTAAAAAAAAGAATCTATATGCAAATATATGCCTGTTTATGCATGGTTATTTCTGAAGAGGCACAGAGGTTAAACAAATACCCATATATTTTCACAGGATAATTGTGTACTGTTTGAATGGTTCGTGTCTGTGGACGTTTCATTTGTATAATGACACTATGAGTTCAAGTGGGGAGCGGGAGTGGAGGAGCAAGGGGAGGAAGGCACAGAAGAGCTTCTGCCGGCCTGAGGCTGAGGGAGGCACGTTTGTGCTAGGGAATGAGCGCTTTCTAGGTGGACAGCCTCAGACTTCAGGAACAGGGGCTGAGTCACAGTCACCCTGGAAACTGTGACAAAAGTCCACAACCTCCCAAAGGCAGGCATTGCTGACGTGTTCTAGAATAGTTTATCCTGGAGGAAGGAGCACCGGAGGGGCTCTAGATGGGGCTGGGAAGGACTAATAAGGAAGTGCCTGCAAGGAGAGATGGAAAATGAGTCCTCTTGTCCCCAGCTGTGCTGTTGTCAGTCTGTCAAAAGAGCTTCCATTTCTCAGCAAAATCTACCTAAGCTCAAAGGTGAGGTCGGCAAAGAGTTTCAAAAGAGTCATTTTAGATATTATTTGGAAGGATGCAAATGCTTATACAAGATAAAAGAAGATGAAAGAAGAAATTCAAAGTCTAGTAACAGATGAGCAGTGAGAAAACTAGAAACATAAGTTCAAAGTCAATTCAAATTATTCAAACAAGAAGATCCCATTTTCCACTCATCAGATCAGTAAAAATTTGCTAATTTTGTATTTGCTACTATTCAGTATTGGTGAGAGTGGGAAAACAGGTGCTCTTAAGCACCACTGGGAAGAGTGAAAAACACTCTTTTTTTTTTTGAGGACAACTAGGCAGTAACAACTTGTTTAATGTGGGTTTGCTCTGATCCAGAAATGTCACTTATGGGAATCTACCCCTGATGCAGGCTGGTAAACATGCATATGTCTTTTCTCTGTCACCTGAGAACCTGAAAAACGACACCATAGTAGCAATAAGCACACTGAGCACCCAGATCTTGGTTTCTAGAACCATTCTCCAATAACAGGGCCCCGTGGAGAACAGACTGACTCTAAGACTGAGAAAGATGAGCCTGGAGCACCTTGGAGTGCTGGAAAGTAAGGAGATAATTACAAATACATTGATAGGGTATGTCAAAGGGGCACAGGAGCCAAATGAAAGAGATCCTGATGGCCTAAGCTGGAAGATTTGGGCAACACAATCACTTGGAGTAGAACCCAAAATGTAAAATGAGTCCATATTGATATAAAT